>NC_083570.1:36578897-37178897 GCF_027579695.1 Neoarius graeffei | reverse complement strand
TATAGACTGTGAGATATACATGGAACAGCCTGAAGGGTTCGAGGTCGAAACCAGAAAGAACCTAGTGTACAAGTTGAACAAGTCCCTATATGGATTAAAACAGTCAGGCAGAAATTGGAATAGGATGTTTGATGAGCATATGTGTGAGAATGGGTTCAAGCAGAATGCAGCTGATCACTGTGTTTATGTAAGAGAGGGCACAAACGAGAAGGTGATCATAATTATATGGGTGGATGATGTCATCATTGCTGCCAATGATGAAAATGCACTGAAGGTGGTAAAAGAAATGCTCATGGAAAAGTTCAAGATGAAAGACTTAGGCCAATTGAAACACTTCCTAGGCATTGATTTTAACCAGTGTGATGGATGCGTAACAATGACACAGAAAGGGTATGTTGGCAAACTGTTGGAAAGATTCAATATGCAGGATTGTAAACCTAGAGCCACACCTTGCGAGCAGAAGCTCAATTACAGTCATGATGCTGAGAAAATGACAGATGCAAGAAAATACAGAGAAGTGGTGGGTAGTTTACTTTATCTGACTACATGCACCAGACCAGATCTTAGTTACACAGTCAGTAAACTGTCACAGTACTTTAGTAAGCCTACTGAAGAGCAATGGGCAACGGTGAAACACGTGCTGAGGTACCTCAAGGGTTCGAGTGACAAAGAGTTGTGTTACAGAAAATCTGATGACATGGAACTGCGGATACAAGCGTACAGTGATGCAGACTGGGCAACTGATCAGACAGACAGACGGAGCACTACAGGTTATTGTGTAAGTCTTAGTGAGAGTGGACCTCTAATTTCATGGAGAACCAAAAAGCAGCCCACTGTTGCACTTTCGACTTGCGAAGCAGAGTATATTGCATTGGCCACAACTGTACAAGAATGTATGTATCTGGTACAATTGTTGGAAGGGATTGATGGATATCAATGCATGCCACCAAAGGTGTATGAGGATAATCAAGGCGCAATTGCTTTAGCGAGAAATCCTGTAAGCAGACAAAGATGCAAACATGTTGACATAAAATATCATTTCGTGAGGTCAACAGTAAATGATGGGAAAGTGAGCCTGGAATATTGCTCAACTGACGAGAAGGTGGCAGATGTGATGACAAAGCCTGCAACCAAATTTAAGTTGTTGAAATTTGGAAAGTTTATGTTTGGAGAGTAACTGCATGAGTAATGTGCCACACAGTGGTAAATTGTTTTGATTTATTACAGTAACAATGTGAGTGCAAGTGGGGGTGTTGACATGTGTGAATATTATATGCCCTCAATTGTTTAAATTGCACAGGATACTTTTATTTTGTATTATGAGGGGAGCCAATAATGTGCATTGTTAAGGTCATGTGATATGAAGGTATAAAACTGTGTGTGCACAGCAATAAATTATCTTTGCCTGGACTCCCACAGCAGCGAGTTATGCATATTTACTTCGTATAGTTTAATTCCGTTATCCCTGAGTTTGCACGAGTCTCCGTGCGATAGGCTACTCTGGTAACAGCCACTCTTCCATAAAGCCCTGCTATGTGGAGTATACAGTTTAACGTAGTCCTATGGACAGATACTCCCATCTCTGCAGTGGATCTTTGCAGCTCCTTCAGTGTTATCTTTGGTGTCTTTGTTGCATCTCTGATTAATGCCCTCCTTGCCTGGTCTGTGACTTTTGGTGAGCAGCCTTCTCTTGTCAGGTTTGTAGTGGTGCCATATTCTTTCAATTTTGCTATAATGGATTTAATGGTGCTCCCTGGAATATTCATAGTTTGGGATATTTTTTCTAACCCAACCCTGAGCTATACTTCTCAACAACTTTGTCTTTGACCTGTTTGGAGTGCTCCTTGGTTTTCACGTTGCTTGCTTAGTAGTGTTGCAGAGTCAGGGTCCTTCCAGAGCAGGTTGATTTATACAGACATCATGTGACAGATCATGTGACACTTTGATTGCTCACAGGTGGATCTTCATCTCATTATCTCTAGCCACTTAATCCTGTTCTACAGGGTTGCAGGCAAGCTGGAGCCTTCCCCAGCTGACTACGGGCGAAAGGCGGGGTACACCCTGGACAAGTCGCCAGGTCATCACAGGGCTGACACATAGACACAGACAACCATTCACACTCACATTCACACCTACAGTCAATTTAGAGTCACCAGTTAACCTAACCTGCATGTCTTTGGACTGTGAGAGAAACAGGAGCACCCGGAGGAAACCCACGTGGACACGGGGAGAACATGCAAACTCCACACAGAAAGGCCCTTGCTGGGAACGGGGCTCGAACCCGGACCTTCTTGCTGTGAGGTGACAGCGCTAACCACTACACCAAGGTGGATCTTAGTCAACTAATTATGTGACTTATGAAGTTAACTGGTTGGACCAGCTCTTATTTAGGGGTTTCATACGAAAGGGAGTGACTACCTATGCACACTCCAGATTTCTGTTTTTTCATCTTAATTATTGTTTGTCACAATAAAAAAAATTTGCACCTTTAAAGTTGTAGGCATGTTGTGTAAATCAAATGGTGCTAACCCCCTGAAAATCCATTTTAATTCCAGCTTGTAATGCAACAAAACAGGAAAAACACCAAGCGGGATGAATACCTTTGCAAGACACTGTAGCATTAGGAACCAGTAAACCTCAATACTAATGAACCATCAATGGTGCTAATAAAGCAGCAAAATACAGTGCCTTGCAAAAGTATTCATACCCCTTGAATTTTTTCACATTTTCCACCTTACAACCATGAACTTAAAAGTTTTTTATTGAGATTTTATGTGATAGACCAACACAGATAGCACATAATTGTGAAGTGAAATGAAAATGATAAATGGCCTTCAAAATTTTAAACAAATAAAAATCTAAAAAATGTGATGTGCATTAATATTCAGCCCCCTGCGTCAATACTTTGTAGAGCCACCTTTTGCTGCAATTACAGCTGCAAGTCTTTTGTGGTATGTCTCTACCAGCTTTGCACATCTAGACACTGAAATTTTTGCCCATTCTTCTTTGCAAGATAGCTCAAGCTCAGCCAGATTGGATGGAGAGTGTCTGTGAACAGCAATTTTCAAGTCTTGCCACAGATGCTCAATGGGATTTAGGTCTGGACTTTGACTGGGCCATTCTAACACATGAATATTCTTTGATCTAAACCATTCCATTGTAGCTCTGGCTGTATGTTTAGGGTCATTGTCTTGCTAGAAGGTGAATCTCCTTCCCAGTCTCAGGTTTTCTTCCAGGATTGCCCTGTATTTGTTAGGGTTTTGCTGGGGATCAAACCCAGGGTGCTGGTGTAGTGATCCAGCAAACCCCCACTAGGCCACCAGGGGAATGACTCAAGTGCAGAGGAGTGAGGCAAAAGTAGAGTAGAAAAAACAGTTTATTTACAATATACAAAATCCCAGGCAAAAACAAAAGTATAATCCAAACGCTCAGAAGATATATGAGAAAAATAAAAAATCCAAAAGTTCAAAGTCAAAACAAAAAGCCAAAGATAAGAAAAGAAAAGGCAAAAATCCAAACGCTCAGAAGATCCCAAAATGGTAAACACAAAGTCCAAAATGTCCACAAGAAAACAAAGTACAAAAGACCACAAAGACAAAGGCAAGGAACTTGGAACAGAGATCTCAGGTGATAACATAACAGCACAAAGACTCCGTGACTAGGGACCAAACTGAGGAAGTATTTATACACAGGGCAATTAGAACTAGGCGGGGCAGGAAATAAGGAACAGGTGAGGCAAAAGCACATGAAAACAAAGGCTGTCAAAACAAACACAAAACACAGAAAACAGTGGCGGCCTCTAGAGGCCAAAACAAACATGACAAGATAAAGCAATAACAGTGGCCTCTAGAGGCCAAAACAGTCCCCAGTCCTAACAGGACCCCCCCCCCCCACACACACACACACACACACAAGGAGCATCTCCTGACATTCCCAGGGCGATCCGGATGGGCCGAATGGAAGTCCCAACAAAGTTCTTTGTCTAAAATGTCCCGGGCGGGGACCCAACAGCGTTCCTCAGGGCCATAGCCCTCCCAGTCCACAAGATATTGAAGCCCACCATGGACCTGGTGGGAGTCCAGCAGACGGCGCACGGTGAACACAGTCTGACCCTGGAAGATGCGGGGGGGGCGGGGGATTCCTAGGGGCAGGGGCATACGTGGATGACAGTACGGGCCGCAACAGGGAAACATGGAATGTGGGGTTGATCCTTAGAGTCCGGGGCAGCTGGGGCCGGTAGGTGACAGAGTTCACCCTGTGCACAACCTTGAAGGGGCCAATGTAGTGAGGAGCAAGCTTGCGGTTCTCCACCCGCAGCGGAAGGCCCTTGGCAGACAGCCAAACCCACTGCCCAGGGCGGAAAATGTGGGCAGGCCTTCTATGGCGGTTGGCCTGAGTCTGGTTGGCCCTGGAAGTCTGGATGAGGGTCCTCCTGACCTTGTTCCAGGTCTTGCGACACCGTCTCACGTACTGGTTGACCGAGGGCACCCCAGCGTCCTCCTCCTGTTCTGGAAACAGAGGTGGCTGGAACCCGAACTGGCACTGGAATGGCAACAACCTGGTGGCAGATGACTGCAGGGTGTTGTGGGCGTACTCTGCCCATGGCAGTCAGGTGCTCCAAGATGTCGGGTTATCCATCGCCAGGCCTCGCAGGGTGGTTTCCAGGTCCTGGTTGAGCCTCTCAGTCTGGCCGTTGGACTGGGGGTGGAACCCAGAAGAGAGGCTGGCAGTGGCCCCGATGAGTTTGCAGAACCCCCGCTACACTCGGGAGGAGAACTGGGGCCCTCGGTCTGAGACGATGTCCTGTGGGAGACCAAAGACTCGGAAGACATGGGTAAAAATAATTTTGGCTGTTTCAAGAGCAGAAGGAAGTTTGTACAGTGGTATGAAGTGGCAGGCTTTGGAGAACCTGCTGACAATGACCAAAATGACAGTGTTACCTTGTGAGTCGGGAAGACCCGTGATGAAGTCGACCGCCACATGGGACCAGGGATGCCAGGGAATAAGCAGAGGATGCAGGAGGCCCTGGGGACGCTGTCGTGGGTTCTTGGTTCTGGTGCACACCTCACAGGACAGGACAAATGACCTCACTTCCTTCTCCATGCTTGGCCACCAGAAGTGTCTTTTCAAGAAGTTCAGGGTCCTCCGGGCTCCTGGGTGGGCGGTGAGAGGGGATGAATGACCCCACTGAAGAACCTTGGCCTGGGCTTGAGGAGGGATGTACAGGAGGCCCAGTGGCCCCATCCCAGGGCCGGGGTCCTGGCATTGAGCTTGTCGGACAGCCTCCTCAACACCCCAGCAGACAGGGGCCACAATCCGAGACACAGGGATAATAGGCCCAACTTCACTCTCCCTGTTGTTGGGCGAGAATAGCCTGGAGAGCGCATCCGATTTGGTGTTCTTAGAGCCAGGGCGGTACGATAGGGTGAAACTGAATCGGCTAAAGAACAAGGCCCATCTAGCCTGTCGTGGATTCAGTCTCTTGGCTTGCTGGAGGTACTCCAGGTTCTTGTGGTCTGTCCAAACCAGGAATGGATGTTGTGCTCCCTCCAACCAGTGCCTCCACTCCTCAAGGGCCAGTTTGACTGCGAGCAGTTCCCAATCCCCCACATCATACCGGGATTCCGCAGGGCTCAGGCGGTGGGAGAAGTATGCGCAGGGGTGCAGCTTTCCCTCCGAACGTTGAGAGAGGACCGCACTTACGCCACTGTCTGAGGTGTCCACCTCAACGACGAATGGTTGCGATGTGTCTGGGAGGACCAGGATGGGTGCCATGCAGAAGCGGTGCTTGAGGTCCCTAAACGCCTTTTCCGCCTGAGGAGACCAGACAAAAGATCCACCTGTCTTCTTGGTGAGGTCCGATATGGGCGCTGCTACAGAACTGAAGTTCCTGACAAACTTGCGGTAGAAGTTAGCAAACCCTAAGAACCGCTGAACTTCTTTAATGGACTTGGGAATGGGCCAGTCCCAGACGGCCAGGGTCTTGGCTGGATCCATCTGGAGTTGTCCCGTTCGTACAATAAAGCCCAGAAAGGAGACCTCGGGAACATGGAACTCACATTTCTGGGCTTTGGCAAACAGATTGTTCTGTAGCAGCCTCTTGAGAACCTGGCAGACATGGTGGCAGTGCTCCTGCATGGTCTTGGAAAATATTAGGATGTCGTCGAGGTAGACGAAAACGTACTGATTGATCATATCCCTCAAGACGTCGTTGATAAGGGCCTGAAACACTGCTGGTGCATTGGTGAGTCCGAAGGGCATAACTTGGTACTCGTAGTGCCCAGACGGGGTGTTAAAGGCAGTCTTCCACTCATCTCCCTGTCGGATGCAGATGAGGTGGTATGCATTCCATAAGTCCAACTTGGTGAAGACAGTGGCGCCTTGGAGCAGATCGAACACTGTGGACATCAGTGGAAGGGGATAGCAGTTGCTCACAGTGATCTTGTTCAGGCCCCTGTAATCAATACACGGCCGGAGCCCCCCATTCTTCTTGCCAACAAAGAAGAAGCCGGCACCAGTGGGTGAGGTGGAGGGTCGAATGAACCCAGAGGCCAAGGCGTCCTTGATGTCCTTGATGGCCTTGCATTCTGGCTGAGAGAGGGAAAACAGTCTGCCACAAAGAGGGGTAGCCCCAGGGAGCAAGTCGATGGCACAGTCATAGACACGGTGTGGAGGAAGAACGACAGCCCTGCTCTTGCTAAACACTTCTTTCAGATCCCAGTACTCTGTGGGAACTTGAGATAACTCGGTGAGATCAGGAGGCTCGGCAGTAGACACAGGAGAGCTAGAGAGCAGACAAGAGGCATAGCATGCAGGACCCCATTCCACAACCTGGCTTGTTACCCAGTCTATACGAGGGTTGTGGCGGGTAAGCCAAGGAAGGCCTGGAATCCCCGGGAACTCTGGTGAATGAATCAGGTGCAGGGATATTTCTTCTTGGTGACCTTGGGACTGGAGAAAGACTGGAGAAGTAACTTGGGTGACTCTTCCATCACCTAAAGCTTGGCCATCCAGGGCAGACACAGACAGTGGAACTTCAAAAGGAGCAGTAGGGACATTGATTCTGTGGGCGAAGTGGACATCCATAAAGTTTCCAGCCGCCACGGAGTCTAGCAAGGCCTGGCAAGAGTGGATGGACTCACCCCAGGAGATGGAGACCGGGATGTAGACTCCTTTGCCAGGAAGTTCAGGAGAGAGGGTAGGACCCGTCACAACCCTCCCTCGGCTGGACAGGGCAGTCCTTTTCCTGAGAGCTCGGGACATGATGCCCAGAAGTGGCCAGGCTTGCCACAGTAGATGCAGCACTTGTCCCTCCTTCTGCGCTCCCTCTCAGATGCAGAGAGGCGAGTACGGCCCAATTGCATGGGCTCTGGACAGTCACTGGAGAAGGTAGATGGGCTCCATGTTGAGGCAGTGAGGCCGGGGAGGCTCAGGACTTGGCGGCATTCTCTAATCCTGTTGTCAAGATGAATGGCATGGGAAATCAGAGTTTTGAGGTCATTTCGGCATCAGATAGAGGCCAGGCCGTCTTTGATGGGGTCAGACAAACCATGGTGGAAGGCTGAAACCAGGGCAGCCTCATTCCATCCGCTGACTGCTGCGAGCGTCCGGAACAAGATGGCGTAGTCTGCAACGCTTCCTCCTTGCCGGACGGACATGAGCTTCCTGGCTGCATCCTTACTGGTGTCTGCCTGATCGAAGACACGAAGCATCTCCTCCATAAACAGCTTGAAATCAGAGCACTCGGATCCCTGTCTCTGCCAGATAGCTGTTGCCCAAGCTCGTGCCTTACCAGCTAACAAGGTTATCACAAAGGCAATCTTGCGGCGATCCGTAGTGTAGGTGGTAGGCTGGAGCTCAAAGGTGAGTTGGCACTGGGTAAGGAACTCCCGGCACTCACCATGCTTGCCATCATACCTCTGTGGTGCAGGAAGGCAGGGCTCACGAGGTGAAGAGGGCAGCGTGGCAGGAGGCACTGGAGCAGGATCAGGAGGAGGAGATGGGGACAGAGGGTTCAGCTGTGCCAGGGCTTTCCCAATTTGCTGAAGCAGTACCTCATGGCGAGCAAGGGTCTCACGTTGGCTTGCAAGAGTCCGTCCCTGAGTGTCAATGGTAGATCCGAGGCCTGTTAACACGGCCATCATTCCCTGAAGGTTAGCCGGGTAGACAATAGAAGAAGCCTCTGCTGAGTCGGTCATGACGGAGTCTTTCTGTTAGGGTTTTGCTGGGGATCAAACCCGGGTCGCTGGTGTAGTGATCCAGCAAACCCCCACTAGGCCACCAGGGGAATGACTCAAGTGCAGAGGAGTGAGGCAAAAGTAGAGTAGAAAAAACAGTTTATTTACAATATACAAAATCCGAGGCAAAAACAAAAGTATAATCCAAATGCTCAGAAGATATACGAGAAAAATAAAAAATCCAAAAGTTCAAAGTCAAAACAAAAAGCCAAAGATAAGAAAAGAAAAGGCAAAAATCCAAACGCTCAGAAGATCCCAAAATGGTAAACACAAAGTCCAAAATGTCCACAAGAAAACAAAGTACAAAAGACCACAAAGACAAAGGCAAGGAACTTGGAACAGAGATCTCAGGTGATAACATAACAGCACAAAGACTCCGTGACTAGGGACCAAACTGAGGAAGTATTTATACACAGGGCAATTAGAACTAGGCGGGGCAGGAAATAAGGAACAGGGGCCTCATGTACAAAACTTGCGTACGCACAAAAAAGCTACGTACGTCACTTTCTGCGCAAACATTCGTATGTACAAAGATTGACTTGGCGTGGAAAAGTGCGGTACTCTACACAAACCTCATGGCTGGCGTACACACATTTCTGGTGCATCTTGGTACTTGGCGACACTTAGAGGCCGAGCAACGCAACTACATTTAGGCCTACTCGGTCAAGAGTCATGACATGGCGATAAGAGGCATCCAAAAATGCATCGGAACATCAGGATGCGTGAATTGAAATGTATGTCAGTCATACGACATTGTCGAGATACATAATGCGAGATTGTTGGGTAAATGCCAACAGATCCATCAACCATCCCTTCCATATTGTAATTACGGGAAATGAGAAACCCCAGCAATATCATTTCGATATTATTCCCATTGACTATTGGTTAATTAATTAAATTAAAGAATGCACATGCAGGACCATGCATTGCAGCTAGCTTAATAGATCTTCCTTGCGCATTTGCCGCGAGGTGTCAGACTGAAATATTATTAGTTGATGTTGCGTGGGGTAGCCTTATCACATAATTACCAAGATCAATATATGAAACGATTTCCAAGTGCGTACAAATCAGACACAACCGCGGTGTGTGGCGTGTTACACAATGTGGCGCAGCGGCACGGCGTGCCAATAATGGAGCGAGACCTGCCGGAGGACCCAGACCCTGGGCCTCACAACGAGGTGCCACAGCGACATGGCATACAAACCCGGCAGCGCTTAATAGCCACAATGTGAAAAGGTAAGGACAGACGGGACACGGGACACCATTCATTTTTTAAGATATTCTTTTAATGTGTTATTCAGTTCCTTCAATTCCTCGCGGATTCCCTCAAGGTTGTCGTTAATCGCCTCTATCCCCTTTAAAATTTCCCCCTGCAACTCAAGGACCGCGCACGTCAGCACCCGGCCTGTGGACCCGGCGACAGGGGCAGGCGGTGGAGAAGGGGGGGCAGGTGACAGTGACGCTGGATCCGCTCGGCTGGGGGTCCTCTTCCTGCTCGGGTGGGATGGACTGGGGGCCTCCTGTTGTTCCCTGGCACCCTGCTAGAATACATTTGTCATTAAAATCCTATTGTGGAAAATATGTGCACGTTTTATTTCTGGTTACATGTGGCTAGGAATATTGGGCCTACTAAGAGAGGAAGACATTTCCTCAAATACAGGGTGTCCCCGAAAAAATGTACACATTAGCGCACTAAAGTTGTTTTTTTGTTTTCAAAACCCATGTAACTCAAATAGACACTCATTGTGGCGCAGGCACTGCGGACCATGCGAATCATACCGTTATCTTGGTATAGGCTACATTCACATTCAGTGGCATACAATCAGTGACCGTTGCATGTCTCATAGCATACACTTTGAACATCACTTTAATTGGAGGTCACAGAACAATTAAGTGATGTATGTGAATTCTATTACACTGTGCTAAAGGCAGGGATTTCAGTTCACACATACTTTATGGCGATTTAGAGTATAGGCTACATTTTCCGGGATGCCCTGTATGAAAATTATTACAGCACCTGTGAGATCCTGCTGGGCCAAGTTGGAGTCCCCCTCTTCGGGCGGAACCATGCCGACTAATGCATGGTCACCGAGGACCGCGGTCACCCTCCGGTCGAAAGGGGAGAGGACCTTGACCCCCGGCCCGCCACCCGTCTTCATTGCGCTCCTGTGCTGCGCAGCCATCCTCCTTTTCACATCTACTTTGATGTCCGACCATTTTTTTTAAATGTCGGCTGTGGATCGATTGTTGGCCCCGACTTGATTGATGACATGAGTTATTTGCTCCCAATTCAGACGTTTGGTTTTGGTGCTGATTCCGGAGGAGAGGCTTCTAAACAAGATCTTGTGTCTTGCCTCTACCTCCGAAATCAGCGCCTCCACCTCGCAATCCGTGAAATTTCTTTTTCGAGATTTCGCCATGTCTTTTACCTAACGTGGGCCTTACTGCAGGTCTATTTATACTAACTAACATATTCAGTGTGGAATAATTGAGGGAGGAGACGGGGCGGGGAACGGGGCTCGTGCATGTGCGCCGAATTCCACGTTGATTGGGATGTACAACAGGAGAGTGCGTGGAAACCTTCGTACGCACTGATTGATACATCCGGATTTTTTTGGTCGTACGCAGATTTCCCGATTTTGACGTGCGCACATATTTAGTGGGAAATCCACGCAGGTCTTTGTACATGAGGCCCCTGGTGAGGCAAAAGCACATGAAAACAAAGCCTGTCAAAACAAACACAAAACACAGAAAACAGTGGCGGCCTCTAGAGGCCAAAACAAACATGACAAGATAAAGCAATAACAGCGGCCTCTAGAGGCCAAAACAGTCCCCAGTCCTAACAGTATTTAGCTCCATCCATCTTCCCATCAACTCTGACCAGCTTCCCTGTCCCTGCTGAAGAAAAGCATCCCCATAGCATGATGCTGCCACCACCATGTTTCACAGTGGGGATGGTGTGTGCAGGGTGATGAGCAGTGTTAGTTTTCTGCCACACATAGCGCTTTGCATTTAGGCCAAAAAGTTCAACTTTGGTCTCATCTGACCAAAGCACCTTCTTCCACGTTTGCTGTGTCCCCTACATTTCTTATGCCTGTCTTTCAACAATGGCTTTCTTCTTGCCACTCTTCCAAAAAGGCCAGATTTGTGGAGTGTACGACTTATAGTTGTCTTGTGCACAGATTCTCCCACCTGAGCTGTGGATTTCTGCAGCTCCTCCAGAGTGATCATGGGCCTCTTGGCTGCTTCTCTGACCAGTGCTCTCCTTGCTCGCTCTGCCAGTTTAGGTGGACGGCCATGTCTTGGTAGGTTTGCAGTTGTGCCATACTTTTTCCATTTTTGAATGATGGATTGAACAGTGCTTCTTGAGATGTTCAGAGCTTGGGATATTTTTTTATAACCTAACCCTGCTTTAAACTTCTCCAGAACTTTATCCCTGACCTGTCTGGTGAGTTCTTTGGTCTTCATGATGCTGTTTGTTCTTCAGTGTTCTCTAACAAACCACTGAGGCCTTCACAGAACAAGTGTATTTATGCTGAGAGTAAATTACACACAGTAGGACTCTGTTAACTAATTAGATGACTTCTGAAGGCAATTGATTGCACTGGATTGTATTTAGAGGTATCAGAGTACAGGGGGCTGAATACTAATGCACACCACATTTTTCAGATTTTTTTTGTTTAAAATTTTGAAGACCATTTATCATTTTCCTTTCACTTCACAATTATGTGCTACTCTGTGTTGGTCTATCACATAAAATCTCAATAAAAAACTTTTCAGTTTGTGGTTGTAAGGTGGAAAAATGTGAAAAAGTTCAAGGGGTATGAATACTTTTGTAAGGCACTGTAAGTAGTACTTTTTTTTTGACACTGCTGTTTGTCTTAACAGCCAAGAACAGGAATTTGAGACTATAGTGGGATGCTTTTCTTTTCACCGTGGTTGTAAAAGAGTGGTTATTTTCATTACTGTAGACTTCCCATTCTCTTCTGATCTGTTTCTCCTTTAAACTTAGGACTCAGAGTGTAAATGATTGCACCTCATATTCAGTCTCATTTATAAATTTTGCCAAATAACAATTGTAAAGCTATAGATTAAGGCATCAAAGTAAACCATCTCAAATGTACATTAAAGTGCATAATCCATAATCCACACTGCAGCACCATAATCATGTTTCCACTGTCCAAAGTCTGTCTGAAATTCATTTATTATGTTGTCAGTGGGCGGCACGGTGGTGTAGTGGTTAGCGCTGTCGCCTCACAGCAAGAAGGTCCTGGGTTCGAGCCCCGGGGCCGGCGAGGGCCTTTCTGTGTGGAGTTTGCATGTTCTCCCCGTGTCCGCGTGGGTTTCCTCCGGGTGCTCCGGTTTCCCCCACAGTCCAAAGACATGCAGGTTAGGTTAACTGGTGACTCTAAATTGACCGTAGGTGTGAATGTGAGTGCGAATGGTTGTCTGTGTCTATGTGTCAGCCCTGTGATGACCTGGCGACTTGTCCAGGGTGTACCCCGCCTTTCGCCCGTAGTCAGCTGGGATAGGCTCCAGCTTGCCTGCGACCCTGTAGAAGGATAAAGCGGCTAGAGATAATGAGATGAGATGTTGTCAGTATCTGCTAAGTTTACACCTAAATCAAACTTCAATGACATTACAAACTTCCACTAACTCATAGTTTATGAAGAAGAAACTCAATTATTCATTATTTGAAGCTCCAGCCCTTACAGTTGCATACACACACATGCACACATCTGCAGTCACTATGCTTAGCCCAGGAGGATATGAGGACAGAAGAAGACAGCTCACTTTTTATTTACTTTCTCTCACACATTTTTTGTCTCACACCCTCCTCTTTGTCTCCCTGGACTTGCCACATTGTCTATCCATCTGCACCTAGGAGAGTGGAGTATGAATATGTGAATAAAATGAGACAAGAGACAGATTGGTGACACTTATGTGGGTATAGGTGTGTTCAACACACACACACACACACACACACACACACACACACACACACACACACACACCTTATTTTCTCATTATGAAAACAAGAAGTCATTTTCACAATGTTCATTTTAAGATGTCTTCTTCATCACTCTAACATGATGATTTTATTGACCATGAAAACCAATATAAACCTCATCAAAACAAACAAACAAACAAAAACAAACCCTCCCTATGTCGAGGGGTATAACATTCTGCACTGTACATTGCTCTTCAGAAATAGCCAGTGTGTGTGTGTGTGTGTGTGTGTGTGAGAGAGAGAGAGAGAGAGAGAGAGAAATATGTCTAAGATGGCTGGTTTGATCCATAGCCTTGAATTCAATCAGTGGGGATGAAAAGCAATTCTCCATAGAACCCAAAATAATTCATCTCTATTATGCCGCATGAGTGCCCTCCATGTTTGACCCTCTGCACTCCCCACTTTCCTCTTCGCATAAATGAAGAGCTTATGACAACCATCACAATGACCCAAATTATTTTAAGCACCTGTCATTCCACTTTGACATTGGGAAGTCCAAAACTGATATTCCAGTTGATATAGACAGCAGAACCTTCAAAGGCAAGGCTATGATTGTGAATTCCTGAGGAATTTGTCTGAAATGAACCAACTTCCGTTTCTTGAGCAATTTGGGACAAGGAGCACAAATTCGTATGAATTCCAACAAAATGGCTCTCCTACATTGAAATGTGTGAGATTGAGCTGTCCCTGAAAGCAATCAGTCTTCTAATCTGATTTAAAATACATACTCTAGGAATTCTAACAAATAATTCACAATCAGTTCACAAGAAAAGCTCCAATTCTAAATCTTTTTATGATTAATAACTTGGCAACACTGTGAACAAGGGTCATATTCACAGAGCTGTACACACAGAGCTGTTCCTTTCTGATTTTTTAAGGAACAGAGATGTTGAATTCTCAAATCTGACTAGTCAGAATTTGTTGACTTTTTTTTTGAACAGCAGCTCTGACAATAGTTCCACCTGTAAGCAGAGGTGGACAGTAATGAAATATATTTACCTGAGTACTGTACTTAAATACACTTTTTGAGTATTTGCACTTTACTTGAGTATTTTTTTGGCAACTTTTGCATTTAACTTCACTATATTTGGAAGACATATAGACTTTTTACTCCACTACATTTCTATCAAGGTCCTCGTTACTATGAAGCAGCTTTGAAAGTGGATGTTTTTTTCTTTTCTAAAATGTGATTGTTTTTTTCACAGGTGACACTGACACAGCCTATCAGTAATCACTAGGGCCATGTCATATCCATAGACTGTATAAAATCAAGTTCAATGATTTCTCTGCAGCATTATTTAACATGATCAGTTGATGGCAGAATGGAAGGAGGAGGTACTTCTGGGGAATGCATGCATGCATCTTTCAGTTTTCTAAAAGGAATATAGAGTTGTTTTGCTTTAAATGTTTGCTTTGTTTACCTAAAACAGAGCACATCACAGCCTACAAAAAGTTGCCGTCCCACCTGTGGAAGCATATTGAGGTCTGTAAACATTTTATTTCAAGAGAAAGCTTGCAAAGAAGTATTCAGATTTGCAAGCCACTGTCTCTGTCGTCTATGGGTTAGAGCTTCCATTTGGGGTCTTTCTTGCATTTTAACAGTGGGTAAATTAAACAATCTGACTCCAGCCTTAGCAGAATTGTTTGAGCAGCTGATAACTGTGCAAATTTGCGCCATTTCATATTAAGGTACTTGTTGCTACGCATGTGTTATTCCACAAAGATGGTGGACACAGCTAAATCAGAGAGGGTCATGGAACATGCGACATGTGCAAACGGTCTATATCTAGTTAACTTGGACACTTAGTTAGCATGTGAAAACGGATTCGCTGGAATTTTTAGTTTTGATATCAGATGATGGTCTTGCTTTTTTTTGGTCTTGCTTAAAGCAGTGTTGCTATTGGGCAGTTATTAAGCTAGAGGTGTGGACCTGGGTTTTAAGCAAGTTGGCTTGTCATTTTTATTTTCTGAGCAAGCTACATTTACATTGTCTTCCTGATTAACATATACAGTGGTGCTTGAAAGTTTGTGAAACTTTTAGAATTTTCTATATTTCTGCATAAATATGACCAAAAACATCATCAGATTTTCATACAAGTCCTAAAACTAGATGGAGAGAACCAGAGGTGGAAAGTAACGAATTACATTACTCGCGTTACTGTACTTGAGTAGCTTTTTTGTGTACTTATACTTTTTCAAGTAATTTTTAAAGAGTGTACTTTTACTTAAGTATGTTTTCTTTTAAGTAGTGTACTTCGGTACATTTTACATCACAACCGTTACTGAGTAAAAAAAATAAATAAAAAAAGGCTAAAACGGAGAAGGGGAAATGAGTTCTGGAAATGAATCACGGGAAGGACAGTTGGCGCGCGCGCGAGTCTCACACAGACGATGGCGGACATGCACCGGCGCTTTAAGGGGGGGGCTTCGGGGGGCTCAAGCCCCTGGGCCACAGCCAATCAGGGGCCTTGTAATATTAATAAAATAATAAACTGTCGGAATCGTGGGCCTACATTAATGTACGAATAGAAATAAGGTTAGAAATAAATGAGCGCACAGTAGCCTGCTGTAAGAGACATGGTGGATGTGGTTCGTGAAACGAACACCCACAACTGTACCAGAATAAAATGTCACAAAATGTAACGTCACGCACGAAAGCGCGCCAAAGACTGCAGACTACTGAGACAGAAATTTAGAGGCTTTGAAAGATGAAGCGTTCACATGTTAGCGGGGCGCATAAAAGGAAAAAAAGAGAGATGCAGGTAATGATAGAATCGTTGCCTAAAGTCACAGACTTTTTTAAGGTAAGGATCACCAATCTGTTCAGAATATCAGCTACTTATCAGTTATCAGCAGCTAGGCTATGTGCAGCTAGGCTAGATATGCTATGATCTGTCCAACAGTAAAATAAATCAGTTGTGATTTGAATACGTGTCGTGTGATTTGAGTTATAATCCTGTTAGTATAATAGCATATTTCGATGGGGATAATAAAATGTCTAAAACCATGGGCGTCGCCACCATTGAATGTGAAGGGGACATGTCCCCCTCACATTTCATAATTCTTCGTGTGGACCCCCCCACATTTAACATAAAATATGAGTTCACCCAGCGCCGTTTCTATTGCTTCGTGAAAGAATCCATTCCACCTGATCGATAAGAGAATACACAGCCCACTGAAAATCCACTCCGGGGTTTCAGGGCATTCCCTACAACAGCTCACCGCGCGCGAGTGAAGTGAATCTCAGCACGAGCACAGAAATGTTGGTGCAGCTGCTGGAAAGTGGAGGAGGTGACGTCATCCCCATTGCAACCTCACAATGTCTAGCTTTTGCTAAAACCGTATTCTTTTGTTATCTGCCCTCAAAATTAACCCTAGGACACGTTAAATTAATATTCAACTAAACAGTGAAATAAGCTTAGTCTAATGGGGTATTCTTGGTTGATGATGAATTGTTTGCAGTAGTTGCTCCTCCCCAGACACAATGGACATAAGGACATTCTTTACAAAGAAGCGGAAAGTCAGTCAGAATTTCCCCACAGGACAGGTTTTTTTTGTCCCAATGGAAATGTTAGTGCAGTTAGCTGGCTAGTCAGTGTTAGGAGATGTATCAGCTAGCTTAACGTTAGCTATCATTTAATTCAAACCCAGTAGGCCTGCCTTACTGTAATGCCAAGAATGAGGTCAAGTCTGCTCTGATGATATTTATTGATTCCTTGTTTTGTCTGGTCTTTGGCAGTTTTCTGGAAAGTAAGATGGGAAATCAGTGTATGGGGAAGGAATAGTAGAAAGGAAAGCGATGGAGAGAGATGGATGTTATTCCAGGTGGATTGTGAAGGAAAGGGGGATAAAAGTTATGAAGTGGTAGAAATTGTGGTGGCACCAATATAAGAAGGAGTTATATCTATAAATCTATTTGTTATACTAATCTGTAAATGCTACTGTAGTACAGTACCACCATTGCATGTAGGTTGACAAAACTGCACTTGTTCATTGTGTGAAGTTATTTTTTATGTGTCACCGTTGCTTGACACAGTGTGATTTTGTGTTATGAAGTTTGCATGATGCCATGTCATGCCTGTTCATTGTGTGAGATTATGAATATTCTTATTTTTAAACATACAGTTGAGTGTCACTATTGCTTGGCCCAGTGGCATGTTGTGTTACATCTAAAACTAAATAGAAAACACAAAATAAAAAGTAAAATGCACCCATAAAGTCATTGTTGGTGATAAATTGTGTCACATTCATCTCATTATCTTAGGCGTAGCGGTGGGTTTAAAAACAGGCTGATGAATATATGGACTAGTTGAATGAGGACTTATTGTTGAAAATTAATTAAAAATTTTCTGGCGGAGGACCCCCCGCCAGTGTGTCCCCCCCACATTAAAAATGCTTCTGACGCCCCTGTCTAAAACGGCATCTACTGAAGAAATTGATGAAAAGATTGTAGCCTATAATGTTCACAGTTCGGGCAACAGACAGAGTAAGCATACTGAGGGGAATAGCAATACAAAGCTAGCGCATATCCACATTTCTCGCTAGCTGTGTTGGGTGTGTTGTTAACCCGTGTGGATTTAAGTGAAATACTTGAGAAGTTCTGTGGTCAAGACAACGTTTTAAGGTAAGGACACTTGATTATTGTTTGCCTGCCGTGGCTTGTTGTTGACGAAAGGCCCACGTGATTTTGCCTTATGCAGCTACTGCTAGCGTCATGCTTTGAACTAGGTTAAGCTCATTTGCGCTAAAGGATGGGTTTATTGAAGGACTTTGATGTAGCTAATTTCTTTTTAAAAAATCATATGCTCAAAACAGTATGCCCGTGTTCATCCTGTTTAACTTTTTTCTTGATGGAGTGCGTGAAATATTGTTGCAAGTGGTATTTCTATGCAGTCATGTCAAAAAGGCAGTTGAATGCACGGTCTTATTCAAGGAGAAGGAAGACTTGCATGATGCTTGAACATAGATCGGTAAAATAGACCCTAGTAGGACTTGGTTTTGTGTATTTCGGTCTGTAGAGTTATGAGTTTGGCCGCTGTCCATGGTGTTTACGTTTCATGTGGCCGCCGAGCCAAGTACCTTCATCATCATCATCATGTTCCCCTGTCAAAAGTTAAACTCTCTAGGGGTGCTTCTGCTGTAGCAGTTGCAGCAGTTGCTCAAAGTTTGATTTGTCCATCATCATATGTCTTATCTGTTGGGTGTCTATGCCCAGCAGATTTTCCCATTTTGTCCATTTGTAACCATTTTTGTCAAACAGGAGCTGCTTTTGCACTTGGTTATTGCCCATCTGGCAAACATGAGCAATATATTTTAGTTGTTGTACGTAGCAGGATAGTTTTATATCCTGGCTTCCTGTCAGTTTCCGGAGGTCAGCATTGGACATCTTGTAGCTCCAGTCTATATCTTCATTTGTAGTGTTCTTTTGGTCAGGGGCATTCTTTCGTTGATATCCACCTTTAATCATTTTCCTTAGGAAGCCGTGCCACACTACCTCAATTTTGTGAATTTCACTGGATGATAGTTGCCATGCCTGTGTGCTGTACAGGAGACGAGATCGAACGCATGCCACTAGGAACTTTATACGGGTTTTTAGTTGTATTCGGTGGTCGGTTAGAACGTGTTTCAGTTCATTCCATTTCATGAATGCAGCACTTATCCTAGCATGCAGGAAGTGTGAGGATTCATCACAGTTGCTGACATTATAACCAAGATATTTAAAGGTGTGGACGTTTTTAATATTAGTGCCGCCAAGGGAAATGATACTTGGTTTACATTTGATATCCTCATTGACGTTAAAAGCCATTGTTTCTGTTTTGACATATGATATTTGTAAACCAAAGCGGGTGTAGGTCTTATCATACAACTGAAGAATATTCTGAAGCTCCTCGATGGATCCAGCAAGTATGGCCTGATCATCTGCGTATAGAATCTCTGTTATGCAACCCTCTCCTGATGCTTGTGCTTTCGTACGCATTTCTCTTGTGGATACCTCATTTGGAATGCAATATCTGAACTTGAAGCCTGTATCTGGGTACAGTTTTGATATCTCATGCTGTGCAATCCTGACAACAAAGTCCATATAGATATTAAAAACTGATGGCGATTCTAGGGCACCTTGTCTTGCAGTGAATGTTTGTTTTCATGCCGCCGAGCTATTTTTATGTATTTTATTTTTTAAAAGGACTTGTCTGTAGGTGTGTGTGTTTTATGTTTACAACACATAGGTCTACATTAGCGCACGCGCGCTTGTGTGGTTATCTCTGGCCATGCCCCTGCGTGAAAGTTACGCAGTATCACTGTCCTGTCCGTGGTAATAATCAGAACCGGCTCTGTAATGATAATGCGTGCGTTCTTCTCTCCCTCTGTGGTCGGATGTGTTGAGCGATGTGAGTGTGGGCCTTGCGCAGCTATGCTGAGCCAAACATAACCTATCATAGGCTTCTAGGCTAATTACATGCTTACACTGTAAATGCTTGACACGTATTGCAAATAAAATAAGAGTGTTTTCCTGGCCAACGGTAAGGGTAGGGTTGACAGGTAGCCTATGAGGGGCCTAGCCCCTGGGCCACAGGTGTTGATAAAGCACCCCTGCAGACATGGAGGAGACCGAGGAACCTGTGGTGGACGACCCTGCAGAAAACGCAATTTCTTCCAGTAATGAAGTGCACCCCTGGCCCTACATATGTGATCACTTCAGCTTCGTAGAGAAAAGGGGTGACAGTTTCATTATGCAATGCAGATTATGTGTGCCCAAGAAGACAACCATTGCGGCATACAAAAATTCGACGTCTAATCTGCGCAAGCATGTTGAGGTAAGTATTGTCATTGGCATCATAATCACGGGCTCAGATAGAGGGTGGGACGGGTGGGATTCATCCCACCCAGATTTAAATTCACCTCGTTCGGTCCCCCCCACTTATAGGGAGGAAAAAACATCTATGCTGTCTTTCTTTGCATAAGGCAAACTTCACGGAAAAATCAAAAGACTAATTACCATTCGGTTTATTGAGGTGCACAGCAGTGTATACATAGTTGCAACAACTCACATAAAACAAAACAAAGACTGATATTCGGTTGGTTGAGCTGCGCAGACTGCACAGGTTGCGAGCTCGAGCTTGGTTGCTATGGTTACCCACAACAGGTTTGACAGGCATATCGGGATTGGGGTTGGTTTGCTGGCAGCTTTGTCCCCCCCAGTTTTTTGTCCCCCCCAGTTTTTTGTCCCCCCCAGTTCAAAAAACGTATCTGCGCCCCTGATCATAATGTTTCCTTTCCATAGTAAAACCGACAATAGGCTGGTTATATTCCAAAAATAGTGGATGGCATTGCTAATGTTGAAGTAGCAACCTGTTGGTACTGTAACATAATGGTAACTAGTCTGTTATTCGGTTGGCTAATTATGCAAGCAAGTTAGCTCGCCAACCTGACGTGATCAGTCCTCCTACCATTCTACATCCAACAGGCCAGAAAGGAATACTAAGCAAAACAAATAATGTTTGAATTGAATTGTTCAATAACACATAGTGCACACAGGCAAGCTACGAGATTTCGGTGCAACATTTCACTTTCATATTTCATGTACAATGCTTTGTGTGTGGTCAGGGTGATGTAAACGACATGACTGTGTGTATTGACCTTTTTTGTTTGTCTCAGTTTTAATGCAGCATTATCCTAAGCATTCAATTTGATACACTTCCTTTAAATAAAACATCTGGGTTGAGATGTACATATATCCTTGTTTCCTCTTCTTTTTCATTTTTGCACAACACAATGGAGGCAGGGGGCGGCACGGTGGTGTAGTGGTTAGCGCTGTCGCCTCACAGCAAGAAGGTCCTGGGTTCAAGCCCCGGGGCTGGCGAGGGCCTTTCTGTGTGGAGTTTGCATGTTCTCCCCGTGTCCGCGTGGGTTTGCTCCGGTTTCCCCCACAGTCCAAAGACATGCAGGTTAGGTTAACTGGTGACTCTAAATTGACCATAGGTGTGAATGGTTGTCTGTGTCTATGTGTCAGCCCTGTGATGACCTGGCGACTTGTCCAGGGTGTACCCCGCCTTTCGCCCGTAGTCAGCTGGGATAGGCTCCAGCTTGCCTGCGACCCTGTAGAAGGATAAAGCGGCTAGAGATAATGAGATGAGACAATGGAGGCAGAAAACACCCATTGTTAAAAGTAACTTTTTACTTTTACTCAAAGTACATTTTAAATGATCTACTTTTTACTTTTACTTGAGTAGATTTTTTGTCTGGTAACTTTACTTGTACTTAAGTAAAATTTCATCAGAGTAACAGTACTTGTACTTGAGTATAATATTTTAGTACTATTTCCACCTCTGGAGAGAACCCAGTTAAACAAATAAAACAAAAATATTACACTTGTCATTTATTTATTGAGGAAAATGATCCAATATTACATATCTGTGAGTGGCAAAAGTATGTGAACCTTTGCTTTCAGTATCTGGTGTGACCCCCTTGTGCAGCAATAACTGCAACTAAATGTTTCCGGTAACTGTTGATGAGTCCTGCACACCGGCTTGGAGGAATTTTAGCCCATTCCTCCATACAGAACAGCTTAAACTCTGGGATGTTGTTGGGTTTCCTCACATGAACTGCTCGCTTCAGGTCCTTCCACAACATTTCGATTGAATTAAGGTCAGGTCTTTGACTTGACCATTCCAAAACATTAACTTTATTCTTCTTTAACCATTCTTTGGTAGAACGACTTCTGTGCTTAGGGTCGTTGTCTTGCTGCATGACCCACCTTCTCTTGAGATTCAGTTCATGGACAGATGTCCTGACATTTTCCTTTAGAATTCACTGGTATAATTCAGAATTCATTGTTCCATCAGTGATGGCAAGCCGTCCTGGCCCAGATGCAGCAAAACAGGCCCAAACCATGGTACTACCACCATGTTTCACATACCCCTTTTCCACCAAATAAGTTCCAGGGCTGGTTCAGGGCCAGTGCTGGTGCTGGTTCACAACTCGTTCAACTTGCGAGCCAGCTGAGAACCAGTTTGCTTTTCCATAGCTCATGGTGCTAAGAGAAGCCACGTCATTATGTCGCTGTATACATCAGTTATGTCGTTGTATACATCATTACGTCGCTACTGTATATACGTCAGTTATGTCGCTACGTTTGCATAAACCTTGGCGCGAATATTGAAGCAAAAACAACACAGAAGAAGCAGCAGCAACAGTAATAATAATGGATGACTTCGCGTTTGTACAGCTGCTGCTTCTCGTCACTTAAAAATGGCGAGTTTTCACGGTCTTGTTATTGTTGTTGGTCTTAACAACTCCGCCCCCCCGCTGACGTAAGCGGTTCTTTCCTCTGGCCCAGCAGAGAGTTGGTGCTAGCCTGGAACCAGTTTTTCTGGCCCCAGAGCCAGTTTTTTGTCAGTGGAAACAGAAAACCCGGTTCCAAACTAAGCACTGGCCCCGAACCAGCCCTGGAACTGCTTTGGTGGAAAAGGGGCATCAGAAAGGATAAGATTCTTATGCTGGAATGCAGTGTTTTCCTTTCTCCAAACATAATGCTTCTCATTTAAACCAAAAAGTTATATTTTGGTCTCATCCGTCCATAAAACATTTTTCCAGTAGCCTTCTGGCTTGTCCGTGTGATCTTTAGCAAACTGCAGACGAGCAGCAATGTTCTTTTTGGAGAGCAGTGGCTTTCTCCTTGCAACCCTGCCATGCACACCATTGTTGTTCAGTGTTCTCCTGATGGTGGACTCATGACCATTAACAATAGCCAATGTGAGAAAGGCCTTCAATTGCTTAGAACAGGGGTGTCAAACTAAGGCTACATCCACACGACAACGGCAACGAGATGTTATTTAAAAATATATCGCGTCCAAATGGGCAACGATCAGTAAAATATCAGGTCCATACGGCAACGCAACGCTTGCTGAAAACGATGCAATACACATGCTACACCTCTAGGGGCGCTGTAAGACGGTCCCTTCGGAGACACCAGAACAATAGAAGAAGTAAGGACGCATGCGCATAAACTATTATGCGCGAGACTTCATATTAGCCACAAAGTCAGGAAAATCTGTTCGTAAAATTACATTATAATGACCAAATACAATGAAAAGTATTTTTCCAGTCTCACCTGTGAAAGGTAATCCCATGTGATCTCGTTTGGACGGCAAACCTGTTGGTACAGTTAAACGCAGCTAATCTTTATTCTACGCTTTGACCTATCCAATATGGCGGCGAGGATGACGTATGATTCTACGCGGAAGGCAGCGTCTTTAATGGTCCGGAATAAATTGAATGCTACACGTTGATGGATTAATTTGCTCTTCTACGCCCTTTTTGAGGAATGTATTGTAGGACTTAAACCATCATCTGAAGAGGTGAGATCGCTCCTTTTTTTCCCTATTTTTGCTGGCGGGATTGACTCTGCCCTAAGGGCAGAGTCTCTCTCTCTCTCTCTCTCTCTCACTTTGCACCATTACACAATAAATATTCACAGTGAAAATATTTTGTAAGCGCGTTTCATGAACCAAGTTATAGGATTTGTTGACAACTCGCATCGAGTTCGTTACACTTCTACCCGGCGTGAAGCACTCACAGTCATGTGGTTGTGACGTCATCATAAACAAATCCATTCTACTCATCCAGATGACTTCACAACGGCAACGTTGCCAGATCTTTCCACTCTGGAACCCGTTCTCAAAAAGATTGCGTTTTGGGCACCCAAAACGCCGGTGCCGTGTGGACGCCAGGCCTAAACGATAAGCAATTGTATTAGAGTCACCTGAATCCGTTGCCGTGTGGACAGGGCCTAATTTTGGTTCAGGGGCCACATACAGCCCATCTGATCTCAAGTGGGCTGGACCAGTAAAATAATTGCAAAATAACCTTTGTCAACTCCAAATCTTTAGCATTGTTTTTTCAGTAGGCTATGCTTTATGCTTCAGCCTACATTTGTAGCCTACATAATCACTGATCACAAGGGATCTAGATTATTACACATTTATTCACAGAGAGGCCAATGGATTTGAAATAAAATGCATTTCACTCTCAAACAACTGGTTTATTTTTATACAGTTGAGTGAATACATTTTTACATCTGACAACCTGAACCAACTCCCCACACTAATGTTGACAAAGGCAGATTGCTTTTCAGGGCACATGACTTCTGCAGCCTTCAGCTTGCATTTTTTCCTCAAGTTCACCATCAGAAAATGGCTTGAATGCTTGCACCAACTCGTTTGCAATAAGGTAGCTAGCTTTCACTGCTCCATCACTGATCTCACAGCTGCAAGTAAATGCAGACTGCTGTTTCTTCAGACCAGCTAACAATTCGTTTATCTTCTCTTTTCTTTATTGTCCATACAAATTGTGAAAATTTTCTTTATGATGAGTCTCATAGAGGCGCTGAATATTATATTCTTTGAGCACTGCAACCTGTTGATTACATACCAAGCACACTGGTTTTGTATTCACCTCTGTGAATAAATAATACTCAGTCCATTTTTCCTGGAAAACTCTGCACTCTACGTCAACTTTTCTTCTTTTTGACAAAGACATTTTGGTAATGGGGGTATCACTCTTGATAATTTTGATAGCAACTTAATAGTGGTGAGGCAAGACTGCCATTCATTGAATCAGACAGCATATCTGGGTACATTGCTAAAATGTGCTATTTATTTCCTGAGCTCGTGTTATGTCAGTGCTGCTTTTTTGGCTGCCCCTAGCAGCTGAATTGAGCATTTTGGTTATTTCTTTAAAAATTCATAAGTCATCACAGGAATGGGCTAGATATTTACTTTTTTTTTGGCATCCTTAGACATTTTTTTCTCTACAAGTCTGGGGCCAGATTAAACCATCTAGCGGGCTGGATCCGGCCCGCGGGCCGTATGTTTGACACCCCTGGCTTAGATGTTACCTGGGGTCCTTTGTGATCTTGCCTACTATTACACGCCTTGCTCTTGGAGTGATCTTTGTTGGTCGACCACTCCTGGGGAGGGTAACAATGGTCTTGAATTTCCTCCATTTGTACACAATCTATCTGACTGTGGATTGGTGGAGTCCAAACTCTTTAGAGATGGTTTTGTAACCTTTTTCAGCCTGATGAGCATCAACAACGCTTTTTCTGAGGTCCTCAGAAATCTCCTTTGTTCGTACCATCATACACTTCCACAAACGTGTTATGAAGATCAGACTTTGATAGATCCCTGTCCTTTAAATAAAACAGGGTGCCCACTCACACCTGATTGTCAGTCCATTGATTGAAAACACCTGACTCTAATTTCACCTTCAAATTAACTGCTAATCCTAGAGGTTCACATACTTTTGCCACTCACACATATGTAATATTGGATCATTTTCCTCAATAAATAAATGACCAAGTATAATATTTTTGTCTCATTTGTTTAACTGTGTTCTCTTTATCTACTTTTAGGACTTGTGTGAAAATCTGATGATGTTTTAGGTCATATTTATGCAGAAATATAGAAAATTCTAAAGGGTTCACAAACTGTCAAGCACCACTGTACATTAACATACATATGTGCACACACTGCCAGAGCTGTGTCAGAACACTACCATGCTACTTTGAGGGGGTGAGGAGGAGTGTCATAATTTAAATAAATAAATAAATAAATAAATAAATAATGGCGTCTCTTTTTCAGTTCAGTTGTTTCATTTTATAACATTCTGCCAGGCGTTTATTCTACAGGTTCTACAAGCTAGTCAGTGAATCTAGTCGGTCACTTCAGAGGCATTAGATTTTGTAAATGTTGTGGCAATAATACAACAATACATTGACAGAAAATGTACTTTTAATACTGATAGCAGATAGGCAGAACCTTTATTTTTAAATACATTTCTGAGTGGATAGTATCTCCATCCTTGACGCTTGTATGCTGCATAAATGGGAATAAAAAATATATATTTTTGAGAGTTAAATTTGACCGCAAAGTTGGCATTTGAGCTGCCCCGCTGAGCCAGCCATGCCTGAGTGCGTGACATCACAGCAGTAACCGGTTTTAAGGCCGAGGTTTTTTACAGCTATAGACCAAAGTCATATACTGTAAATAAAAATTTTTGGAGAAAGTAAGAAATACCGTTACCAACTTGCTCAACTAAGACTGATTTGACTTCATTGATTGTGGGTTGACTCTCATTAAAACAGGATAGGTGTTATAACATGCAACATACATGTACATGCATACATTTTCACTGATAAAACGTAAAAGGCTAATTAAATAATCAGATGAACTGAGACAATCACATTCTGAAGCAAATTAAATAATCTTATACCAGTAACTTAAACACACAATACAAGTTACATGTATTAATCTAAATGGAGGTAAACAACATGGTTTTTTTTATCCAAATGAGAGTCAGAGCTTACCTGTCTGTGTTCTCGCTTCTTGAAGGCCGATCTTATGGCTGATTGTTTTAAAACAATCTGACTTTCAGTTGTTCGTTCAGTTCTATATCCAGTTTAGAAATCAGACGGCTGCTCCACTTATTCTCTCCATACTGTGTATTCCGCCATTACTGCTAGGTTCAGGCAATTACTAAAACCTGGGACGGAACGGGATGTTACCGGTTTTAGCAACAACTGTGGGGAGGTCACTGCCCCGGCGATATGTCCCGTCCTGTTCTGTCCCAGGTTTTAGCAACAACCCTTGTCTCATGCTCCAGGAGGACTGGGGCAACTAAACTCATCTCATCTCATCTCATCTCATCTCATTATCTCTAGCCGCTCTATCCTGTTCTACAGGGTTGCAGGCAAGCTGGAGCCTATCCCAGCTGACTACGGGCGAAAGGCGGGGTACACCCTGGACAAGTCGCCAGGTCATCACAGGGCTGACACATAGGCACAGACAACCATTCACACTCACACCTACGGTCAATTTAGAGTCACCAGTTAACCTAACCTGCATGTCTTTGGACTGTGGGGGAAACCGGAGCACCCGGAGGAAACCCACGCGGACATGGGGAGAACATGCAAACTCCGCACAGAAAGGCCCTCGCCGGCCACGGGGCTCGAACCTGGACCTTCCTGCTGTGAGGCAACAGTGCTAACCACCACACCACCGTGCCGCCCCGCAACTAAACTCACTTTAAAAAATAAAATAAAATAAATACTTTCCTGTTCTTGTTTTATTTTTCTTTAATTGTTGGGACTGCACCCTCTTTCAATACAGGCTTATGGCCAATGCTCCTCAACAGATCAGAGGTTTTGTATGAGTCTCCAGTAAAATGTGCAGAGGAGAGACCACTTCGTAGGCGCCCAATGTGTCCATGAATTTCTCGCAAAACGTGTCCAAATCTTTGCAGTTTGAACATTCTTGGGCCATGAATGCAACGTAAATCCACCTTCTGTCGTGTTGCTGTACCCGCCAGCAACACATCTACGTGGCATGGCGATAAATTAGCTCAAAATGGAGGATCGGAGTTGCAGTCAGCTCTGTGTTTTAGTATAGCAGAAATGGCGATGAGACCGATAGACTTCCTGCTGTGACATTACGGACATAAAGGTCATTCACTCACACTGCTACCTATATAAATCACTTTAATCATAAAAATTACTATATTATAGTTATTGTTAGCACTTAAAACTATTCCTGTGCCATTCTTGAGGTCTCAAGGCATTTATAAACGAAAATGAGGCCATGGCTCTGCATGTATTTTTAAAAGCAAGCCCTTCAGTACTTTAACTTAAGTAAAAATTTGACTGTACAACTTTCATTTGTATTGGAGTAACAGTTGACCAGTGGGATCTGTACTTTGACTTAAGCAATGAAGTTGAGTACTTTGTCCACCTCTGCCTGTAAAGGAAATCACTAACATATTATTGTGACACAGGGATTTGGGTGTATGGCGGGTGCTCTGCATAATCCATCCATCCATCCATCCATTATCCATAACCGCTTATCCTGTGCAGGGTCATGGGCAAGCTGGAGCCTATCCCAGCTGACTATGGGCAAGAGGCAGGGTACACCCTGGACAAGTTGCCAGGTCATTGCAGGGCTGACACATAGAGACAAACAACCATTCACACTCACATTCACACCTACGGTCAATTTAGAGTCACCAGTTAGCCTAACATTAAGGACTGTAAGATCCGTAAGGCTCTGGCCTGGAAAGCCTGTATTGCCCTTGACAAGACATGGCACTGTAGCCTGGATAACAATCTGAAAATTGACCTATTCAGATCTGTCATAGAGCCCATCCTCTTTTATGGAGCTGAGACCTGGACGCTGACAGTCAAACAACCACAGTGACTAGATGGAACCAGTACTAACCTACTGTGTCATGTCCAAAATATCCACTGGTCCACTCATGCTACCCTAGAGGAAATTTATTCAGACTTACCACCTGTTTCCCTAAGACTTAAACAAAGAAGGGTGCTCTTTGCTGGGCACTGCTTCTGCGCTAGGGAGGAACCGATATCTCGCCTCCTGTTATGGAGCCTGAGTCACCAACTAGTAAGGTCAAGAAAACTCACCTTCCCTGCATCTATTTCGAAGGATACTGGGATCGATGTGAATGACCTGTCAAATGCAATGGCTGATAGAGAGGTGTGGTGAAGGGTTGTGCAGGGCATCTCAGCTGAGGCTGAAGGATAGATAGATAGCCTAACCCACATGTCTTTGGACTGTGGGGAAAACCAGAGCACCTGGAGGAAACCCACACAGACATGGGGAGAACATGCAAACTCATCTCGTCTCATCTTCTTCCGCTTATCCGGGACCAGGTCGTGGAGGCAGCAGTCTAAGCATGGAAGCCCAAACTTCCCTTTCCCCAGACACCTCGGCCAGCTCCTCGGGAAGAACACCGAGGCGTTCTGTTAGGATTGCGCTGCGTGCTGTTCAGATGCGTTACAAGGAGTACTCCGAGGACAAAAAGAGAGCAAACCACATGAGTTAAATCAATCTGGTTTATTCTCAGTCGTGCCCCAACGCGCAGCTGCGTCGGGGCTTTATATATACACTCTTCATAGGGAGTATCAGCAGTGGAAAGTTACGGAATGTGCTTTGCACACTCAGTATCAAGGTCACACAAGAGTTATGCACAGTTCAACAGGATGTTTCACACAAAAACATAGACAAAATCAGGATATGAAACGGGAACAGAACATGTGGAAATGCAAAATGTACAGAGCAGCACGTACTGTATTGTAGCTGGCCTAAAGTAAACCCTAAACTGCTACACTAAACGACAGTCACCCTTGGGCCGCGCATTTACAAGAGTAGGTTTAGGAGTATTCAGGATTATATTCTTACAATCCCCTCTTTAATACTCTGACGCAAGCCCAGAGTATTATTCACACCCCAGTCTTGGCCGACACAGGGACATAACCTGTGTGCGAGATCATCATATTATATATACGATCCATGCAACAACGGAAAAGAAATGGGCCACAGGCTGAGCCATGTCATATTAACCTTAGAGTAGTTAGACGGGGCTATTCGGACCGGAAAAGGAGCGCTGCTGTCATGGGGTAACAAAGAACACACATAACAGGGTTTACTCATATTCATTGATGTTTTTACAGTGAAGTTTACATATTTCTAAAACTCGTTATCCCTTGGGTCCCGGTGTATTGCTTGTGCGGGTAACCCTGCCCCAAGCGTTGAGATCAGCACGATGATGAAGAAAGTCATACTGGTCACTGACTTTGTTCTCTAATGCTCACAGGGTGCAGACGGCGAAAAATGTCACAGGCTCCCGTGCTTTTCAGACTCTTCAGCCCAGAACTTTGCAAGACTCACCAACTATCCCCTCTTTGTAGATCAGCCGAAACTGGATTGCTCCAGATGCTGGAAGGGGATCCCTGAAAAGGCCGTCAGCTATTGTCACAGCAACTTTCTGAAACACAAAAGTCTGTTAAGCATCAACAATATAGATTTCTATTACATTGGAGCCTTCTTTATTCTGCTGGCATGGATCCACTGTGGAAAAAGGTCCGTTAGCACAGCCGTGCGAGTTACAGCGAGTACATCGGTGGGCCCACTGTAGGGTGACTCCTCCATGGGAGCGTTTAGTTTAGCGAATCTCTTTACTAAAACTCTGTCCCCTACCTCAAAGGGGTGAGTGTGTGCCTCTGGAATGGGAGGCTTTTTGGAATTTACTCTCGCCCAATACTCATCCAGCACCCGCATGAGACCCACCGCGTACTCGCTGAGATGTACTTCAAGATCACCCGTTCCTATAACCTGCATGCCTCTACGCCAAGGGACAGGAAAGGGGCGTCCCATGACGAGCTCGTACGGAGATAAATTGTCGAGAGCGACCTGAGCAGTCATGCGCATATCAGCGAGGACCAACGGTAAAACTTGGACCCAATTTTTCGTGCCTGCGTCTTGCATAGCCTTACGCAACTTACCCTTAATTGTTCTATTCGCGCGCTCCACAATGCCAGAGGACTGTGGATGGTATGGGATATGAAAACGCCAATTGATCTTGAGGTCTTTACATAGCTCCTGCGTTACCTTAGAGGTGAACGGCGTCCCTTATCAGAGTCAATTCCTACCGGAAGACCGTAACGTGGGATAATTTCCTGTGTAAGTTTGTTCACTGCTGTTCGGGCGTTCTCTTTGCTACACGGGAAAGCCTCAATCCACCGTGAAAATTTGTCAATCATGACCAAAAGGTATTTGAACGGGCCCTGCTTTGGCATGTGAGTGAAGTCGATCTGCCATTCTTGGAAAGGCGTGTCGGGTATGGGAAGGTGCTGATGTACCGCGCCTGGTTTAGATAGATTATTCTGGGCGCACGTTAAACACTTGTCCAGAATGTTGTGTGCGTCTGTGTGCAAATTATTGATGCAAAATGTTCTGTTCATATCTTCCACTACCCCTCTTCGGCCGCGATGAGTGGGACCATGGAACTCGCGGACGAGAAAGGGAGTACAGTGACGAGGTAAACAAAGACGGCCCTGTGCGTCAAGCAAAACGCCACTCTTCTCTGTCGCGCCCTGGGCGTCCCAGAACTGCGTATCTGCCACAGAGGCCGAGGCCTGGATAGAAATGAGATCTATGTCAGGTAAGACAGCGCTAACCATGCGATCAGTAGAAACTAAAGCGCAATTAAAGCCTGGAGGCAGGACACCGGATGCGGCTGCAGCTTTAGCGAGTCGATCAGCGAATGAATTGCCCTTTACTTCAAATGAGTCCCCTCTTGTGTGCGCGCATGTCTTAACAATGGCCAACGTGCACGGAAGGAGACAGGCGGTGATTAAATCAGTAACAAGTGAAGAATGAGAAATGGGCTTACCGTCGGCTGTCGTAAACCCCCGAGACGCCCAAATGCGGCCGAAGTCGTGCGCCACGCCGAAAGCGTAGCGTGAGTCGGTGTAAATAGTAACGTCTGTGTCTTGAGCCAAAATACACGCGCGAGTCAAAGCATAGAGCTCCGCAGCCTGAGCAGAAGAAAAAGGCAAAGAATGAGCTTCAACAATTTCATCAGGGAGGCGACAAACAGAGTAACCACACAGGAACACACCATCCGCAGGGCGGGAACAGGAACCATCTACAAAAAGAGAATCGCTTATGGAAAGAGGGGTGGAGTGTAAGTCTGGGCGGATGCTAGTCTCAAAAACGATATTAGAAAGACAGTCATGTGAGTCAAACGCAACATCGTCATCCTGTGAGTTAAGAAGACGCTGAAGAGCGTGGGCGACAGAATCAAACGACGAGGAGGGCTTAACAGTGAGATGCTCTGTGGCCAAAAGAATAAACTCATAGCCAGAGCGACGCTGAGCAGACAAATGCTGAGTGCTAAGATTCCGCAGAATGTACACGACGTCATGTGAAGTGTGTAAAATGAGCGGATGCGACAAAACAAGTTTTTCAGCGTCCGTGACCATGAGAGCACACGCAGCAACAGCCCTAAGACAGCCAGGAAGCCCTTGTGCCACAGCGTCAAGAGTTTTAGACAGAAACGCGCAAGGTCGCATGCCCCCCCCGTGCTCCTGAGCCAGCACCCCAGAGGCGGTCCCCTTCTGATTGCACACATACAGGTGAAACGGCAAACGATAGTTCAGCAGCCCGAGAGCAGGGGCGGAGCACAAAGCTTGCTTCAGAGCCTTGAAGGCCGTTAGCCTGTCCTCAGTCCAGACCAGGGGCTGAGTCTAAGGATCTGAGTGACTTATAGCTGAACGCAAACACTTGTCATAGATTGAACAGTCAGGGATCCATTGACGACAGTAATTGATGAGGCCCAGAAATGCCATGAGAGCGTGCTTGGTTGCAGGTACCTGAGTGTCCATAATGACTTGAACACGTTCCGGGCTAAGCCTCCTGGAACCCTGGGAGAGGTCATGTCCCAAGTAGTGAACAGTTGTGAGGCAAAACTGCAACCTCGTGCGGGAGACCTTGAAACCCTTCTGCGCCAGGAGTGTGAGGAGAGACAATGTGGCGGCAGCACAAGCGTCTTGATCCTCCGCCGTTACCAGGAGATCATCCGCGTACTGGAGCACCGTGGAGCCCCGGGGAAGACAGAGATCAGCCAGCGCGTCCCGCAATACGGCAGTGAAGACCGCCGGTGAGTCAATGAAACCCTGTGGCAACCGCGTCCACGTGTATTGTCTTCCCCTGTGTGTGAAAGCAAACAGGGGCTGAGTCTCATGGCCCACAGGAACACTGTAAAAGGCAGAGCACAAATCAATCACAGAGAAATAAGCATGGTCACACGGAATAGAAGACATAAGAGAAGGAACGTCAGGGACCACTGGAGCCACGGGAACGATGAGTTCATTTATTTTACGTAGGTCTTGAGTGAGGCGCCATGTGCCATCCGGTTTTGGGACCGGGTTCACTGGGGTGTTATACGGGCTGACACAAGGAACCACGACACCTTGCTGCAAAAGAGATTTTAGAATATTGTCAATACCATTGAGCTTACTAGGAGACAGAGGGTATTGTTTAACATAAACAGGTGTAGAGTGTTTAATAACAGCTTCATACGGAGAGCAGCTCACAGAGCCCACATCGTCCTTATGATCCGCCCACAGGGTGTTAGGAAGAGCAGAGAGAACAGGGGAAAGAGCTTGGGACGTACAAGCAGCGTTCAGAATGTTATGTGGCAGCACAGAACTGGATAGGGCAAAAACATCAGGCGGAGAAATACCTAGTTAACTGCTCACGCAGGAGCTGCAAAGCATTCGGTGTGTCCCTCCAAAAAAAATGTCGACACGGTGCGCTGACGCGGACGGCCACCTTCCTGAGCCGGAGCTATTTCTTCCTTTATATTCACAGCGACGTCCTTTCTAGGTTGCAACACATCGACTATTTCGAGCAAACGCTCCTCATCATATAATCTGTGTCAACTGATGAGGTGTTCAAATGTGCGAGCTGATCTGAACAGAGCTGCCAGACATACACATACAGAGGGCTTCCAAACCCATACTGCACACCGCACATTTCACTTACTTCAATAGTTAGTCCATCTGGAGTGGATGTGAGATTTACTTCTAATTTGCACATTAAATCATGTGCTAACAAATTTACTGGACATGTATATGAGATGAGGAATGAGTGGGACGTAACTATTCCTCCCTCGCTTTTACATGGGAGGTTGACTGAGAAAGTTTTGGTTTTGGAATAGCCTTTAAAACAGGTCTCGGGGTGTAAACACCCTTTGATTTATCCCATACCTTCTTCATGTCAAACCATTTCTTTCGTAAATCATACGGTGCGCTGAAGCAAGGAAGCCTGGATTAAACGTCCCATCACGGGGATACGATGGAGTCTGAGGATTTGCCTCCGTCCACCCAGCCAAATTGTCCAGCCACGGCGTAACGTAATAGCCTAAACCGCACTTATTCATCCATTCCGCCGGGGTGTCTGTGACCTCAGGTTTAGGATACGAGCCCCCCATCGTACAGTAAAGCAAACGGATCTGAACAGAAACAAACAGCAGATATTTATCTAAATTTCTATAGCGCGCTCTTCCTGGACTCGAACCAGGGAAAACCAAGCCCTCCTTAGGGCGCTACACAAATTTCTATAGCGCGCTCTTCCTGGACTCGAACCAGGGAAAACAAAGCCCTCCTTAGGGCACTACGGAGCTACTTCCAACCAGGTAGTCAATCAAACATGTCTTACCTGATTGAGAGTATCACGTCGGGGTCACCAAATTGTTAGGATTGCGCTGCGTGCTGTTCAGATGCGTTACAAGGAGTACTCCGAGGACAAAAAGAGAGCAAACCACATGAGTTAAATCAATCTGGTTTATTCTCAGTCGTGCCCCAACGCGCAGCTGCGTCGGGGCTTTATATATACACTCTTCATAGGGAGTATCAGCAGTGGAAAGTTACGGAATGTGCTTTGCACACTCAGTATCAAGGTCACACAAGAGTTATGCACAGTTCAACAGGATGTTTCACACAAAAACATAGACAAAATCAGGATATGAAACGGGAACAGAACATGTGGAAATACAAAATGTACAGAGCAGCACGTACTGTATTGTAGCTGGCCTAAAGTAAACCCTAAACTGCTACACTAAACGACAGTCACCCTTGGGCCGCGCATTTACAAGAGTAGGTTTAGGAGTATTCAGGATTATATTCTTACACGTTCCCAGGCCAGCCGAGAGACATAGTCCCTCCAGCGTGTCCTGGGTCTTCCTCGGGGCCTCCTCCCGGGGGGACATGCCTGGAACACCTCCCCAGGGAGGCGTCCAGGAGGCATCCGAAAAAGATGCCCGAGCCACCTCAGCTGGTTCCTCTCGATGTGGAGGAGCAGCGGCTCTACTCCGAGCTCCTCCCGAGTGACTGTGCTTCTCACCCTATCTCTAAGGGAGCGCCCAGCCACCCTGCGAAGGAAACTCATTTCAGCCGCTTGTATCTGCGATCTTGTTCTTTCTGTCATTACCCAAAGCTCATGACCATAGGTGAGAGTCGGAACGTAGATCGACCGGTAAATTGAGAGTTTCGCCTTTTGGCTCAGCTCCTTCTTCACCACGACGGACCGGTAAAGCGACCGCATCACTGTGGAGGCTGCACCGATCCGCCTGTCGATCTCACGCTCCATCCTTCCCTCACTTGTGAACAAGATCCCGAGATACTTAAACTCCTCCACTTGAGGCAGGACTTCTCCACCAACCTGGAGAGGGCAAGCCACCCTTTTCTGGTCGAGAACCATGGCCTCGGACTTGGAGGTGCTGATTCTCATCCCAGCCGCTTCACACTCGACTGCAAACCGCCCCAGTGCATGCTGAAGGTCCTGGTTTGAAGAAGCCAACAGGACAACATCATCCGCAAAAAGCAGAGATGAAATCCTGTGGTTCCCAAACAGGATTCCTTCCGGCCCCTGGCTGCGCCTAGAAATTCTGTCCATAAAAATTATGAACAGAACCGGTGACAAAGGTCAGCCCTGCCAGAGTCCAACATGCACTGGGAACAGGTCTGACTTACTGCCGGCAATGCGAACCAGACTCCTGCTCTGTTCGTACAGGGACCGGACAGCCCTTAGCAAAGGGCCCCGAACCCCATACTCCCGAAGCACCCCCCACAGAATACCACGGGGGACATGGTCGAATGCCTTCTCCAGATCCACAAAGCACATGTGGACTGGTTGGGCAAACTCCCATGAACCTTCAAGCACCCTATGAAGGGTATAGAGCTGGTCCAGTGTTCCGCGACCAGGACGAAAACCGCATTGTTCCTCCTGGATCCGAGGTTCGACTATTGGTCGAATTCTCCTCTCCAGTACCCTGGAGTAAACTTTCCCTGGGAGGCTGAGAAGTGTGATTCCCCTATAATTGGAGCACACTCTCTGGTCCCCTTTCTTAAAAAGAGGGACCACCACCCCAGTCTGCCACTCCAGAGGCACTGTCCCCGACTGCCACGCGATGTTGCAGAGGCGTGTCAACCAAGACAGCCCCACAACATCCAGAGACTTGAGATACTCAGGGCGGATCTCATCCACCCCCGGTGCCTTGCCACCGAGGAGCTTGCAAACCACCTCAGTGACTTCGGCTTGGGTAATGGACGAGTCCACCTCTGAGTCATCAGCCTCAGTCTCCTCAGTGGAAGACATGACGGTGGGATTGAGGAGATCCTCAAAGTATTCCTTCCACCGCCCGACAATGTCCCCAGTCGAGGTAAACAGTGTTGGCAGAGTACTGCTTCCCCCTCCTGAGGCACCGGATGGTTTGCCAGAATTTCTTTGAGGCCGACCGATAGTCCTTCTCCATGGCCTCCCTGAACTCCTCCCAGTTCCGAGTTTTTGCCTCCGCAACTGCCCGAGCTGCAGCATGCCTGGCCTGCCGATACCCGTCGGCTGCCTCAGGAGTCCCGGAGGTCAACATGGCCCAATAGGACTCCTTCTTCAGCTTGACGGCATCCCTTACTTCCGGTGTTCACCACCGGGTTCGGGGATTGCCGCCACGACAGGCACCGGAGACCTTGCGGCCACAGCTCCGAACAGCTGCGTCCACAATGGAGGTAGAGAACATGGTCCACTCAGACTCAATGTCCCCCGCCTCCCTCGGAAGCTGGGAAAAGCTCTCCCAGAGGTGGGAGTTAAAGACCTCCCCAACAGAGTGCTCGGCCAGACGTTCCCAGCAGACCCTCACCATACGTTTGGGCCTGCCAGGTCTGTCCAGCTTCCTCCTCCGCCAGTGGATCCAACTCACCACCAGGTGGTGATCAGTTGACAGCTCAGCCCCTCTCTTCACCCAAGTGTCCAAGACATAGGGCCGGAGATCAGATGAAACGACTACAAAGTCGATCATCGACCTCCGACCTAAGGTGTCCTGGTGCCACGTGCACTTATGGACACCCCTATGCTCCAAACATGCAAACTCCAAACAAAAAGGTCCCCATCAGCCACTGGGCTCAAACCCAGTACCTTCTTGCTGTGCGGCAACAGTGCTAACCACTACACCACCATGCCGCCTCTGCATAATCTAATAAACTAATAATGCATAGATAAATATGTTCTGTTTTTTTTAAACAAAGATATAGATGGCATGGTGAAGTTTTCTGGAAGGAGATGTTTACTCAACGTTTTTGGATTATTCTCAGCAATAATTCTCAGCACAGAGGTTAATCTGTTTGTTGATGTTTTTATCACCATCACAGGACATCACAGAGGTGCGCGCAGTACTGAAGACCTGAGATGCTGCCTTCAGAGTCTTAGGTCAGTGCTCCCTAAATTTCATCAGTATGTGGACTTTGCCATGAGAGGGGTGAACACACTGGGTCTTGTTTACACAAACATTCTTGGTGGATACTGGGAGGAACCCTGCCCACACCTTGGCTACTCAGACCACATTTCCGTTATGCTAATTCCAGCATACAGACTGCTTGTCAGATGCTCCAAACCAGTTCTAAGGCAGGTGAAAACCTGGCCAGAAGGAACTATCTCTGCTTTCCAGGACTGTTTTGAAAGAACTGACTGGCACATGTTTGGGGAGGCTGCAACCAGTGGGTGACTGCACCAACTTAGAGGAGTAAATAGCATCAGTGACCAGCTACATCAACAAGTGCATCAACAAGTGCATGTTACTGTCTCTAAGACCATCACCATTTGCCCCAATCAGAAGCCAATGATTACTGCAGAGGTGCATGCACTACTGAGGACCCAAGATGCTGCCTTCAGAGCAGGGGACAGGACGGCCCTAAGAATAGTGAGGACCAAACTGTCTCAGGCCATCAGAGCAGCAAAACACACACACACACACACACACACACACACACAGCAGTGACACACAATGCATGTGACAGGGCATTCAGGTCATCACAAACTACAGGACAACACCACTTGCCTCTGACAATGATACCTCCCTTCCAGATATGCTGAACAGCTTCTACACATGGTTTGAAGCACAGAATGGTGTGGCAATGAGAAAGACCATCCCTCCTCCCAACAACCACGTGCTGTGTCTGACCACAGCTGATGTGAAGAAAACTCTTTGCAGAGTCAACCCACGGAAGGCTGCTGGACCAGATAACATCCCTGGTAAAGTGCTCAGAGGATGTGCAGACCAGCTGGCAGAGATTCTCACTGACATCTTCAACATCTCCCTGAGCAACGCCATCATTCCAAAGAGCTTCAAGACCACTATCATCATCCCTGTGCTGAAGAAGTCTTCAGTGACCTGCCTCGATGACTACCATCCCGTTGCATTCACATCCATCATTATGAAGTGCTTCAAGAAGCTCGTTATGAAGCATATGAAGACTCTGCTGCCTCCCTTACTGGACCCTCTGCACTTCGTGTATCACTGTAACCGGTCAACAGATGATGCCATGGCCATCACCCTTCATCTGGCCCTTTGCCACCTGGACAAAAAGGACACATACGTTCAAATGCTGTTCATAGCCTTCAGTTCAGCATTCAACACAATAATTTCTCAGCAGCTAATTGGAAAGCTGAGCCTGCTGGGCCTGAAAACCTTCATCTGCAACTGGATCCTGGACTTCCTGACTGAGAGACCTCAGTTAGTCTGGATTGGGAACGGAACTCCTAGCACCACCATACTGAGCACTGGGGCCCCCAGGGCTGTGTGCGCAGTCCACTGCTGTTCATGCTGCTGGCACATGACTGTGCAATAATGTATGGTTCTAATTATATCATCAAGTTTGTTGATGACACAACTGTGGTGGATCTCATCAGTAAGAACAGTGAGTCAGCATACAGAGAGGAGGTGCAACGGCTATCAGACTGGTGCAGAGTCATGGACAAAACAACAGAGATGGTTGTTGACTTCAGAAGAACACGGAGTGACCACTCTCCACTGTACATCGATGGCTCATTCATGGAGAACGTCAAGAGCACCAAATTCCTTGGTATTCATCTGCAAGAGAACCTCACCTGGTCTCTCAACACCAGCTCAATAGTCAAGAAAGCCCAGCAGTGTCTGTACTTCCTACGCAGGCTGAGAAAAACCCATCTCCCATCACCCATCCTCACAAGTATTCTACAGAGGGGGTATTGTAAGTGTTCAAAGCAGGTGCATCATGGTCTGGTTTGGGAATTGCACCATCTTGCATGATCCTACAGCAGATAGTGTGGTCAGCTGAGAAGATTATAGGAGGCTGTCATCCCTCCATCAAGGACATTTACACCACATGCTGCATCCGGAAAGCCACCAGCATTGTGGATGACCCCACACACCCCTCACACAACCTCTTCACCCTCCTGCCATCTGGAAAAAGGTACAGAAACATTCAGGCTTTCACAGCCAGGCTCTGTAACAGTTTCTTTCCACATGCCATCAGACTCCTCAATGCTGACGGACTGAACTGATAACACATGGACCGTCGATCACACCACTCCCACTGCAGTCTTTGCACAGTGAAGAACATCACACTATCACTTTTTACAATATTTACAATGCTTCTCACATACACAATGTTTACATTCATTTATTTATTTTGCTTACATATGCTACCTCAAAATTTCCACACATTATCAGGGACTGGTATTGGTTGGCACTGGACTGTCTATATGTTCGAGTTGTAATTTTTGCACTGTCCTTGCTTGCACTTTATGTTGTCGATGTTTGCACTTTGTTATATGTAATGCCGCTTTTCCACTACAAACGCGGCTGAGCCGTGCCGTGCCGAGTCGAGCTGAGTCGGGCTGAGCGGGGCTGTTGGAGTTGCATTTCGACTACAACCGCGCTGAACCGTGCTGGCTGGAAGTGGGTGGACACATTGGGTGGAGTTAGCGAAAGTGGGTGGACGTCATGTGATGCCGTTAAGCAGCGCAAACAGTGACATCAGTGACAGTGGCGGAACAAGTCAGAGCCGGGCCGGGGGCGGGGCAAATGACCGGGCCCTTTATTAAAGCTTATCATAACATCATTTTAGGCTACAAAATGTCCGCAACTGCGGTGTTTACCAATTTCAACACTACCGGGTGCAACTATGTTATTTAGTACATCAAGTCCTTCAAACGAACATGTAACTCAGAAACAAAAAACATTAGGATACTGTACATGGCTCATAATAAAACATCAATAGCCTATACTGCGCACATTATTTGAAGGGCATACGAATGAGCGCTCAGAGGTTGCAATGCTGACAGGAAGAGTCAGAAATAAAAGGAGGGCGGTGCAAACCTCACTGAATGCACTGTGTTTACCAATTTCAACACTCCGGGGTGCAACTATGTTATTTTGTACATTAAGTCCTTCAAACGAACATGTAACTCAGAAACAAAAAAAAACATTAGGCGACATACTGTACATGGCTCATAATAAAACATCAATAGCCTACTGCGTGCATTATTTGAAGGGCATACGACGAGCCTTGCGCTCCGCGAACTCGTCCACGATGCTCTGTATGTCACTGATTCAGTGATCTTTTAAGTGGTAGTCTCACGACCCGAATAGTAAACAATAAACATGGAGGACATGGAGTCGTTAGTGTTGCTGGTCTCGGTGCTGTGGCTTGTTGTCACCGACAACGCGGACAGATACTGGCAAGAGCGTATAGATGAGGCGAGGCGCATAAGGCTTCAGAAATTCTCGTAATTCATAATTCTTCTTCTTCCGGGTTTGCGGTGTTTACAGATCCCAGCGCGCTCGCGGGGCGTGTGTGGGCATGTGAGGACACTCCTCCTCACCAATCAGTGCACAGGGGAGTGTCTGCTCACGCCCCCAACCTCAGTCGGCACGGTTTGGCTCGCTTCAGCCCCACTCCAAAACGGTGCGAGTTTTAGGGGCTAAGCAGGGCTGAAACGAGCTGAGTCGTGCTGGTTTTTGGTAGTCGAAACGCGAGCCGTGTCGGGCTGAAGTGAGCTGAAGCGAGCTGAAGTGAGCTGAAAAAGGGTAGTGGAAAAGGGCCATAAGTTATTGTCTGCAATGTTTGCAATTGCTGCACTCTTGCATTTTATGTTGTTCTATGTAGATTTTTAGTTCTGTGATTTTTTAATGTAGCACCAGGGTCCTGGAGAAATGTTGTTTTGTTTTAATTGTGTACTGTACCAACTGTATATGGTTGAAATCACAATAAAAAAAGTCTTGACCTTGAGCTGCCAGGAAGGATAGAGCAAGTCATCGCAAACCTTTACAATCATGGTGAGCAGAAAAGCAGCTCAACATGCAACAGCAGAAGACCACATTGGGTTCCACTCCTGCCAGCCAAGAACAGGAATCTTATGCCGCTTTTCCACTACCAACGCGGCTGAGTCGGGCTGAGCCGTGCCGTGCTGAGTCGAGCTGAGCGGGGCTGTTGGAGTTGCATTTCGACTACAACGGCGCTGAACCGTGCTGGCTGGAAGTGGGTGAACACATTGGGTGGAGTTAGCGAAAGTGGGTGGATGTCAGGTGATGTCATTATGCGGCACAAACAGTGACATCAGTGACCTTTTAAGCGGTAGTCTCACGACCCGGAGAGTAAACAATAAACATGGAGGACATGGAGTCGTTAGTGTTGCTGGTCTTGGTGCTGTGGCTTGTTGTCGCCGACAACTGGCAAGATACTGGCAAGAGTGTATAGATGAGGCGAGGCGCATAAGGCTTCATCTCATCTCATTATCTCTAGCCGCTTTATCCTTCTACAGGGTCGCAGGCAAGCTGGAGCCTATCCCAGCTGACTACGGGCGAAAGGCGGGGTACACCCTGGACAAGTCGCCAGGTCATCACAGGGCTGACACATAGACACAGACAACCATTCACACCCACACCTACGGTCAATTTAGAGTCACCAGTTAACCTAACCTGCATGTCTTTGGACTGTGGGGGAAACCGGAGCACCCGGAGGAAACCCACGCGGACACGGGGAGAACATGCAAACTCCACACAGAAAGGCCCTCGCCGGCCCCGGGGCTCGAACCCAGGACCTTCTTGCTGTGAGGCGACAGCGCTAACCACTACACCACCGTGCCGCCACATAAGGCTTCATAATTCTCGTAATTCTCCTTCTTCCGGGTTTATGGTGTTTACAGATCCAAGCGTGCTCGCGGGGCGTGTGTGGGCATGTGAGGACACTCCTCCTCACCAATCAGTGCACAGGGGAGTGTCTGCTCACGCCCCCAGCCCCACTCGGCTTGGTTTGGCTCGCTTCAGCCCCACTCCAAAACCGTGCGAGTTTTGGGTGCTAAGCAGGGCTGAAGCGAGCTGAGTCGTGCTGTTCTTAGATAGTCGAAACGCGAGCCGTGTCGGGCTGAAGCGAGCTGAAGTGAGCTGAAAAAGGGTAGTGGAAAAGGGCCATTAGAATCAAGAACAAGTTCCTATTAAAGTGGCTGGTGAGTGTAGATTTCACATGAGAAGAGGTAGATGAAAACCCCACAACACTAGGTTTATATAGTACTCATCAAAAGTTTGGACACACCTTCTAATTCAATGATTTTTCTTCATTTTTATGAATTAAAAGTCACTTCATGTCTTAAAGTAATGATGTACAGGTGTCAGAAGTTTACATACACTCATCATGGGCATGAATGGCATGGTAATTTTGGGCTGTTAATTATTTTCTTGAGCGCTTCTTTTTCCATGGTGGAATGATTGTACAGTGTGGGTGCAATCAGTTAATTATTGAAATTAAGTGATCAATCTCATTAAATCAGTGTCATTAAGTTTGAAGGTTAATAATTAAAATGAATCAATCCCATTGAATCGTTTACTTTGACTCATTTGAATTGAATCATACCATAGAATCAGTCTCATTTAGTGAATTGTTCAATGAATCATTTAGTGAATCGTTCAATGAATCATTTAGTGAATCATACCAATGAATCATTTAGTGAATCATTTAGTGAATCACACCATTAATCCTGGTGCTTAATAATAAATTACCAAACAGCTAGATTATGGTATATTTCCAAATTATTACAATCACTTACCACATTACATAACTTTTATATGCACCCTTTTGAATTCGAGGGAGATTGGGGACTTCATATATATTGTTCACACAAATAAACACAATTTGTTTAATAAATGAATTTATTATAACAAAGATAAAAATAATAAATCAATATATACAAGCAGTGAGGTGTGTGTATATACATGTTGGTGTGTGTGTATGGCCTAGCTTGTTGCTAGCTAAAACAAAGGAATGTTATCTAAATAGAACAAAGGATTAGCTCTGTTGCTAATGTGTGCCTGTGTGTGTGTGTGTGTGTGTGGGAAGGACTTGACCATGTGTTTAGCCTTGTGTAGCTAACTACACGTGGTGAAGGCCTAGATTAGCCTTGTGTTGCTAGTGTGTGTTTGTGAAAGGCCCTATGGCCTAGCTAAAGTGTGTTTGTTAGGCCTGGTGAGGCCTACTGAGCACGTGTTGCTAAAGACAAAGGGAAGCTGTCTAAAGTGTATCAGGCCTGGTCAGGCCTGTTGAGCACGTGTTTTCTCAGTAACAAAAATTCCACACTCATAACATTACCAAACTCACTGAAACCTTGATAAGGTCAAAATGTATGATAAGGAAATTAGTGTTAGTCAGAATAAGAGAGAGAGAAGGAGCATGCGCAGCCTATCTATTAAACAATTGAGAGAACATAGAACCAAAATAAATCAACACGCTGCGTGTCTAACAGTGTAACAGATTAACCTGGGTTTAAATTCACACTATTTCAAATAAAAGCAAATTCCTAAGACTATCCTAATTATGCCCAAATGCCAAAATCTTACTTAATCCTGCCTTTAGCAAGATATGAAGAACTATTCGCCAGTGTAGTTTCGGGCCTCGCCGTGGGAGCACGTGAGCCGCTCGTGATGGAGGCGTAGAAAACTTTCGGGTCCAGCGGAGCACTTGGGTGGTTCCCGTGGAAAGCAGAGGATTCTTGGTCCGAACCTCAGCGTTCGTGAGGAAAAGTCTCTGATCAGAAACAGATGCACAGCGCTTTTGAGTTAAAAAGGATTCAATCGCTTCTTAACTTTTAACTGCCTGGGCTGCAGTCGTGACGTCACTTCTAATACAAGTAAACCGGTTGTAACTCAGGTTGAGTTTAAAGATCGCGCGACTCTAGAGTTTACCTTTGCCAAGGGTAAGAAAGAAAATCGCGCTGAGTGATGGATCTTGCAAGAAAGAAGATGTCTTTTTGGGTGGAGAGCATCCCTTTTGTGTGTCCAGCTCCCTTGAAAACCGGACGCGAGAGACAAAGATGGAAGCGTTGTCCCATTGTTTTATGCTTCCTTGTATGATGACGTAGATGATCCCGCCCCGGCGTGACGTAGGTCAACGCGGAAGTAGGCTGATGGGAAATGTAGTTTCTTAAAGAGACAAAATGGCAGCATGATACCTACATACAGCATACATCTTTAATGACTTCAAAAATCAAGAATTGAGTGCACAAGTTTGAATTTATTTTGAATTTTCTCTAATCCACACAGGGTCAAAATTATACATACAGGCTCAAATATATACATAAATTCACTTAAATCTGTTAATAAGTGGTGCTGAAGGTTCTACAATGTCTTTTAACTTGACAAGGCCAAGGTTTATTAACTTCTCGTTAGTGATCATTATTGACTACAACTGGTAGTTTCTCGTTGCCAGCATTAAAAGGATTTGTTTGACAGCATTCATTAGATTGACCAATACTCAGAACCTTGGGAAAGTCCAAGGAACTCAGTGAAGATCTAAGAAGAAGAATTGTAGATTTACACAAGTTGGGAAGGTCTCTTGGAGCCATTTCTAAATAACTGCAGATTCCAAGATCATCAGTTCAAACAATTGTATGCAAGTACAAGTTATTTGAATGTGTCACCACTTTGGCAAGGTCTGGAAGAAGATCCAAACTGTCACCCTCAGATGAGAGGAAATTGGTTAGGATGTTCAGGAACAACCCAGAAACCACCAAGGCTCAAGCCTGCCATGAACTGGAAACTGCTGGAACACCAGTGTCACTGTCCACAGTGAAGCGAGTTTTATATCAGCATGGACTGAGAGGGTGCTGACCAAGAAAGAAGTCCCTGCTCCAGAATTGACACCTTCAAGTTCGACTGAAATTTGCAGCTGCCCACATCGACAAGCCAAATGCTTTCTGGAGAAAAGTTTTATGGTCAGATGAAACAAATATTGAGCTATTTGGCCGCAATGACATGAGGTATGTTTGGAGGAGTAAAGGTGAGGCTTTCAAACCTAAGAACACTGTACCAACTGTCAAGCATGGTGGTGGTAGCATCATGCTCTGGGGCTGCACTACAAAAATGATATCTTAACAAGTTAGAATATCTGAATATAGTTGAAATGATCTAGCATTTCCTATTAGAAGAATACAAGACACCAACTCTGAGATTATTAAAACTAGTCCTAGGTTGTAACCAACTAATTCCAAGATGTCTTGTCAAGTAAAATTAGCTGTCCATGCAGCAAGATAATTTCACTAGTACTAAGGAATTTTCTCCTCAAATTCAGTTTTCAGTTTTTTTGCAGTGTGTTTTGCTGCCAATGGTACTGGTGCATTGCACAAAGTGGATGGAATAATGAAGAAGGAGGATGACCTCCAAATTCTTCAACTTCACCTCAAATCAACAGCTAGATGGTTGAAACCTGGACACAATTGGGTGTTCCAGCAGGACAATGATTCCAAACACACATCAAAACTGGTTTAGGAATGGATAAAGCAGGTTAACATTAAAGCATATATGCAGAGCCATGGCCTCACTTTTGTTTATAAATGCCTTGACACCTCAAGAATGGCATAGGAATAATTTTAAGTGTTAACAATAAATCTAATGTAGTAATTTTTATGATTAAAGTAATCCATATAGGTAGTGGTCTGAGTGAATGACCTTGACGTCCATAATGTCACAACAGGAAATGCATCGGTCTCATCGCCATTTCCACTATACTAAAACACGGAGCTTACTGCAACTCCGATCCTCCATTTTGAGCTAATTTATCACCATGCCACATAGATGTGTTTTTGGCCGGTGCAGCAACACGACAGAAGGTGGATTTACATTGCATTCATGGCCCAAGAATGTTCAAACTGCAAAGATTTGGACGTGTTTTGTGAGAAGTTCATGGCCACGTTGGGTGCTTACAAAATGGTCTCTCCTCTGCTCTGCACATTTTACTGAAGACTCATATGAGACCTCTGATCTGTTGAGGAGCATTGGCTACAAGCCCGTATTGAAAGAGGGTGCAGTATCAACAATTAAAAAAAAAAGAAAACTACAAGAAAAGGAGGGTGGCACGGTGGTGTAGTGGTTAGTGCTGCCACCTCACAGCAAGAAGGTAGAGGTCTGCGCGGGTCGGATTTTTCAGTCCCGCTCCCACCCGTGCCCACATTGTGCAGTCCCGCTCCCGCCCGCAAAGAATTATGATTTTCAGTCCCGCTCCCGCCTGCGCCCACAAAAAAATTATGATTTTCAGTCCCGCTCCAGCCTGCCATATTTTGTCCCGCTCCCGCCCGCAAATCCCACATGATGCAGACGTTCGCGTTATTTCTCAGGAAAGTTCTTGTCTTGACACAGCGTGATGGTGCCCCACCCCCTACTTTGAGTGGATTTGAGCATAAATATCTACAGCTCACGTTCACATTTGTTATTATTTACCTTGCTTCTGAATTCAGCATTTAGTGTCTTTAATAATAATAATTAGTGCTGTCAAGCAATTAAAATATTTAATCGTGAATCGCACATTTTTATCACATGAGAAACCATTGTAATTCTCTGATCAGCATAAAAAAGTGAATGGGCTTGCTTTGTACCAATGGTGTTTTTTTTTGTTTTTTTTTATTGCAAAGCAGAGCTAGTAAGAGAAGTGAATTGATTTACTGCTTGAGTTAGTCTACAACTCTAATCAGAGAGACAGGTTACACAGTGCCGGTAGGCTTGACTCAATGCTATCCCAGAAATCCTTCCTGTAATATGCAAATTTGGCTGCCTCTGATTGGACAGCCAAATTTGCATATTACAGGAAGGATTTCTGGGATAGCATTGAGTCAAGCCTACCGTCACTGTGTAACCTGTCTCTCTGATTAGAGTTGTAGGCTAACGCAAGCAGTAAATCACTTCACTCGTGGTTCTCTTGCTAGCTGGGTGTGAACTGCGAGTCATTAGAGTGAACAAAGGCAAATTTAAGATGCTATTCCTCACTCAATCTGGCAATCTGACTCTCTCTGCAAATTTAGGCATCTTAAAATGTTTTTATTAATGCCAAATAAAATATCCAGCACAAATTATATATGATAGACATAAATTAATAATTTATAAATTTTATTTCAAACACGTTTTTAGTTAGCAGGACTGCAGCTTATCACCGCTCCTGCCCACGCCGCATATGTGCGCTCCCGCCCACGCTGCATATGTGCACTTCCGGTCCCGCCCACGCCCGCAATGAGCTTTCAAAATTTGTCCCGCGCCGCACTGCTTTGCGGCGGGTCCCGCAGGACTCCCGTGGGAGTGCAGGGCTCTACAAGAAGGTCTGGGTTCGAGCCCTGTGGCCAGTGAGGGCCTTTCTGTGCAGAGTTTGCATGTTCTCCCCGTGTCCACGTGGGTTTCCTCCAGGTGCTCTGGTTTCCCCCCACAGTCCAAAGACATGCAGGTTAGGTTAACTGGTGACTCTAAATTGACCATAGGTGTAAATGTGAGTGTGAATGGTTGTCTATGTGTCAGCCCTGTGATGACTTGGAGACTTGTCCAGGGTATACCCCGCCTTTCGCCTGGAGTCAGCTGGGATATGCTCCAGCTTGCCTGCGACCCTGTAGAACAGGATAAAGTGGCTAGAGATAATGAGATGAGACAAGGAAAGTATTTATTTTATTTTTTTAAAGAAAAGTGATTTCGGTTGCACCAGTCCTCCCAGAGTCAGCCGATGGTTGTTGCTAAAACCTGGGACGGAACAGGATGGGACATATCGCTCAGGCAGTGACCTCCCTGCAGCTGTTGCAAAAACCAGTGACATCCCATTCCGTCCTGGGTTTTAGTAATTGCCTGAGCCCAGCAGTAATGGCGGACTACACAGTATGAAGAAAAGTGAATGAATGGACCAGCCGTCTGATTTCTAAACTGGATATTGCTGCCATCTCTCCCTTACATGGAAGAAGTGAATGAACGGAGAACTGAACAAACAACTGAAAGTCAGATTGTTTCAAAAACAATCGGCCTTCAAGAAGCGAGAACATAGATGGGTAAGCTCTGACTCTCATTTGGATTAAAAAAAAACACGTTGTTTACCTGCATTTAGATTAATACATGTAACTTGTATTGTGTGTTTAAGTTACCGGTATAAGATTATTTAATTTGCTTCAGAATGTGATTGTCTCAGTTAATCTAATTATTTAATCAGCCTTTTACATTTTATCAGTGAAAATGCATGCATGTACATGTATGTTGCATAAGTTATAACACCTATCTTGTTTTAATGAGAGTCAACCCACAATCAATGAAGTCAAATCAGTCTTAGTTGAGCAAGTTGGTAATGGCATTTCTTATTTTCACCATAAATTTTTATTTATATGACTTTGGTCTATAGCTGTAAAAGGCCTCACCTTTAAATCAGGTTCCTGCTGTGACGTCATGCATTCAGGGCTGGCTGGCTCAGCGGGGCAGCTCGAATGCCAACTTTGTGGTCGATTTTAACTCTCAAAAATATATTTTTTAATTCTCATTTATGCAGCAAGCAAAGGGGAGTCCCAGATACGATTCGTACATTGGGGGAGTGCCTGTTAGAGAGCGCACTTGTCCTGGGCCATCGGTGTAGGGTGGCCAGTTCCTTTCCTCACCACCTTTAACTTCCCCAGTGTTTCCACCAGGTCCCCATTCACTGCTGGGTGGACAGGGAGCGAGCCCCAGATCCCCGTCGAGCCGAGGCTCGAACCAGGGACCATTCGCTTAGCGGGCAAGCGCTCTAACCACTTGGCCACCTGCGCTCCGTTTATGCAACATACAAGAGTCAAGGATGGAGAGACTATCCACTCAGAAATTTATTTAAAAATAAAGGTTCTGCGTATCTCCTTTAAGCTTCTGAAATGGTCTTCCCAAAGCCCTGACCTCAACCCTATCAAAAATTCGTGGACTCCTCTTAAAAGCCAGGCCCATGCCAGGAAACCAACGAATTTAAATGAGCTCTACCAATTCTGCCAAGAAGAGTGGTCAAATATTCAGTTAGAATTATGCCAGAAGCTTGTTGATGGCTACCAAAAGTATCTGGTCGAGGTGCAACTTGCTAAGGGACATTTAACCAAATACTAGTGGGGGTTTTGTTTTATCTGTAACCACTTATCCCATGTGGGGTCGTGGGGGGCAAGCTGGACTGTGGGACGAAACCCACGCAGAGAACATGCAAACTCCACACAGAAGGGCCCTCGTCAGCCACTGGGTTCGAACCCAGAACCTTCTTGCTGTGAGGCAACAGTGCTAACCACTACACCACTGTGCGGAAAAAAAAAAAATATATATATTCAGTAAGCTGGATCCTATCCCAGCTGACTATGGGCAAGAGGCAGGGTACAGCCTGGACAAGTCACCATGGCATTGCAGGGCTGACATAGAGACAATCATTCACACCTCCAATCAGCCTAACCTGCATGTCTTTGGACTGTGGGGGAAAACAGAGCACCCAGAGGAAACCCACACAGACACAAGGAGAACATGCAAACTCCACACAGAAAGGCCTTCACTGGCCTCGAACCCAGGACCTTCTTGCTATGATGCAACAGTGCTAACCACTACACCACCATGCCCTAGCAGGGGTATATATTTGAGCCTGTATGTATAATTTTGACCCTGTGTGGATTAGAGAAAATCCAAAATAAATTCAATTTTGTGCACTCAGTTCTTGTTTTTGAAGTCATTAAAAATGTATGCTGTATAATCATTCCATCCTGGAAAAAGAACAGTTCAAGGAAATCATTAACAGCCCAGAATTACCATGACATTCATGCCCATGATGAGTGTATGTAAACTTCTGACCAAAACTGTATGTCATTTCTTTTTACTTAGTTGAGCAATTTTTGACATAATATGGATTACTACAGTTGTGGTATAGGGCTATTTACTATATTTTTATTATTTACTATTTACTGTTTGATCTCAAACACATTAAGAAGGCAAGAAATTTCACTAATTAACTTTTGATGAAGCACACCTGTTAATTGAATATGAATATGTCTTTATTGTCATTGCCACAAGTACAACGAAATTGAAAGTGCTATCCAGTCAGTGCAAAGAGTCAATAAATAGGGTAAAATAATAGGGTAAAAAGCAATAAACAGTGGCCTAAGCCCAAGACACACAGACCACACACTCACACGTACCTACACAGTTCCAGTTGCCTCATTCACACAGTTCAGACATCAGACATCATGTAAACAAATTCTCTGTATGTAAGCAGAGTTCCTTAGTTTCTAGCAGCATTAAGGCAGGTGACTGCAGTGGGATAGAAACTGTTCTTAAATCTATTTGTCCTTGCCCTGATTGCTCTGTACCGCTTGCCTGAGGGCATCAGTTCAAACAGGGGATAGCCAGGGTGTGAGGTGTCTTTTATAATGTTCTGGGCTTTTTTCAAACACCGCAAGCGGTGAAGTTCTTCCAGTGTGGGGAGAGGGCATCCAACAATCTTTTGGGCAGTGTTGATGACCCCCTGAAGCGCTTTCCTCTGAGCTGCTGTGCTGCTTTTATACCAGATGCATATGCAGTATATTAGTATGCTTTCAATGGAGGCCCTGTAGAAACAGACCAGCAGTCTTTGTGTGATGTTGTTCTTTCTGAGTATTCTGAGAAAGTACAGTCTCTGTTGGGTCTTTTTCAGCAGCTCAGAGGTGTTTACGCTCCAGGACAGACTGTCCTCGATGTTGACTCCCAGGAAACGAAAGTCTGCTACCCTCTCCACACATTGCCCGTTGATGGTTAGAGGTGGAATCTCAGTTCTTTTCCTTCTGTAGTCGACTATGAGTTCTTTTGTCTTTGAGGTATTCAGGAGAAGGTTGTTGGCCACGCACCATGACACCAGCTGCTCTACCTCGTCTCTGTACCATGCCATTCATATTCATATATGTTCAATGGGTTTGAGCCCAGTTTTGATCTCTTCAGTATTGTTCTACAATGTAGAAAATATTCAAAATACAGAAAAACCCATGAACAAAAGGTGTGTCCAAACTTTTGTCTTGTAATGTCTATTATTAGAGTGACTGTTAAAGTCATGTTTCTTACATTTCCTCGAAGTAAGCACCATCTGGACAAACGTAAGTACAGCTGTAATTTCATCATCAGTAAATCTGAATTTCCTTAAGATCAGTCTGCAAATGTCTCAAATTATTTTCAGGGTTTGAGTTGGACTAGAGGTTAAGTAAGTACCGTATTTTTCAGACTATAAGTCGCACTTTTTTCATGGTTCGGCTGGCCATGCGACTTATACTCCGGTGCGACGTATATATGTTTTTTTTTTCACCGCGGAATAACTGGAGCTGATGCTGAGTCTGATGACAGCCACGCAGAAGAAGAGGAAACGGCGCTTCATCTGCCGCTGGAGTTGGCAGAGTTGTTCAGAAGCGACACAGAGGATGAGGAATTCAATGGATTTGCTGATTTGGAGTGAAATTGTCAGCTTGATAAACTTGATTGACCTGTGTTTTATTATTAATGATAGGCCTATATTTATTTAAATAAGTTATGTAATGAGTTTAGGCAGTGCTTAATTTGTGAAGTGGGAGGTCCCGGAACGCAGGAGGTGGGTGGGTCCGGCGACTCAAAAAAAAAAAAGGCAGGGGGTGGTTTACTATAACTTTACGCACACGCGCTTATTGTGTGTGTAAAAAAAAAAAATAATATCAGACATTATGATCTCAGAAAACACTTTAGTGACGAACAGTTACAGACAGTAATATGTTGTGATATGTTATAAAATATTATTTTTTATTAGGCTATATATTAAATTATATATTAAATTTATCTTCTAAAATAACAGACTGTACTCATATCACAACCGGTTTATTTCACCATTGGAGATCAGATCACACAAGACATGAGTTAAATGACTCATTTTAAGGATTTAAGTAGGGTATTTAAAAGCAGTGCCAGCAAGACTTTGTGGCTCAGGTGGGTAAGGTGCCATATCATAAATCTGGGGACCCAGGTTCGATTCTAACCTGTGGTCATTTTCCGAGCCCTCCCTGTTTTTCTCCTGCTCATTAAAAGCAGTGTCAGCAAACATAAGTGCAATCAATTCAAGTAATAGTTAAGAAATAAAGGGTTTACAAAACAAGTTGGAGAATTCATTTGAAACATTTTAGTAAGCTTTCTTGTTTTTTTGCCATTTTTTCCACAGCGCAAGCTAACGGCTACCAAAAACCCGGTGTTCTTTTGAGCGGAAGTATACATCCCATGTCCCTCCCTCTTCCCCTTTCGCATAGATTTTGTGGATGTCATAGGAGAGAAATCAACAACAGATATCAAAATCAAAACCGAACACTAAACAAATTTTTATTTACTTATTTAATTTATTGTTTGATTTTTTTTCCCTTTGTGATGGTCACGGAGGTGATCTGATCCATTTAAATAGCTGCCGGAACACCGAATGAAATGAAAATAGCTGCCGGATCCGACAACGGAGGTTCCGGATCTTGTTCCGTCATGTTCCGGCTCAAATTAAGCCCTGATTTTAGGCCTATGGAGCACTTGCATGTGACGTCACAGCCGATCCAGATTGTGACAGACGCCATCTTGTCGGTCAAACGCCATATTCCGCCTTCTACTTCTACTTCTGGGTCTACTTCTGCTTTTACTTCTACCTTTTCTTCTGGAAAACCCTACTATATACAATTCTACTACAACGGCTGCGGCTACAAGCTCTCCTTACCTGTGCACGTTTTTTATGTTTTTTGTGTGTATTTTTGCGTGTTGTTCGTCTGTACCGGACTTCAATATCCACTACAACCGTATGGACTTACTGGACATTGGTTTCCAGCAGAAAATGACGGTTTGTAGCGATTTCCATTGCATGCACAACATTCCGGACGAGAAAAAAAAAAAAACATTCCGGACGAGATAGCGAGACCAGCAGGGTCTCCGTGGATTGTTATCGGAAGCAAAGCGAAGGAGGCGGTGCCGGGAACGGAAGCAAAAGCGAGGCTGCAGAGCCGGCCTGTTGACTAAGCTCAGAAAACAGCCACTCAAATCTCCACTGCCAAGCCTCTACCTCTCCAACACCAGATCCATGTAAACAACACGGATGATTTGGAATTACCTTATTCTATTCTATAATTGGCTGGTCAGTGCTATACTCAATACTTAAGTGACTTACCCATCCAATGAGGATTCTTGTTTACAAGATGCCACATCTGAGTCGCTGACAAATCCTGAATTTCTGTAAAGATAACTGTCCAGAGATTTATAAACACGCAGTGCTTCACCACTGAACAGCGAGGGAAAGTTAATGAGGTAATTATACATGTCCGGGTATTCCGCTGGCAGTTCAAAATCCGGTCATGAAAACTCCGTCCGGTAAGCCATAAGGGTCATAAATCTGTAGATCGTTTATTTTAGACATATATCTAGTTATCTGTTCATTAGAAAAATGAGCCGTGTAGTCCGTCAGTTGAAATCGATCCATTCTGTACACGAGTGCAGCAGTATTCAGCGGTGTTTTTGACCGACAAGATGGCGGTTGTGTACTTTCCGGTCACGTGACTGCAAGATCTCTATAGAGTGCTTCGAGATCAGCGCGAACCCGGCGGCGGCCATATTGGAAATCAAACATCGCTGTGTCAGTGCATTGTTGTTGCTCAGCGAAGCAAAATGCCGAATACATGTGTCATTGTTGGCTGTAGTAGCCGGGGGGAAAAGGGTGGCAAAAGCTTCCACAGACTCCCTAAAGTCGTGACAAACCAGGGAATTGCAGCACAGGAGAAAAGCGAGCGGAGGAGACAACAGTGGCTGGCTGCCATTAACCGATCAAATTTAGGACTAGACTGTATCCGGATTTGTTCTGATCACTTTGTGACAGGTAGGTTAAATTGTCTTGAATTTCATAGTTACTAAAATAAATGTGATACAAACTATTATCTTTTCTATGTACTTTCAGCAATGATTAATGGATATATTTGTCACATTAGGTACAGTAGCTTATGTCTACTGCAGTGCATTGTTGCATCAAATGGCATTTAAGATCTAGGCCTAGTAATGTTTATGTACACATGCTGTAAGTACAAGTTACATACTAGGCCTGCATTTTATTCACTGACTAAAATAATTGATAATTATGCGGCAACAAGCTGGGGTCAGCTTTCCATTCCTTCTCACTAACAGTGTATGGATCTACATTCCCAATGAAACGTACCTTCTCAGCATAACGCTCCCGTGCCTGCTTATCCAAACTTTCACAGTAGTGCTCCATCACTTCAGATGTCTAAATTCTTAAAAAATTCAAGCTTCTAAGCCCTCTAATGCGGAAACGAATCGGTGAATGTTTACTCTATGATGTGTACTCTATGCGCGCTCTGGAGCGAATGACTTCCAAGATGGCCGCGCCGACCGCATGGTTACTATTTTTAGCATCATCTCGGCGCACTCTATAAGCTATTGAATAACTTGATGTTACGGTACATATTCAGCCAGTTTTTCTCTGGGCTATTATAAATGATTTTGTTTTGCATTTTTAAAAATAACTCTCCTTCCAAGATGAACTTTATTCTTCATCTCTGATGTTATGGTGTTAATGGTCTGAATAACGTTTAATGTTTTTATCTGATATGACGTTAGCTGGCAGGCGCACTTTCTGCCTGTTTTTTTCTCTGAGCGGTTGTTGTTGTTTTTTTTCACTAGACGGTTGTTTTTACTACCGTACCCGTCTTTGGAGATGATATACCTATAGCCTACTTGACCTCTGATTTGATGAAATAAAATTCGACAAAAATGAAGAATGACACTCCTCGATGATGACTACAGCTTTAATAACAAAGATGAAAGAGCCATGGGGTGATAATAAGCCCTACCGGTAAAAATATTCTAAAAGCAAACTGATTAATGCATCAGTAATAGGCTACTAATATTAGTTATAATAATAATATAGGCTATTAGTAATAACGATAGTGATAGTATTAAAGATAGTAGTAGATATTTAAAATAATCAGACTAGGCTACTTACAGGGCAAAGGGCGCGTTATCACTGCTCAGCTGTTCGTTTATTAAATAAACAATGCAGTCGCGCAGTAACCACGCGCCGCTTATCAGATAGAATCACAGATTCTATGGATAGAATAACCCTTCAAAAAAGTGCGACTTGTAGTCCGGTACGACGTATATATGTTTTTTTCATCTTCATAATGCATATTTTGGCTGATGCGACTTAAACTCCGGAGCGACGTATAGTCCAGAAAATACGGTAAATAAGTAAGTAAGTAAATAACACACCAAGATCCTGTTTACAACAAAATAGAAATTGCATGGTCGAGCTCCTTACAGATAACAAACTTCAGTTCTTGAAAGCATGCTCATAATGGTCTTATGAAACTCTTATAATCTCCAATCCCATTATGATGCTTAACAGGAAAACCCTTTGGGAAAGACATTTTTCTAGTTCCCTGCTATTAATTTACTCCATTCCACTTTGACTCAAGTTCCTTTTTACCGTCTGAGCTAGTTTCCAAGATGTATTGATATAGTGGCACCGTGGCATTCTGTCTAACACTGGCATGGAAAGAGCCAGTGTTAGACAGCAAATGAATAACAAAAGAATTAAAGCCGCTAGCGGCCTTGACGGGCCCTCGCACATGTGGTTATGCAACCCAGGACATTCCGCCACACAAAAAAAACAGTCACATGTCATATATTCATCAAATGTTCAAAGCTGATGTGCGTCTCCTCCTTATCTCTATCTCACACTGTAATCTTAAGTCATCTTAGCTTTCCTGTGTCTGCAGTGTGTGTGTGTGTGTGTGTGTGAACTCTGCATGTACACACACACACACACACACACACACACAATAATACTGACCTGCCATCATTGTGTATTTTGCTGCAGACATATGAAAACTCTGCATGTATATTCATATGTCTGCAGCAAAATGCACAATGATGGCAGGTCACTATTAGTGTGTGTGTGTGTGTGTGTGTGTGTGTGTGTCAGAGGGAGAGACAGAGAAAAAGAGAAAGTGTGTGTGTGAAAGAGAGAGTGTGCTCATAGATGTTGCGTGTGCATGTGAGTGCATACTTGTGAGTGTATGTGTGTATGCATAAATATACATATGACTGTGTGTGTATGTGTGCACAGAATTGTATACGTCACCCATTCTTGTGAGTATTCATGTGTGTGTATATGATTGCAACTGTGTGTGTGTGTGTGTGTGTGTGTGCGCTACATGTATATGAGTGTGAGTGTGTTGGTGGCGCTATGTCAAGCATGTCATAGATCAATCCGTCAAAGCATTGAAAATTTTTGGCACATTTCCTGCTTGGCCAGATGGTGATACTGTGCTAGGCATGTGAATTAGACATGTCAATATCATCAGAATCATGATCTCATCTCATCTCATCTCATTATCTCTAGCCGCTTTATCCTTCTACAGGGTCGCAGGCAAGCTGGAGCCTATCCCAGCTGACTATGGGCGAAAGGCGGGGTACACCCTGGACAAGTCGCCAGGTCATCACAGGGCTCAGAATCATGATATCCAATATTTTGTAAAGTTTCAGATCAATCCATTAATGAATTGAACATTTTTCCCCATTTCCTGCTTGCCCAGATGGTGGCGCTGTGCTAGGCATCTGAATTACACATGTGAATATCATCACAATCATAATACACAATATTTTGTAAAGTGTCAGATCAATCAGTTAAGGCCGGCTTCCGCGAGTGACGCATATATTGAGAGATGAAAAAAAATTATAAAATTTTATTTTAATATTTCAAGATCACAATAATGTTCCAATTTAGAACTACAATAAAAACGAACTAACAAAAATAAAATGCACTTTAATTGGATACTTATAAAATTTACTTCCCCAAGCCGCACAGAGCCGCAGCATAAGGATGAAAGAGCTGCATGCGGCTCCGGAGCCGCGGGTTGCCAACCCCTGAGTTAAGGTGTTGCCCATTTCTGGCACATTTCCTGCTTGGCCAGGTGGTGGCGCTATAACAGGCAGGCCCATTGGGCGTCAGGTTATCATAATAATCATAATATCTATTGAAGTAAGAAGTGTCCGACCATACAGTCAATGCACTGTGGCTTTCTGACACGTTTCCTGTTTACAACCCCGATTCCAAAAAAGTTGGGACAAAGTACAAATTGTAAATAAAAACAGAATGCAGTAATTTACAAATATCAAAAACTGATATTGTATTCACAATAGAACATAGACAACATATCAAATGTCGAAAGTGAGACATTTTGAAATTTCATGCCAAATATTGGCTCATTTGAAATTTCATGACAGCAACATATCTCAAAAAAGTTGGGACAGGGGCAATAAGAGGCTGGAAAAGTTAAAGGAACAAAAAAGGAACAGCTGGAGGACCAAATTGCAACTCATTAGGTCAATTGGCAATAGGTCATTAACATGACTGGGTATAAAAAGAGCATCTTGGAGTGGCAGTGGCTCTCAGAAGTAAAGATGGGAAGAGGATCACCAATCCCCCTAATTCTGCGCCGACAAATAGTGGAGCAATATCAGAAAGGAGTTCGACAGTGTAAAATTGCAAAGAGTTTGAACATATCATCATCTACAGTGCATAATATCATCAAAAGATTCAGAGAATCTGGAAGAATCTCTGTGCGTAAGGGTCAAGGCCGGAAAACCATACTGGGTGCCCGTGATCTTTGGGCCCTTAGACAGCACTGCATCACATACAGGCATGCTTCTGTATTGAAAATCACAAAATGGGCTCAGGAATATTTCCAGAGAACATTATCTGTGAACACAGTTCACCGTGCCATCCGCCGTTGCCAGCTAAAACTCTATAGTTCAAAGAAGAAGCCGTATCTAAACATGATCCAGAAGCGCAGACGTCTTCTCTGGGCCAAAGCTCATTTAAAATGGACTGTGGCAAAGTGTAAAACTGTTCTGTGGTCAGACGAATCAAAATTTGAAGTTCTTTATGGAAATCAGGGACGCCGTGTCATTCGGACTAAAGAGGAGAAGGATGACCCACGTTGTTATCAGCGCTCAGTTCAGAAGCCTGCATCTCTGATGGTATGGGGTTGCATTAGTGCGTGTGGCATGGGCAGCTTACACATCTGGAAAGACCCCATCAATGCTGAAAGGTATATCCAGGTTCTAGAGCAACATATGCTCCCATCCAGACGACGTCTCTTTCAGGGAAGACCTTGCATTTTCCAACATGACAATGCCAAACCACATACTGCATCAATTACAGCATCATGGCTGCGTAGAAGAAGGGTCCGGGTACTGAATTGGCCAGCCTGCAGTCCAGATCTTTCACTCATAGAAAACATTCGGCGCATCATAAAACAGAAGATACGACAAAAAAGACCTAAGACAGTTGAGCAACTAGAATCCTACATTAGACAAGAATGGGTTAACATTCCTATCTCTAAACTTGAGCAACTTGTCTCCTCAGTCCCCAGACGTTTACAGACTGTTGTAAAGAGAAAAGGGGATGTCTCACAGTGGTAAACATGGCCTTGTCCCAACTTTTTTGAGATGTGTTGTTGTCATGAAATTTAAAATCACCTAATTTTTCTCTTTAAATGATAAATTTTCTCAGTTTAAACATTTGATATGTCATCTATGTTCTATTCTGAATAAAATATGGAATTTTGAAACTTCCACATCATTGCATTCCGTTTTTATTTACAATTTGTACTTTGTCCCAACTTTTTTGGAATCGGGGTTGTATGTGGCAAGATATTAAAATCATAAGGCCGTTTCAACATATTACAAGATATCAAAAATCCCTTTGCAATTAATATCAGCGACATCTTGGCATCACGTATAACAAATTTCACATGAATCTCATGAACCGTATAGGAGGAGCATGTTAAAATTCATCATGTGTCAAAACACACATATTCAAAACCCTATTCTTTCCTTGGCCAGTTGGTGGCGCTATATAAGACAGGCCCATAACGGCTAAAGAGTATCAGAATCAGAATCATATTACAAGATATCAAGTTCAACATTCAGCAATTTCTTGGCATATGTTATAATACTTCAACATATTACAACATATCAAAAATCCCTTAGCAATTCAGCTTCAGCAATATCTTGGCATCATGTTTGCCAAGTTTGACATGAATTTGATGAACCATCTAGGAAGAGTACGTTAAAAATGACCATATGTAATTTCACTCCAAATGGCCTTATGACATCATCATTCCAAAGTTCTAACCATTCATTTCAATGGGAAATGGAAAAGGGGTGCTATGAAGTCCCTGGGCCATGCCCGGGGCCAAAAGTCTGTGGCTGAGTAGCAGTAACAATGACTGATGTGTATATCAAATTTCATGAGTTTTCGTGCATGGGAAATGCCTCAAATAAGGCCAAACGCGGCATAATAATAATAATAATAATAATAATTAAAGCCACTAGCGGCCTTGGCGGGCCCTCGCACGTGTGGTTACGCAACCCAGGACATCCCGCCACCCAACAAAACAGTCACATGTCATATATTCATCAAATGTTCGTCAGACAGGCCCATAACGGCTAAAGAGTATCAGAATCAGAATCAGAGTCATATTACAAGATATAACATTCAGCAATATCCTACAGATATCAAATTCAACATTCAGTAATATCTTGGCATATTATACAGTGGGGCAAAAAGTATTTAGTCAGCCACCAATTGTGCAAGTTCTCCCACTTAAAAAGATGAGAGAGGCCTGTAATTTTCATCATAGGTACACTTCAACTATGAGAGACAGAATGGGGGGAAAGAATCCAGGAAATCACATTGTAGGATTTTTAATGAATTAATTGGTAAATTCCTCGGTAAAATAAGTATTTGGTCACCTACAAACAAGCAAAATTTCTGGCTCTCACAGACCTGTAACAACTTCTTTAAGAGGTTCCTCTGTCCTCCACTCGTTACCTGTATTAATGGCACCTGTTTGAACTCGTTATCAGTATAAAAGACACCTGTCCACAACCTCAAACAGTCACACTCCAAACTCCACTATGGCCAAGACCAAAGAGCTGTCAAAGGACACCAGAAACAAAATTGTAGACCTGCACCAGGCTGGGAAGACTGAATCTGCAATAGGTAAGCAGCTTGGTGTGAAGAAATCAACTGTGGGAGCAATTATTAGAAAATGGAAGACATACAAGACCACTGATAATCTCCCTCGATCTGGGGCTCCACGCAAGATCTCACCCCGTGGGGTCAAAATGATCACAAGAACGGTGAGCAAAAATCCCAGAACCACACGGGGGGACCTAGTGAATGACCTGCAGAGAGCTGGGACCAAAGTAACAAAGGCTACCATCAGTAACACACTACGCTGCCAGGGACTCAAATCCTGCAGTGCCAGACGTGTCCCCCTGCTTAAGCCAGTACATGTCCAGGCCCGTCTGAAGTTTGCTAGAGAGTATTTGGATGATCCAGAAGAGGATTGGGAGAATGTCATATGGTCAGATGAAACCAAAATAGAACATTTTGGTAAAAACTCAACTTGTCATGTTTGGAGGAGAAAGAGTGCTGAGTTGCATCCAAAGAACACCATACCTACTGTGAAGCATGGGGGTGGAAACATCATGCTTTGAGGCTGTTTTTCTGCAAAGGGACCAGGACGACTGATCCGTGTAAAGGAAAGAATGAATGGGGCCATGTATCGTGAGATTTTGAGTGAAAACCTCCTTCCATCAGCAAGGGCATTGAAGATGAAACGTGGCTGGGTCTTTCAGCATGACAATGATCCCAAACACACCGCCCGGGCAACAAAGGAGTGGCTTCGTAAGAAGCATTTCAAGGTCCTGGAGTGGCCTAGCCAGTCTCCAGATCTCAACCCCATAGAAAATCTTTGGAGGGAGTTGAAAGTCCGTGTTGCCCAGCGACAGCCCCAAAACATCACTGCTCTAGAGGAGATCTGCATGGAGGAATGGGCCAAAATACCAGCAACAGTGTGTGAAAACCTTGTGAAGACTTACAGAAAACGTTTGACCTCTGTCATTGCCAACAAAGTGTATATAAAGTATTGAGGTGAACTTTTGTTATTGACCAAATACTTATTTTCCACCATAATTTGCAAAGAAATTCTTTAAAAATCAGACAATGTGATTTTCTGGATTTTTTTTTCTCATTTTGTCTCTCATAGTTGAAGTGTACCTACGATGAAAATTACAGGCCTCTCTCATCTTTTTAAGTGGGAGAACTTGCACAATTGGTGACTGACTAAATAATTTTTTGCCCCACTGTATGTTATAATATTTCAACATATTACAATATATCAAAAATCCCTTAGCAATTCAACTTCAGCAATATCTTGGCATGATGTTTGCCAAGTTTGACATGAACCGTCTAGGAGGAGTACGTTAAAAATGACCATGTGTAATTTCACTCCAAATGGCCTTCTGACATCATTCCAAAATTCTACCCATTCATTTCAATGGGAAATGGAAAAAGGGGCGCTATGAAGTCCCTGGGCCATTCCCGGGGCCAAAAGCCTGTGGCTGAGTAGTGGTGACAATGACTGATGTGTGTATCAAATTTCATGAGTTTTCGTGCATGGGAAATGCCTCAAATAAGGCCAAACGTGACAGAAAAAAAATAATAATAATTAAAGCCGCTAGTGGCCTTGACGGGCCCTCGCACATGTGATTCTGCAACCCAGGACATCCCGCCACCCAACAAAACAGTCACATGTCATATATTCATCAAATGTTCGTCAGACAGGCCCATAACTGCTAAAGAGTATCAGAATCAGAATCAGAGTCATAATACAAGTTACTGAGTTAAACATTCAGCAATATCCTACAGATATCAAATTCAACATTCAGTAATATCTTGGCATATGTTATAATATTTCAAAATATTACAATATATCAAAAATCATTGTGTATTTTGTCTGTAACAAAATGCACAATGATAGAAGGTCACTGTTATTGTGTGTGTGTGTGTGTGTGTGTGTGTGTGTGTGTGTGTGTGTTTGATTATTTGGTCTGCACCAGGCAGTAAAATTGTTACATTGTAGCATACAGACTGCGTGTGGTCCGCGTTCACACATGCAAACGAACTAATGCATCAAAATCAGAATCATATTACAAGGTATCAAGTTCAACATTCAGCAATATCTTGGAATATTATATGTTATATTATTTCAACAATTACAACATATCAAAAATCCCTTAGCAATTCAACTTCAGCAATATCTTTGCATGATGTTTGCCAAGTTTGACATGAATTTGATGAACTGTCTAGGAGGAGTACGTTAAAAATGACCATGTGTAATTTCACTCCAAATGGCCTTATGACATCATCATTCCAAAGTTCTACCCATATATTTCAATGGGAAATGGAAAAGGGGCACTATGAAGTCCCTGGGCCATGCCCGGGGCCAAAAGTCTGTGGCTGAGTAGCGGTGACAATGACTGATGTGTATATCAAATTTCATGAGTTTTTGTGCATGGGAAATGCCTCAAATAAGGCCAAACATGGCAGAATAATAATAATAATAATAATAATAATAATAATCCTTCGAAAAACAATAGGGTCTTCACACTGAACGGTGCTCGGGCCCTAAAAATAAAAATCCTTCGAAAAACAATAGGGTCTCGCACCGAACAGTGCTCGACTCAGTGGCGTGCACAGATAGACACGAGGTGATGCTCAAGCACCTGCCCCTCTGCCCTCTGTCCAAAAAAGTGCCCTTTTGAATTTTTTTTTTTACAGTTTACTGAGGCCAATGTCGACATGATCTTTTAGAAAAGCCGCAGCATTAAAAGCGTGTGTGAAAATAATGTCCCTATGTGTGCCCCCTCCGCACACACATCGGACCTCTGTCTCTCTTGCTCTGTCACGTGAACAAGCGTGCAGTGCATTCAATGTGAGGTTGCAGCAGCATAGCGTCCTGGAAGCCACGGCCTTGTCGTATGCAGACAACACATCGGGCAGTCAGTCAGCTCTTCCCCTGCCCCACCAGCCAAGTAACACATGAATCAAGTGAAAATGTATTGTTTGCCCTCTAAGCCCAAGCTGTAATTATTTTGTCGTGAAGTAGCCCGTTGCATACAGAAACAACTGCACATAAGTATTATATTTTTTGCTAGACCATTTTCAGATTTAGGAAAACAAAAATTTATTTTTCTATTTTGTTCAACTAGAGATTCCTGGCAAAGTCAAAAAGCCTTGATGTAATAAATTAACATTAAGTGGTTGTTTTACACCTTTAAAAACTAAAACGGGTCAGTGGCGACCCGAACACAAGAGGAGGGTTAAATCTCAGACTTTTATAATAAGGTGTTCCACATGTGCAAAAAAGTGCCCTTTTTTCCCCCCAGAGCACTTGCCCCCCAAAATGTCTGTGCACGCCACTGGCTCGACTCTATTGTTTTCCTTCGAAAAACAATAGGGTCTTCGCACCAAACGGTGCTCGGGCCCTAATAATAATAATCCTTCGAAAAACAATAGGGTCTTCCCACCGAATGGTGCTCAGGCCCTAATAATAATAATAATAATAATAATAATAATCCTTCGAAAAACAATAGGGTCTTCGTACAGAACGGTGCTCGGGCCCTCATAATCCTTAGAAAAACAATAGGGTCTTCGCACCGAACGGTGCTCGGGCCCTAAAAATGGCTTTAAAAGGGGAAATGTGTGTCAGGAGAGAAAAAGAAAATTCCAGAACAACTCTGACATCATAAGGTATCAAGGAGTGTTCACTGTCAATTCCTAAAGGATGAATTTAACATGAAAAAGGTACTTGGAAGGTTTAGCGCAAAGGAATTGAATTAATCACTCCATGGCTGGCAAGGCTGTTTGCAGTGAGAAGCAATACAGAGATACAACCCATTCCATCATATATGTTATATGTTTATTTTATTTAATGTCCTGTGTATGCTACAAATAGAAATACCAACACTGTTCTCAAATCTGCCAAGTTCATGATTCATTCAGATAAATTACAGTTTATTACAAGCATGCTAATGTACAGTACATTTGAAGAGATGTGCAGTTTACTTTTGACATACAATCATATGAAAGTCTATATGAAGAGAAATAATTTTTTGATATTTACCCTGAAGGACTTGTGAAATGTATGATGTATTTTTATATTTCCTGCCTTTGTAAGTATACATAAGGTGAAGTACACCAGGTGTTAAATAATTTATACTCCAGCTATTACTTTAGTTATAGATGTAGTAATATGGATATTATAGGATACTTGAATATGCTACTGGTTTATTTGGTCTTCTTCTTTTTCTTTTGGCTGCTCCCGATTAGGGGTTGCCACAGCAGATCTTTCATCTCCATTGCTCCCTGTCTTCCGCATCCTTCTCTACCATACCTGCCACTTTCAGGTCCTCTTTCACCACATCCATGTATCTCCTCTTTGGCCTTCCTTGTTTTCGTATGCCTGGCAGCTCCATCCTCAACATTCTCCTTCCAACATGCTCTGCATCTCTTCTCAGGATGTGCCCATAGCATCTCAGTCTCATCTCTCTTAGCTTAATTCCCAAGCTCTCCACATGTGCTGTCCCTCTGATGTGCTTGTTCCTTATCCTGTCCAACCTTCTCACTCCCATCGCAAACCTTAACATCCTCAACTCCACCACCTCCAACTTTGCCTCCTGTCTCTTCATTAAGGGTACTGTCTCCAATCCATACATTACAGTTGGTATCACTACTGTCTTATACATATTACCTTTCACTATTGCTGGGACTTTCCTATCACAAATGACTCCTGAAATCCTTCTCCAACTGCTCCACCCTGCCTGCACTCTCTTTCTCACCTCACTATCTCAGCCCCCATTTTCCTGCACAGTTGACCCCAGGTACTTGAATTCACCAACTTTCTTTATGTCTACTCCTTGCATCTTCACTACATTCTCATCCCCATTCTCATTGATGCACATGTATTCTGTTTTGCTACTGCTCACCTTCATTCCTCTTCTTTCCAATGCATACCTCCATCTCTCCAAACCCAGCTCAACCTCCTTTCTACTTTCACCACATATCACAATATCAAACGCAAACATCATGTTCCATGGTGACTCTTGCTTCACTTCGTCCATCAAGCTATCCATCACTATGGCAAACAAGAAAGGACTCAAAGCAGATCCTTGATGAAGTCCCACCTTCACCTTGAACCATTCAGTTGTTCCAACTGCACACCAACTGCACAATCCACTGTTCTCATACATGTCTTGCATCACTCTAATATACTTCTCATTCACTCCACACTTTCTCATACAATACCATAACTCATCTCTTGGCACTCTATCATATACCTTCTCCTGGTCTACAAACACACAATGTAGCTTTCTCTGGCCTTCCCTGTACTTCTCCATTAACATTCTATTGGTTTATTGGTAATCTTATATTATATTGATCTTAAGTCTTCTGAGATCTCGTTTTTGTGAGGTATGGGTCACACCAGCAGCTGTTTTTTGTGAATAGCAAACTCAAAATGTTTGGGTGTCAAAGTAGCTCTAACCCACATCTCCAAACTTGTTTCATTGATTGGACTCCAGGTTTGCTAAATCCAGACTCCATTTAGGGGTGGTGCAGTGGTTAGTGCTGTTGCCTCACTGCAAGAAGGTTCTGGATTCAAACCTCACGGCCGACAAGGGCCTTTCTGTGTGGAGTTTGCATGTTCTTTCAGTGTTTGTGTAGGTTTCCTCTGGGTGCTCTGGTTTCTCCCACAGTTCAAAGACATGCAGATTAGGTACAACTGGGCCACTGTAATTGGTGTAAGCAGTCGTGGTTTCCCAGCCAAAATGTATGTAGATATATCTTACTATGGCAAAGCTAAAAAAATTGTCACATTTTTAGTGTGTTTTGAGATTTTAAATTATGTTATTATGAATATTTTAATATATTTTATGAATCATTTAAAATTGCATTTGGATAACATTTTAATTCCATTTTACTTACCTTAACTTTAAATATCATTAAAATTTTTTTGTTCTGCACCTCTTTAGCCAACACAGAAAATAACTTGATGCAGCAAAGTAGTTAATGAACAACAGAAAGAAAAATGTTTTGCATTCTGAGTAAAGGATCAGAGTATTCTTTTAAATCCAGTTGGCTGCAGCTGTGGTCTTTTTTTCCTCTGTTTTGACTTTTAATCTGAGAAATACCTCATGTCTTTTTTTTTTTACTCATCCTATTTCTGCACTGGAATTTTTGGAGAAACATTCATGACAAGTGAACCACACTTAAAAAAAAATCAGAATCAAATTAAATGAAATCAGATAACATCTCATTGGTTACATGCACCTTCATACACAATACGATGTACAGTGAAAGACCATTTAAGACTGTCCAGTGGCATAAAACAGAAGTTATAGTACATCTTACAAGACATCTTAGCACCTAAGAACATTTTGAATGTTGTTAAACTCATCTAGTATTTCCTATCATTAGATAAACAATCAATCAAATATAAGATTATTAAACTTATTTCTAGACAGATTTGAAGCTTTAAATTGTCTTATTCTATTGGCAGATTATTTTGCTTCTTTTGAGAAAGAAATGCTTAAAAAATGAGTCAAGTGATCTTGGAATGGAACAAAACTATTTCCATCCATTATCTGCAGCCACTTATCCTGTACAGGGTTGCAGGCAAGCTGGAGCCTATCCCAGCTGATTATGGACGAGAGGCGGGGTGCACCCTGGACAAGTTGCCAGGTCATCACAGGGCTGACACATAGAGACAAACAACCATTCACTCTCACACCTATGGTCAATTTAGAGACTCCAATTAGCCTAACCTGCATGCCTTTGGATTGTGGGGGAAACTGGAGTACCCAGAGAAAACCCACACAGACATAGGGAGAACATGCAAACTCCGCACAGAAAGGCCCCCATTGGCCACTGGGCTTGAACCCAGAACCTTCTTGCTGTGAGGCGACAGTGCTAACCACTACATCACCATGCCACCCAAGACTATTCCCAGGTTGAAATTAGTAAAAAATATCCAGAAGTAGGTTTAATAATTATATACACTCACTGGCCACTTTATTAGGTACACCCATACACCTGCAGTTTTATGCAGTTATCGAATCAGCCAATCCATAAACAGCAGCACAATGCATAAAATCATGCAGATGCAAATCAAGAGCTTCAGTTAATGTTCACTTAAAACATCAGAATGGGAAAAAATTGTACTCTCTGTGACTGTCACTGTAGCGTGGGTGTTAGTGCCAAATAGACTGGTTTAAGTATTTCAGAAATTGCTGATCTCCTGGGGTTTTCACACACAACAGACTGTAGAGTTTACACAGAATGGCGCAAAAAAACAAAAAAACATTGAGTTAGCGACAATTCTGTGGGTGGAAACACCATGTTGATAAGAGAGATCAGAGGAAAATGGCCAGGGGTGGGTTTCCCAAAAGCCTCTTAATGCATCTTAACTAGGAGAGAGCGTGTTCATTGTGCTGCTCACTCTACCATTTAACGATGAACTTTGTGCTACGATGCTTTTGGGGAAACTCAGGCCAGATTGGTTTGAACTGCCAGGAAGGATACAGCAACTTATAGCAACTCTTTACAACTGTAGTGAGCAGAAAAAGCATCTCAGCATGCAACAGTAGAAGACCACACTGGGTTCCACTCCTGCAAGCCAAGAACAGAAATCTTTGAATCAAGAACAAGTTCCTATTAAAGTGACCGGTGAGTGTATTTAGTTTACCATTATCTTATATTAGGCGGCACGGTGGTGTAGTGGTTAGCGCTGTCGCCTCACAGCAAGAAGGTCCTGGGTTCGAGCCCCGGGGCCGGCGAGGGCCTTTCTGTGTGGAGTTTGCATGTTCTCCCCGTGTCCGCGTGGGTTTCCTCCGGGTGCTCCGGTTTCCCCCACAGTCCAAAGACATGCAGGTTAGGTTAACTGGTGACTCTAAATTGACCGTAGGTGTGAATGTGAGTGTGAATGGTTGTCTGTGTCTATGTGTCAGCCCTGTGATGACCTGGCGACTTGTCCAGGGTGTACCCCGCCTTTCGCCCGTAGTCAGCTGGGATAGGCTCCAGCTTGCCTGCGACCCTGTAGAAGGATAAAGCGGCTAGAGATAATGAGATGAGATGAGATTATCTTATATTAGGAAATCCTAGAAAAGTTTGACTATATTCCACATATTTTCATTTAATAAGATGTGTACTCCTTTGTAGTGCACAAGCAGAAATCCCAACCAAATTTCCTGAGATGTCAAAGAGAGATCTTGAAGCAAAATTTCCTCTGGGAAAACTCCAGCCATAGCCAGAGCTATGTGGTTACACACAAACTGAACACAATTTTTAAAATATGCACAAGTAAAATGCTAGGAGATGCAAACCAAACAGAAAAAAGCAAAGCAAAACAAAACAAGCAGTGTAATTGACACTGATTCCTAACAACAACAACAACAACAAAACATTTGTCTTGCCCTTTCCAGAATATTTTTGGCAGACCTCTAATCTCTTGTGCCATGGTGAGGCTCAGTCTAATGCAGTTACACTGATACATGGCCCATTCCTCACACACTCTTGCACTTGTGCCAGATGGGTGAAAGACACTGCAAATTAGCTACTTCACTGGCCTGTATTTGTGGCATACACAGGATAACAGGCTACAATTCATGGAGGAAACTGACAAAGCTGGAAGTTGACACTGAATTCCAATCTTCCTTTTAATAAAGCATTAAGACATGATGGTTTGCCTTGTCCTCCATACCTCATTACTCCCTGGCTCAATTTTCCTCAGCACTCTGACTGAGGAATGAATTTCAGATTAAATGGGCCTTGGGCCCAGGTAAGGCCATAGCGCAGACCAACTAAAGCAGAGAACATTCTAGTTCAGCAGCTGGGAGACAGGCTGGAACATATACATGGCATAATGGGGAATATGTCATATCTGAATTCAATATAGACCACATCTATACTTAAACATATCCAGCCTGGGTTCACCCTGCCTGGGAAACTTTTCCAGAAACTTTGTCTCAGGGGCTGTATAGGCCATGTTTGAGGGGCTTTCTGGCACCTGTTTGCTTGGGCGTGTAAGCCATTGCCTTGATTTGGCCACTTTATTACCTGCTACAGCTCTCTTGGGGGGAAAGAGCTCCTGCAAAGGAAAAGGAACCCCTCCATCAATCTCAACAGGTCAAGGACTCCCAGCATGTTCCATGACCACCAATGAGGTAAACAGCAGCTACTAGACTGCTGTTATATCCCAAGTTCAGGTAACAGGCTGGTAGACATCAGCCTTCATTCAGGAATCCTGCTGTTATAGTTGTCAGGGTAAATATACCATGCACTTATAGGCCAAGAGATTAACATAAGGTTCATATCAAACTCAAGAATGGGGAAAAATAACTTTGAAAATCAGTGCAAAAATCAGTGATTTTGACTATAGCATGTTTTTCATGCCAGAATGGTTGGTTTGAGTATTTCAGAAACTCTTCTACTGGGATTATGACACACAAAGATTTCTGCTGTTGTAACCCATCCGCCTCAAGGTTTGGCATGCTGTGTTTTCTATGATACTTTTCTGCTCACCACAGTTATAAAAAGTGGTTATTAGCTACTATATAAAGGATAATGTATCAGTATGAGTGCATTACTATAAACCTTGCAGCCAGAACTATTATCATAGCTGCTGTTATAGAAAATAACACCTTCTGAGACTTCAATTAGATTTGCAATATAAATAGCCTTAATGGAGGTATTAGACTCTTATTTAGTTTAAACACAGGTATTAGAGTATTATATAGCCTAAATACAGCAATTAGACTGTTTTATAAACTTAATACACTACCGTTCAAAAGTTTGGGGTCACTTTGAAATTTCCTTATTTTTGAAAGAAAAGCACTGTTCTTTTCAATGAAGATCACTTTAAACTAATCAGAAATACACTCTATACATTGCTAATGTGGTAAATGACTATTCTAGCTGCAAATGTCTGGTTTTTGGTGCAATATCTATATAGGTGTATAGAGGCCCATTTCCAGCAACTATCACTCCAGTGTTCTAATGGTACAATGTGTTTGCTCATTGCCTCAGAAGGCTAATGGATGATTAGAAAACCCTTGTACAATCATGTTAGCGCAGCTGAAAACAGTTTAGCTCTTTAGAGAAGCTATAAAACTGACCTTCCTTTGAGCAGATTGAGTTTCTGGAGCATCACATTTGTGGGGTCGATTAAATGCTCAAAATGGCCAGAAAAATGTCTTGACTATATTTTCTATTCATTTTACAACTTATGGTGGTAAATAAAAGTGTGACTTTTCATGGAAAACACAAAATTGTCTGGGTGACCCCAAACTTTTGAACAGTAGTGTATGCACTGTGTTATCCTAATACTTCCTCTTGATAGTGGTGGTTCAGTGGTTAATTCTCTGATTTAGCGATGTAGTGATTCAGGAAGTTTTTTTTCCCTTCCAAATCTGAGGACTGTCATAGAACCACAAATGAGCCGTTAAGCAAGAAGGAAGACTCTTTCCCATCAACTGCTCATTTCATGTGTAAGTAAATATACAGTATGTTTGTCAAACTCATAACTATCTCTTTTGTTAGCACTAAACAGCACTGTGCTCCCTGTGTTTAGATTTTGTAAGGTTTTAGGATGACCTGAAGCTGAGCCAAGGCTCACTGAAGAAAAAACAATTCCCTATGATTGAAATTAAAATGAGCAAAGGCAAGAAATCATTTGCAGTAGCACCCCATTTGTTCCAATGCATTTATTTCCATCTAATAATATAAAACCCATCAAGAAGTGTTAATTAGAGAGAAACACACCTTTGTATTTTTGTTTTCAGCAGCAATCTCCTTGAATATTAGCATGCTCTTCAAACAAAGGCCAAATACATTTCCCACTGCTGTAATAACAAAAAAAGTGTCAATTAAAAAGAAAGAGTAGAAGAGCAGCTATTATCTCTAAATATTTAATTCAAGTGAACTTGTTCTTTTTTTCTTATTATTTTCAGCTGAAGGTTTATATGTTTTTAAGATGAAACAGACAGCAGAAAGCCTTTTTTTGTCAGTAAAAGCAATATGCCATGGAATGAGAGAGTGGGAGAGGTGGAAGAGGAGATCTTGTGTAACAGGCTCTAGAGAATGAAAAACAAAGAACAGCCATGTGAGGTAAGTTTTGGTGAAGGCATAGCAGGCACACAAATAAGGTAGAACAAGCACAATTAAAGGAATATGGGGACTGTTATTTAAAAAAAGCCAATGGAAGAAAAAAACATTAAGCCCTACTTTTTATCCCTTCCAAACTGAGCATGCTCAGTCCACACACTCACCCTGTAATGACTCCTTAATCACCTCTGATTAAATGCCTCTGACTGTTGTTCTACATGGTACTGAACTCTGAATTTAATATTGCTGGTTTTATGCAGCTGATTATCGAGTGTTACCTGCTACAGTGTAGGCACCTGCCATTAGAAGTTGTGAACCTTTGTATGGGTGGCTTGTATAAATAAGCTCGCAGGGCAATGCCCCCTGCCTTTTAAAACCATGAGTCCACATCTGATTATATGCTGTTAACAAATGTCTTAAGGTGGATTATTTTACATTTTTGTATAACAAATGGCTGTAAGGATGAATTAATTGTATGAAGAAGCCAGACTGGGGCTGAACTCCTTCTTACAGCCTATCAGTGCCAGTTATGCCGTGTTAACACAGACTAAAATATCCTGTAGACATTTTTACTTTTCATTTGGGGTGAAGTTTTTCACATCATCAGCAATGATTTAGAAGCAGAACCTTTGCCTTGGAAAATGATGGACAATGAACTAGACTAAAATGCTGATTTTTTTCTTTTTTTTGGCAGTTTATACAGTCCACTGAAGGATAATTTAAATATTTATGTCCTGAGAGTTTTGTTTGTGAGTGATGACTACCCAATATCTTGGTATAAAAATTTTATTGGACATTGTACCTCATTTATCAAGCGGATATGAATGGATTTATATGTGAACCACTCATATGAGCATATACACAAGAAATTTGGTATTTGTGAAAATTCCTGAAAGTTAACTTTAGCAAGTGCAGAACCCACATCTAAGCTACACAAGCCTGTGCTACAATAGCATCGGTTATGATTACAAAACTCACAGTTAATGACACAAATTATTGAAAAGATCATGGTACCTTGAACCCTGACAAATGAGTCACGATGGAGTTCGAGACTCCATAGGCTTGAGTGGATGGAAAATTTTTCCTGTACTAATTCTCACATTAACATCTATGCACCAGGAATTTAACCTTATAGTAGTCTTAGACCAGGCTGACCAATCATTTAAAGGTGCAGTAGGCAAGATTAGTCAAAATTTGCAACCCAAGATTAGGTCTCTAGTGGTGGCCATACCCTCATGAACTGTGGCCAGAACACAGTCTGGGATTATCATGAACATTTTAAGCTTTTAAGGATACTGCCTTATTCCGTTACTTTGATTATAAAACTACTTTGACACTGTCAATACTTAATAGCATGGCTACAGGCGAGTTTATATCAGGGAAGTTAAGCATCAGATATCTACAACACTGTTTTCACTCTTGACAATTTATGACATGCCATTACATTTCACTTATCCACTAATCATGTAACCCAAGGAACATGACACTGGTGCATGTTGACGTGTTGAATGCTGTTACTATTAGCTAGTTAGCATCATTTGCTAACTCTTTTACAGCTAAGAATGCTATTGTTAAGGTACAATATCAAAGCACAGCATGGTCTTTTACTCACAGGAGAATTCTGTCTGCACTGTGCACTTTCCGCCTTGTATTTTCTTAAATGAAGTATCCATGAAACAACTGACATGAGGCCCATGTAAATAAAGACGAGTGCTCTGGCTCAGAGCACAGTTTTCCAAAAGGGGTTTCTCAGCCATGTAACACACTTATGATGATGCCATTGCTACCATCATGTTCTACATATAATATTTTCAAGAAATTAAAAATGTAAACATATTCCTAGCTAATTAGCTAACTTTTAACTGTTCAGCACATGCAGTCTTCTTATAAGCACACAATAGATTTGGTCTTTTACAGAGGTGGAAAAAGTACTGAAAAATTGTAATTAAGTAAAAGTATCTTTACTTTGCTTAAATTCTACTCAAGTAAAAGTACCCATCTAAAAATCTACTCGAGTAAAAGTAAAAAAGTACTCAATTTAAAATGTACTTTGAGTAAAAGTTACTTAGTTACTTTCAATTATTTGATGTAAAAAAAGAAAGGACAAGTCATAAATCAAATTGTTTTTAATGAACTATTAGTCCACATAATAACCTTTCAGTCAGTATAATGTATAAAGCTTTGTTTGGACTACCCCATAAAACATTTTCAAGTACAAGTGGCATAACTTGTAAATTCTATCATCCATTTTTTTTCGTTACTGACAAACGCCTGCTATTTTTATGCATACTTATATATATATATATATATATATATATATATATATATATATATATATATATATATAAAATGTATATATGTGTGTATATATACAGAGTCTACCTGTAATGTGCAATTTTTCCGAGCCTCTCAATAAGGCAATATTTCTATACTTTTTCACGGTAGATAATGCAAATAGCCCTCTGTATTTAATCCTTTGTTTGTCTAATTTGTATTTCAGTTTTATTTGTTATCTGACATTTTCTTGCTACTGTAACACGTGAATTTCCCCGATGTGGGATGAATAAAGTGAATCTAATCTAATCTAATCTAATCTAATCTAATCTAATCTAATCTAATCTAATCTAATCTAATCTATTAAAGCCACTAAAACAGACTTACTAAATGACACATATGAAACGTAAACCAACCAAACTCAAAGTGTCCAGGACTCTCACGATTTAAAGACAGCTAAGCGATTCCTTAGTAACACTGTGCTCTTCCTTATATAGAAAATATAATTGACAAATAATGTTTACAACCTGTCGAGAGGTAATGTGCAAACTATTTTGAGACCACCCCATAAAACATTTTTAAGCAAAGTGCCAAATTCTGAATTGTATGGTCCAACTCAAACACCACAATAAAAAAAGAAAAGAAAACCAAAATCAAACAAAGTATCCAAGACAGTGAAAATGTTTTGATGGCCTATCAGTGACCTCCCAAAGCTCTAGTCTAGGCTACAGCTAACAACCCAGGAGTGAGTCTATACATGAATTAGGATTTTTTCATAAGAGACCAATTGCAACTAAAACCATGCACTCGTATTATTTCTGACTGTCGTTCTGATAAAACAAATTTGTAAACGTGAGGTGATTCATTTCATTTAGGCTGCTTCACTTGAAATGTTAGTGATCAGTATGGATGCTAGGCGGCCAAAAGAATTGATAATGAAGGCACATTTTACTTAACAGTGGAAGGTTTTAACCAAACAATAAATACGTTATAACGTTTGGGATACACAGGTAAATGCACATATCTACTTACCACCACATGCTTCCGCAGATTTGATGTGGAAGTTTTGTAGACTGATAGCTCTGTGCAGCAGGGCAGGCACATTTTGCATTGCATTATGTTATTACCTCGTTTGCGTTTGAATGCAAAGTACTGGCTGAGATATGGCCAAGGATTTCCCTCACTGTCCGGCGCATCTGTTCCACGGGAATTCTCTTCTTGGCAATCCTCAACCTCCTCCATGACCTCCTCTATCTCTTGCTCGGCTCCCTCGGCACCAGCCATCATCCAACCATACATGTAGGCTAATATGGATATTCCGTGCGCGTGCCTGCGCCAGTTTCCTTTCAGTTCAGGCCAATTGTTTTTTTCCCTGCATTTAATTTTTTTACTCAGTAACGGGCGGTTTTCGAATGTAGCGAAGTAAAATACTTGGTTCAAAATGTACTTGAGTAAAAGTAAAATTACCCATTTCAAAAACTACTTAAAAAATTACAAATTACACAAAAAATCTACTTAATTACAGTAACGTGAGTAAATGTAATTCGTTACTTTCCACCTCTGGTCTTTTAGAATTTTTAATGTGAATACTATGTCGAGAATTAGTGCTGTGCAAACAAAGCCAAAGTATATAATTGCAGAAAGAACTAAAATCTAGGCTAGCGTTAGTGATCAGATGATGAAAAAAATGGTGACAGGTTCGATGATATGCCTTTACTGCAATGAATGTATTGCAGTTTTATATATTTTCTGTGGTGAATGTATACCACCCATGTGGTAAGCAATGTTAGAGTCAACCACCTTTTCTTTTTTTTTTTTTCCAATTGTGTGATGTAGCTTGTTATACTGGACCAGAAGTCTCACTGAGTTGAGTGCAGTATACTTAATAAATAAATAAATAAATGTTCACCACATGCCACGATGAGGTCCGGGGCCTTTCAGACAGTTTGAGGCAGTCTGCTACACCTTGACATTTTTAAGTTTTTCATCTAACTAAAAACATCTATGCAAAAGTGGCACATATGGTGATATTCTAGAAAACCTCAACAATAACAATATGAGAGTAAAGTAAATGTAATTAAATTAGTTTTTTATTAAAATTCAGTGTAAAAACACAACTAGACAAAAACCTATTTTCAAAGGTCTTCAAATCTTGTAAAAAAAACACACTATAAATATATCTAGCCAAGACTTTTGAAGTTTGAACCTTGTAAACATAAGTATTGGCTACATAAAAGTAAGAAGAGCATTCAGTAATGTTATGTTGTTTCAATACAAAATCCAAAAAAGTCAGACAAACTGAAGCCAGTGGCTATTTCAAATGAATACTGATTAGATGGGTGTATCACACCTGTAACTGCCCCCACCCTCCGTCACTGTCCATTACCCCTTTTCCACCAAATCAGTTCCAGGGCTGGTTCGGGGCCAGTGCTGGTGCTGGTTCACAACTCGTTCAACTTGCGAGCCAGCTGAGAACCAGTTTGCTTTTCCATAGCTCGCGGGGCTAAGCGGAGCCACGTCATTATGTCGCTGCATACGTCATTACGTCGCTGTATACGGAAGTTACGGCGCTACGTTTGCATAAACCTTGGCGCAAATATCAAAGCAAAAACACGGAAGAAGCAGCAGCGGCAACAACAACAATAATAAATTACTTCGCGTTTGTACAGCTGCGGCTTCTCGTCGCTTAAAAATGGCGATCTTTCACGGTCTTGTTATTGTTGTCGGTCTTAACAACTCCGCCCCCCCGCTGACGTAAGCGGTTCTTTCCTCTGGCCCAGCAGAGAGTTGGTGCTAGCCTGGAACCAGTTTTTCTGGCCCCAGAGCCAGTTCTTTGTCAGTGGAAACAGAAAACCCGGTTCCAAGCTAAGCACTGGCCCCGAACCAGCCCTGGAACTGCTTTGGTGGAAAAGGGGCACATGTGGTGTTGGCTGTCAATCTGTCAATGGCTGTCTTTGTCCTGTCAATGGCTTTGCCAGGGCACTGTTGTTACCTTCCCCCAAAGCTTTGCAAGCTACTGCAAAGAAAGTAAGGCTACAGCCACACGACAACGGCAACGAGATTTTATTTTTAAAATATCGCGTCCACATGGGCAACGGATCAGTAAAATATCAGGTTCATATGGCAACGCAATGCTTGCTGAAAACGATGCAATACACATGCCACACCTCTACGTGCGCTGTAAGAAGGTCCCATCGGAGACACCAGAACAATAGAAGAAGAAGTAGGACACATGCGCATGTAACAGGTTTATTTTTTTCCACTTGCCATTGTGTGTAGTGGTGGGGAAATTCTGCGCTGGCCCTTTAAGAGCACAGGTAGTTATGGGAACAAGGCGCTGGCCTCTTTCAGTTCGTTTTGGAAATGTAAGCGCCAATGCCACTGGACGTTTGCAGCCCGTCCTCAGCAGTGTATTTGTGTCTCATTTCTTCAGAATAAAAAGACTGGTGAACAACACAATGCAACGTCTGTTACACGCATAAACCCCTTCCTCTACCCGGCGTGAAGCACTCACAGGAACAAACACACAACAACAAGAAGAAGATGGCTGCGACTACGCGAGGAAATCATGCCTTCTGTGTGTACAAATTAGTTTTATTAGTGTGCATAGTTTTATATAACTAAATTTTCTTATTGTGTGTGAACATTTTGAAAAGCATTTTTATATAATTTATATAACTTTTTATATTGTGTGTGAACATTTTGAAAAGCAGTCTTATCCAATAAAAAAAAAGAAATTCAAGAAATGATTCAGTTACTTGTTTATTTAAAAGAAAAGCTGTATACAAACGTGAATGCAATGCAGTGGTTCATACAAAACAGTCTGTTGAAGGGTCTTCTGACCCTTTTCCCCTCTGCCTCCATTATAGTCAGGTAACTGTTACTTTGTGTGGAAGGCTGTACTTTCTGTTCATCAAAGCAGGTGTAAATTGTCTGTCTGGCAGGTCAGTCAGGTTAATGTGTAAACAATTTCAATTTCTGTTGTTACGAATGATGCGCGCGAGAGTGCTGCTTGTTCTAGTCATGTGTAGAGTAGAGTGTACTTTATTGTCCCCAGGGGGGGTAATTTGTATTAGGCTTAAACAGTCACTGCAACACATACAACATTCATACGGTACATTAAGACAATACATGGAATACATAAAAACATAGACCAATACATATGTGTGGATGCCAGGCCGAAATGATAAACAATTTTATCAGATTCACCTGAATCCGTTGCCGTGTGGACAGGGCCTAAGTGTCATTGTGGCTCTCTGCTCCCATGTACAGTCTGTCACAGGCAACCCCGTTCCAAGTGTATCCAAATCCAAAAGAGGATGGATCAGGCAGATCCGAGGAGCAGAAGCGGTCAACATCTTGATCTCAGGATTGACATGTAACTCAGAGGGACAGACAGAGTGGGAGGAGGAGAAAGAGAGAGAAAGCACGGGTTGTTAGGTATGCCCAATGTCACCTGATGAGTAGGAACAGTATACATTTTGCACTGAGTGCAAGCAGGGATTCCAGCAAAACTAACTAGGACAGCATAACTAAAAGGGGAAAGTCAGAAGGTAACACAGGTATGAGGGCACCCCGGGACATAAAGCCACTACACCATCAACAAACTCGAGTGAGCAAGTGAGTGGGGGACTGACAGCATCCATACATCCTAGTTTACCAAAACACTCTATGCCCGAGGACCCTCCAGATCTACTCCTTTACCCCATGAACACTATTAACAAAAGGCTTTACTAGACAGATATTTTCAGCCTAGACTTAAATGCTGAGACTGTGTCTGATTCCTGAACATTATTTGGAAGGCTGTTCCATAACTGTGGGGCTTTGTAAGAAAAGGCTCTACCCCCTGATGTAGCCTTCAGTATATGAGGTACCAGCAGATAGGCTGCACCTTTTGATCTAAGTAGACTTGGGGGGTCATGAAGGACCAGAAGTTCGCTCAGGTACTGTGGCATAAGACCATTCAGTGCTTTAAAGGTCAATAGTAGTATTTTATAAACAATACAAAATTTGATTGGGAGCTAATGTAGTGTGGATATGACAGGGTTGATGTGGTCATATTTTCTAGTTTTAGTAAGGACTCTTGCTGATGCATTTTGCACTAACTGGAGCTTGTTTATGCACTTATTGAAACATCCAGACAGTGAGACATTACTATAATCCAGCCTGGACGTAACAAAAGCATGAACTAGTTTTTCCATGTCATGTAGTAACATTACATTTCTCATCTCATCTCATTATCTCTAGCCGCTTTATCCTTCTACAGGGTCGCAGGCAAGCTGGAGCCTATCCCAGCTGACTACGGGCGAAAGGTGGGGTACACCCTGGACAAGTCGCCAGGTCATCACAGGGCTGACACATAGACACAGACAACCATTCACACTCACATTCACACCTACGGTCAATTTAGAGTCACCAGTTAACCTAACCTGCATGTCTTTGGACTGTGGGGGAAACTGGAGCACCCGGAGGAAACCCACGCGGACACGAGGAGAACATGCAAACTCCGCACAGAAAGGCCCTCGTCGGCCACAGGGCTCGAACCCGGACCTTCTTGCTGTGAGGCGACAGCGCTAACCATTACACCACCGTGCCACCCCATTACATTTCTTATTTTAGCAATATTTCTGAGATGAAAGAAAGCTATCCTGGTAATGTTATCGATATGAGTTTCAAATGAAAGACTGAGGTCAATAATCACCCCGAGGTCTTTTACTGCTGCATGTGAAGAAACAGAAAGGCAATCCAGAGTTACTGTGTAATCAGAAAACCTACTTCTACCTGCATGTGGTCCTAGTACAAGTACTTCTGTCTTGTCAGAGTTAAGCAGAAGGAAGGTAATAAGCATCCAGTGTCTAATGTCCTTTACACATTCCTCAATTCTATTAAGCCGGTGTCTCTCATCTGATTTTGCAGAAACATACAACTGTGTGTCATCAGCATAACAATGGAAACTAATACCATGCTTACGAATAATATCACCCAGAGGTAACATACATAAAGAAAAAAGCAGTGGGCCTAAGACAGAACCTTGGGGAACACCAAATTTACTTCAGTATGTCTAGAAAAAATCACCATTTACATCAACATACTGATAGCGATCAGTTAAATAAGAACTGAGCCAGGAGAGGGTCGTTCCCTTAACTCCCATAACATTTTCTAGTCTATCCAGAAGAATGGAATTATCAATGGTATCAAATGCTGCACTAAGGTCAAGCAACACAAGCAGCGAGATACAGCCCTGATCAGATGCCAACAGTAGGTAATTTACTACTTTAACCAGTGCTGTCTCAGTACTATGATGAGGTCTAAATCCTGACTGATACATTTCATGGATGTTATTCCTATGTAAATATGAGCATAATTGCTGTGCGCCAGCTTTTTCTAGGATCTTGGAGATAAAAGGGAGGTTTGATATTGGCCAATAATTGGACAGTTGACAGGGAACAAGGTCAGGTTTTTTAATCAGGGGTTTGATAACAGGGGTTTATAAAGGATTTGGGTACATAGCCAATCCTAAGAGGAGAATTTATTATTTTTAGAAGTGGTTCAATTGCTTCTGGTATTATCTGTTTGAATAGATGTGTAGGTAAGTGATCTAATACACAAGTCGAGGATTTTGATGCAGAGATTAATGAAAGTAGTTTGATTTCTCTAAGGGGAGTAAAACATTCTAATTGCTGATCTGATACAGTTATATTGTTAACTACAGGGTTATTTAAATTGTCATTTAAGTTGTCTGACCTTACATTAGTAGTTTGAATTTTTTTGTTGGATATTTTCAATTTTGTCATTGAAAAAAAAATAATGAATTCATTGCTACTACATACTGCAGGTGTGCATTTGTCTATAGTGGTCTTTTTCCTGGATAATTTTTCTAAAGTATTAAATAGGAATCTAGGATTCTTTTTGTTATCTTCTATTAGGGAGGACAGATATGTTGATTTAGAAGCACTAAGAGCTTTTTGATACTTCAGAAAGCTCTCCTTCCAAGCTAATTTGAATGCTACCAATTTTATTTGACGCCATTTACATTCCAATTTTCGAGTGGTCTATTTTAAAGTGTGAGTGTCATTGCTACACCAGGGTGCTAATTTTTTCTCTCTGATCATTTTCCTTTTAAGTGGAGCTACATTATCTAAAGTATAGCGGAACGTTGACTTTAAACATTCAGTTGCCTGATCAAATTCTGCGGGGGCTGACAGTGACCCAATCAAAGTTGATAACTCTGGGACATCATTTATAAAACTCTGTGCAGTAGTTGATGTAAATGGACATTTAATACAGTAGCATGGTGAGGTGCATACATTATTACTCAGACATATTTTGAATGAGATGAGATAATGATCTAAGATAACTTCAGACTGTGGAAGTGTGACTATATTTTCTATGTTTAACCTGAATGTTAGTATTAGATCAAGAGTGCGACCACCATTATGGGTCGGTCCTATGACATTCTGATTAACTCCTACTGAATCTAAAATGGACACAAACGCTGTTTTCAAAGGGTCTTCTGGGTTATCGAAGTGAATATTAAAATTTCCGACAACTAAAGCTTTGTCTAAGGAAATAACCAAGTCTAAGATAAAATCTGCAAATTCAGAAAGAAACTCAGAATATGGCTCTGTAAATAATAAGTAATGGAATTAACTGGATTGACTTATTTTTCGAGGTTACATACATTATATTTGTATGAAGAACTTCAAATGTATTAAATTTATAACCAGGTTTTTGTGTTACACTGAGATAATAATTATAAATAACCATGACACTTCCTCCTCTGCCAGTTAGATGAGGCTGGTGTATATAACTGTATCCAGGAGGACTAGCTTCATTGAATGCTATATATTCATTTAGCTTAATCCATGTTTCTGTTAAACCAAGTACATTAAACTCCTGATTAGTAATAAGTTCATTAACAATTAGTGCTTTAGATGTAAGAGATCTAATATTTAATAGCCCTACCGGTACCTTTAGATCAAAGGTGCTGGCAGCGGCTGTACAGTCAGTATGATATAATTTTATATTGATTAGGCTACTGGAACAAACTCTGAGTATTTCTACTTTTTTGTTTAGCTCGGGGAACAGACACAGTCTTGATGTAGTGGACCCTGAGTGACGACTCTGTGCCGCTAGCAGACAGTTCATTTAGCCTGTTTGTCTGCTCCTGGCCTTGGCTCTGGATTGTCAGAAGTTAACTAGACCTGTTCTGAGACTATGACCTATGCTGCAGGAAATGAGAGCAGCACCTTCCCAAGTGGGATGGATACTATCCTGCCCTAACAGGCCAGCAGTGCCCTCAAAATTAGTCCAATTATCTATAAAGCCCACACTGTTTTCAGAGCACCACCTGGACAACCAGCAGTTCAGTGACCATAACCTGCTGTAAGCTATATCACCACACCACATTGGGATGGGGCCAGAGCATACTACAGTATCAGACATCACCGGCGCTAATTTAAACACCTCTACAAAGTTACTCTTAGTAACCTCAGACTGACAAAGGCATATATCATTAGGTCCTACATGGATAACTATCTTTGAGAACCTGTGCTTGCCTAGGACCCTAAGATTACCTGCTATGCTGGCACCCTGGCTCCTGGTATACACCTGACTAAAGTTGCTGGCGCTCCTAAAGGCCTAGCTAATTTCACGTGTTGTATGATAGAGTCCCCTATAACCAGAGCTCTTTCAGGTTTCTCAGCGGGTGCATCACTGAGGAGGGCAAACCCGTTCGACATGTGAAGCAGAGAGGAGTGGTTCTCCCATGGGTGAGCCTCAGCAGTAGCTTTGGCTTTACACTTATACTGCTGAGTCGTCACCCATCCGCCCCACTGTGAGGGCTCTAATGCCGTATTTGGGGGATTACTAACTCCACCTAGGGCATCCAGACTTTCCTCTGCAGAAACTACACTGTTCTCATTCTCACTAGCCCTCTCTAAAGTCTGGATACATACCTCCAAAGCTGCAATCTTCTCCATCAGAGAGCTAACTAATCTGCATGTATCACAACTAAAGCTATCACTAGCGACAGAGGAAGAATGACTAAACATCCTACACTCAGCACACTGAACAAGCTGAAGGTGTGTCATGATGAAAGGATTCACGTACCTTAATTGAGGATCTGTTGATATTAAAGCAGATCTGATGTGGATGGCTTCTGCTTGTGGTCTTTATGCAGGAGGAGAAAAAAGAAAGCTTCCAGTCTTGGCGTTCTTCCGAAAAAAAAATTAAAATGCAGAAAAAGGAAATCGAAAGTGAAAGTACAATAAAAAATGAAAAGGATACTGGAAAAATTTTGTAGAGAAAATCAAAAAAGATTAGTGATTAACGCCAACATTCGCAGGAAAGACTCGTTGCAAACAACTCAGCCCCTATCGCATTCCAGAGGCCCACCATGGTGTGATTGAGGGTGAGGCAATGTAAATACTATGGGCCGGCATCATTGAGGAATCCAACAGCCCCTAGTTGAGCCCTACTCTGGCAGTACCAAAGCCTGATGGAAGTCCGAGACTCTGCAATGACTTCAGGAAGCTCAACACAGTCTCAGATTTCAACAGCTACCCCCTGTCCAGAGTAGATGACCTGGTTGACCAGCTGGGGAAGGCTTGCTTCATTTTGACGCTGGACCTCAACAAGGGTTACTGGCAGGTGGCCCTGACAGCCCAGACCCATCCAAAGACCACCTTTACCACAGCCTCAGGCCACTGGCAGTACTGTATCCTTCCCTTTGGCCTCCATGGAACCCATGATGTTCCAACACCTCATGAACATCATGCTGCACCCCCAACATGACTTCACTGAATAACTGGATGACATCACCCATTCGTCCACCTGAGCTGATCAACTACACCACCTTAATTCCATCCTGGGGGAGCTGCATAAGGCAGGGCTTACTGCCAAGCCCCAGAAGTGCTATCTGGGGCTGACTGAGGCATAATACCTGGGCTACCACACTGACAGTATTACTATAGATTTGTGCCCACCTTCTCCTCTTCAGCCCTTCCCCTCTCAGACCTGACCAAAAAAGGGAACCAGATAAGATAAAGCCCAGCGTGGCCACGAGGTCTGGCCTGATGATCACACATGCCTGGAGCGGCATAATTGGCACCTTAATTCACCCTCCTCAAACAGTTTGGGGAGTATAAAAAGGCACTACAACTCACAGAGGTTAGTCTGCACCCCACTGTGCACCACTTCACTCTCTCTCTCTCTCTCTCTCTCTCCCTACCCTTGAATTGGCCATCTTGCTGATGCTGAGGAGGAGCCAGAGCACCCCACACTGTTCACCAGCGAATGCCCATGCTCATGAAGTTTCTAGACCACCAAATGATTCCAGCACAGCCAGCCCCCACCTACGACCTTGCTCTAGGCCAGTTTGGGCTCCCCACTGCCTGCACAGACTGCACCAATGCACCTTTCACTCTCTTTGCACATCCCATCTCTCATCTCATCTCATCTCATCTCATCTCATCTCATCATCTCTAGCCGCTTTATCCTGTTCAACAGGGTTGCAGGCAAGCTGGAGCCTATCCCAGCTGACTATGGGTGAAAGGCAGGGTACACCCTGGACAAGTCGCCAGGTCATCACAGGGCTGACACATAGACACAGACAACCATTCACACTCACATTCACACCTACGGTCAATTTAGAGTCGCCAGTTAACCTAACCTGCATGTCTTTGGACTGTGGGGGAAACCGGAGCACCCAGAGGAAACCCACGTGGACACGGGGAGAACATGCAAACTCTGCACAGAAAGCCCCTCACCAGCCACGGGGCTTGAACCCGGACCTTCTTGCTGTGAGGCGGCAGTGCTAACCACTACACCACCGTGACGCTCACTTTCCATCTCTAACTTTTCAAATAAAACTTCATGATTTCTGCAATGACAAAATGGGTTCTGTGTGTGTGGTCTTCCCCCTCAGCAGTGAATGCCACAAGGTTAAGTGACATACGTGATCTAAGATGGTGGTACAGCAGTAGCATGCAATGGCCTCTCCAGATCCAATATGGTGCTTTTTTGTGTCATTTTGTTCCTTTGCCTGACCCTGTACAACACATGGACATTGGATCAACTGGTGTTCATGTCTACCATCACCAGACACTCATCTCATCTCATCTCATCTCATCTCATCTCATCTCATCTCATTATCTCTAGCCACTTTATCCTGTTCTACATGGTCGCAGGCAAGCTGGAGCCTATCCCAGCTGACTATGGGCGAAAGGCGGGGTATACCCTGGACAAGTCACCAGGTCATCACAGGGCCGACACATAGACACAGACAACCATTCACACCTATGGTCAATTTACAGTCACCAGTTAACCTAACCTGCATGTCTTTGGACTGTAGGGGAAACCGGAGCACCCGGAGGACACCCACGTGGACACGGGGAGAACATGCAAACTCCACACAGAAAGGCCCTCGCCGGCGGTGGGGCTCAAACCTGGACCTTCTTGCTGTGAGGCGACAGCGCTAACCACTACACCACCGTGCCGCCCTCACCAGACACTCCTTTAGTAAAAAAATCATGCAGAAAACATCACAAAGGATGATCTGCTGGAGAAACTATGTGACCTTGGCCTTCTGCGAGGAACAGGCCTCTAGTCCTCAGCCGCTTCTGAGGCAAGTGACCTGGGGAGGAGTAATTGGAAGCTGTGTGCAAGGAGATGGAAATGTGGCAAGTGTGCAAGTGTCCATGCTAGGCTAACAGTTAAACCTAGCCATCTGGCTCTCCCATCCATCCTACTCTCCAATGTCTGTCAATTCAGGCCATCATAAACTACAGGACAACATCACCTGCCTGTGACAATGATGCGTCCCTTCCAGATATGCTGAACAGCTTCTATGCATGGTTTGAGGTGCAGAATTGCATGGCAACAAGGAAGATCATCCCTCCTCCCAATGATCAGGTGCTGTATCTGACCCCAGCTGATGTGAGGAAAACTCAATGCAGAGTCAACCCACAGAAGGCTGCTGGACCAGACAATATCCCCAGTAAAGTGCTCAGAGGACCAGCTGGCAGATATTCTCACTGACATCTTCAACATCTCCCTGAGCAACTTCATCATTCCAAAGAGCTTCAAGACCACTATCATCGCCCCTGTGCCGAAGAAGTCTTCAGTGACCTGCCTTAATGACTACCATCCCGTTGCACTCACATCCATCATTATGAAGTGCTTTGAGAGGCTCATCATGAAGCATATAAAGACTCTGCTGCCTCCCTCACTGGATACTCTGCACTTCGTGTATCGCTGTAACCGGTCAACAGATGATGCCATGGCCATCACCCTTCATCTGGCCCTTAGCCACCTGGACAAAAAGGACACATACATTCAAATACTGTTCATAGACTTCAGCTCAGCATTCAACACAATAATTTCTCAGCAGCTAATTGGAAAGCTGAGCCTGCTGGGCCTGAAAACCTCCATCTGCAACTGAATTCTGGACTTCCTGACTGAGAGACCTCATTCAGTCCGGATTGGGAACAGAACTTCTAGCACCACCATATTGAGCACTGGGGCCCCCCTGGGCTGTGTGCTCAGTCCACTGATGCTCATGCTGCTGACATATGACTGTGCAACAATGTACAGTTCTAATTATATCATCAGGTTTGCTGATGACACGGCTGTGGTGGGTCTCATCAGTAAGAACTATGAGTCAGCATACAGAGAGGAGCTGCAACAGCTATCAGACTGTTGCAGAGTTAACAACCTGTCTCTGAACATGGACAAAACAACAGAGACAGTTGACTTCAGAAGAACACGGAGTGACCACTCTCCACTGTACATTGATGACTCACTTGTGAAGAACATCAAGAGGATCAAATTCCTTGGTATGCATCTGCAAGAGAACCTCGCCTGGTCTCTCAACACCAGCTCCATAGCCAAGAAAGCCCAGCAGCATCTCTACTTCCTACACAGGCTGAGGAAACCCCATCTCCCATCACCCATCACAATATTCTACAGAGGGGGTATTGTGAGCATTCAAAGTAGCTGCATCATGGTCTGGTTTGGGAATTGCACCATCTCGGATCGCATGACCCTACAGCAGATAGTGTGGACAGCTAAGAAGATTATAGGAGGCTCTCATCCCTCCATCAAGGACATTTACACCACATGCTGTATCTGGAAAGCCACCAGCATTGTGGATGACCCCACACACCCCTCGCACAATCTCTTCACCCTCTTGCCATCTGGGAAAAGGTACAGAAACCTTCAGGCCTTCACAGCCAGGCTCTGTAACAGTTTTTTTCCACATGCCATCAGACTCCTCAGTGTCATACTGAACTGATAAAGGTAGTATCTCACTGGGCTGCGACAACCTGCGACTAGTTGGAGACACAATTGCGATAAAATATGCGAATTTTCACTTGGAATCACACTGAATTGATATTTGCATATTTTATCGCAATTGTTGTGTCTCCAACAAGTCGCAGGCTGTCTCAGCCCAGTGGGATACACTCGCACTTCCTGTCTCATGGATACTGACTTGAGAAGGGTTTGTGATGGCTTTGTGACACCAGCGATGCATTTGCGGCTATTTTGAGAGAAATTTTTTCGCACAAATTTTTTGAACATGTTCAAAATTTCAGTGATGAAGGAGTGACACTTTGCGACTCATGCAAGGAAATTGAGAAGCCCCGCGAATGTTTCAAGACATTTTTGAAACTCTCTCGTGAATGGCGTTCGTAATTTGTCGCAAGCTGTCGCAGCCCAGTGAGATACTGGCTTAACACACGGACTGTTGAACACACCACTCCCCCTACAGTCTTTGCACAGTGAACAATAATGTACTATCACTTTTTACAATGTTTACAATGCTTATCACACACACAATATTTACATATATTTCTTTCTTTCTTACATATACTACCTCATATGCACACTCAACTTTCCACACATTAACAGTAACAGATACTGGTTGGCACTGGACTGTCTGTTTGTGCTAGCTGTCATTTTTGCAGTGTCCTTGTTGTCTGCACTTTATGTTGTCAGTGTCTGCACTTTATGTTGTGTGTATTATTTTTTTTGTCTGCAATGTTTTCACTCACTGTACTCTTGCACTTTATGTTATGATATGTAGATTTGCAGTCCTGTGATGTTTAATGTAGCACTATGGTCCTGGAAAAGTGTTGTTTCATTTAACTGCATACTGTACCAACTATATATGGTTGAAATGACACCTTGATACTGCCTGAAAGTGTTAAAACATAACATGCCTCATTTCTCTCTTTAAATATAAAGCATCATAAATAAATTAAAAAAAAAACCTCTGCAGTGTGTGATTGTGTGTTAATGTGCTGTCTTATGTTTCCTCATGTGTAATCTTTTCTTGTAATTTTCTAGGACGAGCCATACTATGGCCCAGGTGATGCCAAAAGATGTGACTGACTGGCCATGAAGTGTGCCTTGTTTGACAGAATACAGCAGCCCTCTGTGTGTGTATGTGTCTGACATATATAACAGGTGGTTGGTCGCTGCTACCAAACACTTTTAGCTAGGTTCAGTTATACTACACAGCTTTTACCATGCTACTTTTTACCTTCTTATGCTCTGTGAAGCCGAGAATAGCAAGAAATCTGGATGTGCATGTACAGTGTAATGATGGAAGAAAGTGAGGATGAAGGAAATGCAAAAAAAAAGCAGATCTCTGATCCCACTTTTTGCCCACTATGATCCAGAAGGCTGTGTTTGGCTTTAATTTGCTCTGCATTTACAACTTTTTGCTCAACAAGGCATTAATAATGCACCAGTGAGATTTGAGCTTGCTCAAGTGTTTTTATACCTCCGAGATGGATGTGTGTGTGTGTGTGTGTGTGTGTGTGTGTGTGTGAGTGAGAGAGAGAGATTGTTAGGAAGGTGCTTTATTATCACGAATGCTTCGAGACCTCAAGGCACTGAGGGGTGATAGGCATTCCCACAGAGCAAGACCAAAGCAAATAACAAGACTGTCTTTCACCTGTATTTTATTTTATTTACAGTCATTTATTTGTGTTTGTTTACTATTTGTTCTTGTTTTGTATGTTTTGTTCTTTCATCATTTTGTGGCAGCGGGGGCGTGGCCGAGTGTCGGTCTGTGAATAGAGGGCGGAGTCAGGGAAGGTGAGTGGTCGTATCACTACACCTGTTGTCAATTAACGTGTGTTTGTGTGTCTCTTACAGTGATGGTGCCCTATAAATGGAGAGAGAGGAGGGGAGATTGGTGCAGAGAACTTGATGATAGTTTGTGTTGAAAAGCAGAAATAAAAAAATAACTCAGAAGCAAACAACCGCCTGCCATACTTCTCCACCCACATCCGGAAATTGTCTACAGTGGTGCCAAAACCCGGGAGTGCAGAAAGGAACAGTCCCATGGAGTCCTCGCCGTTCAAAGACCTTATCCATGCCCTCGCCACAGCACAGCAGAACCAGCATCAAGCACTGATCGCCCTCCAAAAGGAGCAAGAACAACGGTTCAAAGCGTTGGTGCTGGCCCAACAAGAAGACCTCCAGGCGTTTCGGCACCACTGTAGACAATTTCCAGATGTGGGTAGAGCACAGAAGTACGGCAAGCGGTTGTTTGCGTCTGAGTTATTTTACATTTCTACTTTTCAGCACAAATACACACAGACTATCATCAAGTTCTCGGCGCCGATCTCCCCTCCTCTCTCTCCATTTATAGGGCGCTGTCACTGTAAGAGACACACAAACACACGTTAATTGACAACAGGTGTAGTGATACGACCACTCACTTTCCCTGACTCCGCCCTCCATTCACAGACCGACGCTCGGCCACACCCCCGCTGCTACACATTTGTTCATTTTGTGTTCATAGGCTCACCTCAAGCATTTAAATGTACAAATGTCCTAGATGCAAATAATGTGCACATGATAAATATAAGATTTTGACTTTGCCTTGTCTTTCTGTATCACACAGGACCCTAAACTCAATTCCTAACTAATACTGATATAAATTGCACTTGAATTACACATGTTCTTGGAAGATTTAATTTAAAAAAAAGTGCCTCATAATCCTGTGTAGTACTTGCTGCAGTTACCTGATCCAAAATTTATGATGTGTAGTGAAATTGTACAAATGATTGTATTTACATAAGAATCCATGAAGTGATAGTAACAACATATATCCATTTGTGGTGGCTACAAAGCTTTGAGCTATCCAGCTCCCTAATCCTTTAACAACCCTTTAACACTTTAGCAGCTCTTTTGTCATCAGGCTAAATGCCTCAAACAACCTCACAGATCTCAGACTGCTAATTCAGCTCACTGCTGTGGCTCTTTTTCTTTCTCAAAAAACAGAGCCTGGCATGGTGATCTTTCAATAATGTGAATTAATAATATTGCAGCAAAACTTTTCAGCTGTCCTGATTTTCACAGTCTCTTCTTGCTTCTGTTATGTGTTTGACTGACAGGTGGGTTCAGTTTGACATGGGATTGTATTCGGATATCTAAAAAAATAAAATCAGTGTGACACACAAGATGAAGGATTGCCATTTTGAATCTGGCCCCCAGACCCATAATTTACTGTGGTGGTTAATCAGACAGGTATCACTTGCCTCAGGATTTGACATGTTGTGCATTCTGAGAAGCTTTTCTGCTCATCAGGATTGTACAGAGTGCTTATTTGAGTGTGGCAGTGCACAAACTCAAATGTTGAAGGTTCTGTTCCTATGTATGGCAAGACAGTCCACTTCAGGTCCAGGTACTCCAGTAGTGTTGGTGACTGTGAGCTTTTGGGCCATGAGCAGGGCTTCCCCTATCATCCAAACACTCACCCAACCCTAACTGGCATCCAACTATGCCAACATGCTTCCAGGATCTGCTCCAAGCACAGGCAGAAGAACAGCAGGTGCTCCAGAGGCAGGTCTAGCTAAAGGGTACTCCATCAGCAGCCCCAGCAGCCAAAGTGGACCTGCACCATCTCACATTCATGAAGATAAGTTTACATGATGACCCCGAGTTCTTCATTGATCTCTGGAGTATGCCACAGAGACCTGCACTTGACTGACAGTGGGCTGGGCACTCTGCCTGTTGCTGCTACTGATGGGGTAATTCCAGCTCACAGCCCAAAAGCTCCCAGTCATCAACCTGCTGGAGTACCTGGACCTGTAGCGGGCCATCTTGCTGCACCCCAGCACAGCACCATCAGCACTTCCACTTGCTGAGATTCAGCACTGATGCCCGTTCACCTTTGTCCAACAGCTCCATGACACCTGTTGAAGGTGGCTGCTGGCTGATGATGTCAGAGTACAACTGTGTAAACAGGACATTTATTATAGTTTAGCATGAAGTCTACTGTGTTGAATTTATCAACTGTTCATTGATGGAGACTTGAGTGCAAGACTGTTCATAACAACTGCAGTCCTCAAGTTATCATGGCAATTGTAGCCCTTGGCCATTATAGCAAAACTAAGTGTTCAGAACCATCTTTCAGGTGTGTCTTTCGACTGTCCATGTGGGGCCATCCTCCACATGAGTGATGTGATGTGACTCCAGCCAGATATAAGGCATTAGGCTAGATCAGGTAGGTCTGAAAAGCAGAAGAGGTCAGCATCGCTGGTGTCTCAGGATGGACATGTAACTCGACAGAGGGAGAGAGACAGAGGGAGATAAAGAGAGAGAGAGGAGAAAGAGAGGGGAAACACAGGTGGTTAGGTATGCTTGGTGTCACCTAATGATTAAGAAGAGTATACATTTTGCACTGAGTGCAAGTGAAGACTCCAGCAAGACTAACTATAACAGCATAACTAAAAGCAAGAGCCCGAAGGTAACACAAACATGAGGGAGCCCTGGGATATAAAGCAGCCAGCTACTCCACTGTCAACAGACCTGAGGAAACACATGAGAGTGGGGGGTCGACAGTATGAATACATCACAGTTTACACTCTATGCCTGAGGACCTTCCAGATCTACTCCTTCACCTAATAATAATAATAATTAAAAAAAGGCTTGCCTAAATAGATGTGTTTATAGCCTTGACTTAAACACTGAGACTGTGTCTGAGTCCTGAACGTGACTTGGAAGGCTATTCCATAATTGTGGGGATTTATAAAAAAAAGGCTCTGCCCTCTGATGTAGCCTTCACTATATGAGGTATCAAGAGATAGCCTGTACTTTTTGATCTAAGCAGGCATGGCGGGCCATAAAGGATGAGGTAAAGTTTGCTCAGGTAGTGTGGCATGAGACCATTCAATGCTTTAAAGGTCACTAGTAGTATTTTATAATCAATGCGAAATTTGATTGGGAGTCAAGATAGGGGTGATGTGGTCATATTCTCTAGTTGTAGTAAGGACTCTTGCTGATGCATTTTGAACTAACTGGAGTTTGTTTATGCACTTATTGGAACATCCAGAAAGTAAGGCATTACAATAATACAACCTAGAGGTAACAAAAGCATGAACTAGTTTTCTGCATCATATAGTGACATCATATTTCTTATCTGAGAAATATTTCTGAGATGAAAGAAAGCTATCCTCATAATGTTACTGATATGAGTTTCAAATGAAAGACTGGAGTCAATGATCACCCTGAGGTCTTTTACTTCTGCATGAGAAGAAACAGAAAGGCCATCCAGAGTGACGATATAATCAGAAAGCAACTTCTAGCTGCATGTGGTCTTAGTACAAGTACTTCTCTCTTGTCAGAGTTAAATAGAAGGAAGTTAATAAACATCCAAAGTCTAATGTCCTTGACACATTTCTCAATTTTATTAAGCTGGTGTCTCTCATCTGGCTTTGCTGAAACATACAACTGTGTGTCATCAGCATAACATTGGAAACTGATACCATGCTTATGAATAATATTACCCAGAGGTAACATATATCAAGAAAAAAAGCAGTGGGCCTAAGACAGAACCTTGTGGAACACCAAACTTTACCTGAGTATGGATAGAAAAATCACTATTTACATCAACAAACTGATAATGATCAGTTAAATAAGACCTGAGCCAGGAGAGGACCATTCCCTTAACTCCCACAACATTTTCTATTCTATCAAGGAAAACTGGGCGGCACGGTGGTGTAGTGGTTAGCGCTGTCGCCTCACAGCAAGAAGGTCCTGGGTTCGAGCCCCGGGGCCGGCGAGGGCCTTTCTGTGTGGAGTTTGCATGTTCTCCCCGTGTCCGCGTGGGTTTCCTCCGGGTGCTCCGGTTTCCCCCACAGTCCAAAGACATGCAGGTTAGGTTAACTGGTGACTCTAAATTGACCGTAGGTGTGAATGTGAGTGTGAATGGTTGTCTGTGTCTATGTGTCAGCCCTGTGATGACCTGGCGACTTGTCCAGGGTGTACCCCGCCTTTCGCCCATAGTCAGTTGGGATAGGCTCCAGCTTGCCTGCGACCCTGTAGAAGGATAAAGCGGCTAGAGATAATGAGATGAGATGAGATGAGATCAAGGAAAACTGTACGATCAGTGGTGTCAAAGGCTGCACTAAGGTCAAACAATACAAGCAGGGAGACACAGCCCTGATCAGATGCCAACAGTAGGTCATTTACTACTTTAATCAGTGCTGCTTCTGTGCTATGATGAGATCTAAATCCTGACAGATACATTTCATGGATGTTATTCTTATGTACAGTAGATATAAGCATAACTGTTCTGCCACAGCTTTTTCTATGATCTTGGAGATAAAGAGGGGGTTTGATATTGGCCTATAATTGGACAGCTGACAGGGGTTGTGGTTAGGTTTTGTAATCAGGGGTTTGATAACTGCTAGTTTAAAGGATTTGGGTACATAGCCGATTCTAAGGGAAGAATTGATTACTTTTAGAAGAAGTTCAATTGCTTCTGGTATTATCTGTTTGAAGAGTCATGCAGGTAAGGGATCTAGTACACAACTTGAAGATTTTGATGTGGAAATTAGTGAAGTTAGTTCAATTTCTCCAAGGGGAGTAAAACATTCTAGAGTGTGACCACCATTGTGAGTAGGTCTTATGATGTTATGCTTAACTCATACTGAGTCTTATAATGAGTCTGGGTAATGGGAATTTTCACTTTGAGATAAAGCACTCATCTTACTACCCATGTCAAGTTCTAAATTACTCATGAAATGGCAAGGACCCTTTTGGGGTCACACAAAGAATCAGGGAAATCGACTATGAGTTCAGGCAAACAGATAGAACAGATAGAATGAAGGTGAACAGATGTTGAAACCATGGAGACAGGAGGTTCCTGTGACTCTGGCAATGGTGGTTCCTGAGAGGGAGGAGCTGGGACTGGGGTGAGTCTAAAAAGCACAGCCATAATCCACCCTGAGCCCCTGTGGAGACCACATCTCACCATCACAGAGAGCAAAGCTTGCCAGGTTGCAGGAGAAATTCTCTGATGTGCTTTCACCTCTACCCAGTCACACTAACCTGCTAGAGCACCATATTGAGACTCCTCAGTGGTATGCATCCAAAGGTTGGTGGTACACAGCCACCTATTTTGGTTACCTGAACAAAATAAATCTGGTTTGGAATGAACTTAAGGCTACTCTCAACATGGGGGTAATCGAGGAATAATTCCATAACAAGTGGAGTAGCCTGGTGGTCTGGTGCCCAAGACTGATGGGTCAGTCTGTTTCTGTGTGGACTTTAGAAAAGTCAATACAGTGTCTAAACTTGATGCATATCCGATGCCTTGCATTAATGAACTGCTCAATTGGTTAGGTGTGGCTCGCTTTTATTCAACATTGGATTTGACTAAAGGAAATTGGCATATTCCCTTGACTCCAATGTCCCAAAAAATGGCCATTTCCACTCTGTTTGGCTTACACCAGTTTATCACCCCTCTGTTTGGGTTGTTTGGAGCCTCACCTACATTTGAACATCTCATGGACAGAATCTTCTACCCACACAGTGCATATGACACTGCCTATTTAGATAACATAACATTTACAGTAATGACTGGCAGTGGCATTTGCAACATCTGAGGGCTGTCCTGAGATCCTTGAGATAAGCCAGACTCACAGTGAACTCAAACAATTGTGCAATTGGGCAGGTTGAAAGACAGTATCTGGGCTTCCACTTGGGTCATGGGCAAGTGTGTCCAAGACCACAGAGCTTGCAGCCTGCCTAAGACCCAATACCAAAAAGGGAGTGAGGCATTTCCTGGGGCTGGCTGGCTATTATAGAAACTTGTACCTAATTTTTTGGATGCCACCAGCTCACTAACCGACCTCACTAAAAGGGGCACTAGATCTGGTCCAGTGGATGGAGCAATGCTAATTGCCTGGTAAAAGCAGTTTTGTGTATGGGCCCACTGTTGCATTCACCTGACTTTTCTCTCCCTTTTATCTTACAGACTGATGCATTGGACAGAGGGCTGGAAGCTGGGGAGGTAGGGGTGCCCCTTGCTGTACGTCAGCCACAAGCTCTCTGTGCAGAAGAATAAGTACAACATGATTGAGAAGAAGTGGTCTGGCCATCAAATGGGTGGTCCTCACCCTCCAATACTACCTGCTGGGATGCCCTTTCACTCTCTATTCCAACCACATCCCGCTTTAGAGGCTCCACTGAAAGAAGGATGCCAGTGTGGAAATCACCAGTTGGTACTTGGTGCTTCAGCCTTTTAAGTTTGTGGTGGTCCACAGGCCAAGAGTGCAAATGGTGGTGGCAGATTACCTCTCCCGCCAGGTGGGAGTCAGCTGCAGGCCAGACAGCTCCACAGTCTGAGTCAGGCAATGGGGGTATGTGGCAGAGGGATCAAGCATCAGCTGTGGGCAGCAAGGAGTCAGGTAGAACCAGCAGGCAACATGTGATGAGTCTCACCTGTATCTAATCACCTCTGTCTAATCACCACTAATGTGTGTTTTCTCCGTGTGCTTGCAGAAAAGCCAGTGAGCAGAGAGAGATCCAACACACTGCTGTGTGTGTATGTGTCCACACATGTGTGGAGCATTAAATATTATATTCATATTAAGATCAATAACAAAAATAAACTCACTCCAAGTTGTCACAAGCCTGTCTCTTGGTTCCTCATTTTCCCAAGAACCACAAGAGTGATACATTGAGTTAATGTCACCTTTCAATCAGTACAAACCATTCTGGCCATTCTTCACTGACCTTGTCCATCAACAGTGTACATCCATCCTTGCACAAGGGACAAAACACCTTTGGAAGTGTGGCAGCGGGGGCGTGGTCAAGCGCCGGTCTGTGACAGGCGGGCGGAGTCAGGGAAGGTAAGTGGCAGAATCACTATACCTGACGGCAATTAACCTGTGTTTGTGTGTGTCTTCCCAGTGACCGTGCCCTATTTAAGGAAGGAGAGTGAGAGCGGAAGGGAGCTTCCCCAGAGGAGACTATAGTGTGTGTGTGTGTGTCTCTCTGATTGTTTATGTAATTGTCAGACTGAAAAGTACGGCAATAAAGCCTTCTGTTCACCCTGATCTCTGTCCTGCCGTCCTCTGTGCTCCACCCACACGCAGGGAACATTTACAGGAAGTTTTTGTTTTTTGCATCATTCTCTGTGAACTCCAGAGACTGTTTTGTATGAAAATCCCAAGACAGTATGCCATTCATAAGTATGCCTGAAAGTCATCCAATGGGACATATTCTTTTAATTGAAGCAGCATTACTGAATGAGTCACACACTCGTTGCTCAAAATATGACTGTCTAAATGGAAAAGCATATCCTATATGCAGTAAATGGTCTGATACCTAATGATGCTCATTTATTTATCATTGCTCTTGAATGATTCAATCTGCTTCTCAGTATTATTACTACTATTATCAATTTCAAACTCACTCAGTCTCACCAGCCTTAAGACACAACTCTTTCTAATATTTTTCATGAATAAAGATGTACAAAGTTAAAACTGTACAAGAGCTCTAAGCCAAAGCCTCTTCCTTGTTCATTTGTTCATGTGTTTTGACTTGATGGATAGCAATTTTACTTTAGCATAATTCGGCATGGCCATATGGCAGATGTTCAGTTTTAAACTAGGACAGATGCTGGGGTTAGAGAGAAGATATATCTGGGAGAAGCTTCATTACTTGAGATTCCTGCTGACTGAACATCATGTTCTGCAAGCATGATATGTTCCAGTTTAGGGATTTACAGCTATTCAGATTTTACATTCTGAAGGGTGTTACTGTAGCAGTTTAGAGCAATGGTGGTCTGGCCATTGGGGTGTTTGGGAATGTTCCCATTACATCTCCTTTATGGTCAACATTAAATATGGATCCAGACACAGATGGAGCCTTCTGTCCATCATCTGCATTCATTTTATCTGTATTTGTGCATGTTTTCTGAAAGCTTATGGATACAGACAAAATGGAGCAGTTCCACCAGAGATCATGGGGACAGAAGACATTTTTAAAAATGGTGGAACCATTTGAGGAGAGATTATATGGTTGAGTAAGAAATTTTAAATATCTATATGATGTTTACAGTGTGTATGATGCTGCCTCTCTTTTTTGCCTCTTTCTTAACAGGTACAATGTTATGATCTACTGTCACCATGTTTGTTGTCATCAGAAACTTTTGACTCTGAGCTGCCCTCTAGTGGATGTATTAACAGCCATGATAACATTAAAGATGCATAGAAATATGTGGTCAGTGACAGTTACCTTGTTTGAAACCCTCTAGAGTGTCCCAGAGACCTGATTTGTGATAGGTTTGAGTTATTTGCTCAAAAACTGACAAGAGGGTAGTGGTGGCTCAGTGGTTAAGGCTGTGGGTGACTGATCAGAAGGTCAAGGGCTTAAGCCTCAGCATTGCCAAGCTGCCACTGTTGGGTCCTTTAGCAAGGCCCTTAACTGCTCCAGTGATGCTGTATCATGGCTGACCCTATGCTCTGACCCTCAAATTTCTAGCATTACTGACATATACAAAGAAAAGTAATGTATAATCTGACAAATAAAGGCTTCTTCATCAGACTGTCCTGTGCTTGTTCTGGGGGGGGGGGGAATCAAATTCTGCTTAGAGCCTCATAAAGATTTGAGCATGTGTACTGTATTTTGTTGCCCCAGACACTTTGGTTGATGTTTTCTGAATTTTTGGTTTCTTAGTTTTCTGAAATGGGAGTTCCACTACTACCAGATGAAGTATTTTGTTCCCTGCATTAAAATCATTTAGCAGCAGAAAACTGCTTATCGATCATGTCAGTGCTTTATTTAAGAAATCATTAAACAGATTTGTTAAAATCAGGAAACCTTTACACAGGCCAGTAAGAGACAAACTGTGCAGTAGTCTGAGAAAATTTAGATCCCTTAGGTTCAGTTTGGTTGTCCTCTTGGCAGAACCCTAAAAGGGTCTATGTTGAATACTACAAAAGAGAAAGAATGCAAATAAATCCTTTTTTAGCAAGCTAAGTGGCAGTAATTATCAAACAAAACATTAAAGACCCCTCAAAGATACTTTTTAAAAAATTGTGTTTTAGATAAATAATTAGTTTTTGCACACAGCAATTTGTTATTAATGGTTATATTTTTCTTATTTATATGTGGCAAGGGGTAGCATTGCAGGGCACTGTCCCATGCAAGAGACCACACTATGCCAAGCTGGGAATTTCACTCAGGGAAACATTTACCTTCACCCAATATCAATAATCCAAAAGGCATTCAGGTTTGTTATACTAAGAAGCAGGAGACATGGTTCCATCCATTAATAATAATTTACTGACAATAGCAAAAATGTATGCAAAAAGGAAAAAAAAATCAATCACACCTAAATAAAAAAAGGACAGAGTAGAAATCCAAGCTGAGGCTTTCTGGTGGAGAGGAAGAAGACATCCTAAAAGATAGAAAGTCACATCAAATCAAAACCAAAGCCTCAAGTCAAGAACAGTGATGTAAAAATGCAGATGGCACACAGAAAAATACTACCACCGGAAGAAATCACCCCCCAGCCTGCCTCCCACTTTAGGCTCTCAGCTTCTGGAAGAAAACAGGAAAAAAATATCACAATTAAGGGGCCACACACCTTTATTGATTGATTGATTGATTGATTGATTGAAATACAGGGGCCATTATGAGGTTTCCAATCTGCTCCTGTTTCTGACTATACAAGCCAGGTTGTAACATGCGATGCAAGAAAGGATATATGCTTGATTGCAGTAAATCCAATAATTATAATCAAAGAGGTCAAAAAACAGGCATGCAAAATGAACCATGGAATCCATCATCAGAAACGAGGAAACAGTAAATGGGGTGAAGACAGAAATCAAGGATTGGCGATGAAACATAAGCATAATAAAACTTTGTGATGTTACAAAGAAACAGGGACCAACACAGAAGAGGTGACCACATTCAGACAACAAAGCAATATCAGGAAACCAAAACAAACAAAAGTACACAATGTTTAGTAATTAAGGCAATTCAGATACAAAGTTATGTTAATAAGTTTGTAGCAATATTACTGCAGTTGCTATATAGTTCAATTTGAAGGCAAGACAGAAAAAGTCTTGCCTAATGACTCAGTTAGGCTGCCAAACTCAGTGCATTGCATGGGCTTATATAATTAATTCAGAGAGTGAAATGTAATACTATACAATTGAAATGGATGAAATCTCTCTTTTATTTGTAATCACCGCCTCTGGGATGTTGGGATTTTCTGAGAGTTGGGCCACCAAAGCACATACAGCAAACACAGGAGACAAGAGAGTTAAAAGAATAATCTTCGGGTAAGAACTTTGACGTTTAGACTCCGACGTTCGTCACTTTCTAGTACAATATGTTCCCTTTCACATTCATCAATGTCAAAAAGTTCTGGAGCTTGTTTCTGGAGCCTTCTCCTCCTTTCTGTCAGTAAAAACGGTATGAGTCATAACCATGCCATTCCCAGGCAAGGTAAAATGCTCTTAGAGGGCCTTAATATTAGTAGAATATTGGAGTTCACAGCAGGTAGCAGACAGTGGAGGTATTCCTGCAGTGAGACATTTAGATATTCTGCCACTTAGGTTCCCTCTTTCAGGACACACACACACATTTTTTTTTAATGTCTTTACCAGATGATGATGAATTATTTATCTCTATAATCCACAGATGGGAGGAGACAGTACGAGTACAGATGAAAGATAGAGACTAGATTTGGTCTTTCTGCAGATGTATGTGACTGAGCAACACCTTAAATCATGATCTCAGAGGAAATACAACATAACGGAAATACGACAGTCCATTTCCAAACACTGCCTTGATTTAATCATTTATCAAAAACGATCAGAAATTTGTTGAAATCATGAGTTCACTGGATTCACTGCCCATTTGTCTCTTTTTTATTTTAAATGGTTATGACATGGGGCGGCACGGTGGTGTAGTGGTTAGCGCTGTCGCCTCACAGCAAGAAAGTCCGGGTTCGAGCCCCATGGCCGGCGAGGGCCCTTCTGTGTGGAGTTTGCATGTTCTCCCCGTGTCCGCGTGGGTTTCCTCCTGGTGCTCCGGTTTTCCCCACAGTCCAAAGACATGCAGGTTAGGTTAACTGGTGAGTCTAAATTGACCGTAGGTGTGAATGGTTGTCTGTGTCTATGTGTCAGCCCTGTGATGACCTGGCGACTTGTCCAGGGTGTACCCCGCCTTTTGCCCGTAGTCAGCTGGGATAGGCTCCAGCTTGCCTGCGACCCTGTAGAACAGGATAAAGCGGCTAGAGATAATGAGATGAGATTATGACATGACATGTTTCAACAGTAATATATGCACTAATTGGTCACTTTATTAGGAACACCTGCACACCTGCTGTTTTATGCAGTTATCTGATCAGGCAATCCCTTGACATCAGCACAGTGCATAAAATCATGCAGACACAAGTCAAGAGCTTCAGTTAAATTCACTTCAAACATCAGAATGGGAAAATTTGTGATCTCTGTGACTTTCACTGTGGCATGGGTGTTGATGAACTGGTTTGAGTATTTCAGAAACTGCTGATCTCCTGAAGTTTTCACACATAACAGTCTCTAGAGTTTACACAGAATGGTACAAAAAACAAAAATATCGAGTAAGCAACAGTTCTGTGGGTGGAATCGCCATGTTGATAAGAGAGGTCAGAGGAAAATGGCCAGATTGGTTTGAGCTGCCAGGAAGGATATAACAATTCATAACAACTCTTTACAATCGTGGTGAGCAGAAAAGCAACTCAGCATGCAACAGCAGAAGACCACATTGGATTCCACTCCTGCCAGCCAAGAAATGAAATGTTAGAATCAAGAACAAGCTCCTATTAAAGGGGCCATAAAGAGTGTATGTACGTGCTACTATGTTCAGTAAGAAATAAAACAGGACAGATGCACTGTTACTGGAAAATATTCAACGACATAGTTGAATATAGTTTTGGCGTCATGGTGGTGTAGTGGTTAGCACTGTTGCCTCACAGCAAGAAGGTTCTGGGTTCGAGCCCAGTGGCTGATGGGGGCCTTTCTGTGTGGAGTTTGCATGTTCTCCCTGTGTCTGCATGGGTTTCCTCTGGGTGCTCTAGTTTCCCCCACAGTTCAAAGGCATGCGGTTAGGATAACATGGAGTGGCCTTAGGCTGAGATGCCCTTGTGCGAGGCACCTAACCCCCAACTACTCCCTGGACGCTGTTAGCATGGCTACTCACTAGTCTGGTTATGTGTGTGTTCACTGATTCAGATGAGTTAAAATTCAGAAAGGAATTTAACAAATGTACGTCTCATCTCATCTCATTATCTCTAGCCGCTTTATCCTGTTCTACAGGGTCGCAGGCAAGCTGGAGCCTATCCCAGCTGACTACTGGCGAAAGGCGGGGTACACCCTGGACAAGTCGCCAGGTCATCACAGGGCTGACACATAGACACAGACAACCATTCACACTCACATTCACACCTACGGTCAATTTAGAGTCACCAGTTAACCTAACCTGCATGTCTTTGGACTGTGGGGGAAACCGGATCACCCGGAGGAAACCCACACGGAGAGAAAGTGCAAACTCCGCACAGAAAGGCCCTCGCTGGCCACAGGGCTCGAACCCAGACCTTCTTGCTGTGAGGCGTCAGCACTAACCACTACACCACCGTGCCGCCCACAAATGTATGTGTGATGAATAATTTGTTTTTTCTTCTGTGACATGATGTGAAGCAGAATTTGACTATTTTAGAAAATATCTTTTTTTAATTTTTATTTTCTTTTATTTTCTTTTATTTTTTTTAGCCACAGTCAAATTTAGTTAATTTGTAGTCATAGTTAATGTTATAGTACATCCATGAAATAATGGGTAAATATATTGGACCAACTGTTAGGACTGGGGATTGTTTTGGCCTCTAGAGGCCGCTGTTATTGCTTTATCTTGTCATGTTTGTTTTGGCCTCTAGAGGCCGCCACTGTTTTCTGTGTTTTGTGTTTGTTTTGACAGCCTTTGTTTTCATGTGCTTTTGCCTCACCTGGGGCCTCATGTACAAAGACCTGCGTGGATTTCCCACTAAATATGTGCGCACATCAAAATCGGGAAATTTGCGTACGACCAAAAAAATCCGGATATATCAATCAGTGCGTACGAAGGTTTCCATGCACTCTCCTGTTGTACATCCCAATCAACGTGGAATTCGGCGCACATGCACGAGCCCCGTTCCCCGCCCCGTATCCTCCCTCAATTATTCCACACTGAATATGTTAATTAGTATAAATAGACCTGCAGTAAGGCCCGTGTTAGGTAAAAGACATGGCGAAATCTCGAAAAAGAAATTTCACAGATTGCGAGGTGGAGGCGCTGATTTCGGAGGTAGAGGTAAGACACAAGATCTTGTTTGGAAGCCTCTCCTCCGGAATCAGCACCAAAACCAAACATCTGAATTGGGAGCAAATAACTCATGTCATCAATCAAGTCGGGGCCAACAATCGATCCACAGCCGACATTAAAAAAAAATGGTTGGACATCAAAGTAGATGTGAAAAGGAGGATGGCTGCGCAGCACAGGAGCACAATGAAGACGGGTGGCGGGCCGGGGGTCGAGGCCCTCTCCCCTTTCGACCAGAGGGTGACCGCGGTCCTCGGTGACCATGCATTAGTCGGCGTGGTTCCGCCCGAAGAGGGGGACTCCGACTTGGCCCAGCAGGATCTCACAGGTGCTGTAATCATTTTCATACAGGGCATCCCGGAAAATGTAGCCTATACTCTAAATGGCCATAAAGTATGTGTGAACTGAAATCCCTGCCTTTAGCACAGTGTAATAGAATTCACATACATCACTTAATTGTTCTGTGACCTCCAATTAAAGTGATGTTCAAAATGTATGCTATGAGACATGCAACGGTCACTGATTGTATGCCACTGAATGTGAATGTAGCCTATACCAAGATAACGGTATGATTCGCATGGTCCGCAGTGCCTCCGCCACAATGAGTGTCTATTTGAGTTACATGGGTTTTGAAAACAAAAAAACACCTTTAGTGCTCTAATGTGTACATTTTTTCGGGGACACCCTGTATTTGAGGAAATGTCTTCCTCTCTTAGTAGGCCCAATATTCCTAGCCACATGTAACCAGAAATAAAACGTGCACATATTTTCCACAATAGGATTTTAATGACAAATGTATTCTAGCAGGGTGCCAGGGAACAACAGGAGGCCCCCAGTCCATCCCACCTGAGCAGGAAGAGGACCCCCAGCCGAGCGGATCCAGCGTCACTGTCACCTGCCCCCCTTCTCCACCGCCTGCCCCTGTCGCCGGGTCCACAGGCTGGGTGCTGACGCGCGTGGCCCTTGAGTCGCAGGGGGAAATTTTAAAGGGGATAGAGGCGATTAACGACAACCTCGAGGGAATCCGCGAGGAATTGAAGGAACTGAATAACACATTAAAAGAATATCTTAAAAAATGAATGGTGTCCTGTGTCCTGTCTGTCCTTACCTTTACACATTGTGGCTATTAAGCGCTGCCGGGTTTGTATGCCATGTCGCTGTGGCACCTCGTTGTGAGGCCCAGGGTCTGGGTCCTCCGGCAGGTCTCGCTCCATTATTGGCACGCCATGCCGCTGCGCCACATTGTGTAACACGCCACGCACCGCGGTTGTGTCTGATTTGTACGCACTTGGAAATCGTTTCATATATTGATCTTGGTAATTATGTGATAAGGCTACCCCACGCAACATCAACTAATAATATTTCAGTCTGACACCTCGCGGCAAATGCGCGAGGAAGATCTATTAAGCTAGCTGCAATGCATGGTCCTGCATGTGCATTCTTTAATTTAATTAATTAACCAATAGTCAATAGGAATAATATCGAAATGATATTGCTGGGGTTTCTCATTTCCCGTAATTACAATATGGAAGGGATGGTTGATGGATCTGTTGGCATTTACCCAACAGTCTCGCATTATGTGTCTCGACAATGTCGTATGACTGACATACATTTCAATTCACGCATCCTGATGTTCCGATGCATTTTTGGATGCCTCTTATCGCCATGTCATGACTCTTGACCGAGTAGGCCTAAATGTAGTTGTGTTGCTCTGCCTCTAAGTGTCGCCAAGTACCAAGATGCACCAGAAATGTGCGTACGCCAGCCATGAGGTTTGCATAGAGTACCGCACTTTTCCACGCCAAGTCAATCTTTGTACATACGAATGTTTGCGCAGAAAGTGACGTACGTAGCTTTTTTGTGCGTACGCAAGCTTTGCACATGAGGCCCCTGTTCCTTATTTCCTGCCCCGCCTAGTTCTAATTGCCCTGTGTATAAATACTTCCTCAGTTTGGTCCCTAGTCACGGAGTCTTTGGGTGTTTTCACACCTGGTCCCCTTTAAAGGAACCAGACTCAGTCCTCTTTAAGTGGACCAAAAAGTGGACCAACAGAAAAAGAACTCAGTTCTTTTTGTGTTCACACTGTGAATTTATTACAAAGAGGACTGGGTTCTCTTTCTGGTCCAGTTAAGCTTTGATGGGGCCTCAGTTCTCTTTCTGTTCACACCAGGTCCTCTAGAGCCCTCAGACCCCCAGTGCACGGAATTCTGGGTAATTTTCTCTTGAATCAAAATGTCTGCTGCCATGCTTGCCCTGCTGTATTCTTTGATCAAAATAGTGCGGAATAAGGAAAATAAATGTATTATATTATATATATATATATATATATATATATATATATATATATATATATATATATATATATAATATAGTTATATTATTGTGGCCGATTCATCAGTCAGTAAGTTCAGAGAACTGTAAAGCGGCTGTGGTAAGTTCCAAAAGGAAGTTGAGTTTCCCTGCTACAGTCACGTGACCAACTACGGCAATCGAAGAAGGTTAAACTCCAGTGAAAAAGGCGAAGTGAACCCGGTGCGCTTTTTGTTCACAATGCGCAGATTAGGCGAACTGTACTGTTGATTTTTAGCGAACCGTACTGAGACCACCTCCTGAGGTGGTCTCAGTTCGGTTTGCTTTAAAGGGGTCTGGGTACGGTTGGAGTGTTCACATATGCGCAAAAAATGCTGAGTCATTGATCTGAGTTCGGTTAGATGGCTGAAAGGGACCAAGTGTGAAAACACCCTTTGTGCTGTTATGTTATCACCTGAGATCTCTGTTCCAAGTTCCTTGCCTTTGTGGTCTTTTGTACTTTGTTTTCTTGTGGACATTTTGGACTTTGTGTTTACCATTTTGGGATCTTCTGAGCGTTTGGATTTTTGCCTTTTCTTTTCTTATCTTTGGCTTTTTGTTTTGACTTTGAACTTTTGGATTTTTTATTTTTCTCGTATATCTTCTGAGCGTTTGGATTATACTTTTGTTTTTGCCTGGGATTTTGTATATTGTAAATAAACTGTTTTTTCTACTCTACTTTCGCCTCACTCCTCTGCACTTGAGTCATTCCCCTAGTGGCCTAGTGGGGGTTTGCTGGATCACTACACCAGCGACCCGGGTTTGATCCCCTTGCTTGCCACGAGGTACTGCTTCAGCAAACTGGGAAAGCCCTGGCACAGCTGACCCTTCTGTCCCCATATCCTGATCCTGCTCCACCATCTGCTCCTGCTCCAGTGCCTCCTGCCACACTGCCCTCTTCACCTCGCGAGCCCTGCCTTCCTGCACCACAGGGGTATGACAGCAAGCATGGTGAGTGCCAGGAGTTCCTTACCCAGTGCCAACTCACCTTTGAGCTCCAGCCTACCACCTACACTATGGATCGCCACAAGATTGCCTTTGTTATAACCTTGTTAGCTGGTAAGGCACGAGCTTGGGCAACAACTATCTGGCAGAGACAGAGATCCGAGTGCTCTGATTTCAAGCTGTTTATGGAGGAGATGCTTCGTGTCTTCGATCAGGCAGACACCAGTAAGGATGCAGCCAGGAAGCTCATGTCCATCCGGCAAGGAGGAAGCATTGCAGACTACGCCATCTCATTCCGGACGCTCGCAGCAATCAGTAGATGGAATGAGACTGCCCTGCTTTCAGCCTTCCACAATGGTCTGTCTGACCCCATCAAAGACGGTCTGGCTTCTATCGGATGCCCAAGTGACCTTGAAACACTGATCTCACATGCCATTCGTCTCAACAACAGCATTAGAGAGCACCGCCAAGTCCTGAGCCTCCCTGGCCTCACTGCCTCAACATGGAGCCCATCTACCTCCTCCAGTGACTGTCCGGAGGCCATGCAAGTGGGCCGTACTCGCCTCTCCGCATCTGAGAGGGAGCGCAGAAGGAGGGACAAGTGCTGCATCTACTGTGGCAAGCCTGGCCATTTCCGAGCATCATGTCCCGAGCTGTCGGGAAAAGGACCGCCCCATCCAGCCGAGGGAGGGTTGTGACAGGGCCTACCCTCTCTCCTGAACTTCCTGGCCAAGGAGTCTACATCCCGGTCTCCATCTCCTGGGGTGAGTCCGTCCACTCTTGCCAGGCCTTGCTAGACTCCGGGGCGGCTGGAAACTTTATGGATGTCCACTTCACCCGCAGAATCAATGTCCCTACTGCTCCTTTTGAAGTTCCACTGTCTGTGTCTGCCCTGGATGGCCAAGCTTTAGGTGATGGAAGAGTCACCCAAGTTACGTCTCCAGTCTTTCTCCAGTCCCAAGGTCACCAAGAAGAAATATCCCTGCACCTGATTCATTCACCAGAGTTCCCGGTGATTCTAGGCCTTCCTTGGCTTACCCGCCACAACCCTCATATAGACTGGGTAACAAGCCAGGTTGTGGAATGGGGTCCTGCATACTATGCCTCTTGTCTGCTCTCTAGCTCTCCTGTGTCTCCTGCCGAGCCTCCTGATCTCACCGGGTTATCTCAAGTTCCCACAGAGTACTGGGATCTGAAAGAAGTGTTTAGCAAGAGCAGGGCTGCTGTTCTTCCTCCGCACCATGCCTACGACTGTGCCATCGACTTGCTCCCTGGGGCTACCCCTCCTCGTGGCAGCCTGTTTTCCCTCTCTCAGCCAGAATGCAAGGCCATGGAGGAGTACATCAAGGACGCCTTGGCCTCTGGGTTCATTCGACCCTCCACCTCACCTGCTGGTGCCGGCTTCTTCTTTGTCGGCAAGAAGAATGGGGGGCTCCTGCCATGTATTGATTACAGGGGCCTGAACAAGATCACTGTGCGCAACCGCTATCCCCTTCCGCTGATGTCCACAGCATTCGATCTGCTCCAAGGCACCACTGTCTTCACCAAGTTGGACTTACAGAATGCATACCACCTCATCCGCATCCGACAGGGAGATGAGTGGAAGACTGCCTTTAACACCCCGTCTGGGCACTACGAGTACCAAGTTATGCCCTTCGGACTCACCAATGTGCCAGCAGTGTTTCAGGCCCTTATCAATGACATCTTGAGGGATATGATCAATCAGTACGTTTTCGTCTACCTCGACGACATCCTAATATTTTCCAAGACCATGCAGGAGCACCGCCACCATGTCCGCCAGGTTCTCAAGAGGCTGCTACAGAACAATCTGTTTGCCAAAGCCCAGAAATGTGAGTTCCATGTTCCCGAGGTCTCCTTTCTGGGCTTTATTGTATGAACGGGACAACTCCAGATGGATCCAGCCAAGACCCTGGCCGTCCGGGACTGGCCCATTCCCAAGTCCATTAAAGAAGTTCAGCCGTTCTTAGGGTTTGCTAACTTCTACCGCAAGTTTGTCAGGAACTTCAGTTCTGTAGCAGCGCCCATATCGGACCTCACCAAGAAGACAGGTGGATCTTTTGTCTGGTCTCCTCAGGCGGAAAAGGCGTTTAGGGACCTAAAGCACCGCTTCTGCACGGCACCCATCCTGGTCCTCCCAGACACATCACAACCATTCGTCGTCGAGGTGGATGCCTTGGACAGTGGCGTCAGCGCGGTCCTCTCTCAACGTTCGGAGAGAAAGCTGCACCCCTGTGCATACTTCTCCCACCGCCTGAGCCCTGCGGAGTCCCGGTATGATGTGGGGGATCGGGAACTGCTCGCAGTCAAACTGGCCCTTGAGGAGTGGAGGCACTGGTTGGAGGGAGCACAACATCCATTCCTGGTTTGGACGGACCACAAGAACCTGGAGTACCTCCAGCAAGCCAAGAGACTGAATCCACGACAGGCTAGATGGGCCTTGTTCTTTAGCCAATTCAATTTCACCCTATCGTACCGCCCTGGCTCTAAGAACACCAAACCGGATGCGCTCTCAAGGCTATTCTCACCCAACAACAGGGAGAGTGAAGTTGGGCCTATTATCTCTGTGTCTCGGATTGTGGCCCCTGTCCGCTGGGGTGTTGAGGACGCCGTCCGACAAGCTCAACGCCAGGACCCCAGCCCTGGGACGGGGCCACCGGGCCTCCTGTACGTCCCTCGTCAAGCCCGGGCCAAGGTTCTTCATTGGGGTCATTCATCCCCTCTCACCGCCCACCCAGGAGCCCGGAGGACCCTGGACTTCTTGAAAAGATGCTTCTGGTGGCCAAACATGGAGAAGGAAGTGAGGTCATTCGTCCTGTCCTGTGAGGTGTGCACCAGAACCAAGAACCCATGACAGCGTCCCCAGGGCCTCCTGCATCCTCTGCCTATTCCCCGGCGTCCCTGGTCCCATGTGGCGGTTGACTTCATCACGGGTCTTCCCGACTCACAAGGTAACACTGTCATTTTGGTCATTGTCGACAGATTCTCCAAAGCCTGCCGCTTCATACCACTGTGCAAACTTCCTTCTGCTCTTGAAATAGCCAAAATTATTTTTACCCATGTCTTCCGAGTCTTTGGTCTCCCGCAGGACATCGTCTCAGACCGAGGGCCCCAGTTCTCCTCCCGAGTGTGGCGGGGGTTCTGCAAACTCATCGGGGCCACTGCCAGCCTCTCTTCTGGGTTCCACCCCCAGTCCAACGGCCAGACCAAGAGGCTCAACCAGGACCTGGAAACCACCCTGCGAGGCCTGGCGATGGATAACCCAACATCTTGGAGCACCTGGCTGCCATGGGAAGAGTACGCCCACAACACCCTGCAGTCATCTGCCACCAGGTTGTCGCCGTTCCAGTGCCAGTTCAGGTTCCAGCCACCTCTGTTTCCAGAACAGGAGGAGGACACTGGGGTGCCCTCGGTCAACCAGTACATGAGACAGTGTCGCAAGACCTGGAACAAGGTCAGGAGGACCTTCATCCAGACTTCCAGGGCCAACCAGACTCAGGCCAACCGCCATAGAAGGCCTGCCCACATTTTCCGCCCTGGGCAGTGGGTTTGGCTGTCTGCCAAGGGCCTTCTGCTGCGGGTGGAGAACCGCAAGCTTGCTCCTCGCTACATTGGCCCCTTCAAGGTTGTGCGCAGGGTGAACTCTGTCGCCTACCGGCTCCAGCTGCCCCGGACTCTAAGGATCAACCCCACATTCCATGTTTCCCTGTTGCGGCCCGTACTGTCATCCACGTATGCCCTTGCCCCTAGGAATCCCCCACCCCCCCTGCATCTTCCAGGGTCAGATTGTGTTCACCGTGCGCCTTCTGCTGGACTCCTGCTGGGTCCGTGGCGGGCTTCAATATCTTGTGGACTGGGAGGGCTATGGCCCTGAGGAACGCTGTTGGGTCCCTGCCTGGGACATTTTAGACAAATAACTTTGTCAGGACTTCCATTCGGCCCATCCGGATCGCCCTGGGAATGTCAGGAGACGCTCCTTGGGGGGGGGGGGGGGGTCCTGTTAGGACTGGGGACTGTTTTGGCCTCTAGAGGCCACTGTTATTGCTTTATCTTGTCATGTTTGTTTTGGCCTCTCGAGGCCGCCACTGTTTTCTGTGTTTTGTGTTTGTTTTGACAGCCTTTGTTTTCATGTGCTTTTGCCTCACCTGTTCCTTATTTCCTGCCCCGCCTAGTTCTAATTGCCCTGTGTATAAATACTTCCTCAGTTTGGTCCCTAGTCACGGAGTCTTTGTGCTGTTATGTTATCACCTGAGATCTCTGTTCCAAGTTCCTTGCCTTTGTGGTCTTTTGTACTTTGTTTTCTTGTGGACATTTTGGACTTTGTGTTTACCATTTTGGGATCTTCTGAGCGTTTGGATTTTTGCCTTTTCTCTTCTTATCTTTGGCTTTTTGTTTTGACTTTCAACTTTTGGATTTTTTATTTTTCTCGTATATCTTCTGAGCGTCTGGATTATACTTTTGTTTTTGCCTGGGATTTTGTAAATAAACTGTTTTTTCTACTCTACTTTCACCTCACTCCTCTGCACTTGAGTCATTCCCCTGGTGGCCTAGTGGGGGTTTGTTGGATCACTACACCAGCAACCTGGGTTTGATCCCCAGCAAAACACCAACACAATGCTGGGTTTTCTTGACAAAGCAAAATAGGGTGTGCATTTAAACCGGCAGGTTGAGTTACAGATTTAACCAAAGTGTTGGGTTACCTTAACAAGTCTGTTAAGTTAAATTTACATAATGGTTGGGTTTCTTTTTCAACCAAATATTTTGGTTATATTGTAGTGCTGGGTTATATTTACCTAATTTATGAGTCATTATTGCCCTCTGTTCCTCTTAGCTATTAGCCTAATAATTATTTATTTATTACTAATCATTATTAAACATGAATAATAAATTATTTATTATTATTTTTATACACTCTAATGATTTGACCAAAGATGTGCAAGAAATTTGTTTTATTGTACTAAATATACAATATAAATAGAACAGTATATTTTAAAAATGGAGATAGAACAGTTGATTAAATATTGTACATGACTCCATCAACAGTTTCAACTGTCGGTAAAACAGACAGGAACAACAGACATGGGAATTCCATGGTTCTATACATTTACAGGTGCATCTCAATAACTTAGAATATCATGAAAAAGTTCAATATTTTCCAACAGCTCTTTAAGAAAGTGAAAATGTGATATATTTTGTTATGTCTTGGATAACATAAGTTTTGCATTCAATAACGCAGCTGACACGTGAAAATGGTGCATGAACAGTGCTTCTATAGAGAGCATGCATGTGACGTCACGAGGTCATGTGATATTTGTTTATCCGCCATTTTGGGCGGCAAGGTCGCACATAGAACTTAGACGAACCCATTCTAATTATCAAGTGTGTGGGAGTAGATCTTTCGAGAATGGTGTAGGTGTATTATGCTTATGTGTATGTAGATTGGTGTTAAAGGTCCCATGGCATGAAATTTTCACTTTCTGAGGTTTTTTAACGTTAAAATGAGTTCCTCTGACCTTCTTAAGTCACCCCAGTGGCTAGAAATTTCATAATGTGTAAATCAAACTATGCCCAACATTTGAGAATGGCGCGTCAAAACGGCGTGTTGATAAACTCTTCCCTTGCCTACGTCAGCAAGGGAGATGATCCCCATGCCCCCCTCTGGATTCCCACCCACTGTATGGATTGCCTGCCCAACTCAAAAGTTGCTGTTTGTCCTACTAAGCCTACTGCGCATGCGCAGAACACATGACTACATTTTGTAGTGAGGAGCCCATAGAAAAGACAACATGGAAATTGTGCTGTACATGGATGTGACAACACAGAAAGGAGTCTGTTTTTACTGCCGACGGGAGAGCCCCTGAAGACGCAGTGGCTTAATTTTATTTACTTCAATAATACGCCGTCGAGTCTACCTAAGACGGTGTATGTTTGTCAGAAGCATTTTCCTGATGAATGTTTCCACAACTTGGGACAGTAGGGCAGGTTTTGCACATCAACTGTCACTGAAGCCTGGGTCTGTGCCAAGCATCCCTGCCGCATCAGCAACAAACACCGAACAAGTAAGTGTATAACTGGTCGTTTTGCCGTGTTTTAAAATTGGTGCGTTAGCCTAGCAATGGCTACATTAGCTGTGCAGCTAACCACTTCCTGCAGTTAGCCAGGTACATGGGCTCGAGTTGTACCATTTTTTTAGACAGGGCGGACGGACCAGGGCATTCGCCCGCCTGGCCGTGCCCGACGAGGAGCGCTCGTGGCCGGCTTGGGAGGCAGACGGCAGCCCCTCCCCCCATGGCATGCCCCCACCGTCTACCCTTCCCCACCTCCTGCTTTTCATTAGCAAAACGACGCACTGGGAAAAGCGCTGAAATGGGGCTTTCTCCCAGGAGGCTATATCTACGTACCGAGGGTTCATTTCGAGAAAGGCTGCGGATATAACATCCGGAAGCCTCCACGAGCCCGTTTAAAGCATCAACAAACCACCATGCCATGGGCCCTTTAAGTGATCAATCTTTAATAATTAAATTGAATCAATCCCATTGAATCATTTAATTTGACTCATCTGAATTGAATCATACCATGGATTCAGTCTCATTGAATCGTTTGAAATGAATCATTCAAGTGAATCATTCAGTGAATCATTCAGTGAATCATTTAGTGAATCATTTAGTGAATCATACCAGTATCTGATATGATTCAGAATTTTGATCACTTACTAAGCTGCAGCTAATAATATTCATATACACCTTAGAGTTCTTTTGCGATGTGGGCGACTTCCAGGAGTATCGGAACAGCAGACAAACACACAATTTTAATAATAATGGAATTTATTATAACAAAGATAAAAAAATAAAATAAAAAGGAAAAAAAATTGAATAAACAGCAGATGAAATCTTCTGTAAACAGAGTATATATATATATATATATATATATATATATATATATATATATATATATATGAGTGTGTGTAAGCAAAAGATTAGCTTTGAAGGCTAATTAGACAAAGGAAAGCTATCTAGCATGTGTGTGTAGACAAATGATTAGCTTTGTGTGCTAACTAGACAAAGGAAGGCTAGCTAACATGTGCTTTTCAGGCCTGGTGGCCACGTGTCTGGGTAGGCCTGGATTAGCCTCATGTAGCTAGCTACACGTGGTGAAGGCCTTGTGATCCCTTGAGACTGTGTGTTGAGGCCTAGATTAGCTTTGTGTTGCTAAGTAGACAAAGGAATGCTAGTTCATAACACTACTAAATCCACTGAAGTCTTGATGTGGTCAAGGTGTATAATAAGAATGAAAGTGAGGATATTAGTAAGGAATAAGAGAAGCATGCACAGCCTATCTAATAAAACAATTGAGAGAACATAGAACAAAATAAATCAACACGCTGCGTGTTTAACAGTGTAACAGATAAACCTGGGTTTAAATTCACACTATTTCAATAAAAGCTAAATTCCTAAAGACTGATCTTTATTATGCCCAAATGCCAAAGTCTTACTTAATATCCCGTTTCTATACAGGATTATGGAAAGATTTTCTGAGACTTCGGAGGTTCGCCGATGTGGAGCACGTGAGTCGATTCCGTGAGTCGATTCCGTGGACAGAGAACTTCTCTTGATCTGACGCGTCGTTCGTGATGAAAGGAAAGTCTCTGATTAAAATTAATGTGCACAGCGCTTCAATCAGGAGGAATTCTGGTCGCTCCTAATTACAAATTAAAACTGCGTTTGGGCGGCAGTCGTGATGTCACTTCTAATACGAATGAACCGGCTGTAACTCAGGTTGAGTTTAAAGATCGTGTGACTCTGGAGTTTACCTTGGCCAAGGGTAAGAAAGAAATCACACTAAATCGTGGATCTTGCAAGAAAGAGGTGGTTTTAAATTTACTCGCGGAGCGAGCTTTCTCTTTATGTCTGCAGACCTCTGGTCCCGACGGAAAGAGGAAGGGCTGGGCGTTTCTCTTTGTCTTATGCTTTCAGCGAGGACGTGGTGGTGATCCCGCCCCGGCGTGACGCAGGTCAACGCGGAAGTGGGCTGATGGGAAATGTAGTTTCTAAAGGGACTGTACCTACAATGGTTATATCTTGTTCAGCATTTGGTTGTACTAATAGACAGGGCCAAAAGGAGGGCCTGTCATTTTATAGATTCCCCGCAGACGAGGAGAGACGTGCAAAATGGGTGTCCACTGTGCGAAGAGAAAACTGGTACCCCAGTTCTACCAGCCGAATTTGTAGTGAACACTTCATATCAGGTAGGTGTAATCTTCTAATTCAATACTCCTAGTACATCTGTTAAGTTGATTTTCGGATTGAATGATAACTGCATACTTAGAAACTAGACAGTCTCTAACGTTTAAAATGGCTATGCCTAGCCCTACTACCCTGGCCTAGTCTATGACAATGTTTTATCTTTTTGGCTCATATATGCCTTTGAAAGGCCAATCCATAGTCGGGATGGCGAAAACTAAAAAAAAAATGTTGACTGACCATTGAGCCTCATTAGCTGGTTAAAGTTGGTTAACCTATGAGTTTAAACAGGGATGCAAACGGCGGATGCTGCCTTTTTCACGGCTGAATCGCGCAGATCCGATTTTTTTTTGGGGGGGGGGCGTTGGAGTGTCTGAATAATTTCATCAGAGTAAATTCTGTATTAAAATTACTAAATAAGCAACATAGGAAGTATTAGTATGAGAAGAAAACAGTAAATCAGAAAGCTGCGCACATTTGCGCAGCTTCTGCGCAAACGTGCGCAGCTTTCTGATTTACTGTTTTTCAGACAAAAACATACATATTTACAACCCTGTCATTATCTGGAACTGAGTTTAGATTTAGAACATTCTTAAGATAAAACGTCCTGCATAGTCTCTTTATGATAAACATCTTAATGCCACTTACCCATGAGGTTATCAAGTAGACATTCTTCTTCGGGACCTTCCAGAGGTATAGTTGAGATATCCATCCCGCAACAAAATATTTATAAGCTTCCAGGCTCTTGTAAGCTTTGAGGGCTTTGCCAGTGTAACACGATTCACGATTAATGAGAAAATTGTAAATGTCGTGGTAGGCCAGATCGGGCAAATCGCCAGCACCGCAGGTCCGAATTTCCCTGAACAAGGATTGCAGCAAGTTGTACGGATCTGCAATCCCCAACCTGGAACACTTTTCCACGTAACGCTGCCTCACGTCACCTTCAAGATGCTGAACAAACTTAGACAAGTAATCGCGCGATGTAGATGGGGTATTTTCCAAATTTTCTTGGGGATTACTCCCTGGATCCATTACACTCGCGCAAGGTAAACAATCCTGAAGCCGTCCAATATGGCGGAGTAGGCGGAGTAAACACGGATGGGTCACGTGACTGCACATCCTCTATATTGTCTGAAGTTTTTTTTTACAAGCATAGAAGTAACAGAGAAGTAACAGCGCCACCTATTGGCACGGCACAATAATAGCCAAAATCAATACATAACACTTTCCTCCCCCTTATAAAGAAAATACATTAAAAATGTAACATTTCTGTCTTTGTTTGGGCAACACTAAACTTATCTAGTGGTAGAGGGTAGACTACCCCTAGCCTAGAGCCAGTTCAAGGGATTATTCTGCCCTCCTCTTGGAACACACATACTAAGATAACTACATACAGTCTTTTTGTTGTTTTCTTTTTTTCCTTTTTTCTTTCTTTGTTTTTGTCCTTGCAGTTACTTTTTCTACAGTGTCAAACAATCTGGTGGTTAGTTTTCTGTACTGGGTAATGCCTCCCAACTTCCTTGGATGTGTCGGTGTCATAAGGAGTGGGAATGGCTTTTTGAGTGTCACCCAGATTAGGTGCCTTGCTCTGTTCCCATTGCTGTGGAAAAGCTTCCACCTGCAGTTGTAGATGGTGTCGCGACTATATCCGGTAAGGATGGCAACTCTGGAGCAGCTAACTGTCCTGAGCCTGGTTGGGTCACATGAGGCAGAAGTTGATCAACATGATGTCTCCAGTCCTCAGACATGCCAACATCAATGCTGTAAGAGACAGAGCCACTCTGAGCAGTCACAAACCCTGGTGTCCATCTCTCACTTCCCCTGTAATCTCAAGCAAGCACTGCATCACCAACCGCAAACTGTCTATGCTTTGATCGTGTAGGCTGGTGGAGGATTTGTGCATCCCTTGTGTTCCTCACGGCATTCTCCACACTGGGCTTCAGAGCATCTAGATATGTGCACAGCTTATGGCCCAAAAACAGCATGGATGGTGATTCATTTGTTGTCGGGTGTGGGGTATTGCAGTAGACCAAAAGAAACGTGTCTAGCCTTTGTTGAACAGTCTTAGAGCCCTTGGAGGATTTCAACACATGCTTGAAGGTTTGTACAAATCTCTCAGCCTGCCTGTTGTTGGCTGGGTGGTACAGGGCAGAGCGAATATGCTTTACATTGTTTGTTTTCAGGAATGCAGCAAACTCCTGTGGTTAAAACTGGGGTCCATTGTCACTAACTAGAATGTCTGGCATCCCATAATGACTAAAAGTTTTGCAGCACTTGGATGGTTCTGTCTGTGGTTGTGGAGTTCATGATCTACATGTCTGGCCATTTTGAATGGGCATCAACAATAACCATGTACACAAGACCTTCATATACAGTGGGGCAAAAAAGTATTTAGTCAGCCACCAATTGTGCAAGTTCTCCCACTTAAAAAGATGAGAGAGGCCTGTAATTTTCATCATAGGTACACTTCAACTATGAGAGACAGAATGGGGGGAAAGAATTCAGGAAATCACATTGTAGGATTTTTAATGAATTAATTCGTAAATTCCTTGGTAAAATAAGTATTTGGTCACCTACAAACAAGCAAGATTTCTGGCTCTCACAGACCTGTAACTTCTTCTTTAAGAGGCTCCTCTGCCCTCCACTCGTTACCTGTATTAATGGCACCTGTTTGAACTCGTTATCAGTATAAAAGACACCTGTCCACAACCTCAAACAGTCACACTCCAAACTCCACTATGGCCAAGACCAAAGAGCTGTCAAAGGACACCAGAAACAAAATTGTAGACCTGCACCAGGATGGGAAGACTGAATCTGCAATAGTTAAGCAGCTTGGTGTGAAGAAATCAACTGTGGGAGCAATTATTAGAAAATGGAAGATATACAAGACCACTGATAATCTCCCTCGATCTGGGGCTCCACGCAAGATCTCACCCCGTGGGGTCAAAATGATCACAAGAACGGTGAGCAAAAATCCCAGAACCACATGGGGGGACCTAGTGAATGACCTGCAGAGAGCTGGGACCAAAGTAACAAAGGCTACCATCAGTAACACACTACCCTGCCAGGGACTCAGATCCTGCAGTGCCAGACGTGTCCCCCTGCTTAAGCCAGTACATGTCCAGGCCCGTCTGAAGTTTGCTAGAGAGCATTTGGATGATCCAGAAGAGGATTGGGAGAATGTCATATGGTCAGATGAAACCAAAATAGAACTTTTTGGTAAAAACTCAACTTGTCATGTTTGGAAGAGAAAGAATGCTGAGTTGCATCCAAAGAACACCATACCTACTGTGAAGCATGGGGGTGGAAATATCATGCTTTGGGGCTGTTTTTCTGCAAAGGGACCAGGACAACTGATCTGTGTAAAGGAAAGAATGAATGGGACCATGTATCATGAGATTTTGAGTGAAAACCTCCTTCCATCAGCAAGGGCATTGAAGATGAAACGTGGCTGGGTCTTTCAACATGACAATGATCCCAAACACACCGCCTGGGCAATGAAGGAGTGGCTTCGTAAGAAGCATTTCAAGGTCCTGGAGTGGCCTAGCCAGTCTCCAGATCTCAACCCCATAGAAAATCTTTGGAGGGAGTTGAAAGTCTGTGTTGTCCAGCAACAGCCCCAAAACATCACTGCTCTAGAGGAGATCTGCATGGAGGAATGGGCCAAAATACCAGCAACAGTGTGTGAAAACCTTGTGAAGACTTACAGAAAATGTTTGACCTCTGTCATTGCCAACAAAGGGTATATAACAAAGTACTGAGATGAACTTTTGTTATTGACCAAATACTTATTTTCCACCATAATTTGCAAATAAATTCTTTAAAAATCAGACAATGTGATTTTCTGGATTTTTTTTCTCATTTTGTCTCTCATAGTTGAGGTATACCTACAGTGGTGCTTGAAAGTTTGTGAACCCTTTAGAATTTTCTATATTTCTGCATAAATATGACCCAAAACATCCTCAGATTTTCACACAAGTCCTAAAAGTAGATAAAGAGAACCCAGTTAAACAAATGAGACAAAAATATGATACTTGGTCATTTATTTATTGAGGAAAATGATCCAATATTACATATCTGTGAGTGGCAAAAGTATGTGAACCTCTAGGATTAACAGTTAATTTGAAGGTGAAATTAGAGTCTGGTGTTTTCAATCAATTGGATGACAAATCAGGTGTGAGTGGGCACCCTGTTTTATTTAAAGAACAGGGATCTATCAAAGTCTGATCTTCACAACACATGTTTGTGCAAGTGTATCATGGCATGAACAAAGGAGATTTCTGAGGACCTCAGAAAAAGCGTTGTTGATGCTCATCAGGCTGGAAAAGGTTACAAAACCATCTCTAAAGAGTTTGGACTCCACCAATCCACAGTCAGACAGATTGTGTACAAATGGAGGAAATTCAAGACCATTGTTACCCTCCCCAGGAGTGTTCGACCAACAAAGATCACTCCAAGAGCAAAGCGTGTAATAGTTGGTGAGGTCACAAAGGACCCCAGGGTAACTTCTAAGCAACTGAAGGCCTCTCTCACATTGGCTAATGTTAATGTTCATGAGTCCACCATCAGGAGCACACTGAACAACAATCGTGTGCATGACAGGGTTGCAAGGAGAAAGCCACTGCTCTCCAAAAAAACTTCCTGCTTGTCTGCAGTTTGCTAAAGATCACATGGACAAGCCAGAAGGCTATTGGAAAAATGTTTTATGGATGGCTGAGCCCAAAATAGAACAATTTGGTTTAAATGAGAAGCGTTAAGTTTGGAGAAAGGAAAACACTGCATTCCAGCATAAGAACCTTATCCCATCTGTGAAACATGGTGGTGGTAGTATCATGTTTTGGGCTTGTTTTGCTGCATCTGGGTCAGGACGGCTTGCCATCATTGATGGAGCAATGAATTCTGAATTATACCAGGGAATTCTAAAGGAAAATGTCAGGACATCTGTCCATGAACTGAATTTCAAGAGAAGGTGGGTCATGCAGCGAGACAACGACCCTAAGCACACAAGTCGTTCTACCAAAGAATGGTTAAAGAAGAATAAAGTTCATGTTTTGGAATGGCCAAGTCAAAGTCCTGACCTTAATCCAATCAAAATGTTGTGGAAGGACCTGAAGTGAGCAGTTCATGTGAGGAAACCCACCAACACAAGCTGTTCTGTATGGAGGAATGGGCTAAAATTCCTCCAAGCCGGTGTGCAGGACTGATCAACAGATACCGGAAACATTTAGTTGCAGTTATTGCTGCACAATGGGGTCACACCAGATACTGAAAGCAAAGGTTCACATACTTTTGCCACTCACAGATATGTAATATTGGATCATTTTCCTCAATAAATAAATGACCAAGTATAATATTTTTGTCTCATTTGTTTAACTGGGTTCTCTTTATCTACTTTTAGGACTTGTGTGAAAATCTGAGTATGTTTTATGCCATATTTTTGCAGAAATATAGAAAATTCTAAAGGGTTCACAAACTTTTAAGCACCACTGTATGATGAAAATTACAGGCCTCTCTCATCTTTTTAAGTGGGAGAACTTGCACAATTGGTGACTGACTAAATACTTTTTTGCCCCACTGTAGTCCCACAAATTCCATGTGAATCCTTTGCCAGACCCAGGGATGGAGGGGAGCATGGCATGGCATTTTATGGGCATGTTGGCAAGAGTGGCAGCTCTTAGCCTGTCGCTCAATGTCACTATCAAGACCAGGTCACCAAACATAGCTGCGTGCTATAGCCTTCATTCTTACAACACCTGGATGGCCAGTGTGAAGCTCTTCAAGGACTTGTAGACATAGCTTTGGTGGGACAATAACTCTCATGCCCCACAGTAGGCATCCCTGCTGCACAGACAATTCAGAGCATCTAGACAAGAAAGGGGAGAATTAAAGCTTACAAACAGTATCCACTGCCTGATTTCCTTCTGCCACCAATGTCAGGACTGCTGACAAGATGGGGTCAATCCATGTCTCACAACAGATTTCTGTAGAAGTCACAGGTAGTGGTTCTATTTGTTTTAGGTAGAACACATCCACTGTGTCAACCTTGCTGTCATGTTCCACTGCAAGTGGCAATCGCGACAGTCCGTCTGCACTGGCATTGTGAGTTCCCTTCTTGTATTCTATGGTGTAATTATGTACAGCAAGCACTAAAGCCCACCTTTGCATGCATGCTGTGGCCATGGTTGGAACCCCTTTCCCTGTACTAAAGATGGAGGTAAGTGGGTGATCAGTAAGTAGAGTGAATTTCCTTCCGTAGAGGTATTGATGGAATTTTCTCACTCCAAATATGATTGCTAAAGCCTTACACTCTATTTGTGCATAGTTCTGTTTGGCTTTGCTGAGCATTCGTGATGCAAAGGCTACTAGTTTTTCTTTTCCCCCTGGGAGTATATGGGAAAAGACCGCGCCAATCCCATATAGTGACACATCACATGCCAATCGGATGCTGTTCTGTAGATCACAATGTGTCAAGACTTTGTTTCACACAAACTGTGCCTTTGCCTCCCTGAAAGCTGAATCACAGTCGTCTGACCACTGCCACTGTGTTCTCTTGCACAGTAAGGCATTCAATGGGCTTAGAATGGTGGCCAGATTGGATATGAAACATGCATAATAGTTAATTAGCTGGTGCCTCCACTATGGCTTGCACTGTGGCTTGCACTTTCTTAGGTGACTTATGAAACCATCAGAATCCTGTCCTGCGTAAAGACCACGAGCGGAGGCCATCTACATCGGATCTGCTTTAATATCAACAGCTCTTCAATTAAGGTACATGAATCTTTTCATCATGGCACACCTTCAGCCTATGCAGTGTGCTGAGTGCAGGATGTTTAGTCATTCTTCCTCCATCGCTAGCGATACCTTTATTTGTGATAAGTGCAGATTAGTTAGCTCTCTGACGGAGAAGATTACAGTGCTAGAAGCACGTGTCCAGGCTTTAGAGAAGGTTAGTGAGCATGAGAAGAGTGTAGTTTCTGTAGGGGAAAGTCTGGATGCCCTAGGTGGAGTTAGTAATCCCCCAACTCCGGCATTAGAGACCTTACAGCGGGGCGAATGGGTGATGACTCGGCGGCATAAGCGTAGAGCCAAAGCTACTGCTGAGGCTCGCCCACGGGAGCACCATTCCTCTCTGTGTCACGTGTCGAACAGGTTTGGTCCTTAGTGATGCACCCGCTGAGAAACCTGAAAGAGCTCTGGTTATAGGGGACTCTATCATATGGCACGTGAAATTAGCTCAGCCTTTAGGGGCACCAGCAGCTTTAGTCAGGTGTATACCGGGAGCCAGGGTGCCAGACATAGCAGGTAATCTTAGGGTCCTACTGTAGGCAAGCACAGGTTCTCAAAGATAGTTATCCATGCAGGAGCTAATGATATACACCTTTGTCAGTCTGAGGTTACTAAGAGTAACTTTGTAGATGTGTTTAAATTAGCAAAGGCGATGTCTGATGCTGTAGTATGCTCTGGCTCCATCCCAATGCAGAGTGGCGATGTAGCTTACAGCAGGTTATGGTCGCTGAACTGCTGTCCAGGTGGTGCTCTGAAAACAGTGTGGGCTTTATAGATAATTGGGCTAATTTTGAGGGCACTGCTGGCCTGTTAGGGCGGGACGATATCCATCCCACTTGGGAAGGTGCTGCTCTCATTTCCTGCAGCATAGGTCATAGTCTCAGGACAGGCCTAGTTAATTCCTGACAATCCAGAGCCAAGGCCAGGGAGCAGACGAACAGGCTAAACTGACTGTCTGCTAGCTGCACAGAGTCGTCACTCAGGGTCCACTACATTGAGACTGTGTCTGTTCCCCAGGCAAAACAAAAAGATAGAAATTTTCAGAGAGTTTACGCCAGTAACCTAATCAATATAAAATTAGATCATACTGACTGTACAGCTGCTGCTAGCACCTTTGATCTAAAGGTGGGGCTATTAAATATTAGATCTCTTACATCTAAAGCGCTAATGGTTAATGAACTCATTACTGATCAGGAGTTTAATGTACTTTGTTTAACTGAAACATGGATTAAGCCAAATGAATATATAACATTAAATGAAGCGAGTCCTCCTGGATACAGTTATATACACCAGCCTCGTCAAACTGGCAGAGGAGGAGGTGTTGCGGTTATTTATAATGATTATCTAGGTGTAACACAAAAACCTGGTTATAAATTTAATACATTTGAAGTTCTTCATACTCATATAATGTATGTAGCCTCGAAAAATAAGTCTACCCAGTTATTTCCATTGCTTATTATTTACAGGCCCCCGGGGCCATATTCTGAGTTTCTTTCTGAATTTGCAGATTTTATCTCAGATCTGGTTATTTCCTTAGACAAAGCTTTAGTTGTCGGAGATTTTAATATTCACTTCGATAACCCAGAAGACTCTTTGAAAACAGTGTTTGTGTCCATTTTAGATTCAGTAGGGATTAATCAGAATGTCATAGGACCGACCCATAATGGTGGTCACACCCTTGATCTAATACTAACATTCAGGTTAAACGTAGACAATATAGTCATACTTCCACAGTCTGAAGTTATCTTAGATCATTATCTCATCTCATTCAAACTATGTCTGAGTAATAATATATGCACCTCACCATGCTACTGTATTAAACATACATTCACGTCAACTACTGCACAGAGCTTTATAAATGATGTCCCAGAGTTATCAACTTTGATTGGGTCACTGTCAGCCCCTGCAGAACTTGATCAGGCAACTGAATGCTTAGAGTCAACATTCCGCCATACCTTAGATAATGTAGCTCCTCTAAATAGGAAAATGGTCAGAGACAAAAAATTAGCACCCTGGTATAATGATGACACTCGCACATTAAAACAGACCACTTGAAAATTGGAATGTAAATGGCGTCCAACAAAATTGGTAGTGTTCAAATTAGCGTGGAAGGAGAGCTTCCTGAAGTATAGAAAAGCTCTTAGTGCTGCGAGATCAACATATCTCTCCTCCCTAATAGAATATAACAAAAATAATCCTAGATTTCTATTTAATACTGTAGCAAAATTAACCAGGAATAAGTCCACTATAGACACATGCACACCTGCAGTATATAATAGTAATGATTTCATGAATTTTTTTAATGACAAAATTGAGAATATCCGACAAAAAATGAAAACTACTAATTTAAGGTCAGACAATGAAAGTGACCTTGTAGTTAACCATATAACTCTATCAGATCAATTAGAATATTTTACTCTCCTTAAAGAAACTGAATTACTTTCATTAATCTTGGCATCAAAAGCCTCAACTTGTGTACTAGATCCCTTACCTTCACGTCTATTCAAACAGATAATACCTGAAGTAATTGAACTGCTTCTAAAAATAATAAATTCTTCTCTCATGATTGGCTATGTACCCAAATCATTTAAACTAGCAGTTATCAAACCCCTGATTAAAAAACCTGACCTTGATCCCTGTCAGCTGTCCAATTATAGGCCAATTTCAAACCTCCCCTTTATCTCCAAGATGCTTGAAAAAGCTGTGGCACAGCAGTTATGCTCATATTTACAGAGGAATAACATCCATGAAATGTATCAGTCAGGAGTTAGACCTAATCACAGCACAGAAACAGCTTTGGTTAAAGTAGTAAACGACCTACTGTTGGCGTCTGATCAGGGCTGTGTCTCACTGCTTGTGTTGCTTGACCTTAGTGCAGCATTTGATACCATTGATCATTCCATTCTTCTGGATAGACTAGAAAATGTTGTGGGAGTTAAGGGAACGGCCCTCTCCTGGCTCAGCTCTTATTTAACTGATCATTATCAGTATGTTGATATAAATGGTGATATTTCTAGACGTACTGAGGTAAAGTTTGGTGTTCCACAAGGTTCTGTCTTGGGTCCACTGCTTTTTTCTTTATATATGTTACCTCTGGGTGATATTATTCGTAAACATTGTATTAGTTTCCACTGTTATGCTGATGACACACAATTGTATGTTTCTGCAAAACCTGATGAGAGACACCAGCTTAATAGAATTGAGGAATGTGTGAAGGACATTAGACACTGGATGCTTATTTATTTCCTTTTGCTTAACTCTGACAAGACTGAAGTACTTGTACTAGGACCACATACAGCTCGAAGTAAGTTTTCTGATTACACAGTGACTCTGGATGGCCTTTCTGTTTCTTCACATGCAGCAGTAAAATACCTCGGGGTGATTATTGACTCCACATTGATAACATTACCCGGATAGCTTTCTTTCTTCTCAGAAATATTGCTAAGATAAGAAATTTAATGTCACTACATGATGTGGAAAAACTAGTTCATGCTTTCGTTACCTCCAGGTTGGATTATTGTAATGCCTTACTGTCTGGATGTTCCAATAAGTGCATAAACAAGCTCCAGTTAGTTCAAATTGCAGCAGCAAGAGTCCTTACTAGAACTAGAAAATATGACCACATCACACCTGTCTTATCCACACTGCATTGGCTCCCAATCAAATTTTGTATTGATTATAAAATACTACTATTGACCTTTAAAGCACTAAATGGTCTCGCACCCCAGTACCTGAATGAACTTCTGCTCCTCTATGACCCGCCACGCCTACTTAGATCAAAAGGTGCAGGCTACTGCTGGTACCTTGTATAGTGAAGGCTACATCAGGGGGCAGAGCCTTTTCTTACAAAGCCCCACAGTTATGGAACAGCCTTCCAAGTAATGTTCGGGAATCAGACACAGTCTCAGTGTTTAAGTCTAGGCTGAAAACATATCTGTTTAGTCAAGCCTTTTGTTAATGGTGTTTATGAGGTAAAGATGTAGATCTGGAGGGTCCTCAGACATAGTGTTTTGGTAAACTGGGATGTATGGATGCTGTCAGTCCCCACTTGCTTGCTCACTTGAGTTTGTTGACGGTGTAGTGGCTGGCTGCTTTATGTCCCAGGGCTCCCTCATGCCTGTGTTACCTTCTGGCTCTCCCCTTTTAGTTATGCTGTCACAGTTAGTTGCCGGAGTCCCTGCTTGTACTCGGTGCAATATGTATACTGTTCCTACTTATTCAGTTGACATTGGGCATACCTAACAACCTGTGTTTTCTTTCCCTCTCTCTCTCACCCCCTCCCCCCAAATCTGTCCCTCTGAGTTACATGGAGTCAACAGGAAATCTTTTGGTGGAGAGGGTGGAGACCTCGACTGGCTATCGTAGCCTGCAGGGAATCGGCCGTCAGACATTCTGTCGCATGTCCCAGACCCGGTGAAATGTAACTGAATTGTCTTGGCCAGCCCAGCCATCTGCATCCCATCATCAAGGATGCGTTATCCTAATGGGCTTCATGGGCAGCTGCCGAGGGCCTCGGCCACTAGGGGGCCTCGGAGGTAGCGAGATTGGAAAATATGAAACGATATTTTCAGAAGTTTTGATCATATTGATAACATTTTTGATGCATTTTGCCACCTGTAAGGAAGCCCACCTTGTCCCGTCGCATAAATCACCCGTCATTGTCAATATGATCACTGTCCACCATGTCTTCACACGCTACACCAGCTTGAGTTCAATTATTTAATTAATAGCTTCGCTTTCCAGAAAAGTAGGAAAATGCCCTTGTAAGTTGACCCATGGCTGTCAAACTGAATGCGCAAAGCTGTGTGCCACTGCTGTTTGGGACATTACATGTGTGAAAGGATGAAATGTTTCACATAGCCTAACATTTTGAGATTTATTTCTGAGAAGCAAGATATAGAGCCCTGCACTCCCACGGGAGTCCCGCAGGACCCGACGCAAAGCAGTGCGGCGCGGGACAAATTTTGAAAGCTCATTGCGGGCGGGAGGGGGAGTGCACAATGCGGGAGCGGGCGGGAGAGGTGATACGCTGCAGTCCCGCTAACTAAAAATGTGTTTAAAATAAAATTTATAAATTATTAATTTATGTCTATCATATATAATTTGTGCTGGATATTTTATTTGGCATTAATAAAAACATTTTAAGATGCCTAAATTTGCGGATGTGGTCTAATCTCGCGTACGTTTCCGATTCCTTTCCACTCTTCCGTGTTTGAGATCTCCGATCATGGCAGAAGAGCAGAGCTCCTCTAGTGAAGCTCACAGTGCTTCAGAAGTAAGTGCTGCTTTAAAAAGAGGTACATTGCTTGAAACGCACCACTGAATGTGAGCTGTAGATATTTATGCTCAAATCCACTCAAAGTAGGGGGCGGGGCACCATCACGCTGTGTCTTTAAATTATATTCATTTCTTATAGGCCTACTTGTATTTCCTAGAATGTAAATGTGAGGAGTGACATATAAGCTATTTGCAATGTACAATATTCTTAATATCCACTGTAGATTTTGGTAGGTGTGTTGGGTATCTCTGTAAAGCCTCAGCTGCGCATGCCACCTAGCAACGTGCACCCTCGCTATGTGCGCTAGGTGAGGGATCGGTCAGTGGAGAGCTCAGCTAAGTTCAGCATGTTTAATTCCCCAAGCCAATGACAAGAACTTTTGTGAGAAATAACGCGAACGTCTGCATCATGCGGGATTTGCGGGCGGGAGCGGGACAAAATATGGCGGGCGGGAGCGGGACTGAAAATCATAATTCTTTGCGGGAGTGGGCGGGAGCGGGACTGCACAATGCGGGAGCGGGCGGGAGCGGGACTGAAAATTCTGTCCCTCGCAGACCTCTAGCAAGATCATTTTCTTTCTTTGTTATCGCTCTTTGTTTTCACAAGTTAAAAGTCGCCTGGATTCCAAAATGAAAACGAATGGTTATATACCAAATGAATGTTCTTGTTCTGAATACTAAAGAAACTGTTGTAGGCCTAGGTTATGTTCTCGACATGTTGTTCATTGACTCACTCATTCAAAGGCCTCTTGAGGCTAAACTTTAGTTAACCAGACTTGTTAACCGTGATGTCTGATGGATTTTTTCACCATGCAATTGTCTATTTCACCATTGCTTTTTCTCGATTAAATAGGTGTTGATGGATATAAAGTTTTATCGTTCAATAGTATTTCTAATTGTGCCACTGTCATTATTTAAGTTTCTGTGTCTAGTTAGGCAGGCACGTCTGAGGGGGTGAATTTGCTGAGCGTAGTTGACAACAGGCGGGGGTGGGGCCTTGGGGGGTGTCTGCCCAGGGCCTCGGCAAGGGTTAACGCGGCCCTGCCCATCATTGCTGAGGAGTGTGCTCCCATCACCCAAGCATTCAGCCAGAGCAGGTCATGATATTTTTTAACCATATTAACATGCCACTGTTGTGTATTATGCCTGATGTCAAGACTCTCATCTCTGCGAGCCTACCACACAGACTTACTACTTGTGTCATTTTTAGGGCATACCTAACAACCTGTGTCCCCCCCCCCCCCCAATCTGTCCCTCTGAGTTACGTCGGTCCTGGGATCAAGATGCTGACCTCTTCTGCCCCTCAGACCTGCTTGATCCATCCTGGTGCCCTGTGTCTGGTTGGCGTCTTATCGCATCACTCCTGTGAAGGATGGCCCCATGAGGACAGTTGAAAGTTACACCTGGAGGACGCTCTGGACTCTTACAGTAATGCTTTTATGGCTGAGGACTACAGTTGACTTGCTAACTTTAGGACTGCAGTTGTCATGAACAGTTTTGCACTCAAGTTTCCATCAATGAAGAGTTACAACATCAATGAAACTGTCCTCATGTTAAAACTGTTAATGTTATAGTCATGCTGTCTGTTGTTGCCCAAATGAGGATGGGTTCCCTTTTGAGTCTGGTTCCTCTCGAGGTTTCTTCCCCATGTTGTCTGAGGGAGTTTTTCCTTGCCACCGTCGCCACAGGCTTGCTCATTGGGGATAGATTGGGATAAAATTAGCTCATGTTTTAAGTCGTTCAAATTCTGTAAAGCTGCTTTGCAATAATGTTTATTGTTAAAAGCGCTATACAAATAAACTTGACTTGACATTTCTTTATAATTTATGATTTTAGAGAGTTTTGGTTTAGTTCCAGTTGCTTATTCAGAATAATAGATTTGAAAGTAACTGAATTTCTGCATTATTAAAAGCACAATCATTAAATCTTTTTAGGTTTCTGTTTTTGTGTTGCATTTGTGTTATACAGATTTGCCAGGAGTTTAACTGTGTCACCACCAAGGAACTGTTGGGGACCTTTAGAACAGCTCTAGAGAAGTACTCCCCTCGACTCCTGAAACCTTATCATGCCAGGAAAGGCGCCTTTTGTAAAGACATGGAAGATCTCTTGGTAAAACTTGATGAACAGGTAGATATTATATTTATTGTTGCAGTGAATGTCTACCTGGCCCAGACTATTTTTTTCTGTTTGCTACGTAGGATTAAAATAAACTGCTAACACAATCAGCAGAATTGTTTTATCTACTAACCAGCACCATGATAGAGAAGTCACAAATGCAGACTAACTTAATATGCTGAAACTGGCCTTTATATTCACAGTGCTTACCAAAATTCTATCTCCCCACCCCTACCGCACCTGAATGTCTAGACATTCACTGCATTCATAACATTGCACTGCATCGAAGGAGAACAACTCTGAAAGGTCTTCCCATATTTCTCCATGAGGATTTGAAGAGGCTTTTCTTGACATGCCTGGTGAGTAAAGCATGAGTTTCTCCCTCAATCATGGATGCACATTAACCATCATGCATGTGCAGTGTACCTTGTATGACAATTCTCTCTGCATTAAAATGTATCTAGACTCTCCTAATAAACACTAGACCTGTTAATAACATGCATTAAATGAGATAGCTGAAAGGAAATCATACACATATTGTCTTTACACTTTATTTTTCTTCGAGTTTTTATCATACAGCAGTATTTCAATCTTTCTGCTTTTAACAGGCAACTGATCCAGATGATAAACAGACCAGAGGTGTCCAAATGGGTGTACTCACCATTCTTGAAGATGATGATGCACCTAACACACTGCCCACAGTTATCAATATTGCCATTGTGCTGGAGGAGACTATTGTTTTCACAGATCTTCAAGACCTCCCCACTGTATTAGCCTACCTTTTTGGCCTGCTCTATGCCTTGAACATGGAGTTCCTGAAAGAACACAAGTACATTTTTGAAACTATTCAGCACATTGTCATGGAACTTTTCACCAGTTGCTCACAGCATGTCAAAAGCTTGAAAACAAAGCTCTTACTTTAAGCTAGAGGCTTCTCTTTTTCTCTGACATATTTTTTAATTTCATTTATTTTATTTTTTTTCTGATCTTTGAGATATGAGCCTTTTTGCAGGACATGGGAGATTTTAACTTTGCTATGACTCAAAAAGAAATTCTTGTATTTGAAAAGACTACTGGCTTTGTTAGGGTTTTGCTGGGATTCAAACCTGGTTCGTTGGTGTGATGATCCAGCCAACCCCCACTAGGCCACAAGGGGGATGACTCAAATGCAGAGGCGTGAGTAGAAAAAGAATCAAAAGGTTTATTTATACTATATACACTATATACAGGGCAAAACAAAAAACAACAAAGAGTATAATCTAACACTGGGAAGACAAAGGGAAAAATAAAATATCAAAAGTTTAAGGTCCAAAAAGGAAAAGGCAAAAATGCAAAAGCTCAGAAGATCCAAAAACAGTCACTACTAAATCCAAAAGAAAGCAAAGTGCAAAACCAAGAACACAGTACAAAAGAAACTGGAGATAAACATAACAGCACAAAGACTCCGTGACAAGAGGACTGAACTCAGGGGTATAAATACACAAACTAATTAAGGACACAGGTGAAGATAATCAGGACAAACAGGCAATTAACAAAAACACAAAACACAGGAACAGTGGCGGCCTCTAAAGGCCAAAATAAACATGACATGAAAAGGAAATAACAGCGGCCTCTAGAGGCCAAAACAGTCCTAGTCCTAACAGGACCCCCCCCCCCAGGAGCGTCTCCTGACGTTCCCAGGGCGATACGGATGGGCCGAATGGAAGTCCCGACATAGTTCTTTATCCAGGACATCCCGAGCAGGAACCCAGCAGCGCTCCTCAGGACCATAGCCCTCCCAGTCCACCAGATATTGCAACCCGCCGCGGACCCGGCGGGAGTCAAGCAGGCGATGCACAGTGAACACAGTCTGCCCCTGGAAGATGCGGGGGGGTGGGGGGTTCCTAGGGGCAGGGGCATACGTAGACGTCAGTACGGGCCGCAACAGGGAAACATGGAAAGTGGGGTTGATCCTCAGAGTCCGGGGCAACTGGAGCCGGTAGGAGACAGGGTTCACCCTGCTCACCACCTTGAAGGGGCCAATGTAGCGAGGAGCAAGCTTGCGGTTCTCCACCCGCAGCGGAAGGTCCTTAGTGGACAGCCAAACCCGCTGCCCAGGGTGGAAAGTGTGTGCAGGTCTTCTATGGCGGTTGGCCTGAGTCTGGTTGGTTCTGGAGGTCTGTATGAGGGTCTTCCTGACCTTACTCCAGGTCTTGCGACACCGTCTCACATATTGGTTGACCGAGGGCACCCCCGCGTCCTCCTCCTGGTCCGTGAACAGAGGTGGCTGGAACCCGAATTGGCACTGGAATGGCGACAGCTTGGTGGCCGATGACTGCAGGGTGTTGTGGGCGTACTCTGCCCATGGCAGCCAGGTGCTCCACGATGTCGGGTTATCCATAGCCAGGCCTCGCAGGGTGGTTTCCAGGTCCTGGTTGAGCCTCTCCGTCTGACCATTGGACTGTGGGTGAAACCCAGAGGAGAGGCTGGCAGTGGCTCCGATGACCTTGCAGAACCCGTGCCACACTCGGGAGGAGAACTGGGGCCCTCGGTCTGAGACGATGTCCTGTGGAAGACCAAAGACTCGGAAGACATGATTGAACATAAGTTTAGCTGTTTCAAGAGCAGAGGGGAGTTTGCACAGTGGTATGAAGCGGCAGGCCTTGGAGAATCTGTCAACTATGACCAAAATGACCGTGTTACCTTGTGACTCAGGGAGACCCGTGATGAAGTCGACTGCCACGTGGGACCAGGGACGCCGGGGAATGGTCAGAGGATGCAGGAGACCCTGGGGACACTGTCGTGGGTTCTTGGTTCTGGTGCAAACCTTACAGGACAGGACAAATGACCTTACTTCCTTCTCCATGTTAGGCCACCAGAAGCGTCTTTTCAGGAAGTCCAGGGTCCTTCGAGCTCCCGGGTGGGCGGTGAGAGGGGAAGAGTGACCCCACTGGAGAACCTTGGCCCGGGCTTGATGTGGGACATACAAGAGGCCCGGCGGCCCCATCCCAGGACCGGGGTCCTGGCGTTGGGCTCGTCGAACAGCCTCCTCAATACCCCAGCGGACAGGGGCCACAATCCGGGACACCGGGATAATAGGCCCAACTTCATTCTCCCTATTAGTGGCAGAGAACAGCCTGGACAGTGCGTCAGGTTTGGTGTTCTTGGAGCCGGGGCGGTACGAGAGGGTGAAGTCAAACCGACTGAAAAACAGGGCCCACCTAGCCTGTCGAGGGTTCAGTCTCTTGGCTTGCTGGAGGTACTTCAGGTTCTTGTGGTCAGTCCAAACCAGGAATGGATGTTGCGCTCCCTCCAGCCAGTGCCTCCACTCCTCAAGTGCCAGTTTGACCGCTAGCAGTTCTCAATCCCCCACATCGTACCGGGACTCCGCAGGACGCAGGCGGTGGGAGAAGTAAGCGCAGGGGTGCAGCTTTCCTTCTGAACGTTGAGAGAGCACCGCACCGACACCACTGTCCGAGGCATCCACCTCCACGATGAATGGTTGGGAGGTGTCCGGGAGGACCAGAATGGGTGCCATGCAGAAGCGGTCCTTGAGGTCTTTGAACGCCTTTTCTGCCTGAGGAGACCAGACATAAGATCCACCTGTCCTTTTGGTGAGGTCTGACATGGGTGCTGCCACAGAACTGAAGTTCCTGATGAACTTGCGGTAGAAGTTAGCGAAACCTAAGAACCGCTGAACCTCCTTAACGGACTTGGGAGTAGGCCAATCCCGGACGGCCAGGGTCTTGGCAGGGTCCATTTGGAGCTGGCCTGTCCGAACAATAAATCCCAGAAAGGAGACCTCGGGAACATGAAATTCGCATTTCTGGGCCTTGGCGAACAGATTGTTCTGTAGCAGCCTCTGGAGAACCTGGCGGACATGGTGGCGGTGCTCCTGCATGGTCTTGGAAAAGATAAGGATGTCGTCGAGGTAGACAAAAACGTACAGGTTAATCATGTCCCTTAAGACGTCGTTGATTAGGGCCTGAAAAACAGCTGGTGCGTTGGTGAGTCCGAAGGGCATCACCTGGTATTCGTAGTGCCCAGACGGGGTGTTAAAGGCAGTCTTCCACTCGTCTCCCTGTCGGATACGGATGAGGTGGTATGCGTTCCGTAGGTCCAACTTGGTGAAGACGGTGGAGCCTTGGAGCAGGTCGAAAGCAGTGGACATCAGCGGAAGGGGATATCGGTTGCGCACAGTGATCTTGTTCAGGCCCCTGTAGTCAATGCATGGTCGGAGCCCCCCATCCTTCTTGCCGACAAAGAAGAAGCCGGCTCCAGCAGGTGAGGTGGAGGGTCGAATGAACCCAGAGACCAGAGCAACTTTGAGGTATTCCTCCATGGCCTTGCGTTCCGGCTGAGAGAGGGAAAACAGTCTGCCACGAGGAGGGGTAGTCCCAGGGAGCAAGTCGATGGCACAGTCGTAGGCCCGGTGCGGAGGAAGAACGGCGGCCCTGCTCTTGCTGAATACCTCCTTGAGATCCCAGTACTCTGTGGGAACTTGAGATAACTCGGTGAGATCAGGGGGCTCAGCAGGAGACACAGGAGAGCTAGAGAGCAGACAAGAGGCATGGCATGCAGGGCCCCATTCCACAACCTGGCTTGTTACCCAGTCTATGCGAGGGTTGTGGCGAGTAAGCCAAGGAAGGCCTAGAATGACTGGGAACTCAGGTGAAGGAATCAGGTGCAGGGATATTTCTTCCTTGTGACCTTGAGACTGGAGGAAGACTGGAGAAGTAACTTGGGTGACTCTTCCATCACCTAACGCTTGGCCATCGAGGGCAGACACAGACAGTGGGACTTCAAGAGGTGCAGTAGGAATATTGATGCTTTGGGCGAAGTGAATATCCATAAAGTTCCCAGCCGCCCCTGAGTCTAACAAAGCTTGACAAGAGTGGACAGACTCACCCCAGGAGATGGAGACCGGGATGTAGATTCCTTGGCCAGGGAGTCCGGGAGAGAGGGTAGGCCCCGTCACAACCCTCCCTCGGCTGGATGGGGTGGTCCTTTTCCCAAGAGTTCGGGACATGATGCTCGGAAATGACCCGGCTTGCCACAGTAGATGCAGCACTTGTCCCTCCTTCTGCGCTCCCTCTCAGATGCGGAGAGGCGAGTACGACCCACTTGCATGGGTTCTGGACAGTCACTGAAGGAGGTAGACGGTCTCCAGGTAGAGGTAGGGAGGCTGGGGGGGCTCAAGGCTTGGTGGCGTTCTCTCATCCTGTTGTCCAGACGAATAGCATGTGAGATGAGGGTTTCGAGGTCACTTGGGCATCCAATAGAGGCCAGACCATCCTTGATGGGGTCAGACAGACCATGGTGGAAGGCTGACACCAGGGCAGTCTCGTTCCATCCACTTACTGCTGCGAGCGTTCGGAACGAGATGGCATAATCTGCGACGCTTCCTCCTTGCCGGATGGACATGAGCTTTCGGGCTGTGTCGGTACTGATGTCCGCCTGATCGAAGACCCGAAGCATCTCTTCAGAGAACCGCTGGAAATCAAGGCACTCAGGTCCCTGTCTTTGCCAGATAGCAGTAGCCCAGGCTCGCGCCTTACCAGCTAATAAGGTGATCACAAAGGCAATCTTGCGGCGATCCGTAGTGTAGGTGGTAGGCTGAAGCTCAAAGGTGAGTTGACACTGGGTAAGGAACTCTCGGCACTCACTGTGCTTGCCGTCGTACCTCTGTGGTGCAGGAAGGCTGGGTTTGCGAGGTGAAGAAGGCAGCATGGCAGGAGGCACAGGAGCAGGAGCGGGAGCTGGAGCTGGGGCTGGATCAGGAGATGCAGGCAGAGATGTCAGCTGTGCCAGGGTTTTCCCGATTTGCTGAAGCAGTTCCTCGTGGCGAGCAAGGGCCTCACATTGGCTGGTGAGCGTACGTCCATGAGCGTCCATGGTTGCTCCGAAGCGTGTCGGAGCTGCCATAATTCCCTGAAGGTTGGCCAGGTAGACAGTTGAAGTAGCCTCTGCTGAGTCGGTCATGACGGAGTCTTTCTGTTAGGGTTTTGCTGGGATTCGAACCTGGTTCGTTGGTGTGATGATCCAGCAAACCCCCACTAGGCCACCAGGGGGATGACTCAAATGCAGAGGCGTGAGGCGGAAGTAGAAAAAGAATCAAAAGGTTTATTTATACTATATACACTATATACAGGGCAAAACAAAAAACAACAAAGAGTATAATCTAACACTGGGAAGACAAAGGGAAAAATAAAATATCAAAAGTTTAAGGTCCAAAAAGGAAAAGGCAAAAATGCAAAAGCTCAGAAGATCCAAAAACAGTCACTACTAAATCCAAAAGAAAGCAAAGTGCAAAACCAAGAACACAGTACAAAGGAAACTGGAGATAAACATAACAGCACAAAGACTCCGTGACAAGAGGACTGAACTCAGGGGTATAAATACACAAACTAATTAAGGACACAGGTGAAGATAATCAGGACAAACAGGCAATTAACAAAAACACAAAACACAGGAAGAGTGGCGGCCTCTAGAGGCCAAAATAAACATGACATGAAAAGGGAATAACAGCGGCCTCTAGAGGCCAAAACAGTCCTAGTCCTAACAGGCTTTCCATCATTTGTGTACTTTCTTTGGGTTCATCTCTGATGAATATTGCCATCCTGTTGGAAGTGGACAGTGTCCTCACAGATCTTCCAGACCTCACTGCATCTGCCTACCCCAAAAGAACACAGGTGCACCTTAAAAACTATTCAGCACATCTTCATGGAACTCTTCTCCACTTGCTCCCAATGGGTCAGGAGCTTGAAAACCAAGTTCTAACTTTATTAAGATAGAGGCTGAACTTTTTCTTTAAACTATTTTGATTTCTTATGATGACTGCTTTTGAATTCTTTTGAGTCTTCAAAAACAAATTGAGAAGAGCCTCTCCAGTGTTTCATTACTTGATTTGAGTTGGTCTTGAACTTTGGTGAACTAGCTAACGCTAGTACTTTGGTTTTATGGTACTACGGTTTCCTCTAGGTAGGTCTAAATATTCTAGCATTTGAATTGTGAATTTTTTTGTGTGTGAATGTTTAGGTAATTGGTTAAATGATTAACTCTTTACCCCTTAATGACGATGTAGTAGTTCAGTGTTGGTGGGTGGAGCACAGAGGACGGCAGGACAGAGATCGGGTTTAACAATAGCGTTTATTGCTACACTTTTCAGTTTAACAATTTTTACTTCGACTAGACACACACACGACTGGCGTCTTGTACGGGGATGAGCTCTCCTCTGCTCTCCCTCTTTAAATAGGGCACGGTCACTGGGAAGACACAGACAAGCACAGGTTAATTGACGTCAGGTGTAGTGATTCTGCCACTTACCTTCCCTGACTCTGCCCTCCTGTCACAGACCGGCGCTTGACCACGCCCCCGCTGCCACATACCCCCACCGCCCGACTCAGGCCGGGCGGCCGTCCGGCCTGCAGCCGACTCCCCCCCCTTGACGGGAGAGGAAGTCCGCCATGACCATCTGCGCCCCTGGCCTGTGGACCACCTTGAAATTAAAGGGTTGGAGTGCCAGATACCAATGGGTGATCCGCGCGTTGGCATCCTTCATGCGGTGGAGCCACTGGAGGGGCGCATGGTCCAAACAGAGGGTGAAAGGGCGCCCCAGCAGGTAGTACCGGAGGGCGAGGACCTCCCACTTGATGGCCAGACACTCCTTCTCTATGGTGCTGTAGTGCCCCTCACGCACCGACAGCTTCCTGCTGATATACAGGACAGGGCGGTTCTCCCCCTCCACCTCCTGGGACAAAACCGCCCCCAGCCCTCTGTCCAACGCATAGGTCTGCAATATAAAGGGGAGAGAAAAGTCAGGGGAGTGTAAAAGTGGCCCCCCACACAGTGCAACCTTAACCTCAGAAAAAGCCCGCTGGCATTGCTCCGTCCACTGGACCGGATCTGGTGCCCCGTTTTTAGTGAGATCAGTCAGCGGGCTGGTGACGTCCGAATAATTAGGTATAAACCTCCGATAATAGCCAGCCAGCCCCAGGAACTGTCTCACCCCCTTTTTGGTCTTGGGCCTCGGGCAGGCCGCAATTGCTGCGGTCTTGTTAATTTGGGGACGCACCTGCCCGTTGCCCAAGTGGAAGCCCAGATACCGTACTTCCACCTGCCCAATCGCACACTTCTTCAGGTTGGCGGTGAGACCCGCTCGCCTCAGCAACCTAAGGACGGCCCTTAGATGTTCGAGTTTCCTCGGCCAGTCATTGCTATAGACGATGATGTCGTCAAGATAAGTGGCCACATAGGTGGCGTGGGGGCGGAGGACCCTGTCCATCAGCCTCTGAAACATAGCGGGTGCCCCAAACAGCCCAAACGGAAGTGTGATGAATTGGTGTAAACCAAATGGCGTGGAAAAGGCCGTTTTTTCTCGGGATAGTGGATTCAAGGGGATCTGCCAATATCCCTTCGTCAAATCCAGTGTCGAATAAAAGCAAGCAGTGCCGAGTCGATCGAGCAACTCATCAGTACGAGGCATTGGGTACGCATCAAATTTAGACACCGGCTTTTCGATAGTCCACACAGAACCGGACCGACCCGTCAGCCTTGGGTACCAAGACCACCGGGCTGCTCTAGTCACTGTGGGACTCCTCGACGATGCCCATTTCGAGCATGGTCTCAAGTTCTTCCTGAACCACCTTTCTTTTTGTGTTTGGGTAGCCTGTAAGCGCAGCTATGCACTACCACCCCTGGGGGCGTCTCTATGTGGTGCTTTATGAGGTTAGTGCGACCGGGCAGGGGCGAGAACACATCCAAAAACTCGGTCTGCAACTGGGCGACCTCCATGAGTTGGGTCGGGGAGAGGTGGTCTCCACAGGGGACCGGAGAGGTACGTGATGCCAATGTCCCTTTTTGAACCTCCGGCCCCTGCTCCGCCTTCTCCGGAACCACCGACACCAACCCCACGGGGACGTCCTAGTTCCAGAGTTTAAGCAGATTGAGGTGGTAAATCTGTAGCACCCCACCCCTGTCCGTTCGCCTCACTTCGTAGTCGACGTCCCCGACTCGCCGTGTGACCTCAAAGGGTCCTTGCCACTTAGCGATCAATTTGGAGCTCAATGTGGGCAACAGTACGAGTACCTTATCTCCTGGTGTGAACTCTCTAAGGCGCGTACCCTTGTTGTACAGGCGGGCTTGCCGTTCTTGGGCCTGCAGCAAATTCTCCTGGGTTAGGTGGGTGAGCATGTGGAGTTTTGCACGCAGGTCCATAATGTATTGAATTTCGTTCTTACCTTGTGAAGGTCCCTCTTCCCAATTTTCCCGCAGCACGTCTAGAATGCCGCACGGCTTACGCCCATATAATAATTCGAATGGGGAGAACCCCATGGAGGCTTGGGGGACCTCTCGCACTGAAAACAACAAGGGCTCGAGCCACTTATCCCAATTACGTGCGTCCTCACTTACAAATTTTTTAATGATATTCTTGAGGGTGCGATTGAATTGAATGGACTAAACCGTCTGTTTGTGGGTGATACACACTAGTGCGGATCGGCTTAATCCCCAATAACCCATACAGTTCGCGCAGTGTCCGTGACATAAATGTGGTGCCTTGATCAGTCAGAATCTCTTTCGAGATTCCAACTCGGGAGATAATGCGGAAGAGCGCCTCCGCAATACTGCATGCTGAGATATTGCGCAGAGGCACTGCTTCCGGGTATCGTGTTGCATAGTCCACCAGAACTAATATAAAGCGGTACCCTCGTGCTGACCGATCTAATGGCCCGACGAGATCCATCCCAATCCTTTCGAACAGGGTCTCGATTAATGGTAGAGGGCACGAAGGCGCTTTTGGAATGGCCGCCGGATTTACTAACTGGCATTCGCGGCACGCCGTACACCACCTACGAACATCGCCGCGAATCCCCGGCCAATAGAATCGGGCCATTATTCGGGCTAGTGTCTTATCCTGCCCTAAGTGTCCAGCCATGGGATTAAAGTGAGCCGCCTGGAATACCAATGCCCGGTGGCTCTTTGGAATTAAAAGTTGCGTGATTTGCTCTTTAGTTCGAGTGTCCTGCATCACTCAGTATAACCTATCCTTCATAATGCGAAGTAGGGGAAGGACAGGGTGGCATTCGGCGGGAGCATTTGACCATCGATTACTCTCACTTGGTCAAACGCATGTCGCAGAGTCTCGTCTCGCGACTGCTCTAATGGGAAATCTGCGAGGGATTCCCCAATAGAGAGAGGAGGGGCCGGTGGCTCCTCACTCTGATGCGGAGATGACGTAGACGGCTCTGTGACAGCTGCTCCCGCCAAAGCGACACCGGGACCTCCCCCGTTAAATGGCAGGACCCACTCTTTACTAAGCGTGTCATTAAGTCCCGAAATCCCGACCAATCAGTCCCCAAGATTAAAGAGTGGGTAAGGCGAGGATTAACCGCCGACTTCACTATAAATTTTTCCCCTCGGAAAAAAATGTGGACTGACACCAAAGGGTAGCTGTGAACGTCCCCATGCACACACAACACCTTCACCCCCTGTGCTCCCCCCAATGCCTTGTTTTGTACCAGGCTTTGGTGAATTGAGGTCTGATTACAACCAGAATCCACCAACGCCTGATATGTATCCCCTTGAATACTCACCGGTATGCGATACGCTCCGGCCCGATCAAGGGCAGCTTCTGGCGCGTCGGGGATCCGAACCACCGCGCCCACCTCCATTGCCGTGCATTGCTGTTGGAGGTGGCCCGGTTCCCCGCAGCGCCAGCAAACCGGCCCGGGCTTCCTCTCTGCACCGGTGTTCTGGGTCTCACTCACCTGAGGGGGGTGAGAGACAGACACAGAAGGGAGAAACGGGAGGGCACCGCAGATGCGGCGGGCCGGCTGGGGTGGTGCCGGCCCCCGCCTCCGCCTCTGCGGTGGGGGAGTGGGGCGAGGACGGGACACAGGAGGAGGGGGAGAGAGAGAGAAGAGGAGAGAAGAGAAGAGGCGGTCTGTTGTCCTGCCACCGGAACAGCCGCCAAATGGTCCTCCGCCAGCTCGATGGCCTGATCCAGCGGCGCCAGGCAGTGGCACTGGACCCACTCTGCTGTTCCTGTCGGCAAGCACGCGATGAACTGCTCCAGCACCACCTGATTGACGATCTCCTCGGCGTCGTGGTTGTTGGCCCTCAGCCACCGCCAGCAGGTGTCCCAGAGTTGCTGGCCAAACGCGAATGGCCGGCCGACTTCCTCCAAGCGCAGACCGCAGAAGCGCTGGCGCTGCTGTTCGGGGGTGCACCCCACGCGCTGGAGGATGGCCCGGCGAAGGTCCGCATAGGCCAGCCGGTGGTCGGCGGGGAGCTGTAGCGCAGCCAGCTGTGCCTCTCCCGTTAGCAGGGGGAGGAGGCGCGCCACGCGCTGATCCATTGGCCATCCCGAGGTCTCCGCGACTTGCTCAAAGAGCGTGATGAAAGCCTCGGGGTCATCCTGCGGGCCCATCTTTGTCAGGGTGAGGGGGGACAGGCCCGCGATGGAAGCGTCGGTTGTCCCCGCCGACGCGAGGAGGTGCTGGAACGCCTGTCAGTCCTCTTGCTGGGCCAACACCAGGGCCTCGAAGCGCTGCTCCTGCTCCTTACGGAGCATGACTAGGGCCTGGTGCTGGCTTTGCTGGGCTGTGGCGAGGGCGTGGACCAGGTCGGCGAACGTGGAAGACTCCATGGGGCGGTTCGGCGTTGGTGCTCCAATTCTCCCGGGTTTCAGCACCAATGTAGTAGTTCAGTGTTGGTGGGTGGAGCACAGAGGACGGCAGGACAGAGATTGGGTTTAACAATAGCGTTTATTGCTACACTTTTCAGTTTAACAATTTTTACTTTGACTAGACACACACACAACTGGCGTCTTGTACGGGGATGAGCTCTTCTCTGCTCTCTGCTCTCCCTCTTTAAATAGGGCACAGTCACTGAGAAGACACACACAAGCACAGGTTAATTGATGTCAAGTGTAGTGATTCTGCCACTTACCTTCCCTGACTCCACCCTCCTGTCACAGATCGGCGCTTGACCATGCCCCCGCTGCCACAGACGACATATGACGGCCCCGTGTATATCCCATAATGACGACATATGACGCCAGCGTGTATGCACCATAATGACGACATTTGACGACTCTGAATTTGCCTCTACATACGTATTTTACCCTTTACAGGTATCCCAGGTGAATATTTATGCTAAAATGTATGAATTTTGAAAAGATAATTGAACAACTTTATATAAAGCATCTTTGTAAAGTTGCAGTAATCATTTATTGTACACCATTTGACATGAATTCTTCAGGTAAAATATGAAGATTGGTTTTCACACAGGTATTACTCACCTTTCAGATACTACCTGTGAGTTGGTGAATGTTGAAACATAACTTTATGAGTGATTTTTGTATTCTGTGTCATGCCCTCTTTTCAAAAATGTATGATATGTCATGATTGTTTCAACATAATGAAGGAGAAAACTGATATGAACAAAACCTTGTCTTTAGACATTTTTTCTTGTAAATATGTTCTGAGGGTAAACAGTATATACATATACAAGGGTGGCTGTAGCACAGTGTTGTTTGTGGCAGCCATTTTTGATTTAGCTTTAGTCTTATGGACGAAATGGGTATTAGTGTTAGTCACATTTTAGTCAATTCCATCCTTGATAGTTTTGGTCTAGTTTTAGTCAACGAAAACTAAAAGGGTTTTAGTCCAGTTTTAGTCAGTCATTCATTTTAGTCAAAAAAAATAATGACTTTAAAACATTAAATTAGGCCAATACAGAGATAGGAAATTGTAATCGAGGTTGACAGGTTGTGCATAACATACTCTCGACATAAACGCTGTCTAGTGTGCATGCTTTCGACATAAACGCTGTCTAGGTGTGCATGCTCTCTACATAAATGCTGTCTAGTGTGCATGATCTCAACATAAACGCTGTCTAGTGCGCATACTATCTACATAAACACTGTCTAGTGCGCATACTATCTACATAAATGCTGTCAAGTGCACATACTATCTACATAAACACTGTCTAGTGTGTACTGGATGCTCTCTACATAAACGCTGTCTAGTGTGTACTGGATGCTCTCTACATAAACGCTATCTAGTGTGCATGCTCTCTACATAAATGCTGTCTAGTGTGTACTGGATGCTCTCGACATAAACGCTGTCTAGTGTGCATACTCTCTACATAAACGCTGTCTCGTGCACATACTCTCTACATAAACACTGTCTAGTGTGCATGCTCTCTACATAAACACTGTCTAGTGTGCATGCTCTCTACATAAACGCTGTCTAGTGTGCATACTCTCTACATAAACGCTGTCTAGTGTGCAAACTCTCTACATAAACACTGTCTAGTGTGCATGCTCTCTACATAAATGGTGTCTAGTGTGCATGCTCTCTACATAAACGCTGTCTAGTGCGCATACTCTCTACATAAATGCTGTCTAGTGCGTATGCTCTCTACATAAACACTGTCTAGTGTGCATGCTCTCTACATAAATGGTGACTAGTGTGCATGCTCTCTACATAAACGCTGTCTAGTGTGCAAACTCTCTACATAAACACTGTCTAGTGTGCATACTCTCTACATAAATGCTGTCTAGTGCGTATGCTCTCTACATAAACACTGTCTAGTGTGCATGCTCTCTACATAAACGCTGTCTAGTGTGCATACTCTCTACATAAACGCTGTCTAGTGTGCAAACTCTCTACATAAACACTGTCTAGTGTGCATGCTCTCTACATAAATGGTGTCTAGTGTGCATGCTCTCTACATAAACGCTGTCTAGTGCGCATACTCTCTACATAAATGCTGTCTAGTGCGTATGCTCTCTACATAAACGCTGTCTAGTGTGCATACTCTCTACATAAACGCTGTCTAGTGTGCAAACTCTCTACATAAACACTGTCTAGTGTGCATGCTCTCTACATAAATGGTGTCTAGTGTGCATGCTCTCTACATAAACGCTGTCTAGTGTGCATACTCTCTACATAAACGCTGTCTAGTGTGCAAACTCTCTACATAAACACTGTCTAGTGTGCATGCTCTCTACATAAATGGTGTCTAGTGTGCATGCTCTCTACATAAACGCTGTCTAGTGCGCATACTCTCTACATAAATGCTGTCTAGTGCGTATGCTCTCTACATAAACGCTGTCTAGTGTGCATGCTCTCTACATAAACGCTGTCTAGTGTGCAAACTCTACATAAACGCTGTCTAGTGCACATACTCTCTACATAAATGCTGTCTAGTATGTATGCTCTCTACATAAACGTTGTCTAGTGTGTATGCGCTCTACATAAACACTGTCTAGTGTGTATACTCTACATAAACACTGTCTAGTGTGCATACTCTACATAAACATTGTCTAGTGTGTATGCTCTCTACATAAACGCTGTCTAGTGTGCATGCTCTCTACATAAACACTGTCTAGTGTGCATACTCTCTACATAAACGCTGTCTAGTGTGCAAACTCTCTACCTAAACGCTGTCTAGTGTGCATGCTCTCGACATAAACGCTGTCTAGTGTGCATACTCTCTACAAAAACGCTGTCTCGTGCACATACTTTCTACATAAACACTGTCTAGTGTGCATGCTCTCTACATAAACGCTGTCTAGTGCACATACTCTCTACATAAATGCTGTCTAGTATGTATGCTCTCTACATAAACGTTGTCTAGTGTGTATGCGCTCTACATAAACACTGTCTAGTGTGTATGCTCTCTATATAAACGCTGTCTAGTGTGTATACTCTACATAAACGCTGTCTAGTGCGCATACTTTCTACATAAACGCTGTCTAGTGTGCATGCTCTCTACATAAATGGTGTCTAGTGTGCATGCTCTCTACATTAACATTGTCTAGTGCGCATACTCTCTACATAAATGCTGTCTAGTGCGTATGCTCTCTACATAAATGCTGTCTAGTGTGCATGCTCTCTACATAAACGCTGTCTAGTGTGCATGCTCTCTACATAAACGCTGTCTAGTGTGCATGCTCTCTACATAAATGGTGTCTAGTGTGCATGCTCTCTACATAAATGCTGTCTAGTGTGTATACTCTGTACATAATTGCTGTCTAGTGTGCATCCTCTCTAGATAAACGCTGTCTAGTGCGCATACTCTACATAAATGCTGTCTTGTTTGTATACTCTACATAAATGCCGTCTAGTGTGCATGCTCTCTACATAAACGCTTTCTACTGTGCATGCTCTCTACATAAACGCTGTCTAGTGTGCATACTCTCTACATAAATGCTGTCTAGTGTGCATGCTCTCTACATAAACACTGTCTAGTGTGCATGCTCTCTACATAAACGCTGTCTAGTGTGCATGCTCTCGACATAAACGCTGTCTAGTGTGCAAACTCTCTACATAAACGCTGTCTAGTGCACATACTCTCTACATAAATGCTGTCTAGTATTTATTCTCTCTACATAAACGTTGTCTAGTGTGTATGCGCTCTACATAAACACTGTCTAGTGTGCATGCTCTCTACATAAACGCTGTCTAGTGTGCATGCTCTCGACATAAACGCTGTCTAGTGTGCATACTCTCTACAAAAACGCTGTCTCGTGTACATACTTTCTACATAAACGCTGTCTAGTGTGCATACTCTCTACATAAACACTGTCTAGTGTGCATGCTCTCTACATAAATGGTGTCTAGTGTGCATGCTCTCTACATTAACCTTGTCTAGTGCGCATACTCTCTACATAAATGCTGTCTAGTGCGTATGCTCTCTACATAAACGCTGTCTAGTGCACATACTCTCTACATAAACGCTGTCTAGTGTGCATGCTCTCGAAATAAACGCTGTCTAGTGTGCAAACTCTCTACATAAACGCTGTCTAGTGCGCATACTCTCTACATAAATGCTGTCTAGTAAGTATGCTCTCTACATCAACGTTGTCTAGTGTGTATGCTCTCTACATAAACACTGTGTAGTGTGTATGCTCTCTACATAAACGCTGTCTAGTGTGCATACTCTCTACATAAACACTGTCTAGTGTGCATGCTCTCTACATAAACGCTGTCTAGTGTGCATACTCTCTACATAAACACTGTCTAGTGTGCATGCTCTCTACATAAACACTGTAGTGTGCATACTCTCTACATAAACGCTGTCTAGTGTGCATGCTCTCTACATAAATGCTATCTAGTGTGCATACTCTCTACATAAACGCTGTCTAGTGCGCATACTTTCTACTTAAACGTTGTCTAGTGTGCATACTCTCTACATAAACGCTGTCTAGTGTGCATGCTCTCTACATAAACGCTGTCTCGTGCACATACTCTCTACATAAACACTGTCTAGTGTGCATGCTCTCTACATAAACGCTGTCTAGTGTGCATACTCTATATAAACGTTGTCTAGTGCGTATGCTCTCTACATAAACGCTGTCTAATGTGCATGCTCTCTACATAAACGCTATCTAGTGTGCATACTCTCTACATAAACGCTGTCTAGTGTGCATACTCTCTACATAAATACTGTCTAGTGTGCAAACTCGCTACATAAACGCTATCTAGTGTGCAAACTCTCTACATAAACGCTGTCTGGTGCACATACTCTCTACATAAATGCTGTCTAGTATTTATTCTCTCTACATAAACGTTGTCTAGTGTGTATGCGCTCTACATAAACACTGTCTAGTGTGCATGCTCTCTACATAAACGCTGTCTAGTGTGCATGCTCTCGACATAAACGCTGTCTAGTGTGCATACTCTCTACAAAAACGCTGTCTCGTGTACATACTCTCTATATAAACACTGTCTAGTGTGCATGCTCTCTACATAAATGGTGTCTAGTGTGCATGCTCTCTACATTAACCTTGTCTAGTGCGCATACTCTCTACATAAATGCTGTCTAGTGCGTATGCTCTCTACATAAATGGTGTCTAGTGTGTATGCTCTCTATATAAACGCTGTCTAGTGTGTATACTCTACAAAAACGCTGTCTAGTGTGCATACTCTACATAAACGTTGTCTAGTGCGTATGCTCTCTACATAAACGCTGTCTAGTGTGCATGCTCTCTACATAAACGCTGTCTAGTGTGCATACTCTCTACATAAACGCTGTCTAGTGTGCAAACTCTCTACATAAACACTGTCTAGTGTGCATGCTCTCTACATAAATGGTGTCTAGTGTGCATGCTCTCTACATAAACGCTGTCTAGTGCGCATACTCTCTACATAAATGCTGTCTAGTGCGTATGCTCTCTACATAAACGCTGTCTAGTGTGCATGCTCTCGACATAAACGCTGTCTAGTGTGCATACTCTCTACAAAAACGCTGTCTCGTGTACGTACTTTCTACATAAACGCTGTCTAGTGTGCATGCTCTCTGCATAAACGCTGTCTAGTGTGCAAACTCTCTACTTAAACGCTGTCTAGTGCGCATACTCTCTACATAAACGCTGTCTAGTGCGCATACTCTCTACATAAATGCTGTCTAGTGCGTATGCTCTCTACATAAACGCTGTCTAGTGTGCATGCTCTCGACATAAACGCTGTCTTGTGCGCATACTTTCTACATAAACGCTGTCTAGTGTGTAAACTCTCTACATAAACGCTGTCTAGTGCACATACTCTCTACATAAATGCTGTCTAGTATGTATGCTCTCTACATCAACGTTGTCTAGTGTGTATGCTCTCTACATAAACACTGTCTAGTGTGTATGCTCTCTACATAAACGCTGTCTAGTGTGTATACTCTACATAAACGCTGTCTAGTGCGCATACTTTCTACTTAAACGTTGTCTAGTGTGCATACTCTCTACATAAACGCTGTCTAGTGTGCATGCTCTCTACATAAACGCTGTCTCGTGCGCATACTCTCTACATAAACACTGTCAAGTGTGCATGCTCTCTACATAAACGCTGTCTAGTGTGCATACTCTCTACATAAACACTGTCTAGTGTGCATGCTCTCTACATAAACGCTGTCTAGTGTGCATACTCTCTACATAAACGCTGTCTAGTGTGCATACTCTCTACATAAACGTTGTCTAGTGTGCATACTCTCTACATAAACGCTGTCTAGTGTGCATACTCTCTACATAAACGCTGTCTAGTGTGCATACTCTCTACATAAACACTGTCTAGTGTGCATGCTCTCTACATAAATGGTGTCTAGTGTGCATGCTCTCTACATAAACGCTGTCTTGTGCGCATACTTTCTACATAAACGCTGTCTAGTGTGTAAACTCTCTACATAAACGCTGTCTAGTGCACATACTCGCTACATAAATGCTGTCTAGTATGTATGCTTTCTACATAAACATTGTCTAGTGTGTATGCTCTCGACATAAATGCTGTCTAGTGTGTATACTCTACATAAACGCTGTCTAGTGCGCATACTTTCTACATAAACGCTGTCTAATGTGCATGCTCTCTACATAAACGCTGTCTAGTGTGCATACTCTCTACATAAACGCTGTCTAGTGTGCATACTCTCTACATAAACACTGTCTAGTGTGCATGCTCTCTACATAAACGCTGTCTAGTGCACATACTCTCTACATAAACACTGTCTAGTGTGCAAACTCTCTACATAAACGCTGTCTAGTGTGCAAACTCTCTACATAAACGCTGTCGAGTGCACATACTCTCTACATAAATGCTGTCTAGTATGTATTCTCTCTACATAAACGTTGTCTAGTGTGTATGCGCTCTACATAAACACTGTCTAGTGTGTATGCTCTCTATATAAACGCTGTCTAGTGTGCATACTCTCTACATAAACGCTGTCTAGTGTGCAAACTCTCTACATAAACACTGTCTAGTGTGCATGCTCTCTACATAAATGGTGTCTAGTGTGCATGCTCTCTACATAAACGCTGTCTAGTGCGCATACTCTCTACATAAATGCTGTCTAGTGCGTATGCTCTCTACATAAACGCTGTCTAGTGTGCTTGCTCTCGACATAAACGCTGTCTTGTGCGCATACTTTCTACATAAACGCTGTCTAGTGTGTAAACTCTCTACATAAACGCTGTCTAGTGCACATACTCTCTACATAAATGCTGTCTAGTATGTATGCTCTCTACATCAACGTTGTCTAGTGTGTATGCTCTCTACATAAACACTGTCTAGTGTGTATGCTCTCTACATAAACGCTGTCTAGTGTGCATACTCTCTACATAAACACTGTCTAGTGTGCATGCTCTCTACATAAACGCTGTCTAGTGTGCATACTCTCTACATAAATGCTGTCTAGTGTGCATGCTCTCTACATAAACGCTGTCTAGTGTGCATACTCTCTACATAAACACTGTCTAGTGTGCATGCTCTCTACATAAACGCTGTCTAGTGTGCATACTCTCTACATAAACGCTGTCTAGTGTGCATACTCTCTACATAAACGCTGTCTAGTGTGCATACTCTCTACATAAACGCTGTCTAGTGTGCATACTCTCTACATAAACGCTGTCTAGTGTGCATACTCTCTACATAAATGGTGTCTAGTGTGCATGCTCTCTACATAAACGCTGTCTTGTGCGCATACTTTCTACATAAACGCTGTCTAGTGTGTAAACTCTCTACATAAACGCTGTCTAGTGCACATACTCGCTACATAAATGCTATCTAGTATGTATGCTCTCTACATAAACATTGTCTAGTGTGTATGCTCTCTACATAAATGCTGTCTAGTGTGTATACTCTCTACATAAACGCTGTCTAGTGCTCATACTTTCTACATAAACGCTGTCTAATGTGCATGCTCTCTACATAAACGCTGTCTAGTGTGCATACTCTCTACATAAACGCTGTCTAGTGTGCATACTCTCTACATATACACTGTCTAGTGTGCATGCTCTCTACATAAACGCTGTCTAGTGCACATACTCTCTACATAAATGCTGTCTAGTATGTATTCTCTCTACATAAACGTTGTCTAGTGTGTATGCGCTCTACATAAACACTGTCTAGTGTGTATGCTCTCTATATATATACCCTGTCTAGTGTGCATACTCTCTACATAAACGCTGTCTAGTGTGCAAACTCTCTACATAAACATTGTCTAGTGTGCATGCTCTCGACATAAATGGTGACTAGTGTGCATGCTCTCTACATAAACGCTGTCTAGTGTGCATACTCTCTACAAAAACGCTGTCTCGTGTACATACTTTCTACATAAACGCTGTCTAGTGTGCATGCTCTCTACATAAACGCTGTCTAGTGTGCAAACTCTCTACATAAACGCTGTCTAGTGCACATACTCTCTACATAACTGCTGTCTAGTATGTATGCTCTCTACATAAATGTTGTCTAGTGTGTATACTCTACATAAACGCTGTCTAGTGCGCATACTTTCTACATAAACGCTGTCTAGTGTGCTTGCTCTCTACATAAATGGTCTCTAGTCTGCATGCTCTCTACATTAACATTGTCTAGTGCGCATACTGTCTACATAAATGCTGTCTAGTGCGTATGCTCTCTACATAAATGCTGTCTAGTGTGCATGCTCTCTACATAAACGCTGTCTAGTGTGCATCCTCTCTACATAAATGCTGTCTAGTGCACATACTCTACATAAACACTGTCTTGTTTGTATACTCTACATAAATGCCGTCTAGTGTGCATGCTCTCTACCTAAACGCTGTCTACTGTGCATGCTCTCTACATAAACGCTGTCTAGTGTGCATACTCTCTACATAAATGCTGTCTAGTGCATATGCTCTCTACATGAACGCTGTCTAGTGTGCATGCTCTCTACATAAACACTGTCTAGTGTGCATGCTCTCTACATAAATGGTGTCTAGTGTGCATGCTCTCTACATAAATGCTGTCTAGTGTGTATACTCTGTACATAATTGCTGTCTAGTGTGCATCCTCTCTAGATAAACGCTGTCTAGTGCGCATACTCTACATAAATGCTGTCTTGTTTGTATACTCTACATAAATGCCGTCTAGTGTGCATGCTCTCTACATAAACGCTGTCTACTGTGCATGCTCTCTACATAAACGCTGTCTAGTGTGCAAACTCTCTACATAAACACTGTCTAGTGTGCATGCTCTCTACATAAATGGTGTCTAGTGTGCATGCTCTCTACATAAACGCTGTCTAGTGCGCATACTCTCTACATAAATGCTGTCTAGTGCGTATGCTCTCTACATAAACGCTGTCTAGTGTGCATGCTCTCGACATAAACGCTGTCTTGTGCGCATACTTTCTACATAAACGCTGTCTAGTGTGTAAACTCTCTACATAAACGCTGTCTAGTGCACATACTCTCTACATAAATGCTGTCTAGTATGTATGCTCTCTACATCAACGTTGTCTAGTGTGTATGCTCTCTACATAAACACTGTCTAGTGTGTATGCTCTCTACATAAACGCTGTCTAGTGTGTATACTCTACATAAACGCTGTCTAGTGCGCATACTTTCTACTTAAACGTTGTCTAGTGTGCATACTCTCTACATAAACGCTGTCTAGTGTGCATGCTCTCTACATAAACGCTGTCTCGTGCGCATACTCTCTACATAAACACTGTCTAGTGTGCATGCTCTCTACATAAACGCTGTCTAGTGTGCATACTCTCTACATAAACACTGTCTAGTGTGCATGCTCTCTACATAAACGCTGTCTAGTGTGCATACTCTCTACATAAACGCTGTCTAGTGTGCATACTCTCTACATAAACGTTGTCTAGTGTGCATACTCTCTACATAAACGCTGTCTAGTGTGCATACTCTCTACATAAACGCTGTCTAGTGTGCATACTCTCTACATAAACACTGTCTAGTGTGCATGCTCTCTACATAAATGGTGTCTAGTGTGCATGCTCTCTACATAAACGCTGTCTTGTGCGCATACTTTCTACATAAACGCTGTCTAGTGTGTAAACTCTCTACATAAACGCTGTCTAGTGCACATACTCGCTACATAAATGCTGTCTAGTATGTATGCTTTCTACATAAACATTGTCTAGTGTCTATGCTCTCTACATAAATGCTGTCTAGTGTGTATACTCTACATAAACGCTGTCTAGTGCGCATACTTTCTACATAAACGCTGTCTAATGTGCATGCTCTCTACATAAACGCTGTCTAGTGTGCATACTCTCTACATAAACGCTGTCTAGTGTGCATACTCTCTACATAAACACTGTCTAGTGTGCATGCTCTCTACATAAACGCTGTCTAGTGCACATACTCTCTACATAAATGCTGTCTAGTATGTATTCTCTCTACATAAACTTTGTCTAGTGTGTATGCGCTCTACATAAACACTGTCTAGTGTGTATGCTCTCTATATATACCCTGTCTAGTGTGCATACTCTCTACATAAACGCTGTCTAGTGTGCAAACTCTCTACATAAACACTGTCTAGTGTGCATGCTCTCTACATAAATGGTGACTAGTGTGCATGCTCTCTACATAAACCCTGTCTAGTGTGCATGCTCTCGACATAAACGCTGTCTAGTGTGCATACTCTCTACAAAAACGCTGTCTCGTGTACATACTTTCTACATAAACGCTGTCTAGTGTGCATGCTCTCTACATAAACGCTGTCTAGTGTGCAAACTCTCTACATAAACGCTGTCTAGTGCACATACTCTCTACATAACTGCTGTCTAGTATGTATGCTCTCTACATAAATGCTGTCTAGTGCGTATGCTCTCTACATAAATGCTGTCTAGTGTGCATGCTCTCTACATAAACCCTGTCTAGTGTGCATCCTCTCTACATAAATGCTGTCTAGTGCACATACTCTACATAAACACTGTCTTGTTTGTATACTCTACATAAATGCCGTCTAGTGTGCATGCTCTCTACCTAAACGCTGTCTACTGTGCATGCTCTCTACATAAACGCTGTCTAGTGTGCATACTCTCTACATAAATGCTGTCTAGTGCATATGCTCTCTACATGAACGCTGTCTAGTGTGCATGCTCTCTACATAAACACTGTCTAGTGTGCATGCTCTCTACATAAATGGTGTCTAGTGTGCATGCTCTCTACATAAATGCTGTCTAGTGTGTATACTCTGTACATAATTGCTGTCTAGTGTGCATCCTCTCTAGATAAACGCTGTCTAGTGCGCATACTCTACATAAATGCTGTCTTGTTTGTATACTCTACATAAATGCCGTCTAGTGTGCATGCTCTCTACATAAACGCTGTCTACTGTGCATGCTCTCTACATAAACGCTGTCTAGTGTGCATACTCTATATAAACATTGTTTAGTGCGTATGCTCTCTACATAAACGCTGTCTAATGTGCATGCTCTCTACATAAACGCTGTCTAGTGTGCATACTCTCTACATAAACACTGTCTAGTGTGCATGCTCTCTACATAAATGGTGTCTAGTGTGCATGCTCTCTACATAAACGCTGTCTAGTGCAGACATCTCAAGTCTCCCGGAAGTTCCGGGAGTCTCCCGCATATTGATAGTGGCTCCCTGATGCCCGCAAATTGGATATTTCTCGGAATCTTGAGCAAGCAAGCAAGAGCATGCACGTTAAACATTAATGTCTGCATCGTGCATATGACGGAGTGCGCGAGGGAGGGCGAGAGAGATTGCGTGTGTGCCTGTTCATGTAGCGCATGCTAGACAAAGAGCATCCTGATTGGTTTACAGACATCCAAACTCATTTCAGGGAGGTGTCGTGACCCCCCGCTGATGGGAAAAAAGTCATGTCTCACGACACCTCCCTGAAATGAGTTTCTGCAGGTTGGGATGTCTGCTAGTGTGTATACTCCATTGTTTACAGACTCGTGTTTCTGCCTCCGTTTAACATGTCGCAATGCGCTGATAGAGCACAAACATGTCATGATGAACACACAACTAGAAGATGACCACGCTGTCTGCGTTAATGTAAATATGATGGCTACACATGCTGCTAACATTAGAGTAGCCAGGTGTGCTGCTGCTCATTTAGACATATTAAGGCACAGCAACAGGTCTGAAAAGCTACATTTCCCCCCATATGTTTCACAGTAACTCATATATGGGTCAATATATGACAAAGCATTCAGTTGCTGTCCCACCAAAAATCCCTGCAGGACAAGTTTTACTCATGACATGTTAATTGAATTTAAGTTAGCTTAACCAAGCCAACTTTAGCATGAAGCTAGCGGTCCCATTCATTTTCGCCAGGTCACGGGGTTTTGGAAAACTTCATAGGAAATTCATCACAGACCGATTGTTGAGTGACATTAACCAAAGCTAGCAAACGTATACATGATCTGTTAAGGACTTCTTGTAATGTTAACTTACCGTCGCAGAAATAGCAGCATTGTGTGCCTTTAGATGCCTCTTGAGGTCAGTCATATTCTTGCCACATAGTTTATAGCTACAGCGTGTACCTCTTTCTCCCACTACAAGGCATTCCATTTTATTTTCTGCTGGATTATGTGTAAAGTATGTCCATAAATCATCACGTCTTTTCCACCCACCAAGCCCTTGTGCTGGTGTTGCCAATAGTCCATGAACTGTGTGGCTGCCCCGGTGCACACTGTGCCCGGATATGCCTGGTGGTGGGCATGACCAAACAAGGACAGGATGCAGGTGCATTGCTGATATTTTCAGTATTTGGCAGACAGATTGCACGCACCGTTGGAGGAAACACCATGCATTTTGATAGTCCTATAGCCAACCCACTAACATTTTTGTCTCGTCTCATCAACGAAAACAACAGATACGTCTCGTCATATTTTCGTGATCAAAGAGTTATGTTTAGCTCGTCACTGTATCGTTTTAGTCATGAAAAAAGGTGCGTTAACGAAATCCTTTCATCATCATCGTTAACGAAAACAACACTGCTGTAGCAACTGCTTTAAGGGGTAAAGAGTTAAGGCAATTGTTTGTAGCACTGGCATGAGCCATTAATGGTCAGTTTGGTTGTTTCAAAGACTAATTTGATGGTAAGGCAGTGGTGAGCTCAATATGAAAAAAAAAATCCAGATTTTTTTTGTAGTTCTGTGTTAGTTCAAAGATACTTACAAGCTGAACACTTGCAGTGCAGCTTGCATCTTTTGTGCCAAATTGTGCTGTGTACTATTGCTCTTAATGATGTATGCAGAAAGGTCAGCTTGCAATTTGACAGACATTTGGATTTATATTTGATTTAAGAGACTGCCACTCTTGTTGATGTTCATTTTAAAATAGTCAAGTTCTGTGCCATTTGTGGTATCATTTTAATAGTTGGCTGGTACTGAATTGTAGTTTGCACATTTAATTTGTTTAATTAGCCTTAGGCTTAAAATAAGTTGAATGTGTGGCTAACAAAAAAACATTGCCACTATAGTATGCTTATGCACACCAATCCTCCAAAGCCCTTCCTTACTCCATCAGAAATAAGCAAGGGTGTGATTGGGAGGAACAGCCCATGTGATCTGCCCCCAAGTAGTGCTCTGTTATTGGATTTCTGTGCTAGGTATAGCCTGTCCATAACAAATGGCATGTTTGCGCACCAGGGTGTTCATAAGTTCACTTGGTACCAGAGTGCTCTAGGTCATGGGTCAATGATTGATTTTGTAGCCATATCACCAGACTTGTGGCTGTATGTCTTGGACACTCAAGGGAAGAGAGGAGCTGAGCTGTCAACTGATCACCACTTGGTAGTGAGTTGAATCAAATGGCAGGGGAAGATGCTGGACAGACCTGGCAAACCAAAATGTATAGTGCAGGTGTTCATGGAACATTTAGCAGAGCCTCCCATCAGACAGAACTTCAACTCACACATCCAGCAGATCTTCTCCTGCATTCTAGGAGAGGCTGGCGACATTGAGTATGAATGTACCATGTTCCATGTCTCCATTGCTGAAGTGGCTGTATGGAGCTGTGGTCGCAAGGTCATTGATTCCAGGCATGGCAGCAACCCCCAAACCTGGTGGTGGACACCAGTGGTTAAGGGAGTTGTCAAGTTGAAGAAGGATGCCTTCCAAGCCTGGTTGGCTTGTAGAATTCCTGAAGCAATCAATGGGTACCGATGAGCCAAGTGGAATATGGCTGTAGCAATTGTGGAAACAAAAACTTGCGTGTAGGAGGAGTTTGGTGAGGCCATGGAAAAAGACTTTCTGTCAGCTTCAAAGAGATTCTGGCAAATTGTCAGGCAATTCAGGAGGGGAAAGCATTGCTTTGCCCATGCTGTTTATAGCAGGGATGGAGTGCTGTTGATGTCAACTGGGGATATGGTTGGATGATGGAAGAAATACTTTGAGGATCTCTTGAACCCATCTGACACACTTTCCACAGAGGATTTACAGTTGGAAGACTCAGGGAGGACTTGTCCATAACTAGAGTGGAGGTCATTTGAGTAGTTAAAAAACTCCTCAATAGCTGGGGTCCAGGAGTGGATAAGATTCATCCTGAGTTCCTGAAGGCTTAGGATGTTGTTGGCCTGTCTTGGGTGACATGCCTCTTCAACATTGCGTGGAGGTTAGTGACAGTGTCTCTGGACTGGTAGAACAGGGTGGTGGTTCCCATCTTTAAGAAGGGGGACTGGAGGGTGTGCTCCATCTTTAGGGGGATCACACTCCTCAGCAGGTGGCACGGTGGTGTAGTGGTTAGCGCTGTCGCCTCACAGCAAGAAGGTCCGGGTTCGAGCCCTGTGGCCGGCGAGGGCCTTTCTGTGTGGAGTTTGCATGTTCTCCCCTTGTCCACGTGGGTTTCCTCCAGGTGCTCCGGTTTCCCCCACAGTCCAAAGACATGCAGGTTAGGTTAACTGGTGACTCTAAATTGACCGTAGGTGTGAATGTGAGTGTGAATGGTTGTCTGTGTCTATGTGTCAGCCCTGTGATGACCTGGCAACTTGTCCAGGGTGTACCCCGCCTTTCACCCGTAGTCAGCTGTGATAGGCTCCAGCTTGCCTGCGACCCTGTAGAACAGGACAAAGCGGCTAGAGATAATGAGATGAGATGAGACACTCATCAGCCTCCCAGGAAAGGTCTATGAAAAGGTACTGGAAAGGAGGATTCATCCATTCATCAAACCTCAGATTCAGGAGCAACAATGCAGTTTTTGTCCTGGTCATGGAACACTGGACCAGGTCTTTACCCACTCAAGGATACTGGAGGATTCATGGGAGTTTGCCTAACCAGTCCCGATGTGCTTTGTTGGCTTGGAAAAGACATACTCCCTCAGGAAGTGGGAGTATGGGGTACCAGGCCCATTGATACCAGCCATTTGGCCCCTGTATTAATTGACCAAGAGCTTGGTTTTCATTGCTGGCAGTAAGTCAGACTTGTTCTCAGTGGGCACTGGACTCTGTCAGGGCTGCCTTTTGTCACTGATTCTGTTCTTATTTTTTATGGACAGGATTTTTAGGTGCAGTCAGGGGGTAGAAAGTGTTCAGACTGGAGGCATCAGGATTGCATCATTGTTTTTTACAGATGATGTGGTCCTCTTGGCTCTCTCAAGCTGTGAGCTCCAATATTCCTTGGGATGGTTTGCAGCCAAGTGTGAAGCACCTGGGATGACAATCAGCACCTCCAAATCAGAGGCTATGGTCTTCAGCCAGAAAAGGGTGGGATGCCCTCTCCAAGTTGGGGGAAAGTCACTGCCTCAAGTGGAGGAGTTTAAGTATCTTGTGGCCATGTCCAAGTTCACAAAGCACATGCATTCATGAGCAAGGGAAAAAAGGAACAGGAGATTTACAGGCAAATTGGTGCAACATCAGCACTCATGTGGATACTTTACCCATTTGTTGTCTGTGGATATTCTCAGTCATCCAGGTCATAGTAGACTGTGGGTGGTAAAAGAGAGCAATTGGACTTGCTTGAAGATTCTTCAAGATGTTTCACCTCTCAACTGAAAGGCTTCTTCAGTTCTGTCTGACTAATAGGGAGTATCAGGTATTTATCCTCTCATGGATGAAAAGCAATCCTAAGGTGCCATTGAGTCATCCTGTTGGTGTGGGTCATTGGGGGCTGGGTGTGAATGGCCTAGAGAGTCATTGGGGTGATCAACGGATTGTTGGTTCTCTCTGCCCTCCTGTGAGTCACTGAAAACAGCTGGGTTTTGGTATGCATTCAGTTGTCTGGGAAGTATGCCAAGGACTGCATTGTAGGTGGCTGATAAATGATGTCTTAGACCACCACCTCTGTTCAGTGATGGCCATTCCAGGTTGACAAAAATGGCTTCTTTAACTCCTCGCTCATACCAACGATCCTCTCTGGCTAAAGTGCATACGTTACAATCCTGAAATGAGTGTCCTTTGTTGTTAAGATGAAAATAGACAGCAGAGTCCTGGCCTGAGGAACTGGAGGATTCATGATTTTGCAGATTTATCAGCTGTATCTCAGCTGAAAGCACCCCCCTCCAACCTCACCAGCCAAGAAAGGAGGGCTCTTACATTGCTTCAAAGAGACCGGAACATCACCATCCTTCCTGCTGACAAAGGGAGATGCACAGTGGTGCTAAACACAGTGGACTACCACTCCAAGATGACCAGTCTCCTCAGCGACACAACCACCTATGAAACCTTGAGGCGGGACCCCACCAGTTGTTACAAAATGAAAGTTGCTAGCTGCCTGCAACAACTGGAAAAGGACCAAGCCATCAACCGATTTCTGTACTACAGCTTGTACCCTGGGGAAGCCGTTCCTCTCATACAGTATATGGACTCCCCAAGATTCACAAGGAAGGAGCTCCACTCAGACCTTTCATCAGCAGTATAAACTCTGTCACCTATAACATTGCCAAAGACCTAGCCACCATCCTGGCTCCTCTTGTTGGGAACACGACACATCAAAAACTCCCAAGATTTTGCTACCAGAGTTGCAGACCTCAAACTAGACTCAGATGAAACCATGGTTTCCTACGATGTCACTTCTCTGTTCACCTGCATTCCCACCACAGAAGCAGTCGAATCTGTTAGAAAACGACTCCTTCAAAACAGCACTTTACTGGATAGAACGAACCTCACCATGGACCAGATTTGCACCCTGCTTGACCTCTGTCTGACTACCACTTATTTCCAGTTTAATGAAAGTTTCTACAGACAGAAGCATGGATGTGCCATGGGCTCACCAGTGTCCCCTATTGTGGCCAATCTATACATGGAGGAAGTGGAACATAAGGCTTTGACCACTTTTTTAGGAGTTGCTCCCAGCCACTGGTTCAGATATGTGGATGACACCTGGGTTAAAATCAAAACCCATGAGGTGGAAGCCTTCTCTAAGCACATCAATGCAGTGGATATCAACATCAATTTCACTCGGGAGGATGTCAGTGGGAATAATCTAGCCTTCTTGGATTGGGATGTACACATTAGACAAGACAGAAGCCTTAGCATCGAGGTCTACCAGAAACCCCCACACACAGACCAATACCTACTCTTCGACTCACACCACCCACTGGAACACAAATTGGGGGTCATTAGGACCTTGCAACACAGGGCTCAGAACATTCCTACAATGGTAGAGGGACAAGAGAATGAGCAGAATCACATCAAGAAAGCACTTCAGAACTGTGGGTATCCCAACTGGGCTTTCTCCAAGAGCAGAAAAAGGAACATAACAGACAAGGAAGATAACAGGAATAAACGCAAGAACATTCCCTACATTTCTGGTCTATCTGAGAAACTCAGGAGAATCTTCTACAAACACAACATTTTGGTACATTTCAGACCCAGTAACACCCTGAAGCAGAAACTGGTCCACCCTAAGGACAGAATAGCCAGACACAAACAGGACAACGTAGTGTACTGGTATGCAATTCAGTGCAGTGAGGAATGCACAAATTTGTATATTGGGGAAATAAAACAACCGCTTCACAGGCACAAATTTAAATCAGGTTAAAGTTCTGCAAATGCATATTGATGCAAATTGAGTTAAAATGTCACATGCACATGTTAGTATGTATTGAGTTGAAGTAAACATTGCTAATTTTTTTAGCCCAGTAAAGTAAGTAAAAATCATTTTTTTTCCTTTTTTTCCCCCCAGTGAAGAGTTGGAGTCAATTACATTAAGTTAATTCAGTTAAATACAATTTGGTCACACATGCACTTTAATTACATTTTTCATTACAATAATATCATTCATTTCATAGTTAATTTACATTTCTGTAAAGTATCCTGAATGTTAATCATATTATGAGATAGAATTAATGTTCTAATGGCTTTCATATATGGTACATGAAAAGAAGTGAACCTCTCATGACTTCCTGTGATTTCATAGGATGCAAATGCATCTCCAGTTAGCCAGACTATAATTTGTATTATTTGTAAATATTCAAATCCAAATCCAAATTCCAGCACATTTTTTTTTTTAATGCTGTTCATTATCTCACTAATATTTTTAAACATGTCACTTATTGTGAGGGGTTTTGGTTGGAGAGACACATTAATTTACATTCATATAACAAGTTAAAATGAGTCTCTACTGGAGTAGTTTGAGTGATAATCCTTATCCAGATTTAATCCTGAAACTCAAGACACATAAAACAACCAAGTGCATGGTCCATGTGACTCAGGGCCTCTGCCATTACTCCACGAGGACTAGTTGAGCTGATCTGTAGCATGTGTCATATCCAAATATTGAATCTGAAATCCAGTGGCCACACTTTAAAGTGCCTTTGGTCATCAAGGTGCACAAACCCAATCTAATAGTAATGATTACTTTATTGACAAGTCTCTCTCTCTCTCTCTCTCTCTCTCTCTCTCTCTTACAAACTAAACTTCTCTGCAGCCTCAGTTTCAAAGTTTCCAAGTGTCTATTGTCATATGTACAGTAAGGAACATGTCCTCTTGCACAATGAAATTCTTAGTTTGCCGTCCACCATGAATGCCAATTACAACAATAAATAGGTGCTTGAGCTGATCTGTAGCATGTGCCACAATTTGATTCATGCTGTATGTGTATGTGTGAGAAAACTGAAAATTGAAAAAAAGAATCTGATTTGTACACCAGATGCTATTAATGAACAGCACTGATTTAAAACTGTCACCAAACCTACTTTAGATTGGCCTTGATATACAACCCCAATTCCAAAAAAGTTGGGACAAAGTACAAATTGTAAATAAAAACGGAATGCAATAATTTACAAATCTCAAAAACTGATATTGTATTCACAGTAGAACATAGACAACATATCAAATGTCGAAAGTGAGACATTTTGAAATTTCATGCCAAATATTGCCTCATTTGAAATTTCATGACAGCAACACATCTCAAAAAAGTTGGGACAGGGGCAATACAAGGCTGGAAAAGTTAAAGGTACAAAAAAGGAACAGCTGGAGGACCAAATTGCAATTTATTAGGTCAATTGGCAATAAGCCATTAACATGACTGGGTATAAAAAGAGCATCTTGGAGTGGCAGCGACTCTCAGAAGTAAAGATGAGAAGAGGATCACCAATCCCCCTAATTCTGCACCGACAAATAGTGGAGCAATATCAGAAAGGAGTTCAACAGTGTAAAATTGCAAAGAGTTTGAACATATCATCATCTACAGTGCATAATATCATCAAAAGATTCAGAGAATGTGGAAGAATCTCTGTGCGTAAGGGTCAAGGCCGGAAAACAATATTGGGTGCCCGTGATCTTCGGGCCCTTATACGGCACTGCATCACATACAGGCATGCTTCTGTATTGGAAATCACAAAATGGGCTCAGGAATATTTCCAGAGAACATTATCTGTGAACACAATTCACCGTGCCATCTGCCGTTGCCAGCTAAAACTCTATAGTTCAAAGAAGAAGCCGTATCTAAACATGATCCAGAAGCGCAGATGTCTTCTCTGGGCTAAGGCTAATTTAAAATGGACTGTGACAAAGTGAAAAACTGTTCTGTGGTCAGACAAATCAAAATTTGAAGTTCTTTATGGAAATCAGGGACGCCGTGTCATTCGGACTAAAGAGGAGAAGGACAACCCAAGTTGTTATCAGCGCTCAGTTCAAAAGCCTGCATCTCTGATGGTATGGGGTTGCATTAGTGCGTGTGGCATGGGCAGCTTACACATCTGGAAAGACACCATCAATGCTGAAAGGTATATCCAGGTTCTAGAGCAACATATGCTTCCATCCAGACAACATATCTTTCAGGGAAGACCTTGCATTTTCCAATGTGACAATGCCAAACCACAGACTGCATCAATTACAGCATCATGGCTGCGTAGAAGAAGGGTCTGGGTACTGAACTGGCCAGCCTGCAGTCCAGATCTTTCACCCATAGAAAACATTTGGCACATCATAAAACGGAAGATACGACAAAAAAGACCTAAGACAGTTGAGCAACTAGAAGCCTACATTAGACAAGAATGGGTTAACATTCCTATCCCTAAACTTGAGCAACTTGTCTCCTCAGTCCCCAGACGTTTATAGACTGTTGTAAAGAGAAAAGGGGGTCTCACAGTGGTAAACATGGCCTTGTCCCAACTTTTTTGAGATGTGTTGTTGTCATGAAATTTAAAATCACCTAATTTTTCTCTTTAAATGATACATTTTCTCAGTTTAAACACTTGATATGTCATCTATGTTCTATTCTGAATAAAATATGGAATTTTGAAACTTCCACATCATTGCATTCCGTTTTTATTTACAATTTGTACTTTGTCCCAACTTTTTTGGAATCGGGGTTGTAGCAGTTTATGACATAAAGTCTTCATAAAGTATGTGTAATCTGTCAAAAATATGGTGAGTCTCTTCCTCAGCTAGAGGAAGAGACTCATAAATCACAGCATTCTCTGCATTAGTCAGCGAGTACAACTAACATGTTTTTCTTATGCAAGATTCATGAGGATGCACATGTCTCTTTTTTGGAGACAAATTCCAACAATTTGATTCATGCTGTAAGTATGTATGTGTGTGTGAGAAAATATGTGTGAGAAAACTGAAAAAAAAAAAAAAGCATCTGATTTGTACACCAGATACTTGAAAAACTACTACACTCTACCACAGGGGTCACCAAACTACGGCCCGCGGGCCAGATCCGGCCCGCCACCCCCCTTTGACCGGCCCCCCAGCCCCTCTGCCCCCCATCACTTGAACCGGCCCTATGAGGCAATCCCCAAAAGTGGTCATGGCCTATTTTTTTAAATTGCTTTTTGGCAAATAATAACATGTCTGCATCTTGTATTTTGTTGATTTTATCAATTAAAATTGATATTTAGTTATAAAATGAACTATTCATATTTTCCAAATTTCGTCATATGCTCACGATCAAGCAGTGACAGGCAGCGCACGCGCAGAGAACTGTCAGTGTTCAGAATAGCAAAATGGCTAGCGGTCAGCGAAAAGCTGACAGAGAGTGCAGAGTTTTTAAAGAACAGTGGGCCACCGATTATTTTTTCGTTCAGTGTAAGGACCGTGCAGTTTGTCTTGTATGTAAAGAAAGTGTGCCGGTTTTCAAAGAATATAATCTGCGTCGTCACTATGAAACCCGCCACAAAGCAGGGTTTGAATTATAAATTTGACCCTATGGGGGTCTCTATTTAAAAAAAAAAAAAAAAAAGCAATGCATACTCGCTCTCCTGGACCAGCGCACTTTTGCGCACTGCAGTGCACAGCTTTCACACACAGGCGCGCGCATGCACGCACGCACGCACGCACGCACACACACACGGTGTTGCATATATATATATATATATATATATATATATATATATATATATATATATATATATATAAACAAATTATATATATATATATAAAAACAAATTATATATATATATATTGTTAAACAAAGGAAGATCGTTGTGAGATAGAGGACAAGCCTTCTTCGGACTTAACTTCACATTCGATTTCGCAGGCTGCAAATTTCAGTTTGCGCGCATAGTGGTGTGGTGGTGAAGTACAGCCGTACATGTTGCGGTTTAATAACACGTTCAATACAAAGTTATGGCTGCATGGTGATCGGAAATGAAATGAGTTTTATTTATATGGTGATATAGGCTATTCAAGCTTATTATGGTGATATATGATGTATTTGAGAGACTTCCACAGAAAATTAAGTTTGCTTCTTTCATGGGAGCCTGAGGGAATGTGGGAGCTCAGCTCCCATTGGCTCCCACGTAATTCGAACTATGCCACAAAGAGTATGCTAGTTTGCGAGGGCAAACAAGAGAAGACAGGATTCGGAGGATGAAATGTGGACTGGCTGCACAACAGAATGTATTCCTTCACCAAACCCAGATCAACCAGGCTGCTGTCCGAGCTAGCTATAAGGTAGCTCACCTACTAGCTACCCATGGAAAGCTGTTTACTGATGGGGACTTTGTTAAAGTATGCATGCTTGCTGTGGCCGAGGAGATGTGTCCCGACAAGAAGGATGCGCTCAACGTGGTGAGTCTCTCCGCACCTACTATGACCAGGCGAACCGAAGATTTGGGGGACAACGTGTATGACCAGCTGAATGAGAAAGCGTCAGAATTCGAGTTTTTTGCTTTGGCCATGGATGAGAGCAATGACGTGCAGGACACAGCACAACTGCTGTGATCTATTGATCTATTGCTCATATTATTATAATTTCACTGTTTTTTAAAATGTATTTATTTTATAGGCCTATTTATTTGACCTTTATTAAGTGCTGCATACAATTATTATTAATATTATTAATAATATCAACAGGCTTACCTACAATTTATAATTTTCCACTCACCTTTGCCAGTGTCAATCACCTCAACTAGGCAGATGTTTCTTACCTTGACAGCTTTGATATTATTTTTATTAGAAAATAAATAAATGGAATATCAGTGGTATTTCAAATTAAAACAAAGTGTGAAGACTTGATTACTACTTTTGCAAACCACTAGTAAAGATAAACAAATATTTGCCAGGAATCAAGTGTTGATATAGTAGTATGGATATAGTAGTGGGGATATAGTAGTGTGGATATAGTAGTGGGGATGGCCGTGCCAGGCTAGTAATCTCTACTACACAATGAGGCCTGCTGGTGGTCATATTTGTCTGGGTTATACAATTCTATGTGATATAGCTGACCCGACCCCGGCCCCCATCACAGTCAGGAACAACAATGTGGCCCCCAGAGAAAAAAGTTTGGTGACCCCTGCTCTACCATATTATAACAGTCATATTCATGGTAATACTTTATAACAGTTTTATAACAGTTATATTCATGGTAATACTTCACTTGAACCTGACATAACCATGTTATAAATATGACCACAGATGCCATATGCAGTTTATGACAAGTGATATACTATAGGTTTGTTCATGTTGCCATTACCCATTTGTCTGATGTCATAATTTTTTTGGCTAGTCTTAAGATAGATAACATCTAGTTAAACATATTTTTGACAAATTACACAGTTTATGAACACTTTATATCATAAGCTACTATATCAAGACCAATCTAAAGTAGGTTTGGTCACAGTTTTAAATCAGTGTTGTTCATTAATAACCAAATTAGAATTTTTGTGTCAATCATCTGGTTAAACAAACAAAAGCAACCTAAGGAGAGTCATTGAGGTGACATGGGTCATTGACCCTCTCGGCCATCCTGTAGGTTGTTAGGGTCACTGGAGGCCAAGTGTGAATGGTGTTAGCAACCTAGAGGGTCATTAGGGTGATCTGTGGGTCATTGTCTCTCTCTACGAGTCACTGAAGTCAACTGAGGCCAAGTTTACATTAGACCGTATCTGTCTCGTTTTCTTCGCGGATGCACTGTCCGTTTACATTAAACCGCCTGGAAACGCCGGGAAACGGGAATCCGCCAGGGTCCACATATTCAATCCAGATCGTGTCTGGTCCAGTGCTGTGTAAACATTGAGAATACGCGGATACGCTGTGCTGAGCTCTAGCTGGCGTCGTCATTGGACAACGTCACTGTGACATCCACCTTCCTGATTCGCTGGCGTTGGTCATGTGACGCGACTGCTGAAAAACGGCGCGGACTTCCGCCTTGTATCACCTTTCATTAAAGAGTATAAAAGTATGAAAATACTGCAAATACTGATGCAAATACTGCCCATTGTGTAGTTATGATTGTCTTTAGGCTTGCCATCCTTCCACTTGCAAGTGGTAAGTGATATGCGCTGGGATCACACACACAGCGGCTCAGTCCCGAATCACAGCTTGTGCACTACACTCGCGCGCTCTGTGAGCTGCGCAAGGCCGGAGTGAGCACCCTCCAGAGGGCACTCGCTGTTCAGGGCGGAGTGATTTGGAGCGCAGGATGCCTGCGGAGCCGAGCGTATCCGTGTATTGGTGTTGCTGTGTGCACGCAAATCGTGTATTGGTGTTGCTGTGTGCACACTAATCGTTTTAAAAACGTTAATCTGATGATCCACTGATATGGTCTAATGTAAACATGGGCTGAGTCTTGGTGTGGATGTGTATGCAGTTGTCCAGGAAGTGTGCCAAGGACTGCATTGTAGGTGGCTGACAAATGGTGCCTCAGACCACCTCTGTTCAGCGATGGTCATTCCAGATTGATGAAGATGGCTTCTTTTACTTCTGCTCTGACTTTCTTTTCCTGATAAGAAAAGTACCAGTTAAAATTTGCTATCTACTTACATTGAGTCCTTGTTCATAACCTAATTAGACAGCATATTGTCTACACATACAAGAAAGATTTCCAGCTCTACCATCAACATAAACATAGGTTTTCTTTTCAAGAGTATAAGAAATATATCTTACCCACCACAGTTTGTTTGGTATTGTTTCCAAGCACTGCACCTTGGATTTCTATTGCACCATACTGTAGGTCATTTGTTACCAGCCTGCAACAGGTGTTTCCCTCTCCACTGCAGTAAGCCTAATATGACAATGAGGCAGTGGTGGAGCCCCTCCCCCTTTCTTTTATACAAAGAAGAAGCTTGCTGAAACCAGGGAAGTGGAAGCATGAATGTGGCCTTGTTGGAGAGCTTCTTGAACATATTCCTCCATTGCCGCTTGTTCTGCAACAGACGGGGGTAAATGTAGTTGCGTGGAGGTGAGGTGCCTGTGAGGAGATCAATTGCATAGTCATAGGGTCTATGATGAGGGAGGCTGCTGACTTTACCTTTGCTGAACACCTCTATAAGGCTGTGGTAGTAGGCAGGGACTTGTTCGATGCTGGCAGGTGCAGGACTCTCTATGGGTGTAGATGCCAGGGAAATGCATGGGAGCTGAAGACACTGCTGAAAACAAGATGGTGACCATTGTAGGATGTCTTGGTTCTGCCAAGATATTAAGGAGCCATGGGTTTGAAGCCAGGGAAATTCTCTAACTTGGGCATGATTTGCCACACAAGTGACAAACAAGGCAATACTCTCTACATGAAGGGTACCAACCTGTTCAGAGGTAGAGTGCGAATGGTGATGCCCAATGGGGCCACCATCAATGGCCTGGAGTCTCACGTTGGTGGAACTCCTCTGCAGGCAGATGGAGTTTCTGAACAATCTCAAGACTGATGAAATTGCTTTCCGCCCGAGTCTATAAGTACAGAAAGAACATGGGTCAGGTCTGGAAGTTTCAGCAATGCTTGTATCTTGAATGAGTGGGAGTGGGTTTGTGACTCACCAGGCTGGAGGAGCTGGCATCATTCCGATGGGAACCCTCCTATCTGGGCTTGGGCAGCCTGATCAGGCATGCTGCAAGCAGGTGACCTTGCTTCCCACAGTAGAAGCACAAAACTGCTCTACATCTTCTCTCCCTCTCCGAATGTGGGAAATTTCCATTGCTGTTGGGGATTGTGGAGCTTGAGTGAAAGCTGGAGGGTGTTGAATGGAGGGTCAGTTCTGGAGCAGATGATCCAATTTTATGGCCATGTCGATGAGAGAGTCGAGGGTAAGCTGCTCATCTTGACATGCTAGCTCAGTGAGCACTTCAGGATTCAATCCCTGTTGGAATGCTTCTTTCAGTGCTGGCTCATTCCATCCACTTCCTGCTGCTAGTGTGTGGAATTCCAGGGCATACTCTTCGACTCTCCTTTCTCCCTGTCACATAGTTAACAACTTCTCCCCAACTTCAACATCCTCAGGCTGATGATCAAACACAGATTTAAACATCTCGACAAAACAATCATAGGAGGAAATAAGCTCACCAACACAGCTCACCCATTTCATGGCCTTACTGGTGAGGAGGTTGATGAACTGTGCCACTTTCTGTTCCTCAGTGTTATTGATGAAGGTCAAGAAATACAAAGAGCACTGAAGAAGGAAGCTCTTGCACTCAGAAACTTCCTTGGACTATTTCTCTGGTCATGGTACCATTACAGCTGCATTCGGGGAAGACACAGGGCATGTCAGGAGGGCCTGTGAGACAACAGCTGTTAGTTGAGACATTCTTGTGCTCAACTCACTCAACATCTCTTGAGGTTCTCCTAATATACGGCCCTGTGCATTGACAGCAGTTTGTTTCACCTCCTCTGCTGCATCCATTGAGAGGCAGAGTATCCTGTCAGAGTGCAGGCACTTACTGAATGCAGGTGCAGGGGAGAGTGGGTGCTTCGCAAACTGCAAACCAAATCCAAATCGAGAGGCAGAATATGTATTCAGGGTCAGGCTAGGGTCGGTCAATGTACAAACTGGATGTCAGAGAGCAGGTGAGAAGTCAAGGTCGGGAATAAATGTAAACATGATAAATTAGGCAGTAAAGTGAAAGGCTTGGTATGATCAGGCACAGGGACACAGAACGAAACTTCACACAGAAGGAGTGTGACTGCATTGTTTACGTAGATCGGTGATTAGGCAGATAATGAGGCACAGGTGTTTCTAATATTCAGGAGAGCCTGGGCATTGTGGCATTTGGGAAATGTAGTCTGGAGTGCCCATATTTGGATGCCGCTTTGAACTATGATTTTCAGCGTTGTTACTGACATTTGGTAGCGTCAGCTTTAACATTGTCTATTGTAACTCTGCCCCACGTTGTGTCAATTTTTTCATGTGTATTTCTGTTCAGATCATGTGAATTTAAATGTTTGACAGCTCTTATCTATTTTTTTCCACTACTGGTCTTTACACTGAGTTATTCAGAAAGTACAGTGATTTAGGTGCCAATTAGGAGTTCATCAGATTATGCCTCTTGTTTCTGTAATGTACTGTATCTCCCATACCAGGGATTTAACTTTATTTATGGGGCAAAGGAGTTATTCCTGTTTATTGAGTGGAAGTGCACCATTTCAGCCTAATGCTGATTAGAGCCTGTAGAGAGACTGATGCCATTCACAAAGCCTCAGATGAAAGAAAGAAACACAAATGGAAAAAGGAATGAAGGACAGGGAAACAGATGTTTGCCTGTAGTTGGCATGTGTGTGTGTGTGTGTGTGTGTGTGTGTGTGAGAGAGAGAGAGAGAGAGAGAGCATGTGTAACCATTGTTGGTTTCTTGCCTAATCAGTGTTTGATTCGCTGGCTAATTGTGATCGAAAGAGTCTGCATGAGCTTACATGGGGCTTGTGTTCTCGCTTCTGTAGCTAATTTGCATAACCTTGTTTTAATCAAGTTTACAATTATTCAATGCTTTTTCCCCCTGAATTGTGACAGAAATGCAATCTATTAAGGAAGTGTGCAGAGATCAGAGATAAGTGGAAACCTGTGTGTATTTGTGTGTTTGTGTATGTGTCTGTGTCTATGTGTGCATTCATTGCTGTTTTTGCACCATGGGCTCCTCAGGCAGAGCATCAGCCTAAGCTGAATAATAATGATGCAAATCAATGTGGCATAAATACACACAATGCTCTCTCACAGGCATGAACTGAAGAGAGAGGATGATTGACAGATGAAATGGCAGCTTTTTCTGATGGTGTTCCAGCCACCTGAGCACTTGAGCTGCTTCTACCTGAGCAATCATGTGGAGCAAGAAAGAAGGAAAAACAACAAAACTGGAAAAAGCTGAGAATAACTTCATGAGAACTCCATCAACTTACTCACCACATGAGCTAAAATGAGTCTGTGCACCTGAGAGTAGCTTAAATGCAAAATAATGTTCAGGGGGCAGTTACAATAGAAGCTGTAACTCTGTTTGGGGAACACAGATGTTAATATTATTATACCCACTGTCCACTACTGGGCACACCATATAACTACTGGGGTAGTATGGTCCACCCCCAATGCCGGGGTGGCCCTATATTTAGCCGGGACCATCCCCGGCCCAAACCATCAATGGTGGCCTGCTTGGAGCATGGGGAAAATAATTTTCACTAATTTTGGTCACTGATCTTATTCTTGCATTAATCATCAATTCAACTGCACTCTGCATTTTCACATGGCAGCCCAGACGCCGACAGCATCACAGCAGATTAAATAGGCGCTACCAAATAAGGAAATTCTCCCCTCCCCTCTATAGAGATCTTGCAGTCACGTGACCGGAAAGTACACAGCCGCCATCTTGTCGGTCAACAGCACCGCTGAATACTGCTGCACTTGTGTACAGAATGGATCAATTTCAACCGACGGACTACACGGCTCATTTTTCTAATGAACAGATAACTAGATATATGTCTAAAATAAACGATCTACAGATTTGCGACCCTTATGGCTTTCCGGATGGAGTTTTCACGACCGGATTTTGAACTGTCAGCGGAATACCGGACGTGTATAATTACCTCATTAACTTTCCCTCGCTGTTCAGTGGTGAAGCACTGCGTGCTTATAAATCACTGGACAGTTATCTTTACAGAAATTCAGGATTTGTCAGCGACTCAGATGTGGCATCTTGTAAACAAGAAAATGATCCTCACTGGATGGGTAAGTCACTTAAGTATTGAGTATAGCACTGACCAGCCGATTATAGAATAGAATAAGGTAATTCCAGCTGTAATTTCAAATCGTCCGTCTTGTTTACCTGGCGTTGGAGAGGTAGAGGCTTAGCAGTGGAGGTTTGAGTGGCTGTTTTCTGAGCTTAGTCAACAGGCCAGCTCTGCAGCCTCGCTTTTGCTCCCGGCGCCACCTCCTTAGCTTTGCTTCCAATAACAATCCACGGAGACCCCGCTGGTCTCACTATCTCGACCGGAATGTTTTTTTTTTTCTCGTCCGGAATGTTGTGCATGCGATGGAAATCGCTACAAACCGTCATTTTCTGCTGGAAACCAATGTCCAGTAAGTCCATACGGTTGTAGTGGATATTGAAGTCCGGTACAGATGAACAACACGCAAAAATACACACAATAAACATAAAAAACGTGCACAGGTAGGGAGAGCTTGTAGCCACAGCCGTTGTAGTAGAATTGTATATAGTAGGGTTTTCCAGAAGAAAAGGTAGAAGTAGAAGCAGAAGTAGAACTAGAAGTAGAAGTAGAAGGCGGAAATATGGCGTTTGACCGACAAGATGGCGTCTGTCACAATCTGGATTGGCTGTGACGTCACATGCAAGTGCTCCATTGCAGTTGGTTTGGTCCAAGACTCCTCCTCTGTATTGCGGGGAACTTAAACAACATTGGCGCGAAACAGCGCGCGTCAGTGATGGAGGGCAGAAAGAGGCCAGGTGGAACTGAAAGGGCGAAGCTTAAAAAAAGGAAGGAGGTGGCAACAAAATGTGCCAAATTGACAGATATGTTATCAAGACCAGCTGGTAGGTTACGAAAGATATGGAGTATGATAACCCTGTTTGTCGATTTTATCAGTCTATGCTAGGCCTATAATGTGTCGATAGTTTGCGATGTCAATTCAGCTTTTTGATGTCATGTGAAATCTCACAATTTACAAGGTATAGATGTGGTGTATGTCTTAATTCTAAGAAGAACCGGACATTGCTTTACATCCCAGCTATTAACAATTTTAGATGAACAGGTCCCAAATGTGCTGTTGCGCGTTATTTCCTCATCCAGCCTATTTCATCTCGCTGTCACACCGTGCATTTCCACAGGCGTGCGCACATTGTGGTTATGAACACATAGGCCTAGAAGTCATATTTGATGTTAAATAATTGTTGTTAAATATATAACTTAGAAGAGGTGTATGCGTATGCCAATATTCTAAGCAGAATCGAACACTTGCTTTAGCCTACATTTCATTTAACCATTTTTGAGTTGCCTAATGCGCCCTCACGCTTTATCTGCCGGTTGCTGAGTACCCAGCATTGTTGATTTGCCATTATTTTCGAGGCGTATGCGGCATGTAATGCACAAGCATTGGTTCAAATGCACGCGAGATGGGTGCTTTTGTTATTTTAAGACTATGTGACTAAAAATGTGTTGTGTAATTCGTCTTAAATAACGCGAAACAATCAGCCATACTCGCTGCTTTGCTATTTGGAGTGGCAGTCAGCTGGATTTCGCCCCCGACATAAAAGTTCATTCCCACACCTGGGCCAAAGATGCCGATTTCTGAAGATGCATGTCCTTTGGATGTGTTTTCAAATATTTTCACTAAGGAACTTTGGGACATGTTGGTGACACAGATAAATATATATGCGGATTAGACACGCGGCCACACACCATCCAATTTTAAGTGGAGCCCCGTCTCATACTAGATGAAATCGTTCGTCGGTCTCTGCATTACGTTTGTGGTCATTAAACTACCGCGTAATGGAAGTTTTATTAACCCTAAAGTAATGCAGAGAACGACGAACAACATACATTGTCACTACCTGAATTTAAACCAAATAAAAAGCATTGTGAAAGAACAGTTATTTGTTTTATCTTTTTTAATGTACTCAAATTCCTCCTCCATTTCAAAGTGGCCTGAATGTGAATTAAACTCCCGTATTGAAAACAGGGCCCACTCCGGCCCTGTCCACCCCACCTCTCCCTCCCCATCCATGCTCTTAGAATAGGCTCATTGCAAGGCAAGGAAAGGCAAGGCAAGTTTATTTATATAGCACATTTCATACACAGTGGCAGTTCAATGTGCTTTACAGAAGTAAAAGCAAAACAGTAAACAATAGAAAATAAAATTACATAAAATAAATGGGGAAGAAAATTAATATGAATTAAACAATAGTAGAAATAAAATAATAAAATGAGATAAAAGTTCAATTAAAAAAACAAAAAAAAACAGCAGAATAAAATAGAATAAAAATTAAGTAAAATTTAAAACATGGAGAGACTGTAAAAGTAAAGAGTTTAAAACATGTAGAGATGGCAATATTAATAATTTAGCAGAAAGCATCTGAAACCAGCTTGGTCTTTAGTCTAGATTTGAAGCTGCCAACAGCAGGAGCATTTTTGATGTCCTCTGGCAGTTGGTTCCATAGCTGTACTGCATAGTAGCTAAAAGCTGCTTCACCACACTTTGTTTTAACAACAGGTTTTAACAGTAAATTTTTCTGCTGTGATCTGGTAGATCTGATTGGGTTAGGCTGCTGCAACATATCAGAGAGGTAATTGGGCCCTGTACCATTTAGAGATTTGTACACCAGCAGCAATGCTTTAAAGTCAATTCTGTAGCTTACTGGAAGCCAGTGAAGGGACCTTAGAATTGGAGTAATGTGTTCTGTTCTTTTTGTTCGTGTGAGAACCCTAGCTGCTGCATTTTGAACCAGCTGAAGTCGTTTGACGGGTTTTTTTTTTGGCAGGCCTATGAAAAGGCCATTGCAGTAATCAACCCTACTAGAGATGAAGGCATGTATAAGTTTTTCCAGATCATTTTTTGACATAAGTCCTCTTAGTTTGGAAATGTTTTTTAGGTGATAAAATGCCGTTTTAGTGATTGCTTTCATATGCCTCTCAAAGTTTAGCTCGCTGTCAATGAAAACACCAAGATTTTTAACCATTTCTTTTGTTTTAATCCCCTTTGTGTCAACAATAGTGGTAATCCTGAGTCTTTCATCTTTTTTTCCAAATAGAATTACTTCTGTTTTATCTGTGTTCAGCTGAAGAAAATTTTGTGACATCCAGTTGTTGATTTGATCGATACACTGGTAGAGACATTCAAGGGGGGCATAATCATTAGGTGATAGAGCAAAATAAATTTGGGTATCATCTGCATAGCAGTGATATAAAATTGAATTGGTCTTGATAATTTGTCCAAGTGGGAGCATATAAAGGTTGAATAGTAATGGTCCAAGAATCGACCCCTGGGGGACACCACAGGTCAAGGACATTGACGCTGAGGTACAATTTCCCATGGTAACAAAGAAGCTTCTATCTTTTAAGTATGATTTTAACCAATTGATAACTTTACCAGTCAACCCAACCCAATGTTCAAGTCGATATAGCAGTATGTTGTGATCAACAGTATCAAAAGCTGCACTGAGGTCCAGTAATACCAGGACCGATGTTTTGCCTGCATCAGTATTAAGATGTATGTCATTTATAACTTTAATCAGCGCTGTTTCAGTGCTATGATTGGCACGAAATCCTGATTGAAAGTTATCAAAACAGCTGTTTGATATCAAGAAGGCAGTTAATTGATTGAAGACAATTTTTTCAAGGATTTTCCTGATGAATGGTAGATTTGATATTGGCCTGTAGTTATTTAATACTGAAGCATCCAGATTATTCTTTTTAAGTAGGGGCTTTACAACGGCTTTTTTCAAGGACACAGGAACAATGCCAGTCTCTAGGGATGTATTTATGATTTGAAGCACATCTGTAATTATAAGATGTAGAAGAGACTTAAAAAAGTTGGTGGGCAGAATGTCCAATTCAGATGTTGAGGAACTGAGATTTTGTACAGTTTTTTCAAGAGTCTCATAATCAATTAAACAAAATTCTGACATTGTGTTGAAGTTATCTGTCTGTGTCACTGGTGATTGCAGTTTTTCAATTATTTGCAACTGAGATATATTATGAGCAATATTATGTCGTATTTTATCAATTTTACCTTTAAAGAAGGATGCAAACTCATTGCATTTATTAACTGAGAGAAGTTCAGGTGCTAATTGTGGTGGGGGATTTGTTAGCTTCTCTACTGTTGAAAATAGCACACGGGCATTGTTCATATTCCTGTTGATGATGTTGGAGAAGAAAGACTGTCTTGCTTTATGAATTTCATAATTATATTTACAAAGCATCTCTTTATGGATTTGATAATGGATGTGAAGTTTAGTTTTGCGCCATTTTCTTTCAGTCTTTCTACATTCTCTCTTTAACAGTTTAACAGCTGGGTATTGCTTCCATGGTGCTTTCTGCTTATCATTGACTCTTTTGATTTTGAATGGAGCAATATCATCCATAATTTGGGTCATATTTAAATTAAAAATGTCCAGTAAATCATCTACAGAGTCTGACATTTTGGTTGAGATCCGAGAGAGAGCTTGCTCAAAGAGAACACACGTGTTGTCGTTTATGACTCTCCTACCCATAGTCATTGAGCTGTTCTGAATGTGAGGAGACATAGAAACATCAGAGAAAACACAAAAATGATCAGATAAGGCCGGGTCAACAACAGTAGTAGAAACAGTAAGACCCTTTGTGATGACGAGGTCAAGGGTATGACCACGAGAGTGGGTCAGCCCCTGTACATGTTGTACAAGGTTGAAGTTGTCAATAAGTGCAAGTAGTTCATTGGCATAGGTGTTTTCAGGATTATCTACATGCAAGTTAAAATCCCCAGATATAATAAGACAGTCAAACTCTAAGCAAATGACTGACAACAGTTCACCAAATTCTTCCAGAAAAACTTTGGCTGAATGTCTCGGAGGCCTGTAAATAGTTAATAATTATATGTTAGGAGAGCATGTAACAATTGCACATAAGTGTTCAAAGGATGTAAAATCACCAAGTGAGGATTGTTTACATTGAAAAGAGAATTTGAATATATGTGCAATCCCTCCACCTTTCCCCTGTCAGGTAACATTCATAAAATTAAAATTTGGGGGAGTTGCTTCAATAAGGGCGGTAGCACTATTTGCTTAGTTAATAGTTAATAGTTAATAATTATATGTTAGGAGAGCATGTAACAATTGCACATAAGTGTTCAAAGGATGTAAAATCACCAAGTGAGGATTGTTTACATTGAAAAGAGAATTTGAATATATGTGCAATCCCTCCACCTTTCCCCTGTTGGGTAACATTCATAAAATTAAAATTTGGGGGAGTTGCTTCAATAAGGGTGGTAGCACTATTTGCTTGATCCAGCCAAGTTTCAGTTAGAAGCAAAAAATCAAGATTATGTTTGCAGATAAGATCATTAATTAAAAATGACTTGTTTGAAAGTGATCTAACATTCAGAAGAGCTAGCTTTACAGAAAGTCTAGAAGTAATATCCGCTTGGGCACTCTGATTTTGTTTTGAAACAGGAAGGAGACTAGACTGGTTTACCCCCTGGGTTAAATATGCTCTATGTTTTCTATTTCTTATCAACACAGGAATAGAGAATGGCATAGGCATACTGGGTCCCAGCTTGTTTTCAAAACTACACCCAATGCAGGGACCCCCAGCACATCATACTAGACTTTCTTTATGTTCCATTTTGTTTGAGATTGAGAGGATTGGAGATGTCATGTATCTTTTAGATGGTGAAAAAGATTGGTAGCCAGCTGAAAGTCCTGGGCAAACACAGTTCAGTCTGTTGGTTGATTTTTGATGAACTGGGTACACAGCTTGTCGTGACAGATTTGGGCTGGAAAAAGAGAGTGTAGCCATTTGCATCAGTCTTTGCATACTATTTGGGAAATCCATGCAAGAGGGAAACGGAGATAGTACGATAAGATCAGAAGACTTTGGTCTCAAAGTCTAAAACTAAAACTTTGGTCTCAATCCAGCTGAGTTCAGTGCTGTTTGGCTTGAAAAATTATCTGCGATTCCAGAAAAGGTTAAAATTGTCTATAAAGTTCAGACTTTGGTGAGGCCTTTGTGTCTCCATGACTTTCTCTGTGGTGACTGTCTCACTGATTGTCTCTGTGATAGTTGCATGGGGTCGAGAAGTGGACGAAGCAACCTTGACATGGTTATCTTTAGTCAGGTCCTTAATCTGGATGGAATCGCATGATAAAATCGCATGCTCACATTCTCCGTGTGATTGTTGTTGTCCTTGGCAGTCTGCCCCAGATGGTTCTTGGCAGTCTGCTCCAGATGGCTGTGTGTCCTTGGTGAAGACTTGCATAGATGATTGTTTTGGCTTAGCGGAGGTATTGTTGATATTAACTAGGTCAGTCTGCGACATCTTATCAACTGTTCTCTTCAGTGTTGACTGAGAGAAAATTGCAAGTCTATAATGATCTGCTAAAACTTTGGTCCCAATCCAGCTGAGTTCAGTGCTGTTTGGCTTGAAAAATTATCTGCGATTCCAGAAAAGGTTAAAATTGTCTATAAAGTTCATATCAGATGAAAAACAAGTTTTTCCAAGCCAGGTGTTAAGACTGAAAAGTCGACTAAATGCAAAATTTCCCCTTGCAGGAAGTGGGCCACTGATAAAAGATTGTATTCCGGTCTTATAGAGATGAGAAAAGAGTTTTTTGAAGTCCTCTTGGACAAACAGCTGTTCTCTGAAAACATCATTTGCTCCCACATGCACAACAATACGTTTAATAGTTTTATGCTCGGACATGAGTTTCAAAATGCTGTCTTTGGTGTCAGAGATGGATGCATTTGGAAGGCAGCAAATAATCATTCCATGTCCTTTTAAATGTCTTACAGTGGAATCACCAAGAACAAGGGTTGTGGGATCAGGTGGTGTTTTGAGCTGCTTTTTGCCTCTTCCCACAGCTCTTCGGTTGTGATGTGTTCGATGTGTTTGTCCGCCTGAAAATTCCACTTCCACATCCCTGAGGCATTCAAATTTGTTCTGAAGCCTTATGGGCTGTGGATTTTCCATAGGATTGTAAATCCTATTGTAATTTGTAGACCTAGCTCTATTTCTGATAGCATGGCTGTGGAGCATGGGTCGCACAGTATCAGAACAAGCTGGTGTTGAGGTAATAAGTCTTCTGTTTTTATTTTCATCTGTACTCACATTTTGCCCTGTTAGATCGATGAATTCATCCACTCGATCTGCAATGTCATCGGCTTGTTGGGGTACATTCTCTGCATTCTCAGCCACTGTTTCTGTACTCCTTTCCTGAGATATTGCTCTTAATTCATCAGTCTTTGGCAGAGCATCAATCTTTGATTCCAGGATAGAAATCCTCTGTTCTAGTTCTGTGCATTTTCTGCAGGATCTCCTGGATTTTTTGCCCCCTGGCATTTTGTTTTAAAAGCTAACTTATCTTATAAAGATGAAAAATAAAATGAAGAAATAGTGGAAATAAAATTAAAATTAAAAGCTTATAAAGATGAAAAATAAAATGAAAAAGTAGTGGAAATTAAATGAGAAAGTAAAGTAAAATAAAGATCAAGCAGGAGCAAAGCAGGAGCAAAGCAAAGAAGCGTCCTACTCGCTTGATGGAATGGATTATAAAAGGTGTTGAAGTAGGGCAAAATGATTAATTGGCTTAATATACAAATCACTATTTGAAAGAGTGCGAGTTTTAAAATGCACAGGCTGTGATTTGAATTAGCCAGTAGCCTAGGGTGACCAGATGTCCCCATTTTCCAGGGACAGTCCCTGTTTTTGGTGGCCTGGCCCCAGCTGGAGCTGTCCCCAGAAATTTCCCTGTTTTTAACCATGACCGACAGACCCAAAAAACCCAAAACCAAATCAAAACAAAAAAAACCCCAGACCCCCCCAAAAAAACCCAGACTGGAACATCTACCAGATTTCAGCAGACGCCTCGCGTATTGTTTTGTGGATCACTTTAAGATGGGCTCAGGCTGATAACAGAGATGTTCTAGAACACCTCTGACAATAGCCTTTCCTGTATTTTGATTGGTGGAGCTGAGGAACAACTTTTTAGTGGAGTGTGACTGGCATGGATTTAAGGGGGGGCACATGCGGCACATGCCACCCTGTCAAAAAAAAAGAAAAAAGTTTTAGTACATGACTACTTGGAATTGTGACTTGATTGTATTGCAGATACTGAGATATGCCCGCATTTTTTATTAATAAGGTTAAAAAAATAAACAAAATAAATAATTCTGTGGGATTGAGCTGAAGAGTCTATGTTATAAATTTATATTTAATAGTAGGTCCTAGCTTATGTTTTTTTGCTTATGACACGAATGCAGTGAAAAGCAAGTTGGGCGAGTCCTGTTGGATTTTAACAGGGCACAGGAGCTTCATGCATCTACATACATACTGTTCCTGGACTGCACTGTAGATGACATGTAAAGGGTGTGTACCATCCTTTTATATTCTTCATAGTATCATTAACATGCATGTTCACAAGCCAAAATGATAAGATGCTGCAGCAGTCTTACTGCATACACACGGGTGTCGGCTGTCTGGCTACTGCTCATATTCATTAATAGGGTATCCCTGCACTTACTATACCCTGTGTATGTACATGGGACACGTGCCATTTTGGGGTGAACCTCGCTTTGATTTTTACAACAGCAGTTGGATAGGTCTGTGAGAGATGTTGATTTTTGCAACAGCTCTCAAGAAAATCTGTTTGAAATCCCCTGAGTCTTGGGAACTAAGACTTATTATAAGACTTGTTCACATGCAACTCACACAATCATTGCATAATTATCTCAGTCTTTTACACTCAGGAACTCAGATTGCAGTTACTGACTTTGAATTACAGACATGCAACTTTTGCAGTCTGTGTTTATAATTATCTCGGTATTAATCTCTGTCTTAAGTGGCCACTTACATTACCTCAGTTTACCTGGATATATTCACTGTCTAAGATGTACATTGAATGTCCTGAGCAGGAGCTCAGGTTGCAGTTGTTAAATAGTAATCATTTATTGATATAAGGTGTTTTGTGGTCAGTGTACTACACTGTAGTGTGTCATGTGGTAATGCCTTATATGACAATGCAACTTACATTACCATATATCAGTTGTAATTATATTCTACGCATATACCTGCAACTCTGACCATATAATTTTCAGTGATTAATAAAATGGTTTTTAAAGTTCCTACTTTTAAAACATATTTTTGATATGGTAATTTTGTTTCAGACATTTTATTTACAACATGTCTCTGACAGCTCAAAATGCATTGTCGGGCATTTTAAAACTGCAGAGCTTCTGGGGGCCTCTGGTGGCCCCCAGACCCTCAGCCTTACTAGGTTGATGCACCCCCTTTCCCATTTTCCTGGATCTGCCCCTGCACTGGAATCTTTGCCTAAACTAAAGTCATTCAGCTTTGACTGATCGCTTCATCTGCTCCTGGACAGGTGAACCATAGTCTTTTCTTGTAGGCCTAAGTGACATTGTTTGTCATCTATGTTATTTAGCCTTTAAATGTGTAAGCTACAGCGCTGCAATGACCTGGCGACTTGTCCAGGGTGTACCCTGCCTCTCACCCACAGTCAGCTACGATAGGCTCCAGCTTGCCCATGACCCTGCACAGGATAAGTGGTTACAGATAATGGATGGATGGATGTGTAAGCTACATTTTGCGATGTTGTATATGACATAACATTGCTTGTCACTCTGTATTGAGATGTAGCAGTTGATCTAACAAACCATAGCCTACTGTGGCCAAATGCTAGCAGGAGAAAGCTCAGTGCAGTGCCAATCAGTCAGCTGAAGTTGTTGCTAGATGTAGCATTGCTGCAACAGAAATCCAGCTGAGGTAAAATTGTAACAGTTCAACGGCATAAGCTAACTTACATACAAATTGGTGTGTTATCTCACAGAGTAGCTGGCTATGTAAAGCTGTAGGCTTATGGCAATGTTACCAAAGTGTCAGTAATTTGTATAATTTGTTATGATGTGTAGCGGACTACATATTTTGATTAAGGCTACTCATTTAGGCTAGGTTGTCAATTCAATGATGGCTACAATTTAGGCTATGGGAGATCGGGAATCATTTATATCCTTAATAATAATAATAATAATAATAATAATAATAATAATAATAATAATATGTTACCATACCTTGAAATTGCTTGGCATGAAGTAAACTGTTTATTTAAATTGTGTTGTGTGTTTTGTATATTTTTAAATGCATTGTCCATTGCTAGTGGCATATATGATAATTAATTTAATACATTTACTTACTTACCATTACTAGTGGCATATATGGTAATTAATTTAATACATTTACTTTAAATCCAGCCACTGGGGGTGCATAAGCGTACTCTTGGTGCCAGTCCCAAGCCCGGATAAATTGGAGAGGGTTGCATCAGGAAGGGCATCCGGTGTAAAACTGTGCCAAATCTAACATGCGGATTGAAAAGAATACCATACCGGATCGGTCGGGGCCCGGGTTAACAGCGACCGCCTTCAGTACTGTTGGTCAACAGGGTGCCGGTGGAAAGTATGCTACTGTTGCGCCAAAACGGAGAAGAAGAAAGAGAGGAGGGAGACATATTAGGAGAGAGCATGAAAGATGGAAGGGAAGGAGCTTAGAATTGAAGGTAGGAACACTGAATGTGGGAACATTGACTGGCAGAGCGAGAGAGTTAGCAAGTATGATGGAAAGAAGGAAGTTGGACATTTTGTGTGTGCAGGAGCCGAGGTGGAAAGGAAGCAAGGCCAAGAACATTGGAGGTGGATGTAAGTTGTTTTATTATGGGGTCAATGGAAAGAGAAATGATGTTGGTATTGTTTTGAGGGGAGAGTTGGTCAACAGGTATCCTTTTTCCGCTTCCGGTTGAGAGTATGTCGTCCGCATTCTGGCTGCTGCTTCTCACCGGAGCTTTTTTAGTTTATTTTTTCTCTTTTTAAATTTTTTTTTGTGTTTGTGTAGTTTGATGTTTGTTTTTGTTTGAGTGTTTTTTTCCACCAGTTGTGGTGTGGCTCCGGACCCAGTTTTGGGCATCAGTTCCCTCCAGGCCTTGGTTCACCGTGGGTGATGCCTGTCCTCCTAGCTATGGACTGCAGTGAGCTTGTTGCTCATATTAACATCGTGGTTGTCCAGCGCTCTGTGCTTTAGTGCTTGGCGTGGTATTCCGAGTGATGTTGCTCGGTGGTGTCGCGGCAGCTGTGCAGGCAGTTTGGGACATACCGGCGCTCTGCATGGCAGTGCTTCTGTGCTCGCTTTGTGGATCCATGGCGTGGTGTTCCGAGCGATGTTGCTGGCCTCTATTTGGTGGGCTTTTTTAAAATTAATTAATTAATTAATTAATTAAAGCAACCTTGGGTTTTGAGAAAGGCACTGTATAAATTAAACTTATTATTCTTATTCTTAACAGTGTGATTGATGTGAAGAGGGTGTCAGAGTGATAGGCATGAAGTTGGAGATTCAAGGAGTGGTAATTAATATTGTGTGTGCATACGCCCCACAGGTTGGATGTGAGAATGAAGAGAAAGAGTTTTTCTGGGAAAAGATGGATGAAGTGGTAGAAAGTATACAGAGGGGGGAGCACATGCTGATAGGAGCAGATTTCAATGGGCATGTTGGTGAGGGAAACAGAGGAGATGAGGACATGATGGGCAGATATGGTGTAAGAGAGAGAAATGTGGAAGGGCAAATGGTGGTTGATTTTTCAAAGAGGATGAATTTGGCAATAGTCAATACATACTTTGAGAAGAAAGAGCAGCACAGGGTGATATTTAAGAGTGGAGGAAGATCTACACAGGTGGACTACATACTCTGCAGAAGGGGTAACCTGAAGGAGATTGGAGACTGTAAAATGATGGCAGGGGAGGGTGTAGCTAGACAACATTGAGTGGTCATGTGCAGGATGAGCTTGTAAGTGAAAAAGAGGAAGCATGATATAGTGGAGCCAAAGATTAAGTGGTGGAAACTAAAAGAGGTTGAACATCAGAAAGAGTTTAGGGAAGAAATGAGATGAGCATTGAGTGTTAATGGAAGTCTGCCAGAAGATTGGGATACTACTGCTATATTAATAAGAGAGGCAGCAAGGAAGGTGCTAGGGTGGTCATCGGGAAGGAGGAAGGAAGACAAGGAGACATGGTGGTGAAACAAAGAAGTGCAGGAAATTATAAAAGAGAAGAGGTTAACAAAGAAGAATTGGGATGATCAGAGAGATGAGGAAAGCAAGCGGTTATACAGAGAGATGAGACAGAAGGCAAAAAGAGCAGTAGCAAAGGTGAAAGCAGATGCATACCAGGAGTTGCATGAAAGACTGGAGACCAAGGAAGGAGAGAAAGACTTGTACAGACTAGCTAGGCAGGGAAACAGGGAAGAGAGGGATGTACAGCAGGTAAGAGTGATGAAAGATGTAAATGGAAATGTTCTGACAAACAAAGAGAGTGTATTAAGAAAGTGGAAAGAGTACTTTGAGGATTTATTAAATGAGGAGAATCCAAGAGAGAAAAGGTCAGATTTGTTGGATACAGCAAATCAGGAAGTAGAGTTGGTTAGTAAGGATGAGGTGAGGGCAGCCATGAAAAGAATGAAGACTGGGAAAGTAGTCAGACCAGATGGTATCCTGATTGAGGCTTGGAGATGTTTGGGTGAGACGGCTGTGGAGTTCCTAACAAGATTGTTTAATAAGATCCTAGAGAATGAGAAAATGCCAAATGAATGGAGAGTGTGCTAGTCCCAATATACAAGAATAAGGGAGATGTACAGAGCTGCAGTAATTACAGAGGGATGAAATTGATGAGCCACACTGTGAAGTTATGGGAAAGGGTATTGGAGGCGAGATTGAGAAGAGAGGTAGCAATCTGTGAACAGCAGTACAGGTTTATGCCAAGGAAGAGCACATCGGATGCAATTTTTGCTTTAAGAATGTTAATGGAGAAGTACAGGGAAGACCAGAGAAAGCTACATTGTGTGTTTGTAGACCTGGAGAAGGCATACAATAGAGTTCTGAGAGATGAGTTATGGTATTGTATGAGAAAGTGTGGAGTGAATGAGAAGTATATTAGAGTGGTGCAGGACATGTATGAGAACAGTGAAACAGCAGTGAGGTGTGCAGTTGGAACTACTGAATGGTTCAAGGTGAAGGTGGGACTTCATCAAGGATCTGCTTTGAGTCCTTTCTTGTTTCTCATAGTGATGGATAGCTTGACGGACGAAGTGAAGCAAGAGTCACCATGGAACATGATGTTTGCAGATGATATTGTGATATGTGGTGAAAGTAGAAAGGAGGTTGAGTTGGGTTTGGAGAGATGGAGGCATGCATTGGAATGAAGAGGAATGAAGGTGAGCAGTAGCAAAACAGAATACATGTGCATCAATGAGAATGGGGATGAGAGTGTAGTGAAAATGCAAGGAGTAGATGTAAAGAAAGTTGGTAAATTCAAGTATCTGGGGTCAACTGTGCAGGAAAATGGGGGCTGCAATAGTGAGGTGAGAAAGAGAGTGCAGGCAGGGTGGAGTAGTTGGAGAAGGATTTCGGGAGTCATTTGTGATAGGAAAGTCCCAGCAAAAGTGAAAGGTAAGATGTATAAGACAGTAGTGAGAACAGCTATGGTATATGGATTGGAGACTGTACCCTTAACAAAGAGACAGGAGGCAAAGTTGGAGGTGGTGGAGTTGAGGATGTTAAGGTTTGCGATGGGAGTGACAAGGTTGGACAGGATAAGGAATGAGCACATCAGAGGGACAGCATATGTGGAGAGCTTGGGAATTAAGCTTAGAGAGATGAGACTGAGATGATATGGGCACATCCTGAGAAGAGAGGCAGAGCATGTTGGAAGGAGAATGTTGAGGATGGAGCTGCCAGGCACACGAAAATGAGGAAGGCCAAAGAGGAGATACATGGATATGGTGAGAGAGGACCTGAAAGTGGCAGGTGTGGTAGAGAAGGATGCGGAAGACAGGGAGCAATGGAGATGAAAGATCTACTGTGACCACCCCTAATCGGGATCAGCCAGAAGAAGAAGAAAGAAGTAGAAGAATTTAATACATTTACTTTCATGGGTCTAAAGCAGGGGTGGGCAAACTTTTTGGCTCAGGGGCCACATTGACTTTTGAAATTTGCCAGGCGGGCCGGGCCAACACCAAATTCATACATATCAAACATAAACCGGAAAAGCTTTAGTGTTATTGTAAGGCCTTCACTGACAGAGACCCAAATGCAGATCAGATTGACATTTATTTTAGTTCTCAGTCAACAAAGGCAGAGCAGAAAAATGCTTGCAGTTCAATAGATTGGCACATAAAAAAAATATATACACATAAAAACAAACACCAGCACTACAGCAGCCACCCACAACAACCAAAATTACTAAGAGTTATACTTTTTATATTATTATGTTTGTAAACATGTGACTACCATCTTATTACAGCTCCAACATAGTTTTAAAAAGAGAAAGTGTTAATACTCACATTCACTCAGCAACCGCTGAGCTGTATTCGTCCGTTCTTGCGCTGACTGGTTGTTAGCATAATTAGCATGCTTGGAGGAAAAGTGCCATTTGATGTTATATTCCTTTAAAACTGCAATGGTTTCTTTGCAAATAAGGCATACAGCCTTTGATCGGACTTCAGCAAAAAAATATTTAGTTGTCCATTCTTTATTGAACACCCTGCACTCACTGTCCACTTTTCTTTTTTTAGGACCACTCATTGTAAAGTTTTATCCTGTGTTCTCGAGATCATCAGTGGCACGGGCGCCAGAATGATTTCCATGGCATGCGCTGCACCACTCTGCAAATGTAATCTCGCGTGAATACGACTGACTGGAAAGACGGATCTCTAGAACACCTGTCTACGTGATAACACTGATGCTTATAGTTTATAGATCTGCTCAATCGTGTTTATATGATTGTCTTCTGCGGGCCGGATTAAAAACGCCAACGGGCCGGATGTGGCCTGCGGGCCGTAGTTTGCCCACCTCTGGTCTAAAGCATCTATTTCAGCTAGCCTACAATTTAAGAGTCGATAAATCTAAACTATGTCCCCATACCAGAAATTTTCACATTGTCTTTAATTAATGCTAACCTAAAGCAGTTGCATAAACGGCCTACAGTGCACTCAGTGAGGAAACTCCCACTTGTTATGCAATGCATTATCAAACTACATGAAAACCAGAAATGTCCCACCTTTTTATTACAAAGATGAAAACATGAGATGTTTTAATGATATTTTCACTGCTGAACTGAAAATATCCCCGGTTTTCTTCTCATAAATCTGGTCACGTTACAATAGCCAATTATTGTTGTTATTGTCTCCACTTAAGTTGTACAAGGGAAAATTTCACCCAATAAAACAAACATGTAGATGATCAGTCAGAAGCTGACTGATCACCATGTGTGCTGTGCATGAGAACAAGGGCTGAATATTAGCAAAAAGATGAAAGAGTGCTTCATTTGCACAAGTGAGTGAGAGCCAGAGTTAAGAGGACAAGAGGTACCCAAAAGAAACAACACCTCGCATGTCTTTTGGTTTAAAAAATGTGTTCTTCAAAATGGGTCCTAATCAAACATGTTGATCAATGATGATAATGAAATAACTTTATTGATAAACTATATTAGCATAAAAACATAGGCAACATTTTATGCCATATGACATAAGCTCACAAAGACATGGAGAGGTAACAAATGCTAGTTCAACAGATGTCTAGTTCAAATCTGCATGCATTGCATAATGACCCCATTCAATCTCATTTTATTTTTTCACTTGTGCTAGTGAGTATAGCATAAGCTGCCTGGAAATCCAGGAATAGCACACTTGCTCTATGCTATGCACTTTATTTATTTACTATATTAACAAACTTTATTTAAAACAGCTTTATAATCATAACTGCCAGATCACTAGAGACAAAACAGGTTTGATCAGGAAGAGAACTTGAGAACAAACTAGACTCAACCACTTCATACCCAGCCTGCTGTGTAAGCGCCATTTTCATGACAGTTTGGCAAAAATAATCAAATATAAAAACAAACAAAACCATTTTTAGTAACTAGTCAACAGAAGAGGTTGCTTAATGTGGCTGAGAGCAAATGTTTCCAGTGATTATAAAACTTTTAAAAAAATAATTAGCCCATGGATCTTTCAAAATAATAATAATAAAAAACAACAGAAATTTAAATTCACCTATTTATAACTGATAAATTAATGCTGCAGTTGCCAAAACACATTAGATTTGAAGCATGCTGTTACTCTCACCTGATGAGTATTTTCCTTGATTGAGTGCAGTTACTTTTATTGTTCAACATTGCAGCTGCTTCATCAGTGGTTCTAGTTGTAACTGTGTGTTATCTGAGGACCCTGACAAGCTTTTCATTGAAGAACAGGATCATAATTATGTTTTGTATGTAAACCACTAATACAGGCCTGAAACTTGGCAATGGTTCACACTGTTGCCTCACAGCAAGAAGGTTCTAGGTTTGAATCTCGTGGCCAACTAGGGGCCTTCTGTTTGGAGTTTGCATGTTTACACTATCTATTCTAAAGCACCCACTGGTGTGAATGGTTGTTTGTCTTTGTGTTAGCCCTGTGATTGACTGGTGACCTGCCCAGGGTGTATTCTGCCCCTTGTCCAATGTCAGCTGGGATTGGCACCAGCTTCCCCCGTTATGCTGATGGATAAGTGTTATAGAAAATGGATGAATGTTCAGGCCTACACTGATGTGCACTCAACTCACTGGCATGTTCATGGAAACAATTTGAGGCAACTTGTGCTTGGTGCAGAGTCATGCTAGAAGTAGCATGAATAAGATTACGTTTAAAGAGTAAATTGTGGTCATAAGAAATGCACATAGTAAGTACAGTGAGGCAAAAAAGTATTTAGTCAGCCACCAATTGTGCAAGTTCTCCCACTTAAAAAGATGAGAGAGGCCTGTAATTTTCATCATAGGTACACTTCAACTATGAGAGACAGAATGGGGGAAAAGAATACAGGAAATCACATTGTAGGATTTTTAATGAATTAATTCGTAAATTCCTCGGTAAAATAAGTATTTGGTCACCTACAAACAAGCAAGATTTCTGGCTCTCACAGACCTGTAACTTCTTCTTTAAGAGGCTCCTCTGTCCTCCACTCGTTACCTGTATTAATGGCACCTGTTTGAACTCATTATCAGTATAAAAGACACCTGTCCACAACCTCAGTCACACTCCAAACCCCACTATGGCCAAGACCAAAGAGCTGTCAAAGGACACCAGAAACAAAATTGTAGACCTGCACCAGGCTGGGAAGACTGAATCTGCAATAGGTAAGCAGCTTGGTGTGAAGAAATCAACTGTGGGAGCAATTATTAGAAAATGGAAGACATATAAGACCACTGATAATCTCCCTCGATCTGGGGCTCCACGCAAGATCTCACCCCGTGGGGTCAAAATGATCACAAGAACGGTGAGCAAAAATCCCAGAACCACATGGGGGGACCTAGTGAATGACCTGCAGAGAGCTGGGACCAAAGTAACAAAGGCTACCATCAGTAACACACTACGCTGCCAGGGACTCAAATCCTGCAGTGCCAGACGTGTCCCCATGCTTAAGCCAGTACATGTCCAGGCCCGTCTGAAGTTTGCTAGAGAGCATTTGGATGATCCAGAAGAGGATTGGGAGAATGTCATATGGTCAGATGAAACCAAAATAGAACTTTTTGGTAAAAACTCAACTTGTCATGTTTGGAGGAGAAAGAATGCTGAGTTGCATCCAAAGAACACCATACCTACTGTGAAGCATGGGGGTGGAAACATCATGCTTTGGGGCTGTTTTTCTGCAAAGGGACCAGGATGACTGATCCGTGTAAAGGAAAGGATGAATGGGGCCATGTATCGTGAGATTTTGAGTGAAAACCTCCTTCCATCAGCAAGGGCATTGAAGATGAAATGTGGCTGGGTCTTTCAGCATGACAATGATCCCAAACACACAGCCCGGGCAACGAAAGAGTGGCTTCGTAAGAAGCATTTCAAGGTCCTGGAGTGGCCTAGCCAGTCTCCAGATCTCAACCCCATAGAAAATCTTTGGAGGGAGTTGAAAGTCCGTGTTGCCCAGCGACAGCCCCAAAACATCACTGCTCTAGAGGAGATCTGCATGGAGGAATGGGCCAAAATACCAGCAACAGTGTGTGAAAACCTTGTGAAGACTTACAGAAAACGTTTGACCTCTGTCATTGCCAACAAAGGGTATATAACAAAGTACTGAGATGAACTTTTGTTATTGACCAAATGCTTATTTTCCACCATAATTTGCAAATAAATTATTTAAAAATCAGACAATGTGATTTTCTGGATTTTTTTCCTCATTCTGTCTCTCATAGTTGAGGTATACCTATGATGAAAATTACAGGCCTCGCTCATCTTTTTAAGTGGGAGAACTTGCACAATTGGTGACTGACTAAATACTTTTTTGCCCCACTGTAACTATACTCAGATAGGCTGTGGCATTTAAAAGACTAATGTGAAGAGGTCCAGTGTGTGCCATGAATACATTCCCCACATCATTACACTACCCCTACCAACCTGAACTATTTACAAACAAATAAATACTAAACTTATGTCTCTGTTATTGGTCCTTTTGTGTAAATTTTACTTTGATTAGACAATATGCGCTTAGTCGATCTCCTTTTAGTTTCTCCTCCAAGGATATTTTGTGGAAAAAATGGTGATATATAAATAAACCCTGGTGTTTGCGAGATGAAAATATGGAGATGAAATCTATGGCATGTTTCACTCTGCATGACTGTGACTGAGAGGCTGCATGAATCTATAATCTGAGCTAGAAAGAAATCAGCCTCTACCTTTTTTTTTTTTTTACTACAAATCAATGGTCCTGTTTTGCTTGATTCCACAAAAATCCAGAATAATCTGGGGTACAATGAAAACTGAATTAAATTGCAAAATGAATGCTCAAAAAAGAGTACAGACCAGTGATGTTGTTAATAATAATAATAATAATAATAATAATAATAATAATAGGGATGGCACGGTGGTGTAGTGGTTAGCGCTGTCGCGTCACAGCAAGAAGGTCCAGGTTTGAGCCCCGTGGCCGGCGAGGGCCTTTCTGTGTGGAGTTTGCATGTTCTCCCCGTGTCCGCGTGGGTTTCCTCCGGGTGCTCCAGTTTCCCCCACAGTCCAAAGACATGCAGGTTAGGTTAACTGGTGACTCTAAATTGACCGTAGGTGTGAATGTGAGTGTGAATGGTTGTCTGTGTCTATGTGTCAGCCCTGTGATGACCTGGCGACTTGTCCAGGGTGTACCCCGCCTTTCGCCCGTAGTCAGCTGGGATAGGCTCCAGCTTGCCTGCGACCCTGTAGAACAGGATAAAGTGGCTACAGATAATGAGATGAGATGAGATAATATTAATAATAATAATAATAATAATAATGGGCGGCACGGTGGTGTAGTGGTTAGCACTGTCGCCTCACAGCAAAAAGGTCTGGGTTCGAGCCCCGTGGCCGGTGAGGGCCTTTCTGTGTGGAGTTTTGCATGTTCTCCGTGTCCGCGTGGGTTTCCTCCGGGTGCTCCGGTTTCCCCCACAGTCCAAAGACATGCAGGTTAGGTTAACTGGTGACTCTAAATTGACCGTAGGTGTGAATGGTGGTCTGTGTCTATGTGTCGGCCCTGTGATGACCTGGCAACTTGTCCAGGGTGTACCCTGCCTTTTGCCCGTAGTCAGCTGGGATAGGCTCCAGCTTGCCTGCGACCCTGTAGAACAGGATAAAGCGGCTAGAGATAATGAGATGAGATTACTATGTACAGAAATTAACTGCCTCTGCCTTTTTGAGGTAGAACTGCATGCTAGCTCTAAAAAAGAGAAGTATTTTGTGAATAACTAATGGGTCAAACTACTTTATGAATGAGTATACATATGAACATTTTGGAAAATGCATCACTGATGTGGATATCAAAAATGAAACCATGTATTGACATATTTTAATATAGGTGTGTTATCCATGCAAGCCCATTTATGCCAGAATTTTTTTGGTTTCCACTTGTAAATTCCTAATAATTAGGATAACCAGGGATGCCTCAACATCTTTATTGGGGCATGAGAACAAAGAACAGCAGTTTGACTGCAATCAAGAACTCTTGAGATTCAAAGACAAGAAAGATTTGAGTGGAAAAGTGAAAAAGTAGGTTAAATCAGCTTTCTCCTTAGGGAAAATGATTGTGTATGCTATTTTGCTGTTGAAGGACGTAAACTGTCTGCTAGAGTCTAGACACTCTGTTCATAAAGAATGATGAAAATAACGGAGTGAAATTTAAATTTATATTCAGGGTACAACTAAAATTTAGTGCAGTCTTCTGTAGTCATTTTAAGCCAGCCAGGGGATGTGTGTTCCACCACCTGGGTGCCAGCACAGAGAAGAGTCTTGATGCTTGTCTCCCTTGTGTTTTGAGAGATGGTGGATGGTATGGGGAAACTTGGGGAGATTGAGAACAAGGAGTGCAGCTGCATTCTCATTCAGTTTCAGGGATTTTATGGATTTTATGCACAGAAGACCTGCAGCGGTGAATTTCAGTAGTCCAATCTCAAGAAGACGAGAATGAACAAGCACATGATTGCCCTCTGTTAAGAGAAATGACCAATCCTGTTGATATTCTAAAGGAGAAAACTATACGACACAGTCAGATTAGCAACAAGGACAATGAATGATAGCTGGTTGCCTAGCTGTACACCACATTTTGTGCACTGAACAGAGGTTTCACCAAGGAAGCTCTTGATGAAGCTTTTGATATGGGGAGACATTTCCAGGAATGTGTACAGTATGTAACATCTCTGTTAGGGTTTTGCTGGGATTCGAACCTGGTTCGTTGGTGTGATGATCCAGCAAACCCCCACTAGGCCACCAGGGGGATGACTCAAATGCAGAGGCGTGAGGCGGAAGTAGAAAAAGAATCAAAAGGTTTATTTATACTATATACACTATATACAGGGCAAAACAAAAAAACAACAAAGAGTATAATCTAACACTGGGAAGACAAAGGGAAAAATAAAATATCAAAAGTTTAAGGTCCAAAAAGGAAAAGGCAAAAATGTAAAAGCTCAGAAGATCCAAAAACAGTCACTACTAAATCCAAAAGAAAGCAAAGTGCAAAACCAAGAACACAGTACAAAGGAAACTGGAGATAAACATAACAGCACAAAGACTCCGTGACAAGAGGACTGAACTCAGGGGTATAAATACACAAACTAATTAAGGACACAGGTGAAGATAATTAGGACTAACAGGCAATTAACAAAAAAAAACACAAAACACAGGAACAGTGGCGACCTCTAGAGGCCAAAATAAATATGACACGAAAAGGAAATAACAGCGGCCTCTAGAGGCCAAAACAGTCCAAGTCCTAACAGGACCCCCCCCCCCCCCCCTCTAGGAGCGTCTCCTGACGTTCCCAGGGTGATCCGGATGGGCCGAATGGAAGTCCCGACACAGTTCTTTATCCAGGACATCCCGAGCAGGAACCCAGCAGTGCTCCTCAGGACCATAGCCCTCCCAGTCCACCAGATATTGCAACCCGCCGCGGACCCGGCGGGAGTCAAGCAGGCGATGCACAGTGAACACAGTCTGCCCCTGGAAGATGCGGGGGGGTGGGGGGTTCCTAGGGGCAGGGGCATACGTAGACGTCAGTACAGGCCGCAACAGGGAAACATGGAAAGTGGGGTTGATCCTCAGAGTCCGGGGCAACTGGAGCCGGTAGGAGACAGGGTTCACCCTGCGCACCACCTTGAAGGGGCCAATGTAGCGAGGAGCAAGCTTGCGGTTCTCCACCCGCAGCGGAAGGTCCTTAGTGGACAGCCAAACCCGCTGCCCAGGGCGGAAAGTGTGTGCAGGTCTTCTGTGGCGGTTGGCCTGAGTCTGGTTGGTTCTGGAGGTCTGTATGAGGGTCTTCCTGACCTTGCTCCAGGTCTTGCGACACCGTCTCACATATTGGTTGACCGAGGGCACCCCCGCGTCCTCCTCCTGGTCCGGGAACAGAGGTGGCTGGAACCCGAATTGGCACTGGAATGGCGACAGCTTGGTGGCCGATGACTGCAGGGTGTTGTGGGCGTACTCTGCCCATGGCAGCCAGGTGCTCCATGATGTCGGGTTATCCATAGCCAGGCCTCGCAGGGTGGTTTCCAGGTCCTGGTTGAGCCTCTCCGTCTGACCATTGGACTGTGGGTGAAACCCAGAGGAGAGGCTGGCAGTGGCTCCGATGACCTTGCAGAACCCGTGCCACACTCGGGAGGAGAACTGGGGCCCTCGGTCTGAGACGATGTCCTGTGGAAGACCAAAGACTCGGAAGACATGATTAAATATAAGTTTCGCTGTTTCAAGAGCAGAGGGGAGTTTGCACAGAGGTATGAAGCGGCAGGCCTTGGAGAATCTGTCAACAATGACCAAAATGACAGTGTTACCTTGTGACTCAGGGAGACCCGTGATGAAGTCGACTGCCACGTGGGACCAGGGACGCCGGGGAATGGTCAGAGGATGCAGGAGACCCTGGGGACGCTGTCGTGGGTTCTTGGTTCTGGTGCAAACCTCACAGGACAGGACAAATGACCTTACTTCCTGCTCCATGTTAGGCCACCAGAAGCGTCTTTTCAGGAAGTCCAGGGTCCTCCGAGCTCCCGGGTGGGTGGTGAGAGGGGAAGAGTGACCCCACTGGAGAACCTTGGCCCGGGCTTGATGTGGGACGTACAAGAGGCCCGGTGGCCCCGTCCCAGGACCGGGGTCCTGGCGTTGGGCTCGTCGAACAGCCTCCTCAATACCCCAGCGGACAGGGGCCACAATCCGGGACACCGGGATAATAGGCCCGACTTCATTCTCCCTGTTAGTGGCAGAGAACAGCCTGGACAGTGCGTCAGGTTTGGTGTTCTTGGAGCCGGGACGGTACGAGAGGGTGAAGTCAAACCGACTGAAAAACAGGGCCCACCTAGCCTGTCGAGGGTTCAGTCTCTTGGCTTGCTGGAGGTACTCCAGGTTCTTGTGGTCAGTCCAAACCAGGAATGGATGTTGCGCTCCCTCCAGCCAGTGCCTCCACTCCTCAAGGGCCAGTTTGACCGCTAACAGTTCTCGATCCCCCACATCGTACCGGGACTCCGCAGGACTCAGGCGGTGGGAGAAGTAAGCGCAGGGGTGCAGCTTTCCTTCCAAACGTTGAGAGAGTACCGCGCCGACACCACTGTCCGAGGCGTCCACCTCCACGATGAATGGTTGGGAGGTGTCCGGGAGGACCAGAATGGGTGCCGTGCAGAAGCGGGCCTTGAGGTCTTTGAACGCCTTTTCTGCCTGAGGAGACCAGCCATAAGATCCACCTGTCCCTTTGGTGAGGTCTGACATGGGTGCTGCCACAGAACTGAAGTTCCTGATGAACTTGCGGTAGAAGTTAGCGAATCCTAAGAACCGCTGAACCTCCTTAACGGACTTGGGAGTAGGCCAGTCCCGGACGGCCAGGGTCTTGGCAGGGTCCATTTGGAGTTGGCCTGTCCGTACAATAAATCCCAGAAAGGAGACCTCGGGAACATGAAATTCGCATTTCTGGGCCTTGGCGAACAGATTGTTCTGTAGCAGCCTCTGGAGAACCTGGCGGACATGGTGGCGGTGCTCCTGCATGGTCTTGGAAAAGATAAGGATGTCATCGAGGTAGACAAAGACGTACAGGTTAATCATGTCCCTTAAGACGTCGTTGATTAGGGCCTGAAAAACAGCTGGTGCGTTGGTGAGTCCGAAGGGCATCACCTGGTATTCGTAGTGCCCAGACGGGGTGTTAAAGGCAGTCTTCCACTCGTCTCCCTGTCGGATACGGATGAGGTGGTATGCGTTCCGTAGGTCCAACTTGGTGAAGACGGTGGCGCCTTGGAGCAGGTCGAAAGCAGTGGACATCAGCGGAAGGGGATATCGGTTGCGCACAGTGATCTTGTTCAGGCCCCTGTAGTCAATACATGGTCGAAGCCCCCCATCCTTCTTGCCGACAAAGAAGAAGCCGGCACCAGCAGGTGAGGTGGAGGGTCGAATGAACCCAGAGACCAGGGCGTCTTTGAGGTATTCCTCCATAGCCTTGCGTTCTGGCTGAGAGAGGGAAAACAGTCTGCCACGAGGAGGGGTAGTCCCAGGGAGCAAGTCAATGGCACAGTCGTAGGCCCGGTGCGGAGGAAAAACGGCGGCCCTGCTCTTGCTGAATACCTCCTTGAGATCCCAGTACTCTGTGGGAACTTGAGATAACTCGGTGAGATCAGGGGGCTCGGCAGGAGACACAGGAGAGCTAGAGAGCAGACAAGAGGCATGGCATGCAGGGCCCCATTCCACAACCTGGCTTGTTACCCAGTCTATGCGAGGGTTGTGGCGAATAAGCCAAGGAAGGCCTAGAATAACTGGGAACTCAGGTGAAGGAATCAGGTGCAGGGATATTTCTTCCTTGTGACCTTGAGACTGGAGGAAGACTGGAGAAGTAACTTGGGTGACTCTTCCATCACCTAACGCTTGGCCATCGAGGGCAGACACAGACAGAGGGACTTCAAGAGGTGCAGTAGGTATATTGATGCTTTGGGCGAAGTGAATATCCATAAAGTTCCCAGCCGCCCCTGAGTCTATCAAAGCTTGACAAGAGTGGACAGACTCACCCCAGGAGATGGAGACCGGGATGTAGATTCCTTGACCAGGGAGTCCGGGAGAGAGGGTAGGCCCCGTCACAACCCTCCCTCGGCTGGACGGGGCGGTCCTTTTCCCAAGAGTTCGGGACATGATGCTCGGAAGTGACCAGGCTTGCCACAGTAGATGCAGCACTTGTCCCTCCTTCTGCGCTCCCTCTCAGATGCGGAGAGGCGAGTACGACCCACTTGCATGGGTTCTGGACAGTCACTGAAGGAGGTAGATGGTCTCCAGGTAGAGGTAGGGAGGCTGGGGGGCTCAAGGCTTGGTGGCGTTCTCTCATCCTGTTGTCCAGACGAATAGCATGTGAGATGAGGGTTTCGAGGTCACTTGGGCATCCAATAGAGGCCAGACCGTCCTTGATGGGGTCAGACAGACCATGGTGGAAGGCTGACACCAGGGCAGTCTCGTTCCATCCACTTACTGCTGCGAGTGTTCGGAACGAGATGGCGTAATCTGCGACGCTTCCTCCTTGCCGGATGGACATGAGCTTTCGGGCTGCGTCGGTACTGATGTCTGCCTGATCGAAGACCCGAAGCATCTCTTCAGAAAACAGCTGGAAATCAAAGCACTCAGGTCCCTGTCTTTGCCAGATAGCAGTAGCCCAGGCTCGCGCCTTACAAGCTAATAAGGTGATCACAAAGGCAATCTTGCGGCGATCCGTAGTGTAGGTGGTAGGCTGAAGCTCAAAGGTGAGTTGACACTGGGTAAGGAACTCTCGGCACTCACTGTGCTTGCCGTCATACCTCTGTGGTGCAGGAAGGCTGGGTTCGCAAGGTGAAGAAGGCAGCATGGCAGGAGGCACTGGAGAAGGAGTGGGAGCTGGATCAGGAGCTGGCTCAGGAGCAGGAGATGCAGGCAGAGATGTCAGCTGTGCCAGGGTTTTCCCAATTTGCTGAAGCAGTTCCTCATGGCGAGCAAGGGCCTCACGTTGGCTGGTGAGCGTACGTCCATGAGCGTCCATGGTCGCTCCGAAGCGTGTCAAAGCTGCCATAATTCCCTGAAGGTTGGCCGGGTAGACAGTTGAAGCAGCCTCTGCTGAGTCGGTCATGACGGAGTCTTTCTGTTAGGGTTTTGCTGGGATTCGAACCTGGTTCGTTGGTGTGATGATCCAGCAAACCCCCACTAGGCCACCAGGGGGATGACTCAAATGCAGAGGCGTGAGGCGGAAGTAGAAAAAGAATCAAAAGGTTTATTTATACTATATACACTATATACAGGGCAAAACAAAAAAACAACAAAGAGTATAATCTAACACTGGGAAGACAAAGGGAAAAATAAAATATCAAAAGTTTAAGGTCCAAAAAGGAAAAGGCAAAAATGTAAAAGCTCAGAAGATCCAAAAACAGTCACTACTAAATCCAAAAGAAAGCAAAGTGCAAAACCAAGAACACAGTACAAAGGAAACTGGAGATAAACATAACAGCACAAAGACTCCGTGACAAGAGGACTGAACTCAGGGGTATAAATACACAAACTAATTAAGGACACAGGTGAAGATAATTAGGACTAACAGGCAATTAACAAAAAAAAACACAAAACACAGGAACAGTGGCGGCCTCTAGAGGCCAAAATAAATATGACACGAAAAGGAAATAACAGCGGCCTCTAGAGGCCAAAACAGTCCAAGTCCTAACAGTCTCAACTTTTGCAAGTTCATTTTCAGGTAGTGAACTAATTTTCAGATATTTCATGATAAAGCACTCAAGCTTGTTATAGAATCTAGAAGAACACACTCTCAATAAGAACTATTTGTTTTTTTGTGATTGAACCTTCATGCTGGTTTGTGTAGGCATAATCTCTACAGTACTGTGGAACTGTTATCTCTGGATTCAAGTATCATGTCACATATCATGCCACCCTAAAGTGACAACCTTGAAATGACCTACATGTTCACACACAAGTTTGACAAACTGCCACTTTTTAAATCTCTGCCACCTACTACTGTTTCCAACCCTCTTCTCTCCTCTTCACCATGAGTGCCCTCTTTACCTTTTTTGTTAAAAATGAATGACTATATCACTTTTTGTCCCTTTTCTCATTTAAGTCAAACATTAGTTTATCGTCAAATCTGTCAGATCATTTTAGTTTTTTGGGCCTGCACTGCAGCTGAACCAAAGTCTGAAATTTTGACTTTAATTTGCTTAGCAGTATGTTTATTTGTTTATAAGACGCTTGAATTTTTGCTTACTCTGATTTTGACCTTGGATGTTTTCTTCTAGATTTGCTGATGTGTGTAAGTCTGTGTATACAAATGTTCCATCAATATTCATACATCAATCTTACTCAAATTATTCTATTCCAGGTTACTGCAATTCTATTCAATTAGTTCAGTTAAGAGTGGCTTAATTGGTATGACTGTACAATATGTTGTGCAATGTTGTAATGAAAATATTAGTAACAAGCACAAAAGAAAATATCAATAGCAACACTAATATTTACAGTAATAGTTTGCTAGAAGTAATATAAAAGTTACATGGTAAAAAACCCCCCAAACAAACAGTAATAGCAGAAGAAATAACAATTATATAAAAAATAATGCACTGCGCAAAATACGCCAGAATCCAGAGGTGGTTTTGTCTGGATATTTCAAACTATGACCCATATATGATGAAATTCACGTTGAGCACTCTCCATTCATGGCATTGTCAGAAAATCTCCAGATATGTTCCAGATATCATTCAGATTCTTGCAAGAATTTAAAAAGACATCTCTGGATACTTGAGAGTTAGGTGCTGTGATAGCAGTGATTATGATAATACACTGGGGAAAAAAAAAACAAAAAACAACCTCATGGATCAATATATTTCAATTAATGGCAGAGTTTACACTATAATATGTAAAATATGTAAGTTTAACATAAAGTCAATGCAGGTTTATGTTATTTAACTCATTAAATAGAAAACTTTACATTTATGAGCTTAATTTATGCTGGGAGAATACAGTGCCTTGCAAAAGTATTCATACCCCTTGAACTTTTTCACATTTTTCCACCTTACAACCACAAACTTAAAAGTTTTTTATTGAGATTTTATGTGATAGACCAACACAGAGTAGCACATATTTGTGAAGTGAAACGAAAATGATAAATGGTCTTCAAAATTTTAAACAAATAAAAATCTGAAAAATGTGGTGTGCATTAGTATTCAGCCCCCTGTACTCTGATACCTCTAAATACAATCCAGTGCAATCAATTGCCTTCAGAAGTCATCTAATTAGTTAATAGAGTCCTACTGTGTGTAATTTACTCTCAGCATAAATACACTTGTTCTATGAAGGCCTCAGTGGTTTGTTAGAGAACACTGAAGAACAAACAGCATCATGAAGACCAAAGAACTCACCAGACAGGTCAGGGATAAAGTTCTGGAGAAGTTTAAAGCAGGGTTAGGTTATAAAAAATATCCCAAGCTCTGAACATCTCAAGAAGCACTGTTCAATCCAACATTCAAAAATGGAAAAAGTATGGCACAACTGCAAACCTACCAAGACATGGCTGTCCACCTAAACTGACAGAGCGAGCAAGGAGAGCACTGGTCAGAGAAGCAGCCAAGAGGCCCATGATCACTCTGGAGGAGCTGCAGAAATCCACAGCTCAGGTGGGAGAATCTATGCACAGGACATCTATAAGTCGTACACTCCACAAATCTGACCTTTTTGGAAGAGTGGCAAGAAGAAAGCCATTGTTGAAAGACAGGCATAAGAAGCCATGTAGGGGACGCAGCAAACATGTGGAAGAAGGTGCTTTGGTCAGATGAGACCAAAGTTGAACTTTTTGGCCTAAATGCAAAGCGCTATGTGTGGTGGAAAACTAACACTGCTCATCACCCTGCACACACCATCCCCACTGTGAAACATGGTGGTGGCAGCATCATGCTATGGGGATGCTTTTCTTCAGCAGGGACAGGGAAGCTGGTCAGAGTTGATGGGAAGATGGATGGAGCTAAATACAGGGCAATCCTGGAAGAAAACCTGTTGGAGACTGCAAAAATTTGAGACTGGGAAGGAGATTCACCTTCCAGCAAGACAATGACCCTAAACATACAGCCAGAGGTACAATGGAATGGTTTAGATCAAAGAATATTCATGTGTTAGAATGGCCCAGTCAAAGTCCAGACCTAAATCACATTGAGCATCTGTGGCAACACTTAAAAATTGCTGTTCACAGACGCTCTCCATCCAATCTGGTTGAGCTTGAGCTATTTTGCAAAGAAGAATGGGCAAAAATTTCAGTGTCTCGATGTGCAAAGCTGGTAGAGACATACCACAAAAGACTTGCAGCTGTAATTGCAGCAAAAGGTGGCTTTACAAAGTATTGATACAGGGGGGCTGAATACTAATGCACATCACATTTTTCAGATTTTTATTTGTTTAAAATTTTGAAGACCATTTATCATTTTCGTTTCACTTCACAATTATGTGCTACTCTGTGTTGGTCTATCACATAAAATCTCAATAAAAAACTTTTAAGTTCGTGGTTGTAAGGTGGAAAAATGTGAAAAAGTTCAAGGGGTATGAATACTTTTGCAAGGCACTGTAACTTGGGGGCAGCCATGGCCTGAAGGTTAGAGGAGCAGCCTTAGGCTGAAAGGGTTGCCAGTTCAATTCCTGGGACTGACAGGAAAAATGTGAAGGGAGTTGAGTGAATGAACAGCACTTTCCCTGCCCTCTGTATCATGGCTGAAGTGCTTTGAGCATGGCACCTAACCCCCAACTGCTCCCTGGGCACTGTAGCATAGATGCCCACTGCTCTGGATGTGTGTGTGTGTGTGTTCATTGCTCACTTGTGTGTGCATGCATTTGTTCACTGCTTCAGATGGGTTAAATGCAGAGGAAGAATTTCACTATGCTTGAATGTGACAAATACGTGTAAGAGCTTCTTCTTCTTCTTAATTTAGTGTAGTAACATGGACAAGTATATCAATATGTAAAAACTACATGTTTTACTTAAGTGGAAATTTTTAATAACAATACTAGAAGTGATTATAGGTGAAGGATACATACACAGTATATTGGGCTGCAGGACGTGAGGGATTCTAGTAGCTGTGGTTAGTGTCAAGGTCTCTCGGGCAGTGGTGTGTTGATATGTATTGGACTGAGAATGAAAAATAACCAAAGGAAGATTTGTCACATTTTTCAAAGTAATATTGCTAAAGGTCAGGTGTTAGTGATTAAAGATTAAGGGTGGAAATTTCCTGTGTATTTTTAAATTTCTCATGATAGAGCAGGATATCACTTTTGACCTCCACTGTCAGGCAAAAAGCACTCAGTCTCTGTTCTCGGTGCAGTCAGCTGTTTCTCTGCCTCACCCTATTCATTGGTGAGAGCATGGGCATTCAGACTGTACCTGGTCATGACCTGTCTCTGCTGTGGATCTCTCACAGTGCAATTCGATATCTCTTCAAAGTTGCAGCTTATTATTTATATATTCATCTTTAAAACATATTATTTAACTATTTTAATTAATTTTAGGGAAACTAAATATAAAATGTATGTATGTAGTTCCAGGAGTGAAGAATAAGAGTTTGAGCAGGATAGCATGTTTTTTGTTTGTTTGTTTGTTTTCCATTTTGAATGTTGTCTTTATATATCTATAATCTGAGGAGGGTGGGTTTCAACCTAAAAGTGCAAAATATAAAGCAATGACTATGAAAACATTAATTTAGTATTCAAAGTGTTTTTTGACTAAACCTGAAAGTCACTCAAGAATGCCATTGTGTATTTTTTTTCCAAAATAATGTCTAAAATGTCTTAAATAACGAGGATGTTTCTCAAAATGATGTCTTAATATTATTTCAGTAAAGTTGGTTCTATGTTTATTATGTATCTACTGAACATTTGCATGCTCAGTGCCACCACTTATATCTACACTCTTTTGTATTAATATTAATTAATATTATATTTCAAACAATTTTTGGTACATCTCACTGTTTTTAATTAGAGTCATCCTTGTTGTGTAGATGTGTGGTGTGTGTGTATATATATATATATATATATATATATATATATATATATATATATATATATATAGTTTCCTCACCCTATTTTGCATGTGACATCATTTATGCAATTGTTCTGTTGTAAATTACCCCCTACATAACCACTTCACACAAAATTACCCCTCTTTATTTAGTAAATCAGGGCCTATATGCTATCATGACACAACCTTTGGAACAAAAGGTCTTTACTGGCTATTAATAATGCCACTGCTGCAAAGCTAGCATTGAACCAGAGACATAATAAGAGGAGGTTAATTATGTAGGATACCCCCAAATAGCAGTCCTTGTTATCATTTAGAATACAGACAAGCTGAGAAGCTGAGCTAATGCAAAGATCAACATCAGCTTGGCTTTTCTGAGGCGACACTTGATGGCTAAACATCATTAGTCTGTGACGTGCTGTTTACTGTTCCAGGCGTGACAGATTTTAGGGATAATTTTGTTTGAGACTTTGTGGTGTGTATATTGTATATAACAGGGGGTTTGCAGTGCCATGTCTAGTTTTAGGTAGGACACAACCAGTGATGAATAATAATATTCTATACTCTATATATAATACATAGTATATACGGTATGTATATATTGTTGGATCACTTGTGTGCCTAAGTCAGAAATGTAGAGGAATAATCAATGTTGAGATTGATTCACTTTAAAATGAAATTAATTTGGTATTTAAAATCAAATGCACATATTAAATTTTGCATTTTGATTAATATCAACATGTAGAGTGAAGAGCAATGAGTGGTCTGAACCAGATTAAAAAATGATATCTTTAACTATTAATTAATCAACAAGTTTCACCACTTGTAAGACTTATCAGATGCCAATTTTGTTTGTAGTTGATTACTTTATCTCGTCTCGTCTTGTCTTCTTCCGCTTATCCGGGGCCAGGTTGCGGAGGCAGCAGTCTGAGCATGGAAGCCCAAACTTCCCTTTCCCTAGACACCTCAGCCAGCTCCTCGGGAAGAACACCGAGGCGTTCCCAGGCCAGTCGAGAGACATAGTCCCTCCAGCGTGTCCTGGGTCTTCCCCAAGTCCTCCTCCCGGGGGGACATGCCTGGAACACCTCCCCAGGGAGGCGTCCAGGAGGCATCCGAAAGAGATGCCCGAGCCACCTCAGCTGATTCCTCTCGATGTGGAGGAGCAGCGGCTCTACTCTGAGCTCCTCCCGAATGACTGTACTTCTCACCCTATCTCTAAGGGAGCGCCCAGCCACCCTGCGAAGGAAACTCATTTCAGCCGCTTGTATCCACAATCTTGTTCTTTTGGTCATTACCCAAAGCTCATGACCATAGGTGAGAGTCGGAACATAGATTGACCGGTAAATCGAGAGCTTCATCTTTTGGCTCAGCTCCTTCTTCACCACGACAGACTGGTAAAGCGACCGCATCGGACCGGACAGGCCACACCGATCCGCCTGTCGATCTCATGCTCTATCCTTCCCTCACTCGTGAACAAGATACTGAGATACTTAAACTCCTCCACTTGAGTCAGGACTTCTCCACCAACCTGGAGAGGGCAAGCCACCCTTTTCCGGTCGAGAACCATGGCCTCTGACTTGGAGGTGCTGATTCTCATCCCAGCCGCTTCACACTCGACTGCAAACTGCCCCAGTGCATGCTAAAGGTCCTGGTTTGAAGAAGCCAACAGGACAACATCTGCAAAAAGCAGAGATGAAATCCTGTGGTTCCCAAACAGGATTCCTTCCGGCCCCTGGCTGCGCCGAGAAATTCTGTCCATAAAGATTATGAACAGAACCAGTGACAAAGGGCAGTCCTGCCGGAGTCCAACATGCACTGGGAACAGGTCTGACTTATTGCCGGCAATGCGAACCAGACTCCTGCTCCATTCAAACAGGGACCTGACAGTCCTTAGCAAAGAGCCCTGAACCCCATACTCCTGAAGCACCTCCCACAGAATACCACAAGGGACACGGTTGAATGCCTTCTCCAAATCCACAAAGCACATGTGGACTGGTTGGGCAAACTTCCATGAACCCTCAAGCACCCTATGAAGGGTATAGAGCTGGTCCAGTGTTCCGCGACCAGGACGAAAACCGCATTGTTCCTCCTGGATCCGAGGTTTGACTATCAGCCAAATTCTCCTCTCCAGTACCCTGGAGTAAACCTTCCCTGGGAGACTGAGAAGTGTGATTCCCCTATAATTGGAGCACATTCTCTGGTCCCCTTTCTTAAAAAGAGGGACCATGACCCCAGTCTGCCACTCCAGAGGCACTGTCCCCGACCGCCACGCGATGTTGCAGAGGTGTGTCAGCCAAGACAGCCCCAAAACATTCAGAGACTTGAGATACTCGGGGCGGATCTCATCCACCCCCGGTGCCTTGCCACCGAGGAGCTTGCTAACCACCTCAGTGACTTCGGCTTGGGTAATGGACGAGTCCACCTCTGAGTCATCAGCCTCCACTTCTTCAATGGAAGAAGACATGACAGTGGGATTGAGGAGATCCTCGAAGTATTCCTTCCACCGCCTGACAATGTCCCCAGTCGAGGTCAACAGCTCCCCACCCACACTGTAAACAGTGTTGGCAGAGTACTGCTTCCCCCTCCTGAGGCGCTGGATGATTTGCCAGAATTTCTTCAAGGCCGACCGATAGTCCTCCTGCATGGCCTCACCGAACTCCTCCCAGTTCCGAGTTTTTGCCTCCGCAACTGCCCTAGCTGTGGCACGCCTGGCCTGCCGATACCCATCAGCTGCCTCAGGAGTCCCGGAGGCCAAAATGGCCCAATAGGACTTCTTCAGCTTGACGGCATCCCTTACTTCCGGTGTCCACCACCAGGTTTGGGGATTGCCGCCACGACAGGCACCGGAGACCTTGCGGCCACAGCTCCGAACAGCCGCGTCGACAATGGAGGCAGAGAACATGGTCCACTCAGACTTAATGTCCCCTGCCTCCCTCGGAAGCTGGGAGAAGCTCTCCCAGAGGTGGGAGTTAAAGACCCCCCCCGACAGAGTGCTCAGCCAGATGTTCCCAGCAGACCCTCACCATACATTTGGGCCTGCCAGGTCTGTCCGGCTTCCTCCTCCGCCAGCGGATCCAACTCACCACCAGGTGGTGATCAGTTGACAGCTCAGCCCCTCTCTTCACCCGAGTGTCCAAGACATAGGGTTGGAGATCTGATGAAACGACAATAAAGTCGATCATCGACCTCTGACCTAAGGTGTCCTGGTGCCACTTGCACTTATGGACACCCCTATGCTCGAACATGGTGTTTGTTATGGACAAACCGTGACTAGCACAGAAGTCCAATAACAAAACACCACTCAGGTTCAGATCAGGGAGGCCATTCCTCCCAATCATGCCCCTCCAGGTGTCACTGTCATCACCCACATGAGCGTTGAAGTCCCCCAGTAGAACAATGGAGTCCCCAGTCTGAGCACCTCTCAGTACCTCTCCCAGGGATTCCAAGAAGGCCGGATACTCTATACTGCTATTCGGCCCGTAGGCACAAACAACAGCAAGAGCCCTCTCCCTGATCCTAAGGCGCAGAGAGGCGACCCTCTCGTTCACTGGGGTAAACTCCAACACATGGCGGCTGAGCTGGGGAGCTATAAGCAAGCCCACACCAGCCGACGCCGTTCACCATGGGTGACTCCAGAGAAGTGGAGAGCCCAGCCCCTCTCGAGGAGCTGGGTTCCGGAGCCCAAGCTGTGTGTGGAGGTGAGCCCGACTATCTCTAGCCGGTACCTCTCAACCTCCTGCACAAGCTCAGGCTCTTTACCCCCCAGTGAAGTGACATTCCATGCCCCAACAGCTCGCCGTTGTGTTCAGGGATCAGGTCATCGAGGCCCCTGCCTTTGACTGCCGCCCAGTCCACACTGCACCAGCCCCATACGGCTACCTCTGTGGGTGGTGAACCCACAGGAGGTCGGGCCCATGTCAGCGCTTCGGGCTGAGCCCGGCCGGGCCCCATGGGCAAGGGCCCGACCACCAAGTGCTCGCATATGAGCCCCAACCCCGGGCCTGGCTCCAGGGTGGGGCCCCGGCTGCGCCATACCGGGCGACGTCACGGTCCTTGATAGATTGTTATCCATAAGGGGTTTTGGTGAACTGCTCTTAGTCTGGCCTGTCAACTAGGACCTGTCTGCCTTGGGAGACCCTAACAGGAGCGTAATGCCCCCGACAACATAGCTCCTAGGATCATTCAAGCACACAAACCCCTCCACCACAATAAGGTGGCAGTTCTAGGAGGGGTGATTACTTTATAACTTGCGAAAATGCCATGGGGATCTATTGTGCTTCACTGATACAGTGGTGCTTGAAAGTTTGTGAACCCTTTATAATTTTCTATATTTCTGCAGAAATATGTTCTAAAATGTCATCAGATTTTCACACAAGTCCTAAACGTAGATATAGAGAACCCAGTTGAAATAATGAGACAAAAATATTATACTTGGTCATTTTTTTGTATTGAGGAAAATGAGCCAATATTACATATCTGTGAGTGGCAAAAGTATGTGAACCTTTGCTTTCAGTATCTGGTATGACCCCCTTGTGCAGCAATAACTGCAACTAAACGTTTCTGGTAACTGTTGATCAGTCCTGCACACTGGCTTGGAGGAATTTTAGCCTATTCCTCCATACAGAACAACTTCAACTCTGGGATTTTGGTGGGTTTCCTCACATGAACTGTTTGCTTCAGGTCCTTCCACAACATTTCGATTGGATTAAGGTCAGGACTTTGATTTGGCCATTCCAAAACATTAACTTTATTCTTCTTTAACCATTCTTTGGTAGAACAACCTGTGTGCATAGGGTCATTGTCTTGCTGCATGACCCACCTTCTCTTGAGATTCAGTTCATGAACAGATGTCCTGACATTTCCTTCAGAATTTGCTGGTATAATTCAGAACTCATTGTTCCATTAATGACAGCAAGCTGTCCTGGCCCAGATGCAGCAAAACAGGCTCAAACCATGATACTACCACCAGCATGTTTCACAGATGGGATGAGGTTCTTATGCTGGAATGCAGTGTTTTCCTTTCTCCAAACATAACACTTCTCATTTAAACCAAAAAGTTCTATTTTGGTCTCATCCATCCACAAAACATTTTTCCAATAGCCTTCTGGCTTGTCCACGTGATCTTTAGCAAACTGCAGACAAACAGCAATGTTCTATTTGGAGAGCAGTGGCTTTCTTCTTGCAACCCTGCCATGCACACCATTGTTGTTCAGTGTTCTCCTGATGGTGGATTCATGAACATTGTCTAATGTTAATGTGAGAGAGGCTTTCAGTTGCTTAGAAGTTACCCTGGGGTCCTTTATGACCTCACCGACTATTACACACCTTGCTCTTGGAGTGATCTTTGTTGTTCGACCACTCCTGGGGAGGGTAACAATGGTCTTGAATTTCCTCCATTTGTATACAATCTGTCTGACTGTGGATTGGTGGAGTCCAAACTCTTTAGAGATGGTTTTGTGACCTTTTCCAGCCTGATGAGCATCAACAACGCTTTTTCTGAGGTCCTCAGAAATCTCCTTTGTTTGTGCCATCATACACTTCCACAAACATGTGTTGTGAAGATCAGACTTTGATAGATCCCTCTTCTTTAAATAAAACAGGGTGCCCACTCATACCTGATTGTCATCCCATTGATTTAAAACACCTGACTCTAATTTCACCTTCAAATTAACTGCTAATCCTAGATGTTCACATACTTTTGCCATTTATGGATATGTAACATTGGATCATTTTCCTTAATATATAAATGACCAAGTCTAATATTTTTGTCTCATTTGTTTAAGTGGGTTCTCTTTATCTATTTTTAGGACTTGTGTGAAAATCTGATGATGTTTTCAGTCATATTTCTGCAGAAATATAGAAAATTCTAAAGGGTACATAAACTTTCAAGCACCACTGTACATCTCCTGTGTGCTAAATGGTTTACTTGCAGAATGATTTTGTATTGATCTTGTATTGTTTACCTATAATGATGTTCCTTTCCACTTCTTTTTTTTTTTTTAGAGCAAGAACGGAACTGGGGGGAAAAAGTATGAAAGTAAAGCACAGCAGCATTACAGACTTATGTTTTGTTTTCTGGTTCATTGTGAAATGTTCATTGTAACACAAACCAGGAGTCATCATGAGAAAAGACAGACGGAGAGGTTGGGTGTAAGAGTGATCCACATTCATTATACACAGGCAAAGCTGAGGAAATAAAAGAGGAAGCAAAGGTGAGGGCAGGAGAATCCATAATAAAGCTAATAAAAACAAAGAGTCTTAAAGCCTAGACGTTATAGAAAGTACACCAAATACATGAAAACCTCACGGGAAGGACAGGAAAATCATGCAAAACCATGAAAATGACTATGGAAAACAAGGTGTTATTTAAATATGAAGGGCAAATAATGATAAGGGCACCTAAATTTCTGCTCAACATCCGCAGAACTATATTCACAGATATAAATCCAGCGGACACGGAAGTGCTATGCGACTACAGTTTGCTCCAGAGGCCTGCTCAACAACCAACCCCCACTCCTGCATCCAGGCCACAGTAGAGGTGCCACAGGCGGAACATGCGGAAGCACAAGAGGGGCAAGCGCGGAAGTATCAGGGCTAGGCTAGCGGCTAGCCCTCACCAGCCGGCTATCCCTACCATCACTCTGGCCAACGTACGCTCGCTGGACAACAAGCAGGATTATGTCCGCCTACGCCGCTCATCTTCTAAGTCTGTGAGTGAATATTGTGTCCTTGTGTTTGTGGAAATATGGCTTAATGACAGTGTCCCGGACTGTGCCATTCAGCTAGCCTGGCTAACGTGCTACCGGTCAGACAGAGCGCTAGTCAAGGGGGGGAAGACTCGTGGTGGAGGACTCTGTGTTTACATCAGTGATGTCTGGTGCTGCGATGCTGTTGTGGTCTGCAAACATTGCTCACCACTGGTGGAGTTTATAATTATTAAGTGCCGGCCATTCTACCTGCTGAGGGAATTTACAGCTATATTGCTGGTAGCAATATACATCCCTCCTGGCTCCAATAACAGGAGTGAAGCTGAGGATGTTTTCCTCATCCTGGCTGGGGATTTCAACCATGCAAACCCCAAGAGCGTGTTTCCAAAACTCTATGGACATGTCAACTTTCCCACACGTAGAAACAATACTCTGGACAATGTTTACACCATTCATAGAAGCGCCTACAAAGCCCTCCCTCTCCCCCACCTTGGGGCCTCAGATCACTGTTATGCTAATGCCAGCATACAGGCCACTGGTTAAAGTCACCAAACCAGCTACAAAGCAGGTACGTGTGTGGCCAGAGGGGTCCTCAGAGGCACTCCAGGACTGTTTTTCCACCAGTGACTGGAGCATGTTCAGACAGGCGGCCACCTACAACAACACCACAGATCTCCAGGAGTACACGGAGACCGTCACTGCCTACATGAGGAAGTGCATGGATGATGTTACAGTCATCAGAATCATCTCCATTCGGGCCAATCAGAAGCCATGGCTGACAGGGAAGTCCACAGGCTCCTGAGGGCTCGGAACGCCGCCTTCAGAGCTGGGGACGAGGTGGGCCTGAGGACAGCTAGGGCCAATCTGTCACGAGGCATCAGGGTGGCCAAGAGACAGTATTCTAGGAACATTGCTGACTACTTCAACGACAGCAGAGACACCAGGAACCTGTGGTGGGGGATTCAGACCATCACAGACTACAAGCCCTCGCCGCAGACCTGTAACAACTCCACCTCTCTGCTGAATCAGTTGAATGACTACTTCGCTTGCTTTGAGGCAGACAACAGCACCACGGCACAGAAGACCCCACCACCTCCCATCGACCAGGTGTTGACGCTGTCCCCAGCCAGTGTGAGGAGAGCTCTCATGACGACAAATGTATGGAAAGCCCCGGGTCCTGATAACATTCCTGGTCGTGTCCTGAGAGACTGTGCCGTTGAGCTAACAGATGTCTTTATAGACATCTTCAACATCTCGTTGAGCCAGGCTGTTGTCCCCACATGCCTCAAAGCCACCACCATCATCCTGGTCCCGAAGAAGCCGTCTCCCTCCTGCTTCAATGACTACTGCCTGGTCGCACTCACTCCCATCCTCATGAAGTGCTTCGAGCGGCTAGTCATGCGGCATATCAAGTCTGCCCTGCCCCCCGCCCTGGACCCTTTCCAGTTTGCATATCAGTCCAACCGTTTGACCAATGACGCTATCGCCACTGCCCTCCACTTAGCCCTCACCCACCTGGAGACAAAAGACTCGTATGTCAGAATGCTGTTCATAGACTTCAGCTCAGCATTCAACACAATCATTCCTCAGCAGTTCATTCATAAACTGGACCAGCTGGGACTCAACACCTCCCTGTGTAACTGGCTGCTGGACTTCCTGACGGGGAGACCACAGGATGTACGGGTTGGCAGCAACTCCTCCAGCACCATCACATTGAACACAGGGGCCCCCCAAGGATGTGTACTGAACCCCCTCCTCTTCACTCTGCTGACCCACGACTGCACACCAACATCCAGCTCCAACCTCTTCATTAAGTTTGTGGACAACATGACTGTGGTGGGTCTCATCAACAATGGCGATGAGACAATCTACAGGAGTGAGGTGAGCCGCTTGGCCATGTGGTGCAAGGACAACAATCTCCGCCTGAACGTAGAGAAGATGAAGGAGATTGTTGTGGACTTCAGCAGAGCGCACACCCAGCATGCTCCACTAACTATTGACAGTGCTGCAGTGGAAAGGGTGAGCAGCACCAAGTTTCTGGGTGTGCACATCTCTGAAGACATGTCCTGGAGCAACAACACCGCATCACTGGCCAAAAAAATCCCAACAGCGTCTGTACTTCCTCTGCAAACTGAGGAGCACAAGAGCCCCAGCCCCCATCATGCACACATTCTACAGAGGCACCATCAAGAACATCCTGACCAGCTGCATCACCGTGTGGTACGGCGCTTGCACCGTGTCCTGCTGCAAGACTCTGCAGCGCATCGTGACAGCAGCTGAGAGGATAATTGGTGTCACTCTCCCTTCTCTTATGGATATCTATAACCCTCGCCTCACATGAAAAGCCATCAGGATTGCAGGTGACCCCACCCACCCATCTCACAGCCTCTTCAGCCTGCTGCCATCGGGGAGGAGACTGCAGAGTCTCCAGGCCAAAACCAGCAGGCTCAAGGACAGTTTCTTTCACCAGGCGGTCAGGAGGCTCAACTCCCTCCCTGTTCTTCCCCTCCTCCCCCCTCTGCCTCCTGCCACAGATTCTGCCCACACACCCCCTGTCCCCCCTTCAGCATCTGACATCATGTCACCCTCACAGTCCCCCCCAACACACACACATACTCTCAACATTCATTTGCACACTGAACTCAGGGTCTGCACATTTCACTTTACCTTGCTCATTTGCACTATTCCGCACTACATCACCTTAACAGCTATTAGTTTATTGTTTATGCTGCTTATTTCATGTTTACCTGCTATACCTCAAGTGCCCTTGACTGTTTATTTTATATGTGTGTGTGTTTTAGTCTATGTCTATTTCTTATCTAGAGTATTTATACTGTTTATATTTGTGGCAGCGGGGGCGTGGTCAAGCGCCGGTCTGTGACAGGAGGGCGGAGTCAGGGAAGGTAAGTGGCAGAATCACTACACCTGACGGCAATTAACCTGTGTTTGTGTGTCTCCCCAGTGACCGCGCCCTATTTAAGGAGAGAGAGTGAGAGCAGAGGGAGCTCTCTCCACAACCAAATGACTGGAATGTGTGTGCGTGTGTGGCTGAGAGTGAAAGATATTTGCACTGAAAAGTGAAAATAAAAGAGTTGTGCGAACTCAGTCTCTGTCCTGCCGTCCTCTGTGCTCCACCCACACCTAGTGAACCTTACAGTAGTGCTGAAACCTGGGATCAGAGTAGAGCACCAGCCGATCAGCCCCATGGAGTCCTCCCCGTTCACCGACCTGGTCCACACCTTCGCCACAGCCCAGCAAAGCCAGCACCAGGCGCTCGTCATCCTCCGGAAGGAACAGGAGCGACACTTCGAAACCCTGGTGCTGGCCCAGCAGGAAGACCGTGAGGCGTTCCGGCACCTCCTCGCGTCGGCGGGGTCCACCAGCGCTCCGGCCGCAGGCCCGTCTCCCCTCACCGTTACCATGATGGGTCCGCAGGACGACCCCGAGGCTTTCATCACGCTATTCGAAGAAGTTGCAGGAGCCTCGGGGTGGCCGATGGAGCAGCGCGCGGCGCGCCTCCTCCCCCTCCTAACGGGAGAGGCGCAGCTGGCCGCGCTACAGCTCCCCGCCGACCACCGGCTGGCCTACGCGGACCTCCTCCGGGCCGTCCTCCAGCGCGTGGGGCGCACACCAGAGCAACAGCGCCAGCGCCAGTGCTTCCGCACTTTGCGCTTGGAGGAAGTTGGCCGGCCGTTCGCGTTTGGCCAGCAGCTCCGGCACGCCTGCTGGCGGTGGTTGAGGGCCGACAACCATGACGCTGAGGGGATCATCGACCAGGTGGTGCTGGAACAATTCGTCGCTTGCTTACCAGCAGGAACCGCGGAGTGGGTCCGGTGCCACCGCCCGGCGTCGCTGGATTAGGCAGTCGAGCTGGCGGAGGATCATTTGGCGGCTGTTCCGGCGGCAGGACAGCAGACGGCGTCTTCTCTCCTCTTCTCTCTCTCTCTCTCTCTCTCTCTCCCCCTCCTTCTGTGTCCCGTCCTCACCCCATTCCCCCACCGCGGAGACGGGGGCCAGCACCACCCCAGCCGGCCCGCCGCACCCGCGGTGCCCTCCCGTTTCTCCATTCTGTGTCTGTCTCTCCCCCACCTCAGGTGAGTGAGCCCCAGAACACTGGTGCAGAGGGAAAGCCTGGGCCGGTTTGCTGGCGCTGCGGGGAGCCGGGCCATCTTCAACAGCAGTGCATGGCAATGGAGGTGGGCGCGGTGGTTCGGATCCCCGATGCACCAGAGGCCGCCCTCGATCGGGCCGGAGCGTATCGCATACCGGTGAGTATCCAAGGGGCTACATATCAGGCGTTGGTGGATTCTGGTTGAAATCAGACCTCAATTCGCCAAAGCCTGGTTCAAAACGAGGCATTGGGGGGAGCACAGGGGGTGAAGGTGTTATGTGTGCATGGGGATGTTCACCGCTACCCTTTGGTGTCAGTCCACATTTTTTCAGAGGGGAAAAAGCCATAGTGAAGGCAGCGGTTAATCCTCGCCTTACCCACTCTTTAATTTTGGGGACTGATTGGCTGGGATTTCGGGATTTAATGACACATTTAGTGAAGAGTGGGTCCTGCCATTTAACAGGGGGAGGTCCCGGTGTCGCTTTGGTGGGAGCAGCTGTCACAGAGCCATCTACGTCATCTCCGCGTCAGAGTGAGGAGCCGCCGGCTCCTCCTCTCTCTATTGGGGAATCCCTCACGGATTTCCCATTAGAACAGTCGCGAGACGAGACTCTGAGGCATGCGTTTGACCAAGTGAGAGTAATCGATGGTCAAACGCTCCTGCCGAACGCCACCCCGTCCTTCTCTTACTTCGCGATTATGAAGGATAGATTATACCGAGTGACTCAGGACACTCAAACTAAAGAGCGAGTCATGCAGCTTTTAATTCTGAAGCGTCGCCGGGAATTGGTATTCCAGGCGGCTCACTTTAATCCCATGGCTGGACACTTAGGGCAGGACAAAACACTAGCCCGAATAATGGCCCAGTTCTATTGGCCAGGGATTCGCGACGATGTCCGTAGGTGGTGTACGGCGTGACGCGAATGCCAGTTAATAAATCCAGCGGCCATTCCAAAAGCACCTTTGCGCCCTCTACCGTTAATCGAGACCCCGTTCGAAAGAACTGGGATGGATCTCGTCGGGCCATTAGATCGGTCAACACGAGGGTACCGCTTTATATTAGTTCTAGTGGACTATGCAATGCGATACCCGGAAGCAGTGCCTCTTCACAATATCGCAGCATGCAGTATTGCAGAGGCACTCTTCTGCGTTATCTCCCGAGTTGGAATCCCGAAAGAGATTCTGACTGACCAAGGTGCCTCGTTTATGTCACGGACACTGAACGAACTGTATGGGTTATTGGGTATTAAGCCGATCCGCACCAGCGTGTATCACCCACAAACAGATGGTTTAGTTGAACGGTTCAACCGCACCCTCAAGAACATAATTAAAAAATTCGTAAGTGAGGACGCACATAATTGGGATAGATGGCTCAAACCCTTGCTTTTTGCAGTGCGAGAGGTCCCCCAAGCCTCCATGGGGTTCTCCCCGTTCGAATTGTTATACGGGCGTAAGCCGCGCGGCATCTTATATGTGCTGCGGGAAAATTGGGAAGAGGGACCTTCACCAAGTAAAAACGAGATCCAATACATTATTGACCTGTGCGCAAAACTCCACACGCTCACGCACCTAACTCAGGAGAATTTGCGGTAGGCTCTAGAATGGCAAGCCCGCCTGTACGACAAGGGTACGCGCCTTAGGGAGTTCGCACCGGGAGAGAAAGCACTCGTACTGTTGCCCACATCGAGCTCCAAATTAGTCGCCAAGTGGCAAGGGCCCTTTGAGGTCACACGGCGAGTTGGGGACGTTGACTATGAGGTGAGGCGAACGGATAGGGGCGGGGCGCTACAGATTTACCACCTCAACTTACTCAAACTCTGGAACGAGGAGGTCCCCATGGCGTTGGTGTCAGTGGTTCCGGAGAAGGCGGAGCTGGGGCCGGAGGTTCAAAAGGGAACATAGGCATCGCGTACCTCTCCGGTCCCCTGTGGAGACCACCTCTCCCCAACCCAACCCTCGGAGGTTGCCCAGTTGCAGACCGAGTTTTCGGACGTGTTCTCGCCCCTGCCCGGCCGCACCAACCTCATAGAGCACCACATTGAGACGCCCCCGGGGGTGGTAGTGCGTAGCCGCCCTTACAGGTTACCCGAGCACAAAAAAAAAAGTGGTTCGGGAAGAACTCGAGGCCATGCTCGAAATGGGCATCGTCGAGGAGTCCCACAGTGACTGGAGCAGCCCGGTGGTCTTGGTACCCAAGGCCGACGGGTCGGTCCGGTTCTGTGTGGACTATAGAAAAGTCAACACGGTGTCTAAATTCGATGCGTACCCAATGCCTTGTATTGATGAGTTGCTTGATCGGCTAGGCACGGCTCGTTTTTACTCGACGCTGGATTTAACAAAGGGTTATTGGCAGATCCCCTTGACTCCATTATCCCGGGGAAAAAATGGCCTTTTCCACACCGTTCGGCTTGCACCAATTCATCACACTTCCATTTGGGCTGTTTGGGGCACCTGCTACGTTTCAGTGGCTGATGGATAGGGTCCTCTGCCCCCACGCCACCTATGCGGCCGCATACCTCGACGATATAATCATTTATAGTAATGACTGGCAGCGGCACTTACAACACCTGAGGGCCGTCCTTAAGTCGCTGAGGCAAACGGGTCTCACAGCCAACCCAAAGAAGTGTGCGATTGGGCGGGTGGAAGTATGGTATCTGGGCTTCCACTTGGGCAATGGGCAGGTGCATCCCCAAATTAACAAGACAGCAGCAATTGCGGCCTGCCCGAGGCCCAAGACCAAAAAGGGGGTGAGACAGTTCCTGGGACTGGCTGGCTACTATCGTAGGTTTATACCTAATTATTTCGACGTCACCAGCCCGCTGACTGATCTCACTAAAAAGGGGGCACCAGATCCGGTCCAGTGGACGGAGCAATGCCAGCGGGCTTTCTCTGAGGTAAAGGCTGCACTATGTGGGGGGCCACTATTACACTCCCCTGACTTTTCTCTCCCTTTTATGTTGCAGACCGATGCGTCGGACAGAGGGCTGGGGGCGGTTTTGTCCCAGGAGGTGGAGGGGGAGGACCGCCCCGTCCTGTACATTAGCAGGAAGCTGTCAGTGCGTGAGGGGCGATACAGCACTATCGAGAAAGAGTGTCTGGTGATCAAGTGGGCGGTCCTCGCCCTCCGCTACTACCTGCTGGGGCGCCCTTTCACCCTCTGTTCGGACCACGCGCCCCTCCAGTGGCTCCACCGCATGAAGGATGCCAACGCGTGGATCACCCGTTGGTATCTGGCACTCCAACCCTTCAATTTAAGGTGGTCCACAGGCCGGGGGCGCAGATGGTTGTGGCAGACTTCCTCTCCCGTCAAGGGGGGGGGGGGGGGGGGGGGGGGGGGTCGGCTGCAGGCCGGATGGCCGCCCGGCCTGAGTTGGGCGGTGGGGGTATGTGGCAGCGGGGGCGTAGTCAAGCGCCGGTCTGTGACAGGAGGGCGGAGTCAGGGAAGGTAAGTGGCAGAATCACTACACCTGACGGCAATTAACCTGTGTTTGTGTGTCTCCCCAGTGACCGCACCCTATTTAAGGAGAGAGAGCGAGAGCAGAGGGAGCTCTCTCCACAACCAGATGACTGGAATGTGTGTGTGTGTGTGGCTGAGAGTGAAAGATATTTGCACTGAAAAGTGAAAATAAAAGAGTTGTGCGAACTCAGTCTCTGTCCTGCCGTCCTCTGTGCTCCACCCACACCTAGTGAACCTTAGAATATTGTTTATTTCAGTTATTCTATTTTTATTTATTGCATTGCCTGTTTGCACCGTGGGTCAGAGAGGACTGAAATTTCATCAGTGCTGTATGTCAAGCATGTATAGCATATTGGACAATAAAGTTGACTTGACTTGACTAAATCTATGGGATGGAGACCAGCCTGAATTTGGACATGATAATAGTTTGAACAGTGACAGAAGGAGCAGGCTAAAGGCAGAGATATGACAAAACAGGGAAGGAGCAGTTATGGGGCATCTCTTGGCAAGGTTTAGGGGTCTGTATTTCTGTCAAAGTAAATAAATGTACATTGTTAATTACAATCATTTATAGTTTTCTGGTTTTTATCAGCACTAGGGGATGCTGCTGCTGCTGCTGTGATCCAGTGCTTCCTTGGCTGTGATACTTGCTCTGCAAAGTGAGTCGAGATTGTAACATCAGGACAAGATGTTGGCTAAAAGCTTATGAAGATAAACATTAGACTTCATACAAAATACATTATATAGAAAATGAAATTGTACATACAGGAGGTACTGAGTGAAGGTAATTAGGTTGTTACCTGCTAGCTAGCCAGCCAGCTTTAAGTTTACATGAGGTAAAGATAAGCAGACAGATTCTATAAAATTAGCCAGTTGACAAGCCAACAACTGTAACTGAAGCAGAAATATTTAGAAACTTCAAAGATTGTGAGAAGAATTTAAAGGAATAAAAAATATAGAAACAACATTTTGACAGCTCAATATTCTTTGCTTTCTTAGATAACTGCTCATATTATTAAGAACACTGTCTGCTGTCAGATTGGCTTTCCCCTTTGATAGCTAATATAAGGCTGAATCATGCACTCTGTGACAGTAACATTCATGATAAACACTATTACATTTTTATTTTCATGATGCATCTGACAGACGATGACAATTACATGAGATAATTACATCTTCTGAAGACATTTCATTCATCAAGACTTGAATATTTAAATACAGGACTTGAATGTGTAATGACTTGCCACTTGCAGCCAACAGATTTATCTATACAGCACAACTCATTCACCATTCATTTATTCATTCACTCACCTTGGTGGGTGAGAAGGTCAGTTCAGCCTTCTCTTTCCCCAGTTACAGATTCCCAGGCATAATCTCTCCAGTAAGTCCTGGGTCTGCCCCAGAGTCTCTGTCCAGTGGGATGTGCCTGATATACAGTGGTGCTTGAAAGTTTGTGAACCCTTTAGAATTTTCTATATTTCTGCATAAATATGACCTAAAACACCATCAGATTTTCACACAAGTCCTAAAAGTAGATAAAGAGAACCCAGTTAAACAAATGAGACAAAAATATTATACTTGACATTTATTTATTGAGGAAAATGATCCAACATTACATATCTGTGAGTGGCAAAATTATGTGAACCTTTGCTTTCAGTATCTGGTGTGACCCTCTTGTACAATAACTGCAACTAAACGTTTGCGGTAACTGTTGATCAGTCCTGTACACCGGGTTGGAGGAATTTTAGCCCATTCCTCTGTACAGAACAGCTTCAACTCTGGGATGTTGGTGGGTTTTCTCACATGAACTGCTCGTTTCAGGTCCTTCCACAACATTTTGATTGGATTAAGGTCAGGACTTTGACTTGGCCATTCCAAAACATTAACTTTATTCTTCTTTAACCATTCTTTGGTAGAACGACTTGTGCGCTTAGTGTCGTTGTCTTGCTGCATGACCCACCTTCTCTTGAGATTCAGTTCATGGACAGATGTCCTGACATTTTCCTTTAGAATTTGCTGGTATAATTCAGAATTCATTGTTCCATCAATGATGGCAAGCTGTCTTGGCCCAGATGCAGCAAAACAGGTCCAAACCATGATACTACCACCACCATGTTTCGCAGATGGGATAAGGTTCTTATACTGGAATGCAGTGTTGTCCTTTCTCCAAACATAACACTTCTCATTTAAACCAAAAAGTTCTATTTTGGTCTCATCTGTCCACAAAACATTTTTCCAATAGCCTTCTGGCTTGTCCACGTGATCTTTAGCAAACTGCAGACGAGCAGCAATGTTTTTCTGGAGAGCAGTGGCTTTCTCCTTGCAACCCTGCCATGCACACCATTGTTGTTCAGTGTTCTTCTGATGGTGGACTCATGAACATTAACATTAGCCTATGTGAAAGAGGCCTTCAGTTGCTGAGAAGTTACCCTGGGGTCCTTTGTGATCTCACCGACTATTACATGCCTTGCTCTTGGAGTGATCTTTGTTGGTTGCCCACTCCTGGGGAGGGTAGCAATGATCTTGAATTTCCTCCATTTGTCCACAATCTGTCTGACTGTGGATTGGTGGAGTCTAAACTCTGTAGAGATGGTTTTGTAACCATTTCCAGCCTGATGAACATCAACAACGCTTTTTCAGAGGTCCTCAGAAATCTCCTTTGTTCGTGCCATCATACACTTCCACAAACGTGGGTTGTGAAGATCAGACTTTGATAGATCCCTGTTCTTTAAATAAAACAAGGTGCCCACTCACACCTGATTGTCATCCCATTGATTTAAAACACTTGACTCTAATTTCACCTTCAAATTAACTGCTAATCCTAGAGGTTCACACACTTTTGCCACACAGATATGTAACATTGGGTCATTTTCCTCAATAAATAAATGACCAAGTATAATATTTTTGTCTCATTTGTTTAACTGGGTCCTCTTTATCTAGCTTTAGGACTTGGGTGAAAATCTGATGACGTTTTAGGTCATATTTCTGCAGAAATATAGAAACTTCTAAAGGGTTCACAAACTTTCAAGCACCACTGTATGCTCTCTACATAAACACTGTCTAGTTTGCATGGTCTCTTAAGAAACGCTGTCTAGTGTGTATGCTCTCTACATAAACGCTGTCTAGTTTGCATGGTCTCTTAAGAAACGCTGTCTAGTGTGTATACTCTCTACATAAACGCTGTCTAGTGTGTATACTCTCTACATAAACGCTGTCAAGTGTGCATGCTCTCTAAATAAACGCTGTCTAGTGTGCACGCTCTCTACATAAACGCTGTCTAGTGTGTATGCTCTCTACATAAACGCTGTCTAGTGTGCATGCAGTCTACATAAATGCTGTCAAGTGTGCATGCTCTCTACATAAACGCTGTCTAGTGTGTATGCTGTCTACATAAACGCTGTCTAGTGTGCCTGCAGTCTACATAAACGCTGTCTAATGTGTATGAACTCTACAAAAATGCTGTCTAGTGTGTATACTCTCTACATTAAAGCTGTCGAGTGAGTTTATTGTCTACATAAGCGCTGTCTATTGTGCATGCTCTCTACATAAACGCTGTCTAGTGTGTATACTCCCTACATAAACGCTGTCTAGTGTGTATACTCTCTACATAAATGCTGTCTAGTGTGTATACTCTCTACATAAACGCTGTCTATTGTGCATGCTCTCTACATAAAAGCTGTCTAGTGAGTATACTCTCTACATAAATGCTGTCAAGTGTGCATACTCTACATAAACGCTGTCTAGTGAGTATACTCTACATAAATGCTGTCTCGTGTGCATGCTGTATACATAAACGCTGTGTAGTGTGTGTGCTCTCTACATAAACACTGTCTAGTGTGTATACGTTCTACATAAATGCTGTCTAGTGTGCATGCTGTCTACATATACGCTGTCTAGTGTGTATACTCTCGACATAAACGCTGTCTAGAGAGTATACTCTCGACATATACGCTGTCTAGTGTGCATGCTCTCTACATCAACGCCGTCTAGTGTGTATACTCTCGACATAAACGCAGTCAAGTGAGTATACTCTCGACATATACGCTGTCTAGTGCGCTACTCTCTACATATATGCTGTCTAGTGAGTATGCTCTTTACATTAACGCTGTCTAGTGTGTATACTCTCGACATAAACGCTGTCAAGTGAGTATACTCTCTACATATACGCTGTCTAGTGTGCATGCTCTCTACATCAACGCTGTCTAGTGTGTATACTCTCTACATAAATGCTGTCTAGTGTGTATGCTCTCTCCATAAACACTGTCTAGTGAGTTTACTGTCTACATAAACGCTGTCTATTCTGCATGCTCTCTACATAAACGCTGTCTAGTGTGTATAATCTCTACATAAACGCTGTCTAGTGGGTATACTCTCTACATAAAAGCTGTCTAGTGAGTATACTCTCTACATCAACGCTGTCTAGTGTGTGTGCTCTCTACATAATCGCTATCTAGTGCGCATGCTGTCTACATAAACGCTGTCTAGTGTGTATACTCTCTACATAAAAGCTGTCTAGTGAGTATACTCTCTGTATAAACACTGTCTAGTTTGTATTCTCTCTACATATACGCTGTCAAGTGTGTATACTCTACATAAAAGCTGTCTAGTGAGTATACTCTACATCAACGCTGTCTAGTGTGTGTGCTCTCAACATAAAGGCTATCTAGTGCGCATGCTCTCTACAAAAACACTGTCAAGTGCGCATGCTGTCTACATAAACGCTGTCTAGTGTGTATACTCTCTACATAAAAGCTGTCTAGTGAGTATACTCTCTAAATGAACGCTGTCTAGTGTGTATGGTGTGTACATAAACGCTGTCTAGTGTGTATACTCTCTACATAAACGCTGTCAAGTGTGCATGCTCTCTACATAAACGCTGTCTAGTGTGCACGCTCTCTACATAAACGCTGTCTAGTGTGTATGCTCTCTACATAAACGCTGTCTAGTGTGCATGCAGTCTACATAAATGCTGTCAAGTGTGCATGCTCTCTACATAAACGCTGTCTAGTGTGTATGCTGTCTACATAAACGCTGTCTAATGTGTATGAACTCTACAAAAATGCTGTCTAGTGTGTATACTCTACATTAAAGCTGTCGAGTGAGTTTATTGTCTACATAAGCGCTGTCTATTGTGCATGCTCTCTACATAAACGCTGTCTAGTGTGTATACTCCCTACATAAACGCTGTCTTGTGTGTATACTCCCTACATAAACGCTGTCTAGTGTGTATACTCTCTACATAAACGCTGTCTTGTGTGTATACTCCCTACATAAACGCTGTCTAGTGTGTATACTCTCTACATAAATGCTGTCTAGTGTGTATACTCTCTACATAAACGCTGTCTATTGTGCATGCTCTCTACATAAAAGCTGTCTAGTGAGTATACTCTCTACATAAATGCTGTCAAGTGTGCATACTCTACATAAACGCTGTCTAGTGAGTATACTCTACATAAATGCTGTCTAGTGTGCATGCTCTCTACATAAACGCTGTGTAGTGTGTATGCTCTCTACATAAACGCTGTCTAGTGTGTATACTCTCTACATATACGCTGTCTAGTGTGTGTGCTCTCTACATAAACGCTGTCTAGTGTGTATACTCTCTACATAAATGCTGTCTAGTGTGCATGCTGTCTACATATACGCTGTCTAGTGTGTATACTCTTGACATAAACGCTGTCTAGAGAGTATACTCTCTACATATACGCTGTCTAGTGTGCATGCTCTCTACATCAACGCCGTCTAGTGTGTATACTCTCGACATAAACGCAGTCAAGTGAGTATACTCTCTACATATACGCTGTCTAGTGCGCTACTCTCTACATATACGCTGTCTAGTGAGTATGCTCTTTACATTAACGCTGTCTAGTGTGTATACTCTCGACATAAACGCTGTCAAGTGAGTATACTCTCTACATATACGCTGTATAGTGTGCATGCTCTCTACATCAACGCTGTCTAGTGTGTATACTCTCTACATAAATGCTGTCTAGTGTGCATGCTGTCTACATAAACGATGTCTCGTGAGTATACTCTCTACATATACGCTGTCTAGTGTGTATACTCTACATAAACGCTATCTAGTGTGTATACTCTCTAAATAAAAGCTGTCTAGTGAGTTTACTGTCTACATAAACGCTGTCTAGTGTGTATGCTCTCTACATAAAAGCTGTCTAGTGAGTTTACTGTCTACATAAACGCTGTCTATTCTGCATGCTCTCTACATAAACGCTGTCTAGTGTGTATACTCTCTACATAAAAGCTGTCTAGTGAGTATACTCTCTACATCAACGCTGTCTAGTGTGTGTGCTCTCTACATAAACGCTATCTAGTGCGCATGCTGTCTACATAAACGCTGTCTAGTGTGTATACTCTCTACATAAAAGCTGTCTATTGAGTATACTCTCTGTATAAACACTGTAGTGTGTATTCTCTCTACATATACGCTGTCAAATGTGTATACTCTCTACATAAAAGCTGTCTAGTGAGTATACTCTCTACATCAACGCTGTCTAGTGTGTGTGCTCTCTACATAAACGCTATCTAGTGCGCATGCTCTCTACATAAACGCTGTCAAGTGCGCATGCTGTCTACATAAACGCTGTCTAGTGTGTATACTCTCTACATAAAAGCTGTCTAGTGAGTATACTCTCTAAATGAACGCTGTCTAGTGTGTATGGTGTGTACATAAATGCTGTCTAGTGTGCATGCTCTCTACATAAACGCTGTCTAGTGTGTATACTCTCTCCATAAACGCTGTCTAGTGTGCATGCTCTCTATATAAACACTGTCTAGTGTGTATTCTCTCTACATGTACGCTGTCTAGTGGGTATACTCTCTACATAAATGCTGTCTAGTGTGTATACTCTCTACATAAAAGCTGTCTAGTGAGTATACTCTCTACATCAACGCTGTCTAGTGTGTGTGCTCTCTACATAAACGCTATCTAGTGCGCATGCTCTCTACATAAACGCTGTCTAGTGCGCATGCTGTCTACATAAACGCTGTCTAGTGTCTATACTCTCTACATAAAAGCTGTCTAGTGAGTATACTCTCTATATAAACACTGTCTAGTGTGTATTCTCTCTACATATACGCTGTCTAGTGTGTATACTCTCTACATAAAAGCTGTCTATTGAGTATACTCTCTGTATAAACACTGTCTAGTTTGTATTCTCTCTACATATACGCTGTCAAATGTGTATACTCTCTACATAAAAGCTGTCTAGTGAGTATACTCTCTACATCAGCGCTGTCTAGTGTGTGTGCTCTCTACATAAACGCTATCTAGTGCGCATGCTCTCTACATAAACGCTGTCAAGTGCGCATGCTGTCTACATAAACGCTGTCTAGTGTGTATACTCTCTACATAAAAGCTGTCTAGTGAGTATACTCTCTAAATGAACGCTGTCTAGTGTGTATGGTGTGTACATAAATGCTGTCTAGTGTGCATGCTCTCTACATAAACGCTGTCTAGTGTGTATACTCTCTCCATAAACGCTGTCTAGTGTGCATGCTCTCTATATAAACACTGTCTAGTGTGTATTCTCTCTACATGTACGCTGTCTAGTGGGTATACTCTCTACATAAATGCTGTCTAGTGTGTATACTCTCTACATAAAAGCTGTCTAGTGAGTATACTCTCTACATCAACGCTGTCTAGTGTGTGTGCTCTCTACATAAACGCTATCTAGTGCGCGTGCTCTCTACATAAACGCTATCTAGTGCGCATGCTCTCTACATAAACGCTGTCAAGTGCGCATGCTGTCTACATAAACGCTGTCTAGTGTGTATACTCTCTACATAAAAGCTGTCTAGTGAGTATACTCTCTAAATGAACGCTGTCTAGTGTGTATGGTGTGTACATCAATGCTGTCTAGTGTGCATGCTCTCTACATAAACGCTGTCTAGTGTGTATACTCTCTCCATAAACGCTGTCTAGTGTGCATGCTCTCTATATAAACACTGTCTAGTCTGTATTCTCTCTACATATACGCTGTCAAGTGTGTATACTCTCTACATAAATGCTGTCTAGTGTGTATACTCTCTACATAAACGCTGTCTAGTGTGTATACTCTCTACATAAAAGCTGTCTAGTGTGCATGGTCTCTTCACAATGCCGGGGTGGCCCTATATTTAGCCGGGACCATCCCCGGCCCAAGCCATCAATGGTGGCCTGCTTGGAGCATGGGGAAAATAATTTTCACTAATTTTGGTCACTGATCTTATTCTTGCATTAATCATCAATTCAACTGCACTCTGCATTTTCACATGGCAGCCCAGACGCCGACAGCATCGCAGCAGATTAAATAGGCACTACCAAATAAGGAAATTCTCCCCTCCCCTCTATTGCAGTTGGTTTGGTCCAAGACTCCTCCTCTGTATTGCGGGGAACTTAAACAACATTGGCGCGAAACAGCGCGCGTCAGTGATAGCGGGCAGAAAGAGGCCAGGTGGAACCGAAAGGGCGAAGCTTAAAAAAAAGGAAGGAGGTGGCAGCAAAATGTGCCAAATTGACAGCTATGTTCTCAAGACCAGCTGGTAGGTTACGAAAGATATGGAGTATGATAACCCTGTTTGTTGATTTTATCAGTCTATGCTTGGCCTATAATGTGTCGATAGTTTGCGATGTCAATTCAGCTTTTTGATGTCATGTGAAATCTCGCAATTTACACGGTATAGATGTGGTGTATGTCTTAATTCTAAGAAGAACCGGACATTGCTTTACATCCCAGTTATTAACAATTTTAGATGAACAGGTCCCAAATGTGCTGTTGCGCGTTATTTCCTCATCCAGCCTATTTCATCTCGCTGTCACACCGTGCATTTCCACAGGCGTGCGCACATTGTGGTTATGAACACATAGGCCTAGAAGTCATATTTGATGTTAAATAATTGTTGTTAAATATATAACTTAGAAGAGGTGTATGCGTATGCCAATATTCTAAGCAGAATCGAACACTTGCTTTAGCCTACATTTCATTTAACCATTTTTGAGTTGCCTAATGTGCCCTCACGCTTTATCTGCCGGTTGCTGAGTACCCAGCATTGTTGATTTGCCATTATTTTCGAGGCGTATGCGGCATGTAATGCACAAGCATTGGTTCAAATGCACGCGAGATGGGTACTTTTGTTATTTTAAGACTATGTGACTAAAAATGTGTTGTGTAATTCATCTTAAATAACGCGAAACAATCAGCCACACTCGCTGCTTTGCTATTTGGAGTGGCAGTCAGCTGGATTTCACCCCCGACGTAAAAGTTCATTCCCACACCCGCGCCGAAGATGCCGATTTCTGAAGATGCATGTCCTTTGGATGTGTTTTCAAATATTTTCACTAAGGAACTTTGGGACATGTTGGTGAGACAGATAAATGTATATGCGGATTAGACACGCGGCCACACATCCAATTTTAAGTGGAGCCCCATCTCATACTAGATGAAATCGTTCGTCGGTCTCTGCATTACGTTTGTAGTCATTAAACTACCGCGTAATGGAAGTTTTATTAACCCTAAAGTAATGCAGAGAACGATGAACAACATACATTGTCACTACCTGAATTTAAACCAAATAAAAAGCATTGTGAAAGAACAGTTATTTGTTTTCTTTTTTAATGTACTCAAATTCCTCCTCCATTTCAAAGTGGCCTGAATGTGAATTAAACTCCCGTACTGAAAACAGGGCCCACTCCGGCCCTGTCTCTACATAAACGCTTTCTAGTGTGTATGCTCTCTACATAAACACTGTCTAGTGTGTATACTCTCTCTAAATGAACACTGTCTCGTGCGTATACTCTACATATATGCTGTCTAGTGTGCATGTTCTCTACATAAACGCTGTCTAGTGCGTATTCTCTCTACATATACCCTGTCTAGTGTGCATGCTCTCTACATAAATGCTGTCTAGTGCATATTCTCTCTACATATATTCTGTCTAGTGTGTATACTCTCTACATAAACTCTGTCTCGTGCGTATCCTCTACATATACGCTGTCTAGTGCGCATGCTCTCTACATAAACGCTGTCTAGTGTGCATGCTCTCTACATAAACACTGTCTAGTGTGCATGCTCTCTAAATAAATGCTATCTAGTGCGCATGCTCTCTACATAAACGCTGTCTAGTGCGCATGCTGTCTACATAAACGCTGTCTAGTGTCTATACTCTCTACATAAAAGCTGTCTATTGAGTATACTCTCTATATAAACACTGTCTAGTGTGTATTCTCTCTACATATATGCTGTCAAGTGTGTATACTCTCTACATAAAAGCTGTCTAGTGAGTATACTCTCTACATCAACGCTGTCTAGTGTGTGTGCTCTCTACATAAACGCTATCTAGTGCTCGTGCTCTCTACATAAACGCTGTCTAGTGCGCATGCTGTCTACATAAACGCTGTCTAGTGTGTATACTCTCTACATACATCTATTAGAGGCCTAAGAATACATCAAGGGCGGATGAAGTGCTTGAATGTGAGGCCGGGACCTCACATTGACCAGTATCTTCTGAGAGACAGGTCAAGTCAGGCGAGTGAAGCTCAGTGGCAGGACTCAACCCATAGTCCAATGAGCATCAGTACCCCAGAGGCTGAATGTACCTCAAGCACAACATCAGAGAACTTGGAACCAAGTCACTTGCAACCAGCATTGGAGAAGAACATTCAAGGCTACAACCCCCAGATTAAGTGGCCGAAGTCCAACAGCAAGAAAGAGTGGGAAACAATTGATGCAGACCTAATTAAGATCCTCAACGGAACCAGCGGAACAGTGGAAAAGAAACTGGAGAAAATGGGAGATCTGATCTACTTCTACGGAGCAGAAAGGTTTGGAACAAAAGTGAAAGGAAAGAAGAAAAGGACATCAATAATCCCTCCCATGTCCAGATGGCAAAAAGAGATCCAGCTCCTAGTTAGAGAAAGAAGGGAGCTGAGGAAGCGCTGGAAGAAAGCGTCACCAGATGAGAGAGTGGGCATCGACTTCCTGCAAATAGACCTGAAGGGGCACCTGGGAAGATTGCAGAGAGCCGAAAATCTCAGAACTCGACGCAAAAAGAAGGAAAAGGCGAGAACATCATTCTACAGTGATCCATTCAGATTTGTGAAAGGGCTTTTCACAAAGGAGAAGAGTGGGTCACTGATGGTCCCCAAACGGGAGTTAGAAGACCACCTGAAAACAACTCACACAGACAGCCAAAGGTTTGAACAGCGGGAGATACCACCAGACATGCCACCCATTCCTCAACCAGGATACCAACTTGACGATAGTCCCCCTAGGTGGGGTGAGGTTGTGGAAGCAGTGAAGAAGGCAAGAGCAGCCTCAGCTCCAGGACCTAACGGAGTTCCATACCAGCTGTATAAAAACTCCCCAAATGTCTTGCGGTTGCTGTGGAAACAAAGGAGGGTGATGTGGACAAAGCAGACCATCCCAAAGGCATGGCGAAGAGCAGGAGGAGTGCTAATTCCCAAGGAGAAGGATGCCTCAAACATCGGCCAGTTCCGGCAGATTAACCTGCTAAATGTGGAAGGGAAGGTCTTTTTTTAGCATTGTTGCTAAAAGATTGACAATGTACCTGAAAGAAAACAACATGATAGACACATCTGTGCAGAAAGCTGGGATACCTGGGTTCTCAGGATGCTTAGAGCATACAAGCATGATATGGCACCAGATCCAATCAGCCAGAAGGGAAGGAAGAGACCTGCACGTCCTGTTCCTGGACCTTGCCAATGCCTTTGGATCCGTCCCCCATTCTCTCATCTGGACAGCCTTTGACTTCTTCCATATCCCAAATACCATCACAAACCTGGTGAGGAACTACTTCCAAGATCTGCAATTCTGTATCCAAACAACAGAATATACAACATCATGGCAATCCTTGGAAGTGGGAATAATGGCCGGATGTACCATCTCCCCTCTAGCCTTCACCATGGCAATGGAGGTGATCATTCGAGCCTCCAAATGGGTTGTGGGAGGAGAACGTCTGCAATCTGGACATCGGCTACCCCCCATTCGTGCATACATGGATGATTTGACCACCTTGACCTCGACCGTGGCATGTACAAAGCAACTATTGGGAAAACTTCAGGTCAATATTGACTGGGCACGGATGAAGTTTAAACCCAGTAAGTCCAGGAGCATATCCATCGTCAAGGGAAAACTTGTTGACCAGAGGTTTTACATCAAGGAGACACCCATTCCGCTGGTATCAGAACTGCCTGTGAAGAGCCTGGGGCGCTGGTACGATGCCAGCCTAAAAGACTTTGACCAGGCTGACCAGCTGAGGAAAGAAACCATCAAAGGCCTGGCCAGCATAGACAAGACCTTGCTTCCTGGGAAGTTAAAACTGTGGTGCCTGCAGTTTGGACTGTTCCCTCGCCTGATGTGGCCCCTGACAGTATATGAGATTCCCATTACCAAAGTTGAGAAGCTTGAGAGGACAGTCAGCTCATATATCAAGAAGTGGCTTGGCCTCCCACGCTGCCTCAGCAACATCAATTTATATGGACATGGTGCCCTGGATTTGCCCGTCTCTAGCCTCACAGAGGAGTTTAAATGCACCAAAGTGAGGCTAAACATGACCCTGATCGACTCCCAAGATGATAGGATTCAGTTGGCTGCTCCCAGATTGGCAACTGGGAGGAAATGGATCCCATCTGAGGCTGTAGAGCAAGCGAAATCTGCTCTCAGGCATAGAGACATTGTAGGCCAGATACAGCATGGAAGAGGTGGGCTTGGGCTTGGGACAAGCAGACCCACATGGCACAAAGCAACGTCAACCCAGAGGAGAAAGCTGGTTGTGGCTGAGGTGCGGCAACAAGAGGAGGCAGACAGATGCGCAAAGGCAGTCTCGCAGTCCAAACAGGGCCAGTGGACTAGCTGGGACAGCCTGGAACATAGGAAGCTCAACTGGAGGGATCTCTGGGAAATGGAAGGGAGCCAAATCAGCTTTATCATCAAAGCCACCTATGACGTTCTTCCCACACCCACAAACCTCAACCAGTGGTTTGGTGAAGATCCCTCTTGTATGCTCTGTCAAACTCCTGCAACTCTGAGGCACATCCTCACTGGCTGTAAAACCAGCTTAGCCCAGGGCCGCTATACTTGGAGACACAACCAGGTGTTATGACAACTGGCCATCTCTCTGGAAGGAAAGAGAATCAGCACCAATGCCCTCCCTCCCTCAGTGCCTGGACGTATAACCACCACAACATTTGTGAGAGCAGGACAACTCCCAGCAAAACCTGCAGCAAGAGTGGAACCAACCCTCTTGGATAGTGCCAGGGATTGGAGAATGCAGGTTGACTTGGACCAGAGACTCATCTTTCCACCTGAGATTGTTACAAGTAATCTCAGGCCAGACCTGGTCTTATGGTCAACCTCACAGAAGTCGGTTTTCATTGTGGAGCTAACTGTACCCTGGGAAGGTGCAGTTGGTGAAGCATATGAGCGGAAACGACTAAAGTACTCCGACTTAATAGCCAATGCCGAACAACGTGGGTGGTGTGCCCAGGTGCTTCCTGTCGAGGTTGGCTGTAGAGGATTTGTTGCTACATCTACAACCAAGCTTTTGAAGGTAATGGGAGTGAGAGGAAAAGCCATTCAACAAGCTGTCAAGTCACTGTCAGGAGCTGCTGAAAGGAGCAGCAACTGGATATGGATGAAGAGAAAGGACTACAACTGGGCTGCAAGATGACCATCGAGGGGTAAAAGCAGAGGGGGGCACATCTGGGACGCCAGATGTTGCCGTTGAGCCATTTGGAGGTGTCATGGGCCTTTCAACGAAACACCAATGAAGGAGTGTGCCCACCTGAAGAACCCCATGAAGCATTTACCCCTCTAGCCCTAACCACTCACCAAGTGCTGATTAGTTAAGGGATTGTACCATCAAGTCCTATAAGCTCAACAAAATACATAAAAGCTGTCTAGTGAGTATACTCTCTACATGAACGCTGTCTAGTGTGTATGGTGTGTACATAAATGCTGTCTAGTGTGCATGCTCTCTACATAAACGCTGTCTAGTGTGCATGCTCTCTATATAAACACTGTCTAGTGTGTATTCTCTCTACATATACTCAGGCAAGTGTGTATACTCTCTACATAAACGCTGTCTAGTGTGTATACTCTACATAAAAGCTGTCTAGTGAGTATACTCTCTACATGAACGCTGTATAGTGTGTATGGTGTCTACATAAATGCTGTCTAGTGTGCATGCTCTCTACATAAATGCTGTCTAGTGAGTTTACTGTCTACATAAACGATGTCTAGTGTGCATGCTCTCTATATAAACACTGTCTAGTGTGTATTCTCTCTACATATACTCTGGCAAGTGTGTATACTCTCTACATAAACGCTGTCTAGTGTGTATACTCTCTACATAAAAGCTGTCTAGTGAGTATACTCTCTACATGAACGCTGTACAGTGTGTATGGTGTCTACATAAATGCTGTCTAGTGTGCATGCTCTCTACATAAATGCTGTCTAGTGAGTTTACTGTCTACATAAACGATGTCTAGTGTGCATGATCTCTATATAAACACTGTCTAGTGTGTAATCTCTCTACATATACGCTGTCAAGTGTGTATACTCTCTACATAAACGCTGTCTAGTGGGTATACTCTCTACATAAAAGCTGTCAAGTGAGTATACTCTCTACAACAACGCTGTCTAGTGTGTGTGCTCTCTACATAAACGCTATCTAGTGCGCATGCTCTCTACATAAACGCTGTCTAGTGCGCATGCTGTCTACATAAACGCTGTTTAGTGTGTATACTCTCTACATAAAAGCTGTCTAGTGAGTATACGCTCTACATGAACGCTGTCTAGTGTGTATGGTGTGTATATAAATGCTGTCTAGTGTGCATGCTCTCTACATAAACACTGTCTAGTGTGTATTCTCTCTACATATACTCTGTCAAGTGTGTATACTCTCTACATAAACGCTGTCTAGTGCTCTCTACATAAAAGCTGTCTAGTGAGTATAATCTCTACATGAACGCTGTCTAGTGTGTATGGTGTCTACATAAATGCTGTCTAGTGTGCATGCTCTCTACATAAACGCTGTCTAGTGAGTTTAGTGTCTACATAAACGATGTCTAGTGTGCATGCTCTCTACATAAACGCTGTCTAGTGTGTATGCTCTCTACATAAACGCTGTTGTGTGTATACTCTCTACATAAAAGCTGTCTAGTGTGCATGCAGTCTACAAAAACACTGTCTAATGTGTATGAACTCTACATAAGCGCTGTCTAGTGTGTATACTCTCTACATAAAAGCTGTCGAGTGAGTTTGTCTACATAAACGCTGTCTATTGTGCATGCTCTCTACATAAACGCTGTCTTGTGTGTATACTCCCTACAAAAACGCTGTCTAGTGTGTATACTCTCTACATAAATGCTGTCTAGTGTGTATACTCTCTACATAAACGCTGTCTATTGTGCATGCTCTCTACATAAAAGCTGTCTAGTGAGTATACTCTCTACATAAACGCTGTCAAGTGTGCATACTCTACATATACGCTGTCTAGTGAGTATACTCTACATAAATGCTGTCTAGTGTGCATGCTCTCTACATAAACGCTGTGTAGTGTGTATGCTCTCTACAAAAACGCTGTCTAGTGTGTATACTCTCTACATAAACGCTATCTAGTGCGCATGCTCTCTACATAAACGCTCTCTAGTGCGCATGCTGTCTACATAAACGCTGTCTAGTGTGTATACTCTCTACATAAAAGCTGTCTAGTGAGTATACTCTCTACATCAAAGCTGTATAGTGTGTGTGCTCTCTACATAAACGCTATCTAGTGCGCATGCTCTCTACATAAAAGCTGTCTAGTGTGTATACTCTCTATATAAACACTGTCTAGTGTGTATTCTCTCTACATATGCGCTGTCAAGTGTGTATACTCTCTACATAAAAGCTGTCTAGTGAGTATCCTCTCTACATCAACGCTGTCTAGTGCGCATGCTCTCTACATAAACGCTGTCTAGTGCACATGTTGTCTACATAAACGCTGTCTAGTGTGTATACTCTCTACATAAAAGCTGTCTAGTGAGTATACTCTCTACATGAACGCTGTCTAGTGTGTATGGTGTGTACATAAATGCTGTCTAGTGTGCATGGTCTCTACATAAACGTTTTCTAGTGTGTATGCTCTCTACATAAACACTGTCTAGTGTGTATACTCTCTCTAAATAAACGCTGTCTCGTGCGTATACTCTACATATACGCTGTCTAGTGTGCATGTTCTCTACATAAACGCTGTCTAGTGTGTAAACTCTCTCCATAAACGCTGTCTAGTGTGCATGCACTCTACATAAACGCTGTCTAGTGTGTGTGCTCTCTACAAAACCGCTGTCTAGTGTGTATACTCTCGACATAAACTCTGTCAAGTGAGTATACTCTCTACATATACGCTGTCTAGTGCGCTACTCTCTACATATACGCTGTCTAGTGTGCATGCTCTCTACATAAACGCTGTCTAGTGTGTATACTCTCTACATAAACGCTGTCTAGTGGGTATACTCTCTACATAAACGCTGTCTAGTGTGTATACTCTCTACATAAAAGCTGTCTAGTGAGTATACTCTCTACATCAACGCTGTCTAGTGTGTGTGCTCTCTACATAAACGCTATCTAGTGCGCATGCTCTCTACATAAAAGCTGTCTAGTGTGTATACTCTCTACATAAAAGCTGTCTAGTGAGTATACTCTCTACATGAACGCTGTCTAGTGTGTATGGTGTCTACATAAATGCTGTCTAGTGTGCATGCTCTCTACATAAACGCTGTCTAGTGAGTTTACTGTCTACATAAACGATGTCTAGTGTGCATGCAGTCTACATAAACGCTGTCTAGTGTGTATACTCTCTACATAAAAGCTGTCTAGTGTGTTTGCTCTCTACATAAACGCTGTTGTGTGTATACTCTCTACATAAAAGCTGTCTAGTGTGCATGGTCTCTACATAAACGCTTTCTAGTGTGTATGCTCTCTACATAAACACTGTCTAGTGTGTATACTCTCTAAATAAATGCTGTCTCGTGCGTATACTCTACATATACGCTGTCTAGTGTGCATGTTCTCTACATAAACGCTGTCTAGTGCGCATGCTGTCTACATAAACGCTGTCTAGTGTGTATACTCTCTACATATCTACATAAAAGCTGTCTAGTGAGTATACTCTCTACATGAACGCTGTCTCGTGTGTATGCTGTGTACATAAATGCTGTCTAGTGTGCATGCTCTCTACATAAACGCTGTCTAGTGTGTATACTCTCTCCATAAACGCTGTCTAGTGTGCATGCTCTCTATATAAACACTGTGTAGTGTGTATTCTCTCTACATATACTCTTTCAAGTGTGTATACTCTCTACAGAAACGCTGTCTAGCGTGTATACTCTCTACATGAACACTAGTGAGTATACTCTCTACATATACGCTGTCTAGTGTGTATGGTGTCTACATAAAAGCTGTCTAGTGTGCATGGTCTCTACATAAACGCTTTCTAGTGTGTATGCTCTCTACATAAACACTGTCTTGTGTGTATACTCTAAATAAACGCTGTCTAGTGTGTATTCTCTCTACATATACTCTGTCAAGTGTGTATACTCTCTACATAAACACTGTCTAGTGTGTATACTCTCTACATAAAAGCTGTCTAGTGTGCATGCTCTCTATATAAACACTGTCTCGTGTGTATTCTCTCTACATATACTCTGTCAAGCGTGTATACTTTCTAAATAAACGCTGTCTCGTGCATATACTCTACATATACGCTGTCTAGTGTGCATGTTCTCTACATAAACGCTGTCTAGTGTGTATACTCTCTACATAAACCCTGTTGTGTGTATACTCTCTACATAAAAGCTGTCTAGTGTGCATGGTCTCTACATAAACGCTTTCTAGTGTGTATGCTCTCTACATAAACACTGTCTTGTGTGTATACTCTCTAAATAAAAGCTGTCTAGTGTGTTTGCTCTCTACATAAACGCTGTCTAGTGTGTATGCTCTCTACATAAACGCTGTTGTGTGTATACTCTACATAAAAGCTGTCTAGTGTGCATGGTGTCTACATAAACGCTTTCTAGTGTGTATGCTCTCTACATAAACACTGTCTCGTGTGTATACTCTCTAAATAAACGCTGTCTCGTGCATATACTCTACATATATGCTGTCTAGTGTGCATGTTCTCTACATAAAAGCTGTCTATTGTGTATACTCTCAACATGAATACTGTCTAGTCTGTCTGCTCTCTATATAAAAGCTGTCTAGTGAGTATACTCTATACACTGTCTAGTGTGCATGCTCTCTACATAAACACTGTCTAGTGCGTATTCTCTCTACATATACCCTGTCTAGTGTGCATGCTCTCTACATAAACGCTGTCTAGTGCATATTCTCTCTACATATATTCTGTCAAGTGTGTATACTCTCTACATAAACTCTGTCTCGTGCATATCCTCTACATGTACGCTGTCTAGTCCACATGCTCTCTACATAAACGCTGTCTAGTGTGCATGCTCTCTACATAAACACTGTCTAGTGTGCATGCTCTCTACATAAACGCTATCTAGTGCGTATACTCTCTACATAAACGCTGTCTTGTCCGTATCCTCTACATATACGCTGTCTAGTGTGCGTGTTCTGTTAGGACTGGGACTGTTTTGGCCTCTAGAGGCCGCTGTTTTTTCCTTTTCTTGTCATGTTTGTTTTGGCTAAACTTTGACAGTCACATAAAAGCAATCAATATACATTTTTATACACGCTGTCTAGTGTGTCTACTCTCTACATAAACGCTGTCTAGTGTGCATGCTCTCTACATAAAAGCTGTCTAGTGTGTATACTCTACATAAACGCTGTCTAGTGTGTATACTCTACATAAACGCTGTCAAGTGTGTATGCTCTCTTCATAAACGCTGTCTAGTGTGTATACTCTACATAAAAGCTGTCTAGATTGTATGCTCTCTACATAAACGCTGTCTAGTGTGTAAGCTCTCTACATAAACACTGTCTAGTGCATATTCTCTCTACATAAACACTCTATCGTTCGTATTGTCTCTACATATACACTGTCTCATTCGTATTCTCTCTACATAAACGCTGTCTAGTGTGCATGCTCTCTACATAAATTCTGTCTAGTGTGTATGCTCTCTACATAAACGCTGTCTCGTACGTATACTCTCTACATATTCACTCTCTAGTGCGCATGCTCACTACATAAACGCTGTCAAGTGTGTATACTCTCTACATACAGTGGCGCTTGAAAGTTTGTGAACCCTTTAGAATTTTCTATATTTCTGCATAAATATGACCTAAAACATCATCAGATTTTCACACAAGTCCTAAAAGTAGATAAAGAGAACCCAGTTAAACAAATGAGATAAAAATATTATACTTGGTCATTTACTTATTGAGAAAAATGATCCAATATTACATATCTGTGAGTGGCAAAAGTATGTGAACCTCTAGGATTAGCAGTTAATTTGAAGGTGAAATTAGAGTCACATGTTTTCAATCAATGGGACGACAATCAGGTGTGAGTGGGCAGCCTGTTTTATTTAAAGAACAGGGATCTATCAAAGTCTGATCTTCACAACACATGTTTGAGGAAGTGTATCATGGCACGAACAAAAGAGATTTCTGAGGACCTCAGAAAAAGCATTGTTGATGCTCATCAGGCTGGAAAAGGTTACAAAACCATCTCTAAAGAGTTTGGACTCCACCAATCCACAATCAGACAGAGTGTGTACAAATGGAGGAAATTCAAGACCATTGTTACCCTCCCCATGAGTGTTTGACCAACAAAGATCACTCCAAGAGCAAGGCGTGTAATAGTTGCCAAGGTCACAAAGGACCTCAGGGTAACTTCTAAGCAACTGAAGGCCTCTCTCACATTGGCTAATGTTCATGAGTCCACCATCAGGAGGACACTGAACAACAATGGTGTGCATGGCAGGGTTACAAGGAGAAATCCAGTGCTCTCCAAAAAGAACATTGCTGCTCGGTTTGCTAAAGATCACATGGACAAGCCAGAAGGCTATTGGAAAAATGTTTTGTGGATGGATGAGACCAAACTAGAACTTTTTGGTTTAATTGAGGAGCGTTATGTTTGGAGAAAGGAAAACACTGCATTCCAGCATAAGAACCTTATCCTATCTGTGAAACATGCTGGTGGTAGTATCATGGTTTGGGCCTGTTTTGCTGCATCTGGGCCAGGGCGGCTTGCCATCATTGATGGAACAATGAATTCTGAATTATACCCGCGAATTCTAAAGGAAAATGTCAGGACATCTGTCCATGAACTGAATCTCAAGAGAAGGTGGGTCATGCAGCAAGACAATGACCCTAAGCACACAAGTCATTCTACCAAAAATGGTTAAAGAAGAATAAAGGTAATGTTTTGGAATGGCCAAGTCAAAGTCCTGACCTTAATCCAATGGAAATTTTGTGAAGGACCTGAAGCGATCAGTTCATGTGAGGAAACCCACCAACATCCCAGAGTTGAAGCTGTTCTGTATGGAGGAACAGGCTAAAATTCCTCCAAGCTGGTGTGCAGGACTGATCAACAGTTACCAGAAATGTGTAGTTGCAATTATTGCTGTACAAGGGGGTCACACCAGATACTGAAAGCAATTGTTCACATACTTTTGCCACTCACAGATATGTCTCCTCTCATCTCATTATCTCTAGCCGCTTTATCCTTCTACAGGGTCGCAGGCAAGCTGGAGCCTATCCCATCTGACTACGGGCGAAAGGCGAGGTACACCCTGGACAAGTCGCCAGGTCATCACAGGGCTGACACATAGACACAGACAACCATTCACACTCACAGTCAATTTAGAGTCACCAGTTAACCTAACCTGCATATCTTTGGACTGTGGGGGAAACTGGAGCACCCGGAGGAAACCCACGCGGACACGGGGAGAACATGCAAACTCCACACAGAAAGGCCCTCGCCGGCCCCGGGGCTCGAACCCAGGACCTTCTTGCTGTGAGGCGACAGCGCTAACCACTACACCACCGTGCCGCCCCTCACAGATATGTAATATTGGATAATTTTCCTCAATAAATAAATGACCAAGTATAATATTTTTTTCTCATTTGTTTAACTGGGTTCTCTGTATCTACTTTTAGGCCTTGTGTGAAAATCTGATGATGTTTTAGGTCATATTTATGCAGAAATATAGAAAATTCTAAAGGGTTCACAAACTTTCAAGCACCACTGTAAAAGCTGTCTAGTGAGTATACTCTGCATATACGCTGTCTAGTGTGCATGCTCTCTACATAAACACTGTCTAGTGCGTATTCTTTCTCCATAAACGCTGTCTCGTGTGTATACTCTCTACATAAACGCTGTCTCATGTATATACTCTCTACATAAACGCTGTCTCATGTATATACTCTCTACATAAACGCTGTCTCGTGTGTATACTCTACATATACGCTGTCTAGTGTGCATGCTGTCCACATAAACGCTGTCTAGTGCGTATTCTCTCTACATAAACGCTGTCTCGTGCATATTCTCTCTATATATACGCTGTCTAGTGTGCATGCTCTCTACATAAATGCTGTCTCGTGTGTATACTCTCTACATAAAAGCTGGCGAGTGAGAATACTCTCTACATAAATGCTGTCTAGTGCGTATTCTCTCTACATATACGCTGTCTAGTGTGCATGCTCTCTACATAAACGCTGGCTAGTGTGTATACTCTCGACAGCAACGCTGTCTAGTGTGTATACTCTACAGCAACGCTGTCTAGTGTGTATGCTCTCTACATAAACGCTGTCCAGTGTGTCTGCTCTCTACATCAACGCTGTCTAGTATGTATACTCTACATAAAGGCTGTCTAGTGTGTATACTCTCTAAATAAACGCTGTCTAGTCCGTATTCTCTCTACATATACGCTGTCTAGTGTGCATGCTCTCTACATATACGCTGTCTAGTGTGCATGCTCTCTACATAAACACTTTCTACATAAATGCTGTCTAGTGTGTATACTCTCTACATACACGCTGTCTAGTGTGCATGCTCTCTACATAAACGCTGGCTAGTGTGTATACTCTCTACAGCAATGCTGTCTAGTGTGTATACTCTACAGCAACGCTGTCTAGTGTGTATGCTCTCTACATAAACGCTGTCCAGTGTGTCTGCTCTCTACATCAACGCTGTCTAGTATGTATACTCTACATTAATGCTGTCTAGTGTGTCTACTCTCAACATAAAAGCTGTCTAGTGAGTTTACTGTCTACATAAACGCTGTCTAGTGTGTATACTCTCTATATAAACGCTGCCTAGTGTGCATGCTCTCTACATAAACGCTGTCTAGTGTGTATACTCTCTACAGCAGGGGTCACCAAACTTTTTTCTCTGGGGGCCACATTGTCGTTCCTGACTGTGATGGGGGGCCGGGGTCGGGTCAGCTATATAACATAGAATTGTATGACCCAGACAAATATGACCACCAGCAGGCCTCATTGTGTAGTAGAGATTACTAGCCTGGCACAGCCATCCCCACTACTATATCCCATACTACTATATCCCCACTACTATATCCACACTACTATATCAACACTTGATTCCTGGCACATATTTGTTTATCTTTACTAGTGGTTTGCAAGAGTAGTAATCGAGTCTTCACACTATGTTTTAATTTGAAATACCACAGATATTCCATTTATGTATTTTCTAATAAAAATAACATCAAAGCTGTCTAGGTAAGAAACATCTGCCTAGTTGAGGTGATTGACACTGGAGAGGTGAGTGAAAAATTATAAATTGTAGGTAGGCCTGTTGATATCATTAATAATATTAATAATTGTGTGCAGCTCTTAATAAAGGTCAAATAAATAGGCCTAGAAGATAAATACATTTAAAAAAACAGTGAAATTATAATAATATGAGCAATAGATCAACTAGCCAGCTCTTATGCCTATCCATTTGAGCATGTTCAGTAAACATTTTTTAGGTCAAGGTGAAAATGAAATGAGCAGTAGGCCATTTACAGGTCAAAACTAAAGCATAATACAGAATAATGGGAATCAAAATCAGTAGTATATGTAGGTGAGCTGGATTTGTACTTGTTGATTTGTACTTCTTGTCGGGACACACCTCCTCGGCCACAGCAAGCATGCATACTTTAACAAAGTCCCCATCAGTAAACGGCTTTCCATGGGTAGCTAGCAGGTGAGCTACCTTATAGCTAGCTCGGACAGCAGCCTGGTTGATCTGGGTTTGGCGAAGGAATACATTCTGTTGTGCAGCCAGTCCGCATTTCATCCTCCGAATCCTGTCTTCTCTTGTTTGCCCTCTCAAACTAGCATACTCTTTGTGGCGGGTTTCATAGTGATGACGCAGATTATATTCTTTGAAAACCGACACACTTTCTTTACATACAAGACAAACTGCACGGTCCTTACACTGAACAAAAAAATAATCGGTGGTCCACTGTTCTTTAAAAACTCTGCACTCTCTGTCAGCTTTTCGCTTACCGCTAGCCATTTTGCTGTCCTGAACACTGACCGTTCTCTGCGCGTGCGCTGCCTGTCACTGCTTGATCGCGAGCATATGACGAAAATTCGGAAAATATAAATAGTTCATTATATAACTAAATATCAATTTTAATTGATAAAATCAACAAAATACAAGATGCAGACATGTTATTATTTGCCAAAAAGCAATTTAAAAAAAATAGGCCATGACCACTTTTGGGGATTGCCTCATAGGGCCGGTTCAAGTGGTGGGGGGCAGAGGGGCTGGGGGGCCGGTCAAAGGGGGGTGGCAGGCCGGAGTCGGCCTGTGGGCCGTAGTTTGGTGATGCCTGCTCTACAGCAACGCTGTCTAGTGTGTATGTTCTCTACATAAACACTGTCTAGTGTGTATGCTCTCTACATAAACACTGTCCATTGTGTCTGCTCTCTACATTAACGCTGTCTAGTGTGTATACTCTCTAAATAAATGCTGTCTAGTGTGTATACTCGCTAAATAAATGCTGTCTAGTCCGTATTCTCTCTAAATATACGCTGTCTAGTGTGCATGCTCTCTACATAAAAGCTTTCTAGTGAGTATACTCTCTACATAAACACTGTCTAGTGTGTATGCTCTCTACATAAATGCTGACTTGTGCGTATACTCTCTACATGTACGCTGTCTAGTGTGCATGCTCTCTACATAAATTCTGTCTAGTGTGTATGCTCTCTACATAAACGCTGTCTCGTACGTATACTCTCTACATATACACTCTAGTGCGCATGCTCTCTACATAAACGCTGTCTAGTGTGTATACTCTCTACATAAACGCTGTCTAGTGTGCATGCTCTCTACATAAACGCTGTCTAGTGTGCATACTCTACATAAACGCTGTCTAGTGTGTATGCTCTCTACATAAATGCTGCATAGTGTGCATGCTCTTTACATAAATGCTGCATAGTGTGCATGCTCTCTACATAAACACTTTCTCGTGTGTATACTCTCTACATAAATGCTGTCTAGTGTGTATACTCTCTACATCAACGCTGTTTAGTGTGTATACTCTACATTAACGCTCTCTATTGTGTATGCTGTTGTAGCGAGAATCGCGTGTGGGTGGAGCACAGAGGACGGCAGGACAGAGATCAGGTTTGACTAACGGCTTTATTGCCACACTTTTCAGGGTTTCAATAATTTCAAATAGCGAGAGAGACACACACACACACAGCGTCTCGTCCGGGAATGCTCTCCTCTGCTCTCGCTCTCCCTCCTTAAATAGGGCGGTTTACTGGGGAGAACACACAAAACACAGGTTAATGACACTCAGGTGAAGCGATTCTGCCACTTACCTTCCCCAACTCCGCCCTCCTGTCACAGACCGGTGCTTGACCACGCCCACGCTGCCACATACCCCCACCGCCCGACTCAGGCCGGGCGCCCGTCCGGCCCGCAGCCGACTCCCCCCCCCCTTGACGGGAGAGGAAGTCCGCCACGACCATCTGCGCCCCCGGCCTGTGGACCACCTTGAAGTTGAAAGGTTGGAGCGCCAGATACCAACGGGTGATCCGCGCGTTGGCATCCTTCATGCGGTGGAGCCACTGGAGGGGCGCGTGGTCCGAACAGAGGGTGAAAGAGCGCCCCAGCAGGTAGTAACGGAGGGCGAGGACCGCCCACTTGATGGCCAGGCACTCCTTCTCGATAGTGCTGTAGCGCCCCTCACGCACTGACAGCTTCCGGCTGATGTACAACACTGGGCGGTCCTCTCCCCCCACCTGCTGGGACAAAACGGCCCCCAGCCCTCTGTCCGACGCATCCGTCTGCAACAAAAAGGGGAGAGAGAAGTCAGGGGAGTGCAAAAGTGGCCCCCCACACAGTGCAGCCTTTACCTCAGAGAAAGCCCGCTGGCACTGCTCCGTCCACTGGACCGGATCTGGCGCCCCCTTTTTAGTGAGGTCAGTCAGCGGGCTGGTGACGTCCAAATAATTAGGTATAAACCTACGATAATAGCCAGCCAGCCCCAGGAACTGTCTCACCCCCTTTTTGGTCTTGGGTCTCGGGCAGGCCGCAATCGCTGCTGTCTTATTAATTTGGGGACGCACCTGCCCGTTACCCAAGTGGAAGCCCAGATACCGTACTTCCACCCGCCCAATCGCACACTTCTTCGGGTTGGCAGTGAGCCCCGCCCGCCTCAGCGACCTAAGGACGGCCCTCAGGTGTTGCAGGTGCCGCTGCCAGTCATTACTATAAATGATGATGTCGTCTAAGTAAGCGGCCGCATAGGTGGCGTGGGGCCGGAGGATCCGGTCCATCAGCCGCTGAAACGTAGCGGGCGCCCCAAACAGCCCAAACGGAAGTGTGACGAACTGGTGTAAGCCGAACGGTGTGGAAAAGGCCGTTTTTTCCCGGGATAATGGAGTCAAGGGGATCTGCCAATATCCCTTCGTCAAATCCAGTGTCGAGTAAAAGCGAGCCGTGCCTAGTCAATCGAGCAGCTCATCAATACGAGGCATTGGGTACGCGTCGAATTTAGACACCGCATTGACTTTTCTATAGTCCACACAGAACCGGACCGAGCCGTCGGCCTTGGGAACCAAGACCACCGGGCTGCTCCAGTCACTGTGGGACTCCTCGACGATGCCCATTTCGAGCATGGCCTGAAGTTCTTCCCGAACCACCTTTTTTTTGTGTTCGGGTAATCTATAAGGACGGCTATGCACTACCACCCCCGGGGGCGTCTCTATGTGGTGTTCTATGAGGTTGGTGCGTCCGGGCCGGGGCGAGAACACATCCGAAAACTCGGCCTGCAACTGGGCGACCTCCGTGAGTTGGGTCGGGGAGAGGTGGTCTCCACAGGGGACCGGAGAGGTGCGAGATGCCAATGACCCTTTTTGGATCTCCGGCCCCAGCTCCGCCTTCTCTGGAACTACCGACACCAACGCCACGGGGACCTCCTCATTCCAGAGCTTCAGCAGATTGAGGTGGTAGATCTGTAGCGCCCCCTCCCTGTCCGTCCGCCTAACCTCATAGTCGACGTCCCCAACTCGCCGTGTGACCTCGAAGGGCCCTTGCCACTTGGCGATTAATTTGGAGCTCGACGTGGGCAACAGGACGAGTACCTTATCTCCCGGAGTGAACTCTCTAAGGCGCGTGCCCTTGTTGTACAGGCGGGTTTGCCGTTCCTGGGCCTGCCGCAAATTCTCCTGAGTTAAGTGGGTGAGCGTGTGGAGTTTTGCGCGCAGATCCATAACGTATTGAATTTCATTTTTGCTCTGCGAAGGTCCCTCCTCCCAATTTTCCCGCAGTACATCTAAGATGCCGCGCGGCTTACGCCCATACAGTAATTCAAATGGGGAGAACCCCGTGGAGGCTTGGGGGACCTCTCGCACTGCAAACAACAAGGGTTCGAGCCACTTATCCCAGTTACGTGCGTCCTCACTTACGAATTTTTTGATAATATTCTTGAGGGTGCGGTTGAACCGTTCAACTAAACTGTCCGTTTGTGGGTGATACACGCTGGTGCGGATCGGCTTAATACCCAGTAGCCCATACAGTTCGGCCAGTGTTCGTGACATAAACGAGGTGCCTTGATCAGTCAGAATCTCTTTCGGGATTCCGACCCGGGAGATAACGTGGAAGAGGGCCTCTGCAATACTACGTGCGGAGATATTGCGAAGAGGCACCGCTTCTGGGTATCGCGTTGCATAGTCCACCAGAACCAATATAAAGCGGTACCCTCGTGTTGACCGATCTAATGGCCCGACGAGATCCATCCCAATTCGTTCAAACGGGGTCTCGATTAATGGTAGGGGGCGCAAGGGCGCTTTTGGAATGGCAGCTGGATTTACTAACTGGCATTCGCGGCATGCCGTACACCACTTACGGACGTCGCCGCGAATCCCCGGCCAATAGAATCGGGCCATTATCCGGGCGAGTGTTTTATCCTGCCTGAGGTGTCCCGCCATGGGATTAAAGTGAGCCGCCTGGAATACCAATTCCCGGCGGCTCTTTGGAATTAACAACTGGGTGACACGCTCCTTCGTCTGAGTGTCCTGCGTCACTCGGTATAACCTATCCTTTAAAATGGAAAAATAGGGGAAGGTCGGGGTGGCATTCGGCTGGAGCGTTTGACCATCGATTACTCTCACTTGGTCAAACGCGTGTCGCAGAGTTTCATCTCGCGATTGTTCCAGTGGGAAATCCGCGAGGGATTCCCCAATAGAAAGAGGAGGAGCCGGGGGCTCCTCACTCTGTCACGGAGATGACGTAGACGGCTCTGCGACCGCAGCTCCAGCCAAAACGACACCGGGACCCCCCCCGGCTAACCGGCAGGACCCACTCTTTACTAGGTGTGCCATCAACCCCCGGAATCCCGGCCAATCAGTCCCCAAGATTAAAGAGTGGGTAAGGCGAGGATTAACCGCTGCCTTTACTATAGATTTGTCCCCTCTGAAATGTATGTGGACCGACACCAACGGGTAGCAGTGAACATCCCCGTGCACACACAACACCTTCACCCCTTGTGCTCCCCCCAATGCCTCGTCTTGCACCAGGCTTTGGCGGATCGAGGTCTGGTTGCAACCCGAATCCACCAACGCCTGATAGGTCGCCCCTTGTACACTTACCGGTATGCGATATGCTCCGGCCTGATCGAGGGCAGCCTCTGGCGCGTCGGGGATCCGCACCACCGCCCCCACCTCCATCGCGGCACACTGTTGCTGCAGGTGGCCCGGTTCCCCGCAGCGCCAGCAAACCGGCCCGGGCCTCCCCTCTGCAGCTGTGGATTGAGGGTCACTCACCTGAGGGGGGGGAGAGACAGACACAGAAGGGAGAAACGGGAGGGCACCACGGGTGCGGCGGGCCGGCTGGGGTGGGGCCGGCCCCCGCCTCCGTGGTGGGGGAATGGGGCGAGGACGGGACACGGGAGGAGGGGGAAGAGAGAGAGAGAGAGAAGAGGGGAGAGAAGATGACATCCGTTGTCCTGCCACCGGGACAGCCGCCAGATGATCCTCCGCCAGTCCTACGGCCTGATCCAGCGACGCCGGGCGGTGGCACTGGACCCACTCCGCGGTTCCGGCGGGTAGGCGGGCGATGAACTGCTCCAGCGCCACGTGGTCGATGATCCCCTCGGCGTCGCGATCTTCGGCCCTCAGCCACCGCCAGCAGGCGTCCCGGAGCTGCTGGCCGAACACGAACGGGCTGCCGACTTCCTCCATTCGCAGCGCGTGGAAGCGCTGGCGCTGCTGCTCCGGCGTGCGCCCCACGCGCTGGAGGACAGCCCGGCGAAGGTCGGCGTAGGCCAGCCGGTGGTCGGCGGGGAGCTGTAGTGCGGCTAACTGCGCCTCTCCCGTCAGGAGGGGGAGGAGGCGCGCCGCGCGCTGTTCCATCGGCCACCCCGAGGCTTCGGCGACCTGTTCGAACAACGCGATGAACGCCTCGGGGTCGTCCTGCGGGCCCATCTTAGTCAAGGTGATGGGAGATGGGCCCGCGGCCGGGGCGCTGGTGGACCCCGCCGACGCGAGGAGGCGCCGGAACGCCTCACGGTCTTCCTGTTGAGCCACCACCAGGGCTTCGAAGCGGCGCTCCTGCTCCTTCCGGAGCGTGACGAGCGCCTGGTGCTGGCTCTGCTGAGCCGTGGCGAGGGCGTGGACCAAGTCCGCGAACGGGGAGGATTCCATGGGGCTGCAGGACAGGTGCTCCACGATCCCGGGTTTCGGCACCACTGTAGCGAGAATCGCGTGTGGGTGGAGCACAGAGGACGGCAGGACAGAGATCAGGTTTGACTAACGGCTTTATTGCCACACTTTTCAGGGTTACAATAATTTCAAATAGCGAGAGAGACACACACACACACACACAGCGTCTCGTCCGGGAATGCTCTCCTCTGTTCTCGCTCTCCCTCCTTAAATAGGGCGGTTTACTGGGGAGAACACACAAAACACAGGTTAATGACACTCAGGTGAAGCGATTCTGCCACTTACCTTCCCCAACTCCGCCCTCCTGTCACAGACCGGTGCTTGACCACGCCCCCGCTGCCACAGCTGTCTAATATAAACGCTGTCTAGTGTGTATACTCTCTACATATACGCTGTCTAGTGCACATGCTCTCTACATAAACACTGTCTAATGTTTATACTCTCTACATAAAAGCTGTCTCGTGAGTATACTGTCTAGATAAACACTGTCTAGTGTGTATACTCTCTCCATAAACGCTTTTGAGTGAGTATACTCTCTATATAAACGCTGTCTAGTATGCATGCTCTCTACATAAATGCTTTCGAGTGAGTATACTCTCTATATAAACGCTGTCTAGTATGTATGCTCTCTACATAAACGCTTTCGAGTGAGTATACTCTCTATATAAACGCTGTCTAGTATGTATGCTCTCTACATAAATGCTGTCTAGTGTGCATGTGTAACAGGTTATAGTACTTCCGTTATAATTGCACAAGATCTCTGTGTACATTTGGTTGCACACACTGACAGTGAGTATACTGATAGTAAGCCCCTCCTCTAGCTCCCCTTGTCTGACCGGATTCCCCCTTCCTCTTTCCTGTCTTACATTTGTATGGAAGAGTTTTGCTGAGTGCTAGCTGAAACGCTGTTTGGAGGACTCACTATATTTCATGTTGTCAACAGAAAATAAACCGCAGCAAGTGAATGTTTGGGTCGTCACCTTTAATATAAAAACAAAACACAATGCAGAAGTTTCTCCCCATTACAATGGTGCCGTGACCATCTGGTTCATCCGATCTATGCTCGCTAGATCACCGGGACTGCTGCTGTTAACTCCACCGTTGCTGCCACCGAGTGACCGATGCTAGTTTCTCCGCTAGCATCCGACGACTGCTGCTACAGTGAGATCCTGCAGGTGTATCTATGCCACAGTTCGTGCATAAATTAATGACGTCGAGTGTTGTTTTAGTTTTAAACATTCTAAGCCCTTAGGCAATCGCTATTTTGAAAGCGTTTGTTTATGTTGCTGTAATCTACGTAAGTCAGGTGTTGTATAGGCTATTTTTAAGAAGACTCGTGTACATTATAGCCTGGTCTAGGTGCCTATTTTTTTATTTAAATTTTATGAAACCTTGCCGTTATTAATATTTTTGAGTAACTTTCTAACGGTATTTTTACAAGTTTGCTTAGACATAGTGGTCAGTATGTCAATGTCGAAGTTGAATTGTGCTTATGTATGTAGTGGGTTTGGGAGAGGTTGTAAAATTGGTTCAGATGCAGAGGCCAGTCATCAAAGGGTGGGCCAGTCAGCTCTGGATCCAGTAGCATTTTCCACTCCACTCACTCACATAGTCAAAAACACACATGTCACTTACACTGATATAGTTGATAGCCCAACTGCTAGGCTTGCAGAGCAGGCACATAATAGTACTAGTGCAATGCATAATATACCTCCCAATCATTCAAGCCCAGTACATGCTCCACAGACCTGTTCAGGGGGGTGCTTGGATACTTCAAGACTAAATGTGGTTGTTCAATCAGATGTTAAGCCACCGCCATTCTTCAGAGGTGACCATACTGACACATGTACTGTCCATGAATGGGAGGACCTGATGCAGAGTTACTTGCGCAGACGAAAGTGCAGCACTGCTGACATGTATGATGCCATAACAAGCAGACTAATGGGGAAAGCCAGGGACATTGTGAGAGTTTCACTGCGTAGCAACCCAGATATTGACCCCTATAGCCATCCTGCAGCTGTGACGTTCTGAAAAGGAATTTTAGTGAGCTCCCATACTCCGGCATGCCTATGGCAGATTTTTATAGCACGCTGCCAAAAACTGATGAGAGCGCACTGGATTACTGGGTGCGACTGAACAAGGCTATCGATGTTGTTGATGAGTGTCTCCGCAGGCGGGGCAGGTGTGTTGAAGACATGAGTGCTGAAGTTGTGATGATGTTTGTTACTCACTGCCCAGACCCTCACCTCTCTCTGTCTTTCAAAAGCAAACCAGCCAGTAAATGGTCAGCATCTGAGGTCCAGGAGCGCTTGGATGACCATCAAAGGGACTTGAGACGTAGGCCCTCAGTGTTTCAGCACTCTCCTTCTACTCACAGTCCCAGCTATGTGGCGTTCACTCAGTCCACTGCCCAGTTTGACAACTCTTATGTTCAGCCAGAGGCAACATTTCACCCTGTGCTTCACCAACCACCTGCAGCTGTGCCTGTAAATCGTGCAGAGAAGGAGCCAAGTATGCGTGAGGTGGTAAGCATGTTGAACAAGGTCATCACGCTGTGCTTTGCTCCCCAGTCAGTGTCATGTCGTCGTCAGCCTCAGCAGCGCCAACAGTTGTCCCAGCCGCCAGTGTCCTCTCCTTGCCGAGTGTGTAGCAGCACTGACCACTCCACCTTCAGTCACTGCAGGCTACTAAAACTCTGTCGTAACTGCTTCCAACCTGGCCACTTCAAGTCTTCTTGTCCAAGTGTCACTCGTCCAGCTGCAGCCTCCGCACAGCCCAGCCGTGTGCCGTTAAACTAGAGCCCCCGCGCTGTGAGAGGGCAAGCGTGGGTTGTGATACAGCCCTCACCGACCCAGATCTACTTACCATCTACAGTGACAACTGTCAGCTTTTGCCATCAGGACAGGTGCCAATTCTCATCAGTTCACAGAAACTTGAGGGGTCAGGTGAACTGTTTTATACGCCTGTGCTAGTAAGTGACAAGGTCACTTTGAGAGGTATGTTGGACTCTGGGTCCATGTCTTGTACACTAAGTGAAGAGGCAGAGAAGAAACTTCGGTCTGCTGGTGTTCTGCCCAGTGCTCAGTTAATCCCTGGTAATGTGGTGCTTGTAGGCTGTGGCGGCTTAACAACCTACCCAAAGTGTTTCTATGACCTTGAAATTGAAGTGTATAGGACAAAGTTTGTTGTACCCACTCTAGTTGTACCAGGCCAGCGAGATGATTTCATAATTGGCACTAATGTGATTAAGTCTGTCCTCCAAACCATGAGAAATGAAAAGGAATACTGGAAGCTGATTTCCTCTAAGAGTAGTGACCCCGCATGTGAGGATTTCTTAGAGCTGCTGAGCTGTGTGTCACGGTGGAAAGGCCCTGGTGAGCACGACAAAGTTGGAACAGTTAAGCTGGTGCATAGCGTTATGCTCCTCCCGAAGCAAGAACACCTGGTATGGGGAAAGCTTCCTAGTGATGTTCCTGTGTCTCCAGGTTGCACAGTCATTGTTGAACCCACCTCTGCCCGCTCCGCTCCGAAGAATATCTTGGTAGGGAAACTTGTCACTGCTATGTGGGGTGATCACTGGGTCCCGATGAAGATTCTTAATCCAACACTGAAACCAGTTACTCTGCGGCGCAATGCTAAAATAGCCGATGTATCACCATGTCTAGCAATGGAAGATCTGAACATCACGCAGGTACAGTGTCAGACACAGAATGCAAGCCCCAGCCCAGAGTTATGTAGTAGCACGCCCACTGACGTTGTCCAGGCATTGAAAGCTGCCGGTCTGGGTGATATCGACCTGGATGGCTGTGAAGTTTCTCCTGCTGAAAGAGCCAGGCTGGCAAACTTGCTGTTGGAGTACAGTGACATCTTTTCAAAAGACTTCCTTGACTGTGGAAAGGCCAGAGGATTTGTACACCGGATTCATCTTTCGGATGATCGTCCCTTCCGGCTTCCCTATCGACGAGTCCCGCCAGCGCACTATCACAAGCTCAGACAGGTTCTGAATGAGATGGAGGAGCGTGAAATCATCAGAAAATCACTGAGTGACTATGCCTCCCCACTGGTCATGGTAGGGAAAAAGAATGGGGACTTGCGTATCTGTACAGACTTCAGGTGGTTAAACGCTCGGACCATTAAAGATGCTCACCCACTTCCCCATCAGTCTGACTGTCTTGCTGCGCTTGGGGGCAATACTGTTTTCAGCACCATGGACTTGATGTCAGGGTTTTATAATGTCCCACTGCATGAGGCTGATAAGAAGTTTACTGCTTTTACCACACCAATTGGCTTGTATGAGTATAACCGTTTACCTCAAGGCCTGTGTAACAGCCCAGCGTCCTTTATGAGGGTGATGCTCAGTATCTTTGGTGACCTGAATTTTTCCAGCCTTTTGTGTTACCTTGATGATCTGCTTTCTTTTGCACCGTCTGTTGATGAGGGTCTGGAGCGTCTGAGGACCGTTTTCAACCGGCTGAGGTCCAACAACCTAAAGCTGTCACAGAAGAAGTGTTACTTCCTCAGGCGTTCTGTTAAGTTTCTGGGCCATGTAGTTAACAGTGACGGAGTGTCAGTAGATCAGGACAAGGTTGCTGTGATGTCATCCTTCATGAAGTCAGGTCTTATGGAGTCAGATGGCTGCACACCATCCCAGAAGAGGATACGGTCGTTTCTGGGCATGGCCCTGTATTACCAGCACTTCATCCCAGGCTGTTCCTCCATTGCAAAACCTCTATTTGCTTTGACTGCAGGCTCTAAGCGTAGGGGCAAAGCGGGGAAAAATGGGAATGGTGGCACGTTCCGTAAGCTGACACCACAGGACTGGACAGCTGCTTGTGATAAAGCCTTTGCTGAGCTGAAGACTGCGTTGGTCAGTTGTGTAGCCCTTGCCCATCCAGACTTCGACAAGCCTTTTATCCTCTCCACCGATGCTTCTCTTCATGGCTTAGGCGCTGTTCTCTCCCAAGTCCAAGATGGTGATGACAGAGCGAGGCCTGTAGCATTTGCAAGTAAGTCATTCAACCGCAGCCAGGCCAACTACCCTGCACACAGACTAGAATTTTTGGCGCTGAAGTGGGCAGTGTGTGATAAGTTTAGTCATTGGCTCAAGGGCAACCAGTTCACTGTGTGGACAGATAACAATCCCCTCACATACATCATGACAAAGCCAAAGCTGGACGCCTGTGAACAGCGCTGGGTGGTGAAGCTGGCTCCTTATAATTTCAAGATCAAGCATGTCCCAGGCGAGTTGAATGTTGCTGCTGATGCACTGAGTAGGGACCCCTTTGTCAAGCCGCTGGGCCAACGTCTGCTTTCTGAGCCATACAGAGAACTGCTTAAGTGTGCGATTGATGTTGATGACGGATTCGTGCAAGATGTTTTTCGTTTGACAAGCCAGCCCCAAATGCTCACCGGTATGACTGGGTCTGCAGCCTGCTCTGATGTGTCTGTCTCCGAGGATGAGGTGTCGACGCTGCTTGATAGCCACAGTGACTGGGGGTCTGCTGCTCGTCTCAGGGCCATGTCTGTGGTGGACCACCTGTCTGATGTTGTTCCTGTCGGTCAACCTGCTCTGCCTGCCATATCCTTACAAGAGCTGCAGTCCCACCAGCGACGTGACCCTTCCATCGTGCCTGTGCTGTTATATGTGGAGAGGAAACGGAGGCCATCTTTCCGTGAGCACTGCAAGGAAAGCCAGTCAACTGTACAGCTCCTAAGACACTGGGACAAGCTCACCCTGCAGAATGGTGTCCTGTACAGAGTTTGTAAAGATCCCCTGACGTACCACAAACGCTTTCAGTATGTCGTGCCTGAACAACTGAGATACAAAGCTCTGGCTGGAGTCCATGACCACACTGGTCATCAAGGTCAGGCACGCGCACTCTGTCTTGCCCGTCAGCGGTTCTTCTGGCCTGACATGGAGAGGGAGGTCCGTGACTACGTCAAAAACTGTGGCAAGTGTGTGCTGAGCAAGACACCTGAGCCCGCTGCCCGAGCCCCGCTGGAGAGCATAAAGACCACCGCTCCACTGGAACTAGTCTGCATCGACTTCTGGTCTGCAGAGGATCACAACAACAAGTCTGTAGATGTTCTTGTAATTACAGACCATTTCACAAAACTGGCCCATGCGTTTCCTTGTCGAGACCAGACAGCAAAGAAAGTAGCTAGGACGCTGTGGGACAAGTTTTTTTGTGTTTATGGTTTCCCTGAGCGCATCCACTCTGACCAGGGAACAAGCTTCGAGAGCGATCTGATTACAGAACTTCTGGAACTTGCAGGCATCTCTAAATCTCATACCACCCCATATCATCCTATGGGAAATGGTGGGACTGAGAGATTCAACAGGACTCTGGGTAGCATGCTCCGCTCCTTGCCTCCCCGACAGAAACACAAGTGGCCTCAAATGGTCCAGACGATGACGTTTGTTTACAACTGCACAGCACATGAGACCACTGGCTTCGCTCCCTTCTACCTGATGTTTGGCTGTGTCCCAAGGTTGCCAGTGGACTTGATGTTTCGCAGTGTTCTGTTAGATGACACAGTGTGTGACTATAGTGCCTTTGTGGATTCCCTGTTGAAAGACCTCAAGTCTGCCATGTCTGTTGCACAGAGACACACAGAGTCAGAACGGAAACACCAGGCGACCCAGTACAACAGGAGGGCTAAGGGTCAGTCATTATCAGTAGGAGACAGAGTGCTGGTGGCGAACAAGGCCTGCCGCGGCAAACGTAAGCTCGCAGACAGGTGGGGAGACACCATCTTCACAGTTGTTGCTACCAAGCCAGCTCTCCATGTTTACAGGATTCGTGACAGCAATGGGAATGAGAAAGTGGTGCACCGGAATCTGCTGTTGGGGGTCAACTTCCTACCACTGGATGAGAAGCTGGATGGAAGCTCCACGGATGATGATGAGGTGGATGTTCATTCTACTCGGGATGGTTCCCACCCTGTGCGTGCAGCTCCCAGTGATACCGTTTCTGTCTCCCCCTCGAATGACGCTGTCTTTTCCCTGGATGCAGTGGTAGGAGACCGTACGTCATCATGGGTCTCGCAACACTCAGGCGCCCCAGTAGAGCCCCCAGAAAATGTGACCGAAGATCCTCCAGTGGTTGTCACTCACTCTGAGTCTCCCCTTGAGCATGGTCGTACTGACACATCTAGTAGTCAGACACACAGTTTATCTGCGCGTTCGCACAGTCCTGTTTCACACACACATGCAGCACATTCTTCACACGCACCAGAAGCACCTCACACTTCTAGATTTGGTCGAGTTATTAGGCCAGTGTGTAGGTTAATTGAGTCTATGGTTCAACTCCAGTCTATCCTTAACGATGACGTCCCAGGGAGACATGTCATCCATGTCTGAAAGAGTTTGATTTTTTTTTGTTCTTCTCATTGACCCAGGTTAGTAGAGGGTCGTAAGTTAGTGTTGTCCTCCTATATATATATATTTTTTCATTTTGGTGTACTTTCCATGTCTGTATAGGCAGTAGGCCTTAATTTATGGGGTGTAAATGGCATCCCTGTTTCCTGTAAAGAATACTGAGACTTGATCAACATTGGTTTCTTTTAGCCTAATTGGTATGGCAGCTTTTAGTGCTGGAAAGTTTCTAATGGCCTGTATACAGAATGGATGTGTGTAGATCTTTGTGCAATTCTAGGGGGGTGAATGTAACAGGTTATAGTACTTCCGTTATAATTGCACAAGATCTCTGTGTACATTTGGTTGCACACACTGACAGTGAGTATACTGATAGTAAGCCCCTCCTCTAGCTCCCCTTGTCTGACCGGATTCCCCCTTCCTCTTTCCTGTCTTACATTTGTATGGAAGAGTTTTGCTGAGTGCTAGCTGAAACGCTGTTTGGAGGACTCACTATATTTAATGTTGTCAACAGAAAATAAACCGCAGCAAGTGAATGTTTGGGTCATCACCTTTAATATAAAAACAAAACACAACGCAGAAGTTTCTCCCCGTTACACATGCTCTCTACATAAACGCTGTCTAGTGTGTCTGCTCTCTACATAAACGCTGTCTAGTGTGTATACTCTACATAAACGCTTTCTAGTGTGCATGCTCTCTACATAAACACTGTCTAGTCTGTCTGCTCCCGACATAAACGCTGTGTATTGTGTATGCTCTCTACATCAACGCTGTCTAGTGTGTATACTCTACATAAACGCTGTCTAGTGTCTATGCTCTCTACATAAACGCTGTCTAGTGTGTATGCTCTCTAAATAAACGCTGCCTAGTATGTATGCTCTCTACATAAACACTGTCTAGTGTGTATGCTCTCTACATAAACGCTGTCTAGTGTTAGGACTGGGACTGTTTTGGCCTCTAGAGGCCGCTGTTATTTCCTGTTTTTGTCTATGTTTGTTTTGGCCTCTAGAGGTCGCCACTGTGTCCTCTGTTTTGTGTTGGTGTTGATTACCTGTTTTCATTAGTGTCACCTGTTTCCAATTTATTTTGTGTATTTATACCCCATGAGTTCAGTCCTCTTGTCACGGAGTCTTTGTGCTGTTATGTTTAGCTCCAGTTACCTTTGTTCCGTGTTCCTTGCCGTTGTCTCTTTGGTTTTGCACTTTGCTTTTCTTTTTTGACTTTTTGGACTTTGTGTTTGTTTTTTGATCTTCTGAGTGTTGGTATTTTGCCTTTTATTTTCTAGTTTTTTGTTTTTGTATTTACCTTTGACCTTTTGGATATTTTATTTTTCCCTTCATCTTCTGAGCTTTTTTTTGGATTATATTTTTGTTTGGACTGTAAATATTGTAAATAAACTTTTTGATACTTTTCTACTTCCACCTCATGCCTCTGCACTTGAGTCATCCCCCTGGTGGCCTAGTGGGGGTTTGCTGGATTATCACACCAACAAACCAGGTTCGAATCCCAGCAAAACCCTAACAGAAAGACTCCGTCATGACCGACTCAGCAGAGGCTGCTTCAGCTGTCCACCCGGCCAACCTTCAGGGAATTATGGCAGCTTTGACATGCTTCGGAGCGACCATGGACGCTCATGGACGAATGCTCACCAGCCAACATGAGGCCCTTGCTCGCCACGAGGAACTGCATCAGCAAATTGGGAAAACCCTGGCACAGCTGACACCTCTGCCTGCAACTCCTTTTCCTGATCCAGCTCCTGTTCCTGCTCCAGTGCCTCCCGCCACACTGTCTCCTTCACCTCGCGAACCCAGCCTTCCTGCACCACAGAGGTATGACGGCAAGCACGGTGAGTGCCGGGAGTTCCTTACCCAGTGCCAACTCACCTTTGAGCTCCAGCCTACCACCTACACTACGGATCGCCGCAAGATCGCCTTTGTGATAACCTTGTTAGCTGGTAAGGCACGAGCTTGGGCAACAGCTATCTGGCAGAGACGGGGACCCAAGTGCTCTGATTTTGAACTATTTACTGAAGAGATGCTTCGGGTCTTCGACCAGGCGGACATCAGTACCGACGCAGCCAGAAAGCTCATGTCCATTCGGTAAGGAGGAAGCGTCGCAGATTATGCCATCTCATTCCGGACGCTCGCAGCAGTAAGTGGATGGAACGAGACTGCCCTGGTGTCAGCCTTCCACCATGGTCTGTCTGACCCCAGCAAGGACGGCCTGGCCTCTATTGGATGCCCAAGTGACCTCGAAACTCTCATCTCACATTCTACTCGTCTTGACAACAGGATGAGAGAACGCCGCCAAGTCCTGAGCCCCCCCAGCCTCCCTAACTCTACCTGGAGCCTGTCTACCTCCTCCAGTGACTGTCCAGAACCCATGCAAGTGGGTCGTACTCACCTCTCCGCATCTGAGAGGGAGCGCAGAAGGAGGGACAAGTGCTGCATCTACTATGGCAAGCCTGGTCACTTCCGAGCATCATGTCCCGAACTCTCAGGAAAAGGACCGCCCCGTCCAGCCAAGGGAGGGTTGTGACAGGGCCTACCCTCTCTCTCCCGGACTCCCTGGCCAAGGAATCTACATCCCGGTCTCCATCTCCTGGGGTGAGTCTGTCCACTCTTGTCAAGCTTTGTTAGACTCAGGGGTGGCTGGGAACTTTATGGATATTCACTTCACCCAAAGTATCAATGTCCCGACTGCACCTCTTGAAGTCCCACTGTCTGTGTCTGCCCTCAATGGCCAAGTGTTAGGTGATGGAAGAGTCACCCAAGTTACTTCTCCAGTCTTCCTCCAGTCTCAAGGTCACAAGGAAGAAATATCCCTGCACCTGATTCCTTCACCTGAGTTCCCAGTTATTCTAGGCCTTCCTTGGCTTACTTGCCACAACCCTCGCATAGACTGGGTAACAAGCCAGGTTGTGGAATGGGGCCCTGCATGCCATGCCTCTTGTCTGCTCTCTAGCTCTCCTGTGTCTCCTGCTGAGCCCCCTGATCTCACCGAGTTATCTCAAGTTCCCACAGAGTACTGGGATCTCAAGGAGGTCTTCAGCAAGAGCAGGGCTGCCGTTTTTCCTCCGCACCGGGCCTACGACTGTGCCATTGACTTGCTCCCTGGGACTACTCCTCCTCGTGGCAGACTGTTTTCCCTCTCTCAGCCAGAACACTAGGCCATGGAGGAATACCTCAAAGACGCCCTGGTCTCTGGGTTCATTCGACCCTCCACCTCACCTGCTGGTGCCGGCTTCTTCTTTGTTGGCAAGAAGGATGGGGGGCTCCGACCATGTATTGACTACAGGGGCCTGAACAAGATCACTGTGCGCAACCGATATCCCCTTCCGCTGATGTCCACAGCTTTCGACCTGCTCCAAGGCGCCACCGTCTTCACCAAGTTGGACCTACGGAACGCATACCACCTCATCCGTATCCGACAGAGAGACGAGTGGAAGACTGCCTTTAACACCCCGTCTGGGCACTATGAATACCAGGTGATGCCCTTCGGACTCACCAATGCACCAGCTGTTTTTCAGGCCCTAATCAACGACATCTTGAGGGACATGATTAACCTGTACGTTTTTGTCTACCTCGACGACATCCTTATCTTTTCCAAGACCGTGCAGGAGCACCGCCACCATGTCCGCCAGGTTCTCCAGAGGCTGCTACAGAACAATCTGTTCGCCAAGGCCCAGAAATGCGAATTTCATGTTCCCGAGGTCTCCTTTCTGGGTTTTATTGTATGGACAGGCCAACTCCAAATAGACCCAGCCAAGACCCTGGCCGTCCGGGACTGGCCCATTCCCAAGTCCGTCAAAGAGGTTCAGCAGTTCTTAGGATTTGCTAACTTCTACCGCAAGTTTATCAGGAACTTTAGTTCTGTAACAGCACCCATGTCGGACCTCACCAAAGGGACAGGTGGATCTTATGTCTGGTCTCCTCAGGCAGAAAAGGCTTTCAAAGACCTCAAGGACCTCTTCTGCACGGCACCCATTCTGGTCCTCCCGGACACCTCCCAACCATTCATCGTGGAGGTGGACGCCTCGGACAGTGGTGTCGGCGCGGTGCTCTCTCAACGTTCGGAAGGAAAGCTGCACACCTACGCTTACTTCTTGCACCGCCTGAGTCCTGCGGAGTCCCGGTACGATGTGGGGGATCGAGAACTGCTAGCGGTCAAATTGGCCCTTGAGGAGTGGAGGCACTGGCTGGAGGGAGCGCAACATCCATTCCTGGTTTGGACTGACCACAAGAACCTGGAGTACCTCCAGCAAGCCAAGAGACTGAACCCTCGACAGGCTAGGTGGGCCCTGTTTTTCAGTCAGTTTGATTTCACCCTCTCATACTGCCCCGGCTCCAAGAACACCAAACCTGACACACTGTCCAGGCTGTTCTCTGCCACTTACAGGGAGAGTGAAGTCGGGCCTATTATCCCTGTGTCCCGGATTGTGGCTCCTGTCCGCTGGGGTATTGAGGAGGCCATCTGACGAGCCCAACGCCAGGACCCCAGTCCTGGGACGGGGCCACCAGGCCTCTTGTACATCCCACATCAAGCCCAGGCCAAGGTTCTCCAGTGGGGTCACTCTTCCCCTCTCACCGCCCACCCGGGAGCTCGGAGGACCCTGGACTTCCTGAAAAGACGCTTCTGGTGGCCTAACATGGAGAAGGAAGTAAGGTCATTTGTCCTGTCCTGTGAGGTCTGCACCAGAACCAAGAACCCGCGACAGCGTCCCCAGGGTCTCTTGCATCCTCTGACCATTCCCTGGTGTCCCTGGTCCCACGTGGCAGTCGACTTCATCACGGGTCTCCCTGAGTCTCGAGGTAACACTGTCATTTTGGTTATAGTAGACAGATTCTCGAAGGCCTGCCGCTTCATACCACTGTGCAAACTCCCTTCTGCTCTTGAAACAGCCAATCTTATTTTTAATCATGGCTTCCGAGTCTTTGGTCTCCCACAGGACATCGTCTCAGAGCGAGGGCCCCAGTTCTCCTCCCGAGTGTGGCATGGGTTCTGCAAGGTCATTGGAGCCACTGTCAGCCTCTCCTCTGGGTTTCACCCACAGTCCAATGGTCAGATGGAGAGGCTCAACCAGGACCTGGAAACCACCCTGCGAGGCCTGGCTATGGATAACCCGACATCGTGGAGCACCTGGCTGCCATGGGCAGAGTACGCCCACAACACCCTGCAGTCATCAGCCACCAAGCTGTCGCCATTCCAGTGCCAATTCGGGTTCCAGCCACCTCTGTTCCCGGACCAGGAGGAGGATGCGGGGGTGCCCTCGGTCAACCAATATGTGAGACGGTGTCGCAAGACCTGGAGCAAGGTCAGGAAGACCCTCATCCAGACCTCCAGAACCAACCAGACTCAGGCCAACCACCATAGAAGACCTGCCCACGCTTTCCGCCCTGGGCAGCGGGTTTGGCTGTCCACTAAGGACCTTCCGCTGCGGGTGGAGAACCGCAAGCTTGCTCCTCGCTACATTGGCCCCTTCAAGGTGGTGCGCAGGGTGAACCCTGTCTCCTACCGGCTCCAGTTGCCCCGGACTCTGAGGATCAACCCCACATTCCATGTTTCCCTGTTGCGGCCTGTACTAACGTCCACGTATGCCCCTGCCCCTAGGAACCCCCCATCCCCCCGCATCTTCCAGGGGCAGACTGTGTTCACCGTGCATCGCCTGCTTGACTCCCGCCGGGTCCGCGGCGGGCTGCAATATCTTGTGGACTGGGAGGGCTATGGTCCTGAGGAGCGCTGCTGGGTTCCCGCTCGGGACGTCTTAGATAAAGAACTGTGTCGGGACATCCATTCGGCCCATCCGTATCGCCCTGGGAACGTCAGGAGGCGCTCCTGGGGGGGGGGGGGGGGGTCCTGTTAGGACTGGGACTGTTTTGGCCTCTAGAGGCCGCTGTTATTTCCTGTTTTTTGTCTGTTTGTTTTGGCCTCTAGAGGTTGCCACTGTGTCCTGTGTTTTGTGTTGGTGTTGATTGCCTGTTTTCATTAGTGTCACCTGTTTCCAATTTATTTTGTGTATTTATACCCCCTGAGTTCAGTCCTCTTGTCACGGAGTCTTTGTGCTGTTATGTTTAGCTCCAGTTACCTCTGTTCTGTGTTCCTTGCCATTGTCTCTTTGGTTTTGCACTTTGCTTTTCTTTTTGGACTTTTTGGACTTTGTGTTTACTGTTTTTTGATCTTCTGACCATTGGTATTTTGCCTTTTCTTTTCTAGTTTTTTGTTTTTGTATTTACCTTTGACCTTTTGGATATTTTATTTTTCCCTTCATCTTCTGAGCGTTTTTTTGGATTATATTTTTGTTTGGACTGTAAATATTGTAAATAAACTTTTTGATACTTTTCTACTTCCGCCTCACGCCTCTGCACTTGAGTCATCCCCCTGGTGGCCTAGTGGGGGTTTGCTGGATTATCACACCAACGAACCAGGTTCGAATCCCAGCAAAACCCTAACAGTCTAGTGTGTATACTCTCTAGATAAACGCTGTCTAGTGTGTCTGCTCTCTACATCAACGCTGTCTAGTGTGTATACTCTACATAAACGCTGGATAGTGTCTATACTCTCTACATAAACGCTGTCTAGTGTGTATGCTCTCTAAATAAACGCTGTCCAGTGTGTATGCTCTACATAAACGCTGTCTAGTGTGTCTGGTCTCTACATAAACGCTGTCTTGTGTGTATGCTCTCTACATCAATGCTGTCTAGTGTCTATACTCTCTACATAAACGCTGTCTGTGTATGCTCTCTAAATAAATGCTGTCCAGTGTGTATGCTCTACATAAATGCTGTCTAGTGTGTATGCTCTCTACATAAACGCTGTCTAGTGTGCAAGCTGTCTCCCTAAACGCTGTCTAGTGTGCATGCTCTCTAGTGTGTATGCTCTCTACATAAACACTGTCTAGTGCGTACACTCTCTACATATACGCTGTCTAGTGTGCATGCTCTATGGGGATACCTTAATTATCTATGCTCAAGTAGTGTTGTAACAAAAATGTGCATGAACAGTGGTTTGCTCCAGCTTATGCAATCCAATGAAGAGAATTGATCACCATGACCTCCTGTTGATCACAAAGGGATCTGGACCTAAGAACTGCCACCTTAAAATAAGTTGTTGTATTACTATAACTGTAATGATTTAGAATGTTTCTGATGCAATTACCGTAATATATGTGTAACTAAGATGCACTGAAAAGAAAAGTAATGCAGCTGCATATTATAAAGTTTAAATTTTTGCACTTTATTAAATGGGCTAGATTAATATTAAAACATTTAAAGGAAAAGAAAACTTAATTCATACATTTAAGTTTGCAGAAAGATTATGTACTTATAAACATGTTCATGAATGATAATAGACTAGGTCAAACTTTTGTGATTTAAAATCAGCCGGCTTTGTCCGCTGGTGGGGGACAACATCGGCAGCCAATTAGATCGCTTATAATGAATCGGAAACTTCCGGGATGTCTGACGTTTTCTTTCGATATTTTTATTGGACGGTTTGAACACGTGATCTTGACACAGCCAACAGATTAGTTTGTTTACATCATCCCACGCGGACATATTACTTTGACAGAATCAACACAAACATTGGAAAAAAGGCCGCTTGTTTGACACAAATATCAGTCAATATGTAAATGGACCTGTTATTTGCTCTCCTATGTATCTAGTTACTTGTGGGTAGGAAATTTAACATATCGGTATAAATCTAAGCATATCGCATTTTAACTAAAGCGACTAAGCGTATCGGCGGGTAGAGCAAGCGTATCGGGCCCGACACGCTAAAACGCTTTGGGGAAAACCATGCTACATAAACGCTGTCTAGTGTGTATACTCTACATAAACGCTGTCTAGTGTGCATGCTGTCTCCATAAACGCTGTCTAGTGTGCATGCTCTCTACATAAACGCTCTCTAGTGTGTATGCTCTCTACATAAACGCTGTCGTGTGTATACTCTCTACATAAATGCTGTCTAGTGTGCATGCTCTTTACATAAACGCTGTCTAGTGTGTATGCTCTCTACATATACGCTGTCTAGTGTGCATGCTGTCTCCATAAACGCTGTCTAGTGTGCATGCTCTCTTCATAAACGCTGTCTAGTGTGCATGCTCTCTACATAAAAGCTGTCTAGTGTGTATACTCTCTACATAAACGCTGTCTAGTGCAGACATCCCAAGTCTCCCGGAAGTTCCGGGAGTCTCCCGCATATTGATAGTGGCTCCCTGATGTCTGCAAATTCGATAATATCTCCCGGAATCTAGAGCAAGCGAGCAAGAGCGTGCACGCTAAACATTTATGTCTGCATCGCGCATATGACTGCGTGCTCGAGGGAGAGCGAGAGAGATTGCGTGTGTGTCTATTCATGTCGCGCATGGTAGACAAAGAGCATCCTGATTGGTTTACAGACATCCAAACTCATTTCAGGGAGGTGTCATGACACCCCCCCCCCCCGATGGGAGAAAAAAGTCATGCCTCACAACACCTCCCTGAAATGAGTTTCTGCAGGTTGGGATGTCTGCTAGTGTGTATACTCCATTGTTCACAGACTTGTGTTTCTGCCTCTGTTTAACTCCGTTTCTGACTCGTGTTTCTGCCTCTGTCGCAATGCGCTGATAGAGCACAAACATGTCATGATGAACACACGACTAGAAGATGACCACGCTGTCCGTTAATGTAAATATGATGGCTAAATGTGCTGCTCACGTTAGAGTAGCCAGGTGTGCTGCTGCTCATTGTGACATATTAAGGCACAGCAACAGGTCTGAAAAGCTACATTTCCCCCCATATGTTTCACAGTAACTCAAATATGGGTCAATATATGACAAAGCATTCAGTTGCTGTCCCACCAAAAATCCTTGCAGGACAAGTTTTACTCATGACATGTTAATTGAATTTAAGTTAGCTTAACCAAGCCAAATTTAGCATGAAGCTAGTGGTCCCATTCATTTTCGCCAGGTCACGGTGTTTTGGAAAACTTCATAGGAAATTCATCACAGACCGATTGTTGAGTGACATTAACCAAAGCTAGCTAACGTATACATGATCTGTTAACAGGACTTCTTGTAATGTTAACTTACTGTCGCAGAAATAGCAGCATGGTGAGCCTTTAGATGCCTCTTGAAGTTGGTCGTATTCTTGCCACGTAGTTTATAGCCACAGCGTGTACCTCTGTCACCCACTACAAGGCATTCTGTTTTATTTTCTGCTGGATTATATGTAAAGTATGTCCATAAATCATCACGTCTTTTCCGCCCACCAAGCCCTTGTGCTGGCATTGCCACTGCCATGGTCCATGAATTGTGTGGCTGCCCCGGTGTACACTGTGCCCGGACATGCCTGGTGGTTGGCGTGACCAAACAAGGACAGGATGCAGGTGCATTGCTGATATTTTCAGCATCTCGTCTTGTCAACAAAAACAACAGATACGTCTCGTCATATTTTCGTGATCAAAGACTTATGTTTAGCTCATCACTGTCTCGTTTTAGTCATGAAAAAAGGTGCGTTAATGAAATCATTTCGTCATCATCATCGTTAACGAAAACAACACCACTAGGTAGCCATCTCTTGCTTTTTTTACTTTAGCAATGAAGCTGACATAGAAGTACTAATGTTGCCCTAATTTTAGGAAAGTCTTTTGATTCTCATACTTACAAGGAGAGACTGAAAATTAAACACAAGGGCAGATCATCACCAAAGCATTACTGGTACAGTAAAATTGTTAGATTATGCGGCGTGTCCTCACCAATGTCTTTAAACAAGCAAATAAGCTCAAGTCACAGCAGAAAAACACAACATATTTCAAAATGTAGTTGTTTTTCTCCAAAAAGTAAGCAAACATTCACAAACCAGGTGGGAAAAAATAAGTACAAACTTGTTACTTCCACAATTGGGGAAAAAAAAAATATTTTTTAAAGGCACATTATTAACACTCACTTTATCTTTCCTTCATTACACCTGAGAAAAGGAGGATTTCCAACAATATAAAGAGATTTTTTTGTGTCTGTTTATGAATATGTTGTATATATGTGACCCTCCATTACAAAACCAGTCAGAAGTCACAAGTCACAATTTTGCGATAAATAGCAAATGTGATGGGGCATTTTGTGACCTAAAATACTCAAATTTTTAGATTTTGCCATAATATTAGAGTATAACATTATCCACTTTCATGTTTTGAAAGAATTTAGCAGAAATTCATACCTTGTGACCTTTAAAACATACTTTTATTGAGATGATGAATTCAAATCCTGGTAAAAATTCATAAAATAAAAAGAGCAAAGGGGCGACATGGTGGTGTAATGGTTAGCGCTGTCACCTCACAGCAAGAAGGTCCGGGTCCGAGCCCTGTGGCCGGCGAGGGCCTTTCTGTGCAGAGTTTGCATGTTCTCCCCATGTCCACGTGAGTTTCCTCCGGGTGCTCCAGTTTCCCCCACAGTCCAAAGACATGCAGGTTAGGTTAACTGGTGACTCTAAATTGACCGTAGGTGTGAATGTGAGTGTGAATGGTTGTCTGTGTCTATGTGTCAGCTCTGTGATGACCTGGCGACTTGTCCAGGGTGTACCCCACCTTTCGCCTATAGTCAGCTGGGATAGGCTCCAGCTTGCCTGTGACCCTGTAGAACAGGATAAAGCGGCTAGAGATAATGAGATGAGATGAGAAGCCTTCATATCTGGTAACCAAATACAGTCGAGATTTCCCACTCGCTTGATTCAGCATTCATGATCTATTAGATCATTGAGTATGCATGGTCTATTAAAAGGATACTGATTGGCTGTGTGTTGTTTACTGCACATACAGCTCTGGAAAAAATTAAGAGACCACTTACAATGTACATTCTTTCTTAAATCAGCATCTCTATGTATGCCAGCTATTTCATTCCAGTGACTGTGCTGGAATTCTAACACAAGCATACCTCATTTTACCTAATGAGGTACTGATTAGGTGATCACTTGAACCAAATCTTATTTAATGAGGCAAAGTATAAAAGCCACTGCTGTGCTCATCACTCTCCTCTGCAATAGGACTAATTTGGATGGCAAAATAAGTGCTATAGTACCTCAAATTTAATTGTAATACAAAAATATCTATTCAGCATGTCAAAAGTGTTCAAAAGAGTTTTGAGTGAGAAAAAAGAAAGGTTCAATTCTGGCTTTACTGGCAGAGGGATACAGTGACCATCAGGTTGCTTCCATTCTCAACATTTCAAAGATGGCAATTCATAAGAACAAGGTCAAGCAGCGGGCATTGGGGGCAACAAAGTTACAGACTGGCAGAGGGCAAAAATAACTCGCCACTGACTGGGATGATCGTCAGCTCCTTCAAATGTCACTCAACAACCGTACAATGACATCAAGTGATCTACAAAAAATGACAACTGGCAGCTGGGGTTAAGTATACAGCAAGAATGGTTTGAAACAGGGTCCTCTGGGCAGATTTGAAGTCATGCAAAGCTAGAAAAAAAAGCCCTTCATCAATTAGAAGCAAAGAAGAGCCACGCTGAGGTTTGCTAAAGGCAAAACAGATTGGACCATGGAGGACTGGAGTAAGGTTATCTTCTCTGATGAGTCCAATTTTCAGCTTTTCACATTACCTGGTCATCTAATGGTTAGATGGAGACCTAGAGAGGCCTGCAAGTCACAGTGTCACACACTCATTGTGAAATTTGGTAGAGGATTGGTGATGATCTGGGGGTAAATCAGCAAGGTTGGAATGGGGCAGATTTTTGTTTGTGAAGGACACATGAATCAAACCATGTACAAGATTATCCTGGAAGAAAACTTGCTTCCTTCTGCTCTGACAATGTTCCCTAACTCCAAGGATTGGGTTTTCCAGCAAAACAATGCTCCATGCCACACAGCCAGTTCAATCAAGGTGTGGATGGAGGACCACAAGATCAAGAACCTGTCATGTCCAGCCCAATCTCCAGACCTGAACCCCATTGAAACCTCTGGAATATGAGCAAGAGAAAGCTGGATGATCACAAGCCATGAAACAAAGCTGAGCTGATTGAATTTTTGCACCAGGAGTGGCATAAAGTCATCTAAGAGCAATGTGAAAGACTGATGTAGAGCATGCCAAGATGCATGAAAGCTGTGATAAATGTCCAGGTTATTTCACCAAATATTGATTTGTGAACTCATCCTCAGTTCAAACATTAGCATTGTGTTGTTTTAAATTGAATGCTGATTTCTATGCATCATTCAAGATCTGAAAACACAATCTTTTTTTTGTTATTTTGACCAGTTGTCCTTTTCTGCATTTAAATGCTCTAAGTGACAATATTTTAATGTGGAATTTGGGGGTAATGTTTTCAGTAGTATATGAAGAAAATGTTCATGTTCTTCAAACACATACCAATAAATAGTAAAACTAGAGAAACTGATAATATTGCAGTGGTCTCTGAATTTTTTTCCAAAGTTGTAGGAAGAAGCACTGCAGGCAATCAGAAACCTTCTTATCGATCATTCATAGCCTAGTTCCTGTATGAACCATAGTAGGAAGAATTGCACAGCTCTTAAATTTGAATCACAACGATAGTTAAAAGTTGAGCAATATACAGTGTCTTGCAAAAGTAGTCATCCCCCTTCGTGTTTGTCCTGTTTTATTGCATTACATGTTATGCTCCGCCCCGGACATCCACTCCGGAGATTATGGATCTCTCATGCCAGCGCCGATCCATATCCGGGACAGGAATTCCCTCTCACCCATATTCACTTCCTGGGTTTCACTGCTGTGTATAAATAAGCCGTTTTCAGACTCAGACTTTGCCAGAACATCTTGTTTGCTTCTTTAACCATTTCTGTGCCTCTCTTACTGTTCATGGTTATTCTCCCATATGGAAAAAAAAAACATATGATTCATATACGACAACCATGCATCGTCCTTACTTAAATCATATAGAATCGGGCCGAATTGCCCTCTGAGTTTCTTGTATGTTCAGTAGATGTTCTATGCAAAATCAGACCATTTATGGCCACTTTCTTAGTAAAAAACACACAGCCAACTCACATGGAATTTTCCAGTCATATATGCATGAAGTATAAAGGGTTATATGAATTTTATATGCCAACAATAAAGAGTAATATATGATATTTGTAAGAATTATAGGATATAACCATTGTATTCCAATATAAACACTTGTAAGTTTTTATATTGAATCATACTGAAGGCTTACTGAACTTATATATGACTTACACGTTTGTGCCCAATGTCTACATGAATTTTGCATAGTTTTCATATGTAATACAGGAATATTCCTATAGGAATCATTAGGTTTTTGCAGTGATTCATATGCAAGTTTTACTGAAATTATATATGACTTACAGCCATTTCTGTGCCTAATGTCTGGATGAATTTTGCATGGTTTTCATATGTTTTTAATAGGAAAATTGTGCATCTGCTTCTAAAGCTTTATGTATTTCCTATTAATTTCTCATATTACAGCAATAACATTACTATATGTCTACATATACATATCATATAATATAAACCAATAATACGTACACTTATCATAAATGATTTCTGTCAATAACATACAAAGTTCTGTTGAAAATCTTTTTATTTTCTTTTGCATTGTGTTAATTTTACATGAACTTGAAAAATAAAAAAAAATACAGATGGGGAAATATATATATATATATATAAACTTCAGTAAAATTATATACTTTTTAACTTTAAGTATTGTAACCTTAAAGGGATTATCCAGAGTTATAAGCATATTAGGCTGTTTTTTTTGGATGATTGGGAGGAAATACAATCACTGGAGAGCAAAATCACATTAATTTGATGTGTTTTGATAAAGTTTGATCGTACCACGTTAGCCGAAAGTAACCAGGTTCGGTGTGTAACGTGTATGTCGAGGGACATGTCCCGGAGCAGAAATGTGTCCCTCAAGGTACATGGCTTCACAAAGTTAATACTGGACTCCTTTACCGAAGATTTGTGTTTAGGGACTCTACGTACTACAAGGTAAGTGTGATGTTGTTTTGAACTGTTTAAAGGTCCCATGGCATGGTGGTTTGTTGATGCTTTAAACGGGCTCGTGGAGGCTTCCGGATGTTATATCCACAGCCTTTCTCGAAATGAACCCTTGGCACGTAAATATAGCCTCCTGGGAGAAAGCCCCATTTCAGCGCTTTTCCCAGTGCATCGTTTTGCTAATGAGAAGCAGGAGGCGGGGAAGGGTAGAGGGTGGGGGCGTGCCATGGGGGGAGGGGCTTGACCAAGCTGCGCACACACATACTCGCTGCTATCAGCGCCTGTAGCCACGCTGCTAAGACAAAACCTAGTTCTCCCTTGGACTCCTTTCGTAAACTCAACGTGACACAGAGAACAGAGAGTGAGAGTGTTCGGAGTGGTAGTTTACGAACGTATAATACCCTAGGCTTGAACACGCACTCCCTAACCAAAGAGGATAGAAGCAGCAACTACAGCAACATATCGCTTATCCAACAGAAGACATGCATTGCGGAGCAATAGTCAAACATAAGCTCATAAGTTACAGTCAATTTCCAGACTAAACTCAGTTTAACAGAGCATGTTGCATGCTCTTTAGTTGCAGGAACTGCAGGAAGCAGTTAGCTGCACAGCTAATGTAGCCATTGGTAGGCTAACGCACCGATTTTAAAACACGGCAAAACGACCATACACTTACTTGTTCGGTGTTTGTTGCTGATGCGGCAGGGGTGCTTGGTACGGACCCAGGCTTCAGTGACAGTTGATGTGCAAAACCTGCCCTGTACTGTCCCAAGTTGTGGAAACATTCCTCAGGAAAATGCTTCCGACAAACATACACCGTCTTAGGTAGACTCAACGGCGTATTATTGAAGTAAATAAAATTAAGCCACTGCATCTTCAGGGGCTCTCCCATCGGCAGTAAAAACAGACTCTTTTCTGTGTTGTCACATCCATATACAGTGCAATTTCCATGTTTCGCTCGCTTAGGTGATGCCATGTTGTTGTGTCCTCTATGGTCTCCTCACTACAACTGGGCGGGGCAATCCATACAGTGGGTGGGAATCCAGAGGGGGGGTGTGGGGATCATCTCCCTTGCTGACGTAGTAAAGGGAAGAGCTTTTCAACGCGCCGTTTTGACGCGCCATTCTCAAATGTTGGGCATAGTTTGGTTTACACATTATGAAATTTCTAGCCACTGGGGTGACTTAAGAAGGTCAGAGGAACTCATTTTAACGTTAAAAAACCTCAGAAAGTGAAAATTTCATGCCATGGGACCTTTAAGAGTTTTAAATGTTTTGTTTTCGAAAAATGTGGTGTATTGCCGAAGCTATATGCTCCAGGACATGCCCCTCAGACATAGCCTGACTACGCCATCACCTCTCTACTCCTTTCAGAAGCAGAATAGGGTCTGGGTCCACTGTGCACTGAAGCGATTATTGGGTGGGAGTGAACTCAGCTCTGGTTTGAAAAGATTAGACCTGCTCTCACCCAATCGCTGACAGTTGCCCATGACAATGCATCATCATTAGCACCCTCCCCCAAACCTGTCCCGTTCGCTGATTGGCCCGGTAGTTTTTTGGCGAGGGAAAACCGCTCCTAGCACAGCGGACCCAGACTCTGCTTCTGAAAGGAGTAGAGAGGGGATGGCGTAGTCAGGCTACCTCAGACATACACATTAGAGAGCTAACCTGGCCAATTCCGGCTAACGCAGTATGATCAAACTTTCTCAAAATACAACCGATTGACGTGATTTTTCTCCCCGGTGATCGCATTTACTCCCAATCATCCAAAAAACAGCCCAATGTGCTTTCAACTCCAGATAATCCCTTTAACCTAATGCACTAATGCTTTAAGAGCATGTAATTTTAAACACCATCATGTCTCATTTTTTTCCCTCTGATTTCTGTTAATTTAGCATTAATCTCTGCTCCGATGCTAGAGGGCACAACATGCGGCCACTTCTGCAGTGTTGCTTCTGTGGAAACATAAATGAACAAAGAGCAAAATATTTTAGTTAGACCAATCAACAGCACATTAGCACTATTGTCACTTAACCCCAAATTACTCCAGGGGTCTGTTCTTGTTCACTGTATAGTGGCTATGGATAAGAAAACTAACTGACACTACTACTGCTACTACTAGTAGTAGAAATTCAAATAACACGGGACGAGATGTGCGGACATACAGACAACTCAGTGAATAGGCGAATGATGAGTGATAAGTTGAATTTAGGAGCCATTTGCCAGTTCTTGGGTTTTTTTCCCCGTCCACACAGCAACACTGATGTGTGGTGGTTGCTGGGGCAGCAACAGGAAGTGCTTGGCGTACTACAGCTACTAATTTCCCACAATGCAGTAATATAGTAAGTATAAAACATAATCATTACTCACTCATTACAATACTTGACTGATTTGGCACTTACTGTAGATGGCATCCACCTTCATCTTTTCCAGAGGCTGGCGATTTATGCCGGACTCTCTGGAGGTCCCACGAAGATTGCTGACCAGCAGAACATCCATAGGGAAAACTGCAGTCAGTAGAGTGCGTACAAAGCATGAGGGAGAGTTGGCATTTTGGGCCACAGCCCAAGCCAAACTATCGATGAAAACATTTAGACCCAGGAAAGATTTCCACCTGTTTTCAAAAGAGTACAAAACATACTATCATTGATGGAAGAGTAGTTTTTTTAAATGATTATTTTTTTTGACTACAGTGTGGATAGGACAGTGAAGATCATGACAGGAAGAGAAGGAGACAGAGAAAGTTTGGGAAATTACCAATGCTGTACTTAAACCGGGGTCCCCATGCATGCCATTGTGCATTAGCACAATGCTCCACTTCAGCCCCCCAAAGCGTAGTTTCACATATCAGCTGATTACTTATTGGTTCATAATGGAGTTGATAAAGCAGTACAGGATACAGTACAGTAGCAGTACAGTACCTGTTCTTTGGAAGCTGCTGCTCCTGCTCCTGATGTGGAGGGCTGTGACAGACTACTTTCAACGTCTGAAGCTGCAGATGAGACCGGAGACCTCAGCACCGACTTAACCTCCCGGATGAAATTCGGCAGCTCTGGGGGGAAAAAAGTAAGAAAACACAACAATAAAATATAGATAAATCAGCCTTTTGTATCTATACTTACCAAGACAACAGATGTTGTACATGGTTGCGCAAGCTGAAGAATTCAATGCCAGTGATGGATGCTATAGACGTTCGATAGGGTTCAAGTCTTTGCTCATAGACATAGGTGGCATTTACATCAAACTGTATCTGAATTGTTAACGTTACTGTGTGCACATTAAAATGGTAGAAAACCCCACAGACAGAACAATTTCAATACACCAGGTCCTACATATTCATTTCAGTATGGATCTGATACGGCGCTTTAATTACAGAAATATCATTACTGGGTTATCAACGAAGAGAAAGATAGAGATAGAGGGCAAGAGTGCCTGTGTGGGTTTTTTTTTTTTGCCTAGCTGGCCAGGAAAGGGGGGGGGGGGGAGGCATTGCCTCTGCTCACGTTTGCTGCTTTGCATTATATATAAAATAATGATCAACTCATATGGTGTAAATGTATTAATTAGTTAGTTAATAATTACCACTACTAGTAAGTTAATAAGTACTATTACTAATTAGGTAGCACAAGCCTAGAGTTTATCAGCCATCGTCAATGTGATAGAGAACTCTCGCTACAAGTCTATATTGCAACTGTGACTATCTAAGCCTAAGTGATTGCGGCAACTTGTGGACTCTGTCTTCTTGTTAGCACAATATATTTGAAAGGCTTCAAGTGAATACGGTCTAGTGTAAACAAGACAAAACATATCAACAGGACAGGCATTAAAGTGCAAGACAGGGCAACAGGACAACAATGAGAGGTATTGTATTATACCTATCCTAGGTGCAACAAGTGTCAGAGTAACAACATTGAAGTCTAACCCTAAAACAAGAAAATTTGACAGTAATGCTTGATAGTTGATAGTAATGCTAAATTATTTTTATCAGAGCCATATACTCCCAATACTGAAAACAGGATGACAGTGTGCTTATAGGTGCACTGTGTAATATTTTTAGTAGTTTATTTCCAGAATTCATGCTGCCCATTCATAAATGTTACCTTTTTCACAAATACCACCACCATCAAATTCTAAGTATTCATTATGACTTGGAAAATTGCACTTTTCATACATGAAAAGGTGGCTCTTCTCCATGTCCGCCATTTTGAATTTCCAGAAATAGACATTTTTAGCTGCAAAACTTGCAGTACTTTGGTCATACAAGTAAATATTAGTTTATTACTTAGTAAATATTCATGAAAAGATCAAATTTGGCAATAGAGATCTTGCAGTCACGTGACCGGAAAGTACACAACCGCCATCTTGTCGGTCAAAAACACCGCTGAATACTGCTGCACTCGTGTGCAGAATGGATCAATTTCAACCGACGGACTACACGGCTCATTTTTCTAATGAACAGATAACTAGATATATGTCTAAAATAAACGATCTACAGATTTGTGACCCTTATGGCTTACCGGACGGAGTTTTCACGACCGGATTTTGAACTGCCAGCGGAATACCCGGACGTGTATAATTACCTCATTAACTTTCCCTCGCTGTTCAGTGATGAAGCACTGCGTGCTTATAAATCTCTGGACAGTTATCTTTACAGAAATTCAGGATTTGTCAGCGACTCAGATGTGGCATCTTGTAAACAAGAATCCTCATTGGACGGGTAAGTCACTTAAGTATTGAGTATAGCACTGACCAGCCGATTATAGAATAGAATAAGGTAATTCCAAATCGTCTGTCTTGTTTACATGGATCTGGCGTTGGAGAGGTAGAGGCTTGGCAGTGGAGATTTGAGTGGCTGTTTTCTGAGCTTAGTCAACAGGCCGGCTCTGCAGCCTCGCTTTTGCTTCCGCTCCCGGCACCACCTCCTTCGCTTTGCTTCCGATAACAATCCACGGAGACCCCGCTGGTCTCGCTATCTCGTCCGGAATGTTTTTTTTTTTCTCGTCTGGAATGTTGTGCATGCGATGGAAATCGCTACAAACCGTCATTTTCTGCTGGAAACCAATGTCCAGTAAGTCCATACGGTTGTAGTGGATATTGAAGTCCGGTACAGACGAACAACACGCAAAAATACACACAAAAAACATAAAAAATGTGCACAGGTAGGGAGAGCTTGTAGCCACAGCCGTTGTAGTAGAATTGTATATAGTAGGGTTTTCCAGAAGAAAAGGTAGAAGTAAAAGCAGAAGTAGAACCAGAAGTAGAAGTAGAAGGCGGAATATGGCGTTTGACCGACAAGATGGCGTCTGTCACAATCTGGATCGGCTGTGACGTCACATGCAAGTGCTCCATAGGCAGCACAGTTTCAATGAGCAGCATAGTTGCAATACCTACTCTGGCCACAATCCTACACAGTGCACCTTTAAAGGCGTCGTGCGGTAATTTCAGCAATCAGGCTATATCATGTGTCAAAATGTCGGGTTTGGTGGGTTATTCAAGCCCCTCGGTTTCCCGCGATCTCAGTGTCACGATGTGCCCGCTACAAGCATTTAAAGTTGATGCGCACAGCCAAATTTAGGCAGCCAGCCGTTAACTAGGTCAACTTATGTGTGACGTCATACCAGTAACCTCCCTTGGGTGATGCTGGCATAATTCTACAGTTTCCACAACTGCACCTGGAAAACATGCGTTAAAAATAAATTTTGTTTGTTTATAATGTCTGCTTTCCAGCTTCCCAAGCCACCTTTACTAGCTTTTTAAAAACATTTTCACAAAACTCCAATTAAACCTCCATGATCTTGCAATATTATGTACAACACCCCATGTCGCTTTTAATAGGTCTAAGATCATCATGGGAGAGCAAAATAGATCTATAGGATAGAAACCAAAAGGCCAAATTTGGACTTGTGTCCAAATTTTACAGTGATTTATGCCACAGTGCTGCCTTTAACTAATAATTATCACTTATTACTGACGATTGTATGTTTACTAAACAATACAATACAAAGCTCAATACTCCCAGCCTATAACATACTAATATCAAGTTAAAATCAACCGCAATAAAAGGAAAATGATGAAAACTGGAATATCAAGGGGTCTACTGTATCAGAAGGCCCACTGCATTTCGCGAGATCGCAAGCTGTCAAGTTGCTAGAATTCAATCTTTCTAGCTATACTTTCAGCCCCTACAGCTATCAGTATTACACATAATCATAGATTAATCACACAGCATTCTAATTCAAGTGAAAATGGTCTTTAAAAATACACATAAGTAGTGATTTAGTCAGAGAAACCAACCAAAACAAGTCTTCAAGTCGCCGGTCTTCTTCATTCTCGTCTTCGTTTCTGTCGTCGTCAGAACTGTCCTCATTTTCTTCTGAAGATGAGCGCTCAGGTTCAAATCTGTAAGGCTGGATACCACCAGGACATTCAGCTGTCAAAATCTCTGCTTGTGGGCCATTTTCTTCTTCTGTATCGGTAAAATCAAAGCTAATTTCCTCAGCATCGCTCCTATTTTCTGGTGTGTCCGCCGTTGCAACTGCACCGAGTGGTTACTGGTATGACGTCACGCAGCTGTTCCATTGACCGAGAGGGGGCGCTGCGAACGCGGGAAATTTCAAGTGATGGGCATGACCAAATAAGGACCGATTACAACCGCGGGAAGCTTTTGAAAAATCGACGGTCAATTTATTTCGAATCTCGAAAGCATTCTGGTGCAGAATAATGCGACTTTTATCGACACTGCGTGACGCCTTTAAAGGGAATATCTGTAAGTCGCTTTGGATAGAAGTGTCAACTAAGTGTAATGTGAATGCAAAAGTCTTACCGGTGCATCCTCAATGTCAGTTTCATCCGAGTCGGTATATCTCGATGGTGGTACTGAGGGCCTTTTCACAGGGAGTGCCTTGTGACGCCCACACTCCAAGCCAATGAATTCCTTCACCTTAGCAGTAGTATGAAACCGAGTGTCTGAAACAGTTAGGGATTAGATAGAGGCATAGAGAGTACTGTCATTATCAATATATTGCAGTACATAATTTCACACAATACACCATCTTCGGCATGAATGCTGTTAGTTACCAGTAAATACATACATAAAATTATTAATAATGGTGATAGAAGAATTAGGTCTACTTACTGCTGACAAACTTAATTGAGGCACTGTAAACTGGCCACCCGTGTCTAGGTTTTTTCCCTTTCTGCCACTCAACGACAGCAGCATAGTAAGTGTGCGCGTACCCCTCTTCGTCCAACTTTGTGTCATCATACTTGCGTATGGCATCAATTTTGACTTCACTGAAATTGCCAGCATCCTCCCCATTAATCCACTCCACCACTGCAAACTTTCTCATGGTGTCTAGGTAATAAAATGAGATATATTTGTGACATTGCAGAATTTACATTCCCTAATGTAAGACCGCATAACTTGACATGGCTTATCTATGCTGCCCTACAAAGCAAAAAGGCAGTGACTGTGCAGAGCTCCAAACTGAGTAAAATGATCCTGTAGTTCAGTCTAAGTAGTTTTAGGTAGATTATTGACATATGGCAGTTTTGTTACTTTATATTGCCACATTTTTTGCAGATCAATCATTTTATTTAACTTTATATTTTGATACATATATGCCATTAAAATCACAGTAACTCATTTTCAACAGCAATGCAGTTACTGCCTTTTTGCTTTATAGGGCAGTATGAACCTCTCAGTTCAATTTCCCGTTGACTACAAAGTCAAATTGCTGTTTTTCTAGGACCAATTCTAGGCTACAATTGTTGCCAAAATCCATTCCAGCAAATGAATTGTATGACAATTACAAGTAAACCATGCACACTTGATAGCAATAAGCTCTCCATGTGTTTTAGCAAAGCGCACTCAGTGAATGAAATAAACCGAGGTAGAGTAACAGGTGAAAACCCAACGATGCCCCTTAAAATTTTAAACTTGTCAGCAAACCATCAAATAGGCTACCTCCAAAGACATGTTAGGAAATTGTCGGGTTTATTGAGAGGTCTGGAGGAGCGTGTGAGAACAAAGCGAAAGACATGAATTAATCAAACCTTTGACTAACACTAAGCAAGGGCTGCGACAACGATTAGCTGCTAGCAAGCTAAGACTTGTAATGCTAAGGATAGCAATACCAGATTTTAACACACCGTCTGCAATGCGTAAAACGGCTAAATGAACATGTACACAAATATGTAATTACACTGCTATTCATACTTTACATTTCTGTCGGTGTTTCTGAAGATTACCTGCTCTTTTTTCGATGGCTCCTTCGACTGTGTACCGCAGTTTGCAAGTTCAAATGAATCCCGATGAGTGATGGGAGTCCTTCCAAAGCAAGCTCACATCAGACTCGTCGTTGCCCACAGAACTTATACTCTGCCAGATCTCGCGAGAAATAAACAGAAAATGTTGGGCCCACCAAATCAGAAATATGAAATTTTATTGGGTCCTGCCAATGTCATATCAGAAATATGAAGTTTTATTGGTTCCCTTCAATGTCATATGGTCCCGCCAAGTGGTTCAAACAGAGGCAGAGCTGCTTATCATATCATTGTAAACGGGCCCTGATACAGTATGCAAGGAAAATGTTACATCAGTACAGGATCGCCAGTGCATGAAAATGTCGAAACGAAAATTATATTGTTTTCACAACTATGAACAAGCAGAGAGAAAGCTTCCCAGTCGCACTCGGACGAGGTGGAAAAAAAGGTAAACTGAGTCATCATGGGGGTTTTATTTTTTATTTGGGGGGTGTTGTTCGGGTCACTTTGCTTAATTGGAGAATTAGATACTTTTGATTATTTGTTTGTTTTAAGGCATGTTCTTTGCGTGCAGAGATAAAATGAGTGTGCAAAATATATTGCACTGAGCTAGATACAAGAGCTGTGGCTGGTTTAAAAAGTGGACTCTCTCGCTTGTACCCAAGTAACCTAATTTAGACACATTGTATGCGACACAAGCTGTCCCATGCTGCCAAATTCTCATGAGAGTGGATTCAGTTTAAGTAGAGGGTCGGGGAGGAAATATTTTTTGTGTCCATCAGTGTGTCCATCATTGGATGATGAGCTGGGAGTATTGAATGTACAACAACAAAGTAGCTATCTTTATGCAGTACATGCCACTTCTAGGGCAATTTAATGTAAAACACAGTGAATGTAGGGGGTCCCTGCTCTAGCTCGCCATCATGTGGAGGTCTGCTGAAAAACGTTTAAAGGTGCACTGTGTAATATTTTTAGTAGTTTATTTCCAGAATTCATGCTGCCCATTCACAAATGTTACCTTTTTCACAAATACTTACCACCACCATCAAATTCTAAGTATTCATTATGACTGGGAAAATTGCACTTTTCATACATGAAAAGGTGGATCTTCTCCATGTCCGCCATTTTGAATTTCCAGAAATAGACATTTTTAGCTGCAAAACTTACAGTACTTTGGTCATACTAGTAAATATTAGTTTATTACTTAGTAAATATTCATGAAAATATCAAATTTGGCAATAGGCAGCACAGTTTCAATGAGCAGCATAGTTGCAATACCTACTCTGGCCACAGCTGAAGAGACTCCATGCAGGAAAATCAGCAGACCCGGATGGTGTTAGTCCCAGGGCCCTGAAGACCTGCGCTCTTCAGCTAAGTGGAGTACTTCAGCATGTCTTCAACATGAGCCTGCGTCTCCAGAGGGTCCCTGTGCTGTGGAAGATGTCATGCCTCGTCCCTGTACCGAAGAAGCTGCGTCCCAGTGACCTCAAAGACAACAGGCCCGTGGCATTGACATCACACATCATGAAGACCCTAGAGAGACTCATCCTGGAGCAGATCTGGCCTATGGTCCAACTACTTCATGACCCCCTTCAGTTCGCCTACCAGCCCTGTCTTGGAGTAGAGGATGCAATCATCTACCTGCTCAACAAAGTCTACAGCCACCTGGACAAGCCAGCCAGCACTGTGAGGATCATGTTTTTTGATTTCTCCAGTGCTTTTAACACCATCCGGCCAGCTCTGCTGGGTGAGAAGTTGACAGCGATGCAGGTGGATGCCCCACTGGTGTCCTGGATTGTGGATTATTTGACTGTCAGACCACAGTATGTGCACTTGCAGTGCTGTGTGTCGGACAGAGTGATTCAGCAACACCGGGGCTCCGCAAGGGACTGTCCTTTCTCCTTTCCTTTTCACTCTCTACACCACTGATTTCAACTACTGCACGGAGATCTGCCACCTCCAGAAATTTTCTGTTGACTCTGCAGTGGTTGGATGTATTACTGGTGGTGATGAGAGCAAGTACAGGATGGTGGTGGACAACTTTGTCATGTGGAGCAGGAAGAACCACCTACAGCTCAACATGACAAAGACGAAAGAACTGATGGTTAATCTGAAGAGAATCAGGGCTCAGGTGAACCCTGTTAACATCCAAGGGGTCAGTGTGGATGTGGTGGAGGAATATAAGTACCTGGGATAATAAACTGGACTGGTCCAAAAACGTGGACACAGTATACAAAAAAGGGCCAGAGCTGTCTCTATTTTCTGAGATGGCTGAGGTCCTTCAACATCTGCCGAACAATGCTGCGGATGTTCTATGAGTCTGTGATGGCCAGTGCCATCCTGTACACTGTCGTCTGCCAGGGCAGCGGCTTGAGGGTGAAGGACACTAACAGACTCAATAAGATCATCAGGACGGCTGGCCATGTTGGAGGCATGGAACTGGACTCTCTGACCGTGGTGTTGGAGAAGAGGACACTGTCCAAAAGAAAAACAATCTTAGACTGTCCTTCCCACCCTCTACATGAGGAGCTGATCAGCCACAGGAGCACGTTCGGTAAACGGCTGATTCTTCCATGTTGCACAACTGAGAGACACAGGAAATCATTCCTACCTGTTGCAGTCAAGCTGTACAATGCCACTGTATGACTGTGGTACACTGTCTTTACCATGTATACTGTATCCTTAACTCAGGTGCAATATATGTATATAGGAATCATTGTATATAGAATCACTTCATTTTGCTTTTACTTGAAGTTATTGAACTTATTTAAATTTATTTTATTTATTCTTTTTTTCAGATGATTTTATCTTCTATTTTTAGACATTTACTTATTCTTTGATTCAGGAGCTTGGTAGCAAATTAAAATTTCCCTCCAGGGATTAATAAAATAATTCAGATTCGGATTCTGATGATGTCTGTATGAATCAACCTGTTCTGGAAGATACCCTCACTCTGCAACACTACTAAGCAAGCAACATGAAAACCAAGGAGCACTCCAAACAGGTCAGAGACAAAGTTGTGGAGAAGTATGGATTAAGGTTGGGTTATAAAAAATATCCCAAACTTTGAATATCCCAGGAAGCACCATTAAATCCTTTATAGCAAAATAAATATGTCACCACTACAAACCTGACAAGAGAAGGCTGCCCACCAAAACTCAGACAAGGCAAGGAGGGCATTAATCAGAGATGCAACAAAGACACCAATGGTAACACTGAATGAGCTGCAAAGATCCACAGAGGAGATGGGAGTATCTGTCCATAAGACCACTTTAAGCTGTACACTCCACCAAGTGGGACTTTATGGAAGAGTGGCCAGAATAAAGCAATTGCTTAAGAAAACACCTTTGGAGTTTGCCCAACAGCATGTGGCAGACTCCCCAAACTCATGGAAGAAGATTCTCTGGTCAGATGAGACTAAAATTGATCTTTTTGGCCATCATGGGAAATGTCATGTGTGGCGCAAACCCAACACCCTGAGAACACCATTCCAAGCATGGTGGTGGCAGCATCATGCTGTGGGGATGTTTTTCATCTGCAGGAATAGGAAAGCTGGTCAGGACCGAAGGAAAGATGGATGGCACTAAATACAGGGCAATTCTGGAGGAAAACCTGTTTGAGTCAGCCAGAGGTTTGAGACTGGGACAAAGGTTCATGTTCTAGCAGTACAATGACCTGAAACATATTGATAAAGCTACACTGGAGTGGTTTAAAGGGAAACATTTAAATGTATTGGAATGGCCTCATCAAAGCCCAGACTTCAATCCAATTGAGAATCTGTGGTATAACTTGAAGATTGCTGTATACCAGCACAACCCATCTAAGGCCCCGGTCACACCACCCGAACTTTGCTGGAGCGTTCCTGGAGCGGTGAAAAAAATTCATCACCACTCGTAACCGTTCACCACCATTTAACAAAAGTTGGCCCCCGTTAAAGCAACGCCGTATACGCTCGGCCACCGCTGATGTTTCTCGAGGGGCCCTCCTACCGCTCCAAAAGTTTTGAGCTGCACAAAATATTGCGAGCGGTGAGGAGGAGGCAATTTTCCGCCCCGGCAAAGTTCACCCCCGCTCCACCAATGCCCAGTCAAAGTTTGGCACCGCTAGACGCAAGTTCGTGGACGCTTGGGTCCGCTAGGACAACGCAGAAATCTTGAACGCTGGACCACCGCTGCTTCGCCAGCGTTGCCCGGGCGGCGATTAAACGTTGCACAAACTTCGGTGGAGCGGTTGTAAGCGTTTTACGAGCGGACACGGGGTTGCTGGAACGGTGTCGGGCGTTGAAGCAGCTATCCATGGCGGCGATGAACTTTGGTTTGGCGTTGGTATAGAGGTGTCGGAGCGGGACCAGAATTTGGCTATAAATACAGGGAGAAATGGACCAGGAGCTCATTTGGAATCGAGCTGCCGTTGAGTTCAGACCTCATCTATATCGAATTTGCTCAAAGTTACAGTAAAACTGTATCACCATGGATGCTGAGAGACTTGCTATGATTGGTGCACTAGTCCAGCAGCAGAATCAGAACCTCCTCAGATTGCAACAAGCTGTTGACAGAAGGAGAAGAGAGAGAAGAAGGAGAGACAGAGTTGTGTGGGTCAGACAGTGGATACTGAGAAGGCCTGAACATGGACTGTATGACAAGCTGATTTTGATTTGATTTTATTCGATCATAATGTAAAATGAAATACAAAATACATTAAAATCAGGATTACACAAGAAAGCGCAAGCACTTATTTCCATTGTGGTCCCATTAAAACACGTAAAACAGCAATGGCAACGTTATGATTAGACTTAATATTGACTCACTGTACTATGTAAATGGTGAAAATAATAATAATAATAATAACAACAACCACAATAATAAAATAATAATAATAATAATAATAATAATAATAATAATAATAATAATAATAATAAATTGACTTAAATTAACTAGACTAGTAGACAATGAAAATGTATTATATAGACTAGATTGGAATTTGATTATAAAATTTGATTTCAAAAAGTATGACTAGTACCTATGGATAACAATTATAAAGTAAAATGTATATATTGATAGTAAATATTAAATGATAATTAGATAATGATAAAGATAATATAATGGCAAATAATAATAACATTAAGAAAAGAAAAAGACAGCAAAAACATAATAAAAATATAAATAAACTGACTGACAGCAGACAATAAACAAAAAATAAAGTAATATGAATGATAATAAAAAAATATAAAGTAATATGAATAATAATATTAATAACAAATGTTTTTATAGATAGAAATATGATAATAAGATCAACTAAACAACAGTGAAAAAAGGGAAAAAGCTATACAGACAACAGTGGAGCTGATGGTGGAGCTTCTATCAAAAATCTATCAGAACTTGTATCAAAATGATCCGTTCAGCTCTGTACTCACAAGCGGTATGCCGCTAAACCAACTTTATACCCCCGCCGAGCCAAAGCCCGCATGCGCAGAACGCCGCTATACCAACGCTTGCGTCACCGCTAAACCAACGCTCGCTACCGCTCGCTACCGCTCGCTACCGCTAAACCAATGCTAAAGCAACACCGGCTTCAGCGGTGCACCGCTAAGCCAATGCCCGTGTTTTCGATTTTTTCCCATTTTGTGCGTGGTGACGAGCGTTGTCGAAATTTGGCCCCCCCTCCCTACCGTTCAAGGAACACGCCAGCAAAGTTCGGGCGGTGTGACCGGGGCCTAACTTAAAGGAGTTGGAGCAGTTTTGCCTTAAGGAATGGGCAAAAATCCCAGTGGCTAGATGTGTTAAGCTAATAGAGACATACTCCAAGAAACTTGCAGCTGTAATTGCAGCAAAAGGTGGCTCTACAAAGTATTGATGGGGGGTAATGCCTGTGTACACTCCAGATTTCTGGGGTTTGATTTTATCTTAATTATTGTCTGTGTAACAATAAAGCAACAATTTTCACCCTTAAAGTTGTAGGCATGTTGTGCAAATCAAATGGTGCTAACCCTCCAAAAATCCATTTTAATTCCAGCTTGTAATGTGACAAAACAGGACAAACACGAAGGGTGATGAATACTTTTGCAAGACACTGTAGTTATGGATTTTTTCACACAACCCTGGGAACAGGATATTATAACTGATCTCAATAACAGTGAAGATGAATTTGAGGATGACTTTGACCCAAAAAAGACCAATTTCAAGTTTGTCATGGAAAATGCTAAGCTGCCAATGCCACCGATGTTGACCAAGTCAAGTGAGAGAATGCTTCAAACATGAGTCACATACTTATATCTTGTGGGCAGTTACTATGATCTTTCTTCATTGTGTTGTACAAGTTGTTTTTGTGAGGTGCAGCATAAACACTGTGGGAATCTGTATTCATTTTATGAGCTTGAGTATACATTTTGAGGTCTTACAGAAGCCTAATATTACATCATTATATTGTATATGCATAGCATATAAGGCACATAAAAAATAAGCAACCATAAATCAGGATGAAACACTTCATTCACATTCAATTCCAATACTCTGAAAAAGAATTGATGTGATTAATGTGTACAGATGCAGATAGGCCTTTCTTTTTCATGTCCTTTTATTTTTAAATTGACAAGCATGGGTTGTCATGTTGAGTGCCTACAGTGCCTGCACATGACAGACTAGACTAAATTTAATGAAACGGGATGAATACATTTTGTTGTCTTGGTTTCCTACAGTACAATGAACTCCTCTTTTTTCCACCTGCACATGCCAGATCAGGCCTGATGGAACACCGTGCTATCAGCTTTTTGTATCCAAAGAAATGGTGCAGGTGGTCTTCCAGTCACATTTCCTTCACCTGGACTTCCACTTTCTTGGCAACAATATCTCTACAATCACATCCGAGCCTTTGTTCCTAAGTCCTACAAGGACATAACGTGCACTAAACTAGATGTGCTGCCTCCAAATGGGTCAGAGGATGAAGAAATACAGGTGCAGGTAGATAAAGTACAAGAATGACAGAGTTGAGGTAATGGATGTGGGAGAGGATGGAGGATGTGCATGAGGTCTCATCTCATCTCATTATCTCTAGCCACTTTATCCTGTTCTACAGGGTCGCAGGCAAGCTGGAGCCTATCCCAGCTGACTATGGGCGAAAGGCGGGGTACACCCTGGACAAGTCGCCAGGTCATCACAGGGCTGACACATAGACACAGACAACCATTCACACTCACATTCACACCTACGGTCAATTTAGAGTCACCAGTTAACCTAACCTGCATGTCTTTGGACTGTGGGGGAAACCGGAGCACCTGGAGGAAACCCACGCAGACACGGGGAGAACATGCAAACTCTGCACAGAAAGGCCCTCGCCGGCCACAGGGCTCGAACCCGGACCTTCTTGCCATGAGGCGACAGCGCTAACCACTACACCACCGTGCCGTAATGCATGAGGTCTTTTGTTGTTATTCAAGAACTCTAGACAATATTTTCAAGGAACTTAAGAATTCTGGAACTTTTGAACTGTAGACTGAGGGTGGGAAAACACATGGAGGATTCAAGGAGGAAAAATCCTGTAAAATTCTACATTTTGTAAGTACATTAATAGCATGTTACTTAAAAAGTACAGTGAAAAAATTTGATGTATACATCTTTGAAGCCATAAATATGTGCCCCAAATTTCATTTTAATATCATTTTTTTTAAATATGTGTTGTTAAGGAGTGTGAGGAATTGTGACATAGAGATGGATATAAGTGCTGGAAGGTGTTTATTACAGACGTGAGTTATATACAAAACGTGAGGCAAGGTCAGAAAAAACAAATGGAAACAAATGAGACTGAAACAAAATGTAACAACCCTGCTCATCAGCCTTGTTATTACTATTATTAACTTCTAGGGATGATCACTCACTTCAACAGAGGCCTGGAATAGCATGACTATAGATGAATGTTGTGTTATTTTGCTCTGAGCCCCCACTTTGAGCTACACCTCAAAGACATATCACTAAAATATTTAAACTATATATTTACACTATATTCATCAATATATCAATCAATATGTATAAAAAAGGAAGGTTAAACACGTGTTAGAAAAAAAATCAATAAGTAATATTTATTTGAAACCATTCATGTGAATCTGATATTTACCTAAACCCACACATTAGCATTGTATGACTCATAAACAGCATTAGGCGATCAACAATAAACAATAAAAAAAGAAAATAAATATCCGAGTATTAAAACAGTTAATTATTGGTACCAAGTTGGCGCGTGTTGGAACTCTTGCCGACATAGAACAGAATAACAGTTGACTCACGTATCCAGGAACATGAATTGCTCACCTTGTAGGCTAAACTGAAGCCACCACCCGACTGTACATCACCCCGCTCTCAAAACGTCCAACGCTGTCCGTCACCGTTACCATCCACACAGCAGACGAGTTTGGACCCCAGCGAACCTCCCTGGCACCTTGGAGTAATCCTCCTTCTGTTGTGGTGATGCTAATGTTTTGCTAGCAGGCTAGTGAAGATTCTGTTGGTCACAGCTAGCATTTTCAGCTCCAGCTGGAAAAAGTGGGTGAAGATGCACTTTCACAGAACACAAACTCAAACTAAAAGTGTGACACATAAATGCCGTGTGCCTACTGCCGGTGTCTAGAAGTCCATAGCCCCCTTGTGCATCCGCAGTCGTCTTTAAATAGGTCTCCAACATTGTTATCACACTTGGGGAAAAAAACACGTCACTTTTCCCCAACTCTTGTTTCTCCTCCCACCCCCATTATCATAACAACAATCAGGCAGGCATACAAAACAACAGTAAGGCAAGCAAAATGCAATACATATTGTACAATTACAACGTTAAATATCAATTCTTATAAGATTATAGCTAAATACTTATTCAATCTCTTATTATAAATACATAATATTACAGACACAGTATATAAACACAAATTTGGCTTAGCCTAATTTTCAGGTGTGTTACACTCTCCCCCTACAGAAAAAGGTCATGTCCTCATGACAAAGGAAAATAGATTAGACTACACCATCCCAAAATTACCCATATAAACACACATACCAGAAATTAGTCCTATGTAAGGAACTATTTGAAAGAAAGAGTTTTTACCCAGGGCATACCCATTTAAACACAGTACTGACATATCTAGTAGCAGAGGTGGTATCTGACCTACTGACTACTGGAAAGAGGGATGGTAAGGTTACTGAGGTGGGCTGCCCTAGCGAGTCATATGTCAATCTTGCTGGTGCCCTTCTCACCCTCTGGGGTCTTGGGGCTTCAGGTGCAGGAAAGCTCTGTGTCCTTATGTCATGGGGGGACCTCTCATGCTGTCTTTGGGTCTCTGGGGCATTAGTCTCCATCTCTTGCAGACCATCTGCCACTCGCCTTTCATCTTCAGCAAAGGTTGCCGGTAAGGGTTGACTAAAGTCAGCAGTGGATATATCCTGAATAGAGGGCAGACTGGAACAAGAGTGGCTGAGTGGGGAGTCAGGGTAAGGCAGAGGCATGTTTGGATAAGTGTGGCCAGGGGAGGCAGCTTCAGGGGTAAAGACAGGTGGGTGTGCACCAGACTGCCCTAGCAGAGAATCAGAGTCATTTGTCACGGCAGGCCAATCCCTTTCAAAGACCAGCCAAATGGGCACATCTGAGTCATCTTCACCAGTGTCCTGAACCATGGATGGATAATGTAGAGTGTATGCACTCAGCTCCTCTCCTTCTGACTCAGAGGTAGATGGTTCACTAGCCAAAATGCTCTCCACCTCCTCAGGCAAAGGCACTTGTCTCTTTCTCAGCCGTCTGCTTGACCTTCGCTTGAGTTTGTCTGTCTCTGAAGTGTCTCCTGGCCTCAGCTGAACGTCTTGTCCGAGGGGTAGCAGTAGGTTGCAGTGTAGAACCTTATCAGGACCCACTCCATTCTCTGGTCTTAATTTGTACATGGGTAAGCCTGGCAGTTGACTTTGTACAATGTAGGGTTCTGAACACCAATGGTCTGCAATCTTGTGCTTCCCTTGTAGGCCAAGGTTCTTCATCAACACTCTGTCCCCAGGAGCAAGAGGACAGTATCGGACCCTCTGGTCATAGCAGTGCTTGTTTGCCTTATTTCTCTTTCCAGCCATGCTCTCAGCCGCCTGATAAGCCACTTGAAGGTCTCATCTCATATTTGCGACATATCTTGCATAGGACTTTGGGGATGAGCTGTCACTGGACACGCCAAAGCACACATCAACTGGCAGGTGAGCTTCACGTCCAAACATCAAGAAGTAAGGGCTGTAGCCAGTGCTGTCATTCTTGGTGCAGTTGTATGCATGGACAAGGTAGCTAATGTGCTGGCTCCATTTCCCCTTTTCTTCTGGCTTAAGTGTACCCAGCATGTTGAGCAGTGTCCTATTGAAACACTCAGGCTGTGGATCTCCCTGCGGGTGATATGGGGTGGTTCTTGACTTCTTCACTCCCAGCATACCCAGCAGTTCATGGATGAGATGACTCTCGAAGTCTCTGCCTTGGTCTGAGTGCACTCTGTTAGGTAGGCCATAGTGAACAAAGAACTTCTCCCATAACACTTTGGCCACTGTAGATGACGTCTGGTCTTTTGTGGGGAATGCTTGTGCATACCGGGTGTAGTGATCGGTGATCACAAGAACATTGTAGATATTCTTAGAGTCTGGTTCAAGGGACAGAAAGTCAATGCAGACAAGATCCACTGGCCCATTACTGCTGAGGTGGGAAAGTTCAGCAGCTCTGGTTGGCAAGGTCTTTCGCTGAATACATCTAGCACAGTTCTTGCAGTGCTTTTCAATCTCTGCCTTCATCTGGGGCCAATAGAATCTCTCTTGCACAAGCCCATAAATCTTCTCAAATCCCAAGTGACCAGACTGATTGTGGAGTGACTGAAGCACTGTCTCTCTAAACTCTTGCGGGAGCAACAACTGCTGACGAGATGGGGCATTGGGTGGCTTTGACACTCAGTAGAGAAGAGAGTTCTTTAACTGTAGCTTTTCCCACTCTTTCAGCAACAGTGGAATGTCTTTATGCATATTTCTGTCAGCACAGTGGCAGTCTTTTTGAGAAACAGCTTTCAGCACTTCTCCAATGCATGGGTCTGCATGCTGAGACCGTACAATCTCAACTGGGCTCAACCGGGGAAGATGGTGTGTAGTTACAGCTGACACATTGCAAAAGGCCCAGGGAACAGCTTGTTTAGGAGCTACCAGCAGGTCAATGGCTCTGTGAGGCTGGGTGTGCTTTGAACAGCAGACACGGGACACTTGGCACATGGCTTTGACACCAGCTGAAGGAACTGTCTCCCAACCTTCTTCAGACAGGCATGAAACACCAGGAGGAATGGCTGAATGATGACGTCTTGACAAGGCATCAGCATCTATATTCTGCTTCCCTGGTCGATACTTTAAACTGAAGTCGTAAATCAACAGTGCCGCTAGCCAGCAGTGTCCAGCTGCATCCAACTTGGCTGTAGTGAGGACATATGTGAGTGGGTTCTTGTCTGTGTGCACTTCAAACTTCACCCCATACAGGTAGTCATGCAACTTTTCTGTAACAGCCCACTTAAGAGCCAAGAACTCCAACTTGTGTGTGGGGTAGTTCTTTTCAGACTGGGACAGACTCCTGCTCACAAAGGCAACTGGATGCAAGCCACCTCCCTAATCTTGATACAGAACTCCTCCCAAGCCTTCTCGGCTGGTGTCCACATGGAGGGTGTAAGGATACTGAGGGTCCACAAAAGCCAAGACAGGTGCTTCTGACAGGCTCTGTTTCAGTATCTCAAAGGCTGCTTCACATTCTGAACCCCATCTGGATCCAAACGGCTCTAAAGCATGGAAGGTCTGCTTTGGCTCTTCATTGATCTTAGTTAGTGTTTTGCCTTTGTCCCTTCTATGCTTTGTGCTGGCCACACCAGTTGGCATGCAGCCCTTCAGCAGCTGATTAAGTGGGTAGCAAATTTGTGAATAGTCTTTCACGAAACACCTGTAGTACCCACTAAAACCCAGGAAAGAGCGGAGGGCAGCTATGTTGTTTGGACGGGGCCAGGACTTCACTGCCTCCACCTTAGCAGGGTCTGTGGAAACACCCTGCCTTGACACAATGTGCCCTAGATAGTTCACAGAGGTGCAGCAGAATTGGCATTTGTCCAAAGACAACTTCAGCCCCTCCTCTTTTAGCCTGTCCAAGACCTTCAACAGCCATTGCTCATGTTCAAGTGTTTTCCCAAACACAATCAAATCGTCAAGGTACACGAGCACCTCCAGCAAGTTCATATCCCCCACAGTTCTTTCCATTGCACACTGGAATGTGGAAGGAGCACCAGAGATCCCTTGCGGCATTCTCTCAAACTGATAAAACCCAGCAGGGCAGATGAAGGCGGTCTTTTCTTTATCGGCTTTGCTTAGGGGTATCTGATAATATCCACTCCTCAGATCAAGCACGCTGAACCACTGGCTGCCACTCAGGCAGGCAAGTGCATCCTCAATCCTTGGCACAGTATATTAGTCAGGAACAGTCCGTCTATTCAACGTCCTATACTCTACACACATACGGATGGTGCCATTCTTCTTCCATGCCACCACAATGGGCAACACATATGGGCTTCTGGATTCTGAAATGATGCCAGCTTTGAGGAGTTGATCTAGATGTTGTCTCACATCAGCCACATCACCTGGAGGCAAATGCCTGGAGCGCTCTCGGAATGGCTTCTCTTCCGTTACTCGTATGTGATGCTCAGTGGTCTTTGCACACCCCACATCAAACTCGCCTTGGGAGAAGACTTCCTTCCTTTCCAGCATCTTCCTGCACAGTCTCTCTTTCCATTCTTGTGGCACTGGAGAGTCAGTGAAATTGAATGCAGAAGCAGTCATCTCATACACATCAGAACCGTGGGTGGGTTTTGTGAGGCCTTTATCCACAATATCAACCGGGAACAGATGAGCAATGGGCATTCTTCTATTAAGCTTGACCTCCCGAGTAGACATGTTTCTGACAACAACTGTGATGTGACTTTTTTCAAGCTCTTCAGCATTCTTGACAATGGGCAGGACCATAAGCTCATCAGGAAAAGTTGCTTCTTCACCCTGTTCCACCAGCACAGCATAAGTATTCAAAGGATGGGGGAACCTTGGAATGCCACTGACAGTCACTGTCGCCCCTGGGGGTATAATCTTACACTTGGCCTCAGCAAGCCACACAGTGCCCCGTTTCATCTCTGCAGCTTCTTCAAGTACTTTCTGAAACCTCTTGTATGCCTTTTTAATCTTAGGATGCACGGTCATGGTTGTCAGGAAATCCTCCCCTCCTCTTACTTTACAAGAATTAAACAGACGTCTTACTACAGAGGTGTTCGTTCTGACTATGATGGATGCCTCCCCTTTAACTACCGGGTCTGGACACACAAGCACAAGTGTTTCAACCGTCTCAGTCACTCCTACTACATCACTGTTGAACTCAAGCCTTAAGCATACATAGCCATCGTAGGGATATTCTTGAACACTGAGTCCCCATAACTCCAAACAGTGAATTGGAGTCAATGGTATATGCTTCAAGTACTTGTTGTAGAACGAGCGGTACAGGAGGGTAACTTGAGATCCGCTGTCAAGTAGAGCTTTAGCATATATGTCTTCAATTCATACTGAGACAACAGAGCTAGGGCCAACAAGGCCTGCTGGGAATGAAGCTTTTTGCCCTTGCAGCGGTTTACACTTTGTGGAACGTGTCATCACCGGGATGCCAGTCCGTTCCCTTACTGGGTCCCTGGTGAGTTTCCTGTCAGCTGTCTCTGTTTTATGAGGCGCTGGTTGACCTTTCGGAGGTTCTCTGCATTCTGGCATTCACGTTGAATATGGCCATCTTCCCTGCACTTGTAGCAGAAGACGTCAGCTTGGCCCTGTCATGCTCTATGTGTGGTTGCAGGTCACCCCTCTACCCTTTGGCTGGGTCTCTGTGAAGTCATTACTGATGCTGCTGAGGGCAACGAATCAGAGAATGAGAGCAGGCATGTCAGCTCGCTTTTCAGATCTTGCACCTCTTTAGTCAGACTCTCAACAGAAGGGAAAGTTTCAATGGGCACTGGACTGCAACCAGGAAATACAGCAGGGCTGTTGCTATACTCAATGGGAGCTACCATGGCAGAAACAACGACATGACTGGCAACTGGCCTCTCCAATATCAGAGCCTCCTCTTCCCTCACTTCACGCAACAGCTCAGTGAAACTGGGTGGAGTCTTGAATTTATATGTCAACCTGATATGGAGGGCAACCAGGTCATTAGGCAGTGCACCCCGTGTAACCTGCTCAATGTGAGTTTTGTCCATGGCTGACAGAAGAACTCCACCTTTGCGGAATACTGAATGCAGCAGCTTATCAATTCTGAGTATGTATGCTGAGAGCTTCTCACCTTGCAGCTGATAGGTGTTGCGGAACTTAAACATGAGATCAAGGGTGCTCTCTGTGGTTCCAAATGCTGTTTCGAGTGCTGCTAAGTAATCGTCAGCCGTTGAACTGGGGTTGCTCACTCTCAAGCATCGTGCAATGTCTGCTGATAGCCCTTTAAGACATTCAGCTATTTTTTGCTTTTTCAAGGTGTCTGGACACTTCCATTCCTCAAGCAGGTGTGTCAATTGTTCTGCCCATGCATCATATTCCTCTTCTCCAGGTGGTGCTGGCTTTATACTGGAGAATACACGAAGCTTGTGGTAGACCTGATTTTCAGCTGGAGCAGTCTGACATCTGTCCATGAGAGAGGTGATGGCATTAACGAGCTGCATGTTCAGGTCTAATGGCACTGGTGTTGGTGTGGCAGGAGTTAACAGGCTTTGCATATCAGTGACAGTCTTTCCCTCGTGTGCCAGGAAAGCTTTCAGTTTGGCTTGAAAATTTTCTTCTGGGGTAACCTTCACAGACAGGGCTTCAGCAGCGACACTGACCACCCAGGGAGCTACCTCAGTACTAAGGCCTACCTGCTCAGGCATTTGGACTACTCTGACATCTTGAGATATCTCAAGGAGAATTAACTGACTCCTCCGACAAGGGGTAAGGCAACGCCCTCTTATTTTAGACCTACCAAAAACCGCTGCATTATCTAGTGTGCTGTACACGACCTCATCAGTTAAATCTACAGGCACATTACCAAGTACTATAGCTTTGTTGAAATCAACACTCTTTTGTTTACACCAACTAATTGCCCATTCAGCCTCCATATTTCAATACAGTGCAAATTAATACTAATATATTTTGGTAAATGCCCAACACGGTATAATTATTGAAATCAGTATTAAAATCAGCAATATTAACACCTTACATTGCATTCACATTGAACTTTAAAACACAGCATTCAACTTCAGCATCCCGGACAAGCCCCCACATGTAACAACCCTGCTCATCAGCCTTGTTATTACTATTATTAACTTCTAGGGATGATCACTCACTTCAACAGAGGCCTGGAATAGCATGACTATAGATGAATGTTGTGTTATTTTGCTCTGAGCCCCCACTTTGAGCTACACCTCAAAGACATATCACTAAAATATTTAAACTATATATTTACACTATATTCATCAATATATCAATCAATATTTATAAAAAAAGGAAGGTTAAACACTAAAATACTTATTCAATCTCTTATTAAAAATACATAATATTACAGACACAGTATATAAACACAAATTCGGCTTAGCCTAATTTTCAAGTGTGTTACAAAAACAAACAGAAAGCAGAGTCATTAAACCAGAACATAAACAGAGCAGTAAACAGGGCAAGAAACAAACATGACTGAGTCACAAAACAATACTTTGCAAAGAGTGTGAGTTCTCAGCATCCTTTTAAGCACACATTGATTGTGCTCCAAATTAGCAACAGGTCTTTGTAATGATGAGTCGTCCCAAGGGCATGCACACTACATGCTCTGTGCATGTGGACGAGAGCAGAGCGCTCGAGCTGAACCAGGCTTGAGTGTGTGAAGGCGTGACAGAATCCCCCCCCAAGACCTCCCTCCAGGGGCTAAAATCCTCTTTGGGCTGCCTTGGGAAAAAGGGCCTGCCACAAAAAAATGTCCCCTCAGAGTTCCACTCAGGCTCTGGGCGGACATGGTATGGACTCAGGCTTGGGCTCTGGACTGGACTTGGGCATAGACATGTGTGGCAGTGTGGGCATGGTCAAGGCTTGGTTTGTGAATGGAGAGTGGGGCCAGGGAAAGTGAGTGGCAAAGTGATCACACCTGTTGTCAATTGATGTGGTGTGTGTGTGTGTGTGTGTGTGTGTGTGTGTGTGTGTGTGTGTGTGTGTGTGTGCGCATCTGTTGCAGTGATGACATAGTGTTGAAAAGGAGAAGGAGAGCAAAGAATGGCTATCTCCCGACCAGAGCATATGTGTGTGTGTGTGTGTGTGTGTGTGTGTGTGTGTGTGTGTGTATACATGCAAGTTGACATGAAGCTGGAAAGCATGTGTCAAAATAAAAAAAAGACAGTGATCAACATAATTTTCTTGAATGTCTGTACTTCAATGTTCTACCCATCCTCAGGAACCGTAGGTGCTAATCCTCAGGCACATACTACACTGAGTGCAGAATTATTAGGCAAGTGAGTATTTTGACCACAACATCCTTTTAATGCATGTTGTCCCACTCCAAGCTGTTTAGGCTTGAAAGCCTACTACCAATTAAGTATATCAGGTGCTGTGCATCTGTGTAATGAGAGGGGGTGTGGTCTAATGACATCAACACCCTATATCAGGTGTGCATAATTATTAGGCAACCTCTTTTCCTCTGGCAAAATGAGTCAGAAGAGAGATCTGACAGACTTTGAAAAGTATAAAATTGTGAGATGTCTTGCAGACGGATGCAGCACTCTTGAAATTGCGAAGATGTTGAAACGTGATCACCGAACAATCAAGCGTTTCATTGCAAATAGTCAACAGGGTCGAAAGAAGCGTGTGGGGAAAAAAAAGGCGCAAAATAACTGCACATGATCTGCGGAAAATCAAGCGTGAAGCTAACAAGCAGCCATTAGCATCCAGTTCTGCCATATTCCAGAGTTGCAACATTCCTGGAGTGTCAAAGAGTACAAGGTGTGCAATACTGAGGGACATGGCCAAGGTAAGGAAGGCTGAAAAACGACCACCACTGAGTAAGGCACACAAGATAAAACGTTAAGACTGGGCCAAGAAATATCTTAAGACTGATTTTTCTAAGGTGCTGTGGTCTGATGAGATGAGAGTGACTCTTGATGGGCCAGATGAATGGGCCTGTGGCTGGATCAGTAATGGGCACAGAGCTCCACTCCGACTCGGACGCCAGCAAGGTGGAGGTGGAGTACTGCTATGGGCTGGTATCATCAAAGACGAGCTTGTTGGACCTTTTTGAGTTGAGGATGGACTCAAACTCAACTCCCAGACCTACTGCCAGTTCCTGGAAGAAACCTTCAAGCAGTGGTATAGGAAAAAGTCAGCATCTTTCAAGAAGAACATGATTTTCATGCAGGATAACGCTCCATCTCATGCGTCCAAATACTCCACTGCGTGGCTAGCCAGTAAAGGTCTGAAAGGTGAAAAAAATAATGACATGGCCCCCTTGTTCACCTGACCTAAACCCCATAGAGAACCTGTGGTCCATTATAAAATGTGAGGTCTACAAAGAGGGAAAACAGTACACCTCTCTGAACAGCGTCTGGGAGGCCGTGGTTGCTGCTGCACACAATGTTGGTCGTGAACAGATAAAGAAATTGACAGAATCTATGGATGGAAGGCTTTTGAGTGTCCTCATGAAGAAGGGTGGCTATATTGGTCACTGATTTTGTTTTTGTTTTGTGTTTGAATGTCAGATATGTTTATTTGCAAATCTGGAGTTGTCATATCAGTGTACCTGGTGAAAATAAATAAGTGAAATGGCTACACATTTGGTTTTTATTAAGTTGCCTAATAATTCTGCACAGTGAAAGTTACCTGAACACATACATATTCTCCTAAAATGGCCAAAACTAAAAACACCCCACTCTAACTTCCATACATATTCAGCTTTGATATTTATGAGTCTTTTTGTTTGATTGAGAACATAGTTGTTGTTCAATAATAAAACTAATCCTCAAAAATACAACTTGCCTAATAATTCTGCACTCCGTGTACACTGGTGCTGAAACCCAGGAACATTGAAGGGAACCGCTCATGGAGTCTTCCTCATTCAAGGACCTTGTCCATGCCCTCACTGCCACTAAACAGAGCCAACACCAAGCACTGATTGCCCTGTGCCAAGAAAAGGAGCAGCACTTCGAGGCCTTGCTGCAGGCGCAGCAGGAAGATCAACAGGCATTCCGGTACCTGCTCGCATTGGCAGGGCCCTCGACTTCTACATCCATGGACCTCCCCCACATCACCCTCGCTAAGATGGGGCCTCACGACAACCCAGAAGCCTTCCTCGCACTTTTTGAGCAAGCTGCAGAGGCGTGGGGGTGGCCGGTCAAGCAAAGAGTGGCTCATCATTTGCTGCTCCTGACTGGAGAAGCCCAGCTCACTGCCCAACAGCTCCCCATCAACAGTCAGCTCAACTACACTGACTTGAAGTGAGCCATCTTGCAACGTGTTGCCCGCACCCTGGAACAACACCAACAGTGCTTCTGCACGCTGACTCTCGAGGAGGTCAGCCAGCCATTTGCTTCAGCCAACAACTCCAGGACACCTGATGGCAGTGGCTGAGGGCAAAAGACCACAATGCTGAAGGGATCATTGATGTAGTGGTGCTGGAGCACTTCATCATGCGGCTGCCAGAAGGGACTCGCTGAGCCTGTGGTGTCCCCCCTGCCTTATGTGTCTGTGTTTTCTCCCCCTCAGGTGAGTAATCCCCAAATCACTGGTGCAGAAGTGAAGCCAGTATGCTGACACTGCGGGGATCCTGGGCATTTCCAGGACCAGTGCCAAGTGATGGAGGTGTGGGCTGTGGTCTGGATCCCTGACATGCCAGAGACCACCCTCTATTGGGTTGGAGCGTATTGCGTACTGGTGAGTATTCAAGGGGCTATATATCACATTGTGGCAGCGGGGGCGTGGTCAAGCGCCGGTCTGTGACAGGAGGGTGGAGCCAGGGAAGGTGAGTGGCAGAATCGCTACACCTGACGGTAATTAACCTGTGTTTTGTGTGTGTTTTCCCAGTAAACCCCTCCCTATTTAAGGAGGCTGAGAGAGAGCAGAAGGAGTGCAACCCGGGATCAGATGCAGAGTGTATTTATGTGTGTGTGTTTTGGCTTACGCTGCTTAGACTGAAAAGTTTGGGAAAATAAATAAGCCGTCTCTGCATCTAAACGTTGTCCTGCCGTCCTCTGTGCTCCACCCACACATTATCCGCGCTACAGTGGTGCCGAAACCCGGGAAGGTGGAGCACCAGTCCTGCAGCCCCATGGAATCCTCCCCGTTCGCGGACTTGGTCCACGCCCTCGCCACGGCTCAGCAGATCCAGCACCAGGCACTCGTCACGCTCCGAAAGGAGCAGGAGCGCCACTTCGAAGCCCTGGTGCTGGCCCAGCAGGAAGATCGAGAGGCGTTCCGGCGTCTCCTCGTGTCGGCGGGGTCCACCAGTGCCCCGGCCGCGGGCCCGTCTCCCCTCACCTTGACCAAGATGGGCCCGCAGGACGACCCCGAGGCTTTCATCACCTTGTTTGAGCAGGTCGCCTAAGCCTCGGGGTGGCCGATGGAGCAGCGCGCGGTGCGCCTCCTCCCCCTCCTGACGGGAGAGGCGCAGCTGGCCGCACTACAGCTCCCCGCCGACCGCCGGCTGGCCTACGCTGACCTTCGCTGGGCCATCCTCCAGCGCGTGGGGCGCACGCCGGAGCAGCAGCGCCAGCACTTCTGCGCGCTGCGGATGGAGGAAGTCGGCAGCCCGTTCGCGTTCGGCCAGCAGCTCCGGGACGCCTGCTGGTGGTGGCTGAGGGCCGAGGATCGCGACGCCGAGGGAATCATTGACCAGGTGGCGCTGGAACAGTTCATCGCCCACTTACCAGCCGGAACCGCGGAGTGGGTCCAGTGCCACCGCCCGGCGTCGCTGGATCAGGCCGTAGGACTGGCGGAGGATCATTTGGCGGCTGTTCCGGCGGCAGGACAACTGACGACATCGTCTTCTCTCTCCTCTTCTCTCTCTCTTTCTCCTCCCCCTCCTCCCATGTCCCGTCCTTGCCCCATTCCCCCACCACGGAGGTGGGGGCCGGCTCTACCCCAGCCGGCCCGCCGCACCCGTGGTGCCCTCCCGTTTTTCCCTTCTGTGTCTGTCTCCCCCCCCCCCCCCCCCCCTCAGGTGAGTGAGCCCCAGAACACAGCTGCAGAGGGAAGGCCCGGGCCGGTTTGCTGGCGCTGCAGGGAACCGGGTCACCTGCAGCAACAGTGTGCAGCGATGGAGGTGGGGGCGGTGGTGCGGATCCCTGATGCGCCAGAGGCTGCCCTCGATCGGGCCGGAGCATATCACATACCGGTAAGTGTACAAGGGGCTACATATCAGGCGTTGGTGGATTCAGGTTGCAATCAGACCTCGATCCGCCAAAGCCTGGTGCAAGATGAGGCATTGGGGGGAGCACAAGGGGTGAAGGTGTTGTGTGTGCATGGGGATATTCACAGCTACCCGTTGGTGTCGGTCCACATATATTTCAGAGGGGAAAAATCGATAGTGAAGGCGGCGGTTAATCCTCGCCTTACCCACTCTTTGATCTTGGGGACTGATTGGCCAGGATTTCGGGGTTTAATGGCACGCCTAGTAAAGAGTGGGTCCTGCCGGTTGACAGGGGAAGGTCCCAGTGTCACTTTGGCTGGAGCTGCGGTTGCAGAGCCGTCTATGTCATCTCCGCGACCGAGTGAGGAGCCGCCGGCCCCTCCTCTTTCTATTGGGGAATCCCTCGCGGATTTCCCACTGGAACAATCGCGAGACGAGACTCTGCGACACGCGTTTGACCAAGTGAGAGTAATCGATGGTCAAACGCTCCAGCCGAACGCCACCCTGTCCTTCCCCTATTTTTCCATTTTGAAGGATAGGTTATACCGAGTGACGCAGGACACTCAGATGAAGGAGCGAGTCACCCAGTTGTTAATTCCAAAGAGCCGCCGGGAATTGGTATTCCAGGCAGCTCACTTTAATCCCATGGCTGGACACCTCGGGCAGGATAAGACACTCGCCCGGATAATGGCCCGATTCTATTGGCCGGGGATTCGCGGCAATGTCCATAAGTGGTGTACGGCATGCCGCGAATGCCAGTTAGTAAATCCAGCGGCCATTCCAAAAGCGCCCTTGCGCCCCCTACCATTAATCGAGACCCCGTTCGAAAGAATTGGGATGGATCTCGTCGGGCCATTAGATCGGTCAACACGAGGGTACCGCTTTATATTGGTTCTGGTGGACTATGCAACGCGATACCCGGAAGCGGTGCCTCTTCGCAATATCTCAGCATGCAGTATTGCAGAGGCCCTCTTCCACGTCATCTCCCGGGTTGGAATCCCGAAAGAGATTCTGACTGACCAAGGCACCTCGTTTATGTCACGAACACTGAGCGAACTGTATGGGCTACTGGGTATTAAGCCAATCCGCACCAGCGTTTATCACCCACAGACGGACGGTTTAGTTGAATGGTTCAATCGCACCCTCAAGAATATTATCAAAAAATTCGTAAGTGAGGACGCACATAACTGGGATAAGTGGCTCGAACCCTTGTTGTTTGCAGTGCGAGAGGTCCCCCAAGCCTCCATGGGGTTCTCCCCGTTTTAATTATTATATGGGCGTAAGCCACGTGGCATCTTAGATGTACTGCGGGAAAATTGGGAGGAGGGACCTTCACAGAGCAAAAACGAAATTCAGTATGTTATGGATCTGCGCGCAAAACTCCACACGCTCACCCACCTAACTCAGGAGAATTTGCGGCAGGCCCAGGAACGGCAAGCCCGCCTGTACAACAAGGGCACGCGCCTTAGAGAGTTCACTCCGGGAGATAAGGTACTCGACCTGTTGCCCACATCGAGCTCCAAATTAATCACCAAGTGGCAAGGACCCTTTGAGGTCACACGGCGAGTCGGGGACGTCGACTATGAGGTTAGGCGAACGGACAGGGAGGGGGCACTACAGATCTACCACCTCAATCTGCTGAAACTCTGGAGCGAGGAGGTCCCCGTGGCGTTGGTGTCAGTAGTTCCGGAGAAGGCGGAGCTGGGGCCAGAGGTTCAAAAAAGAAAATTTTCAAAAAAGAAAATTTTTCTAATGGTGAAAAAGATAACATCTCGGACCACTCCAGTCCCTTATGGAAACCACCTCTCCCCGACCCAACTCACGGAGGTCGCCCAGTTGCAGGCCGAGTTTTCGGATGTGTTCTCGCCCCTGCCCGGTCGCACTAACCTCATAGAACACCACATAGAGATGCCCCCGGGGGTGGTAGTGCGTAGCTGTCCTTATAGATTACCCGAACACAAAAAAAAGGTGGTTCGGGAAGAACTTCAGGCCATGCTCGAAATGGGCATCGTCGAGGAGTCCCACAGTGACTGGAGCAGCCCAGTGGTCTTGGTTCCCAAGGCCGACGGCTCGGTCCGGTTCTGTGTGGACTATAGAAAAGTCAACGCGGTGTCTAAATTCGACGCGTACCCAATGCCTCGTATTGATGAGCAGCTCGATCGACTAGGCACCGCTCGCTTTTACTCGACACTGGATTTGACGAAGGGATATTGGCAGATCCCCTTGACTCCATTATCCTGAGAGAAAACGGCCTTTTCCACACCGTTCGGCTTACACCAGTTCGTCCACTTCCGTTTGGGCTGTTTGGGGCACCCGCTACGTTTCAGCGGCTGATGGACCGGGTCCTCCGGCCGCATGCCACCTATGCGGCCACTTACCTAGACAACATCATCATTTATAGTAATGACTGGCAGCGGCACCTGCAACACCTGAGGGCTGTCCTTAGGTCGCTGAGGCAGGTGGGACTCACTGCCAACCCGAAGAAGTGTGCGATTGGGCGGGTGGAAGTATGGTATCTGGGCTTCCACTTGGGCAACGGGCAGGTGCGTCCCCAAATTAATAAGACAGCAGCGATTGTGGCCTGCCCGAGGCCCAAGACCAAAAAGGGGGTGAGACAGTTCCTGGGGCTGGCTGGCTACTATCGTAGGTTTATACCTAATTATTTGGACGTCACCAGCCCGCTGACTGACCTCACTAAAAAGGGGGTGCCAGATCCGGTCCAGTGGACGGAGCAGTGCCAGCGGGCTTTCTCTGAGGTAAAGGCTGCACTGTGTGGGGGGCCACTTTTACACTCCCCTGACTTCTCTCTCCCTTTTTTGTTACAGACAGATGCGTCGGACAGAGGGCTGGGGGCCGTTTTGTCCCAGCGGGTGGAGGGGGAGGACCGCCCGGTCCTATACATCAGCCAGAAGCTGTCAGTGCATGAGGGGCGCTACAGCACAATTGAGAAAGAGTGCCTGGCGATCAAGTGGGCGGTCCTCGCCCTCCGTTACTACCTGCTGGGGTGCTCTTTCACCCTCTGTTCGGACCACGCGCCCCTCCAGTGGCTCCACTGGATGAAGGATGCCAACACGCGGATCACCCGTTGGTATCTGGCACTCCAACCCTTCAACTTCAAGGTGGTCCACAGGCCGGGGGCGCAGATGGTCATGGCGGACTTCCTCTCCCGTCAAGGGGGGGGGAGTCGGCTGCGGGCCGGACGGGCGCCCGGCCTGAGTCGGGCGGTGGGGGTATGTGGCAGCGGGGGCGTGGTCAAGCGCCGGTCTGTGACAGGAGGGTGGAGCCAGGGAAGGTGAGTGGCAGAATCGCTACACCTGACAGTAATTAACCTGTGTTTTGTGTGTGTTTTCCCAGTAAACTGCTCCCTATTTAAGGAGGCTGAGAGATAGCAGAAGGAGCGCAACCCGGGATCGGATGCAGGGTGTATTTATATGTGTGTGTTTTGGCTTACGCTGCTTAGACTGAAAAGTTTGGGAAAATAAATAAGCCGTCTCTGCATCTAAACGTTGTCCTGCCGTCCTCTGTGCTCCACCCACACATTATCCGCGCTACACACATGTTGGTGGATTCCAGCTGTAATCAGATCTCAAACCACCAAAGCCTGGTTCAAGGTGAGGCACTGGGGGAAGTACGTTTGGTGAAGGTTTTTTGTGTGCATGGGGATGTTTCTGAATATCCACTAGTGTCCATCCACATTCAATTTTGGGAAAACATAGTGTAGAGGCAGTGGTTAGCCTATGCTTCACCCACCCACTGATTCTGGGGATAGATTGGCTGGGGTCTAAAGGTTTATGGAGCATGTAGTAGTGGGTGGGTCCTGCAGTAGCATATCATGGGGGGATCCCAGTGTGGCATTGTATGGGGAAGCCATCTCAGAGCTGTCCATGTCAGTACCATATGGAGAGAGGGAAGTGGCCCACCCCTCCTCTCTCTCTCTTTCTCTCTCTCTCTCTCTGTCACTCTCTCAGGGATTCCCTCGAGGATTTCCCTTTAGAACAAACACGAGATGAGATTCTGCGTCATGCTTTTGACCAAGTGAGAGTAGTCAATGGTCAGACTCTCCAGCCAAATGCAACACTGCCCTTTGTCCTCCCCATACTTTGCAATTATTAAAGATAGGTTATACCAAGTTATACCATAGGACACTCAGACCCATGAGAAGATAACTCAGTTGTTCATCCCAAAGAGCCATAGGGAACTCATATTCCATGTGGCTCACTTTAATCCTATGGCTGGACATTTAGGTCAGGATAAGACACTAGCCCAAATAATGGTTCAGTTCTATTGGCCAGGGATTTGTGGGGATGTCCGAAGGTGGTATGCGGCATGCCATGAATGTCAGCTGATGAATCCAGCGGTCATTCCAAAAGTGCCCTTGTGCCCTCTTCCCCAATCAAGACCTCATTCGAGAGAATTAGTATGGATCTCTTCGGGCCATTAGATTGCTCAGCATGAAGATATTGCTTTATTTCAGTCCTAGTGGACTATGCAATGTGATATCCAGAAGCAGTCCTGCTGTGTAACATTTCCACACATAATATGGCAGAGGCACTGTTTAAAATTATCTGTCGAGTTGGGATTCCCAAAGAAATCCTGATTGACCAAGGCACTACTTTCATATCACCCACATTTCACAAACTTTATGAGTTTGCAGGGGTTAAATCCATCTGCACTAGCATTTATCACCCACAAACAGACAGTTTGGTTGAACGGTTTAACCAAACTCTTAAAAAACTTTTATAGTTTATAAGTGAAGACACATGTAATTGGGATAAATGGCTTGAGCCCTTGTTATTTGCAGTACGAGAAGTCCCACAAGCCTCCATGGGGTTTTCCTCATTCAAATTATTATATGGGCATACAGTGGTGCTTGAAAGTTTGTGAACCCATTAGAATTTTCTATATTTCTGCATAAATATGACCTAAAACATCATCAGATTTTCACACAAGTCCTAAAAGTAGACAAAGAGAACCCAGTTAAACAAATGAGACAAAATATTATACTTGGTCATTTATTTATTGAGGAAAATGATCCAATATTACATATCTGTCAGTTGCAAAAGTATGTGAACCTTTGCTTTCAGTATCTGGTGTGACCCCCTTGTGCAGCGATAACTGCAACTAAATATTCCCGATAACTGTTGATCAGTCCTGCACACCGGCTTGGAGGAATTTTAGCCCATTCCTCTGTACAGAACAGCTTCAACTCTGGGATGTTGGTCGGTTTCCTCACATGAACTGCTCGCTTCAGGCCCTTCCACAGCATTTTGATTGGATTAAGGTCAGGACTTTGACTTGGCCATTCCAAAACATTAAATTTATTCTTCTTTAACTATTCTTTGGTAGAACGACTTGTGTGCTTAGGGTCGTTGTCTTGCTGCATGACTCACCTTCTCTTGAGATTCAGTTCATGGACAGATGTCCTGACATTTTCCTTTAGAATTCGCTGGTATAATTCAGAATTCATTGTTCCATCAATGATGGCAAGCCGTCCTGGCCCAGATGCAGCAAAACAGGCCCAAGCCATGATACTACCGCCACCATGTTTCACAGATGGGATAAGGTTCTTATGCTGCAATGCAGTGTTTTCCTTTCTCCAAACATAACGCTTCTCATTTAAACCAAAAAGTTCTATTATGGTCTCATCCGTCCACAAAACATCTTTCCAATAGCCTTCTGGCTTGTCCACATGATCTTTAGCAAACTGCAGATGAGCAGCAATGTTCTTTTTGGAGAGCAGTGGCTTTCTCCTTGCAACCCTGCCATGCACACCATTGTTGTTCAGTGTTCTCCTGATGGTGAACTCATGAACATTAACATTAGCCAATGTGAGAGAGGCCTTCAGTTGCTTAGAAGTTACCCTGGGGTCCTTTGTTCTCGCTGACTATTACACGCCTTGCTCTTGGAGTGATCTTTGTTGGTTGACCACTCCTGGCGAGGGTAACAATGGTCTTGAATTTCCTCCATTTGTACACAATCTGTCTGACTGTGGATTGGTGGAGTCCAAACTCTTTAGAGATGGTTTTGTAACCTTTTCCAGCCTGATGAGCATCAACAACGCTTTTTCTGAGGTCCTCAGAAATCTCCTTTGTTCATGCCATGACACACTTCCACAAACATGTGTTGTGAAGATCAGACTTGGATAGATCCCTGTTCTTTAAATAAAACAGGGTGCCCACTCACACCTGATTGTCATCCCATTGATTGAAAACACCTGACTCTAATTTCACTTTCAAATTCACTGCTAATCCTAGAGGTTCACATACTTTTGCCACTCACAGATATGTAATAATGGATAATTTTCCTCAATAAATAAATGACCAAGTATAATATTTTTGTCTCATTTGTTTGACTGGGTTCTCTTTATCTACTTTTAGGACTTGTGTGAAAATCTGATGATGTTTTAGATCATATTTATGAAGAAATATAGAAAATTCTAAAGGGTTCACAAACTTTCAAGCACAACTGTATGTCTCTCAGCATTTTGGACATGCTGTGGGAAAATTGGGAAGGGGGACTGTGGCAGCAGGGGCATGGCCAGGCAGTAGTCTGTGAATGGAGGGCGGGGTCAGGGAAGGTGAGTGGCTAAGTCATTCTACCTGCTGTCAATTAATGTGTTTGTGTGTGTGTGTGTGTGTGTGTGTGTTTGTTTGTTACAGGGACAGAGCATAAAAAAAGAGGGAGAGAGCAGAGAAAAGGGGCTCCCTCCCGACCACAACGCATGTGTGTGTTGAGTGAGTGAGTGAGGGAACGAATGAATGCAAGCTGAAAAGCTAGTAGTAAAGGGAAATAAAGAGTTTGTGTGTGACCATCAACTCACCTGCCATGCTTCTGTGCTCCAGCCACATCAGGAACTGCCACAGTGGTGCCAAAACCTGGGACGCACAAAAGGGAACCACCCCATGGAGTCCTCCCCATTCGAAGAGCTCATCCTTGCCCTCGCTACTGCCCAGCAGAACCAGCATCAAGCGCTGACCGTCCTCTGAAAGGAACAAGAGCAACGCTTCAAAGCCTTGATGCTGGCCCAGCAGGAAGATCGCTAGGCATTCTGGCACCTGCTCACATCAGCAGGGGTGTCAACCATCACCACAGCTGGCACCCCCATGAAGATGGGCCTGCAGGACGATCCAGAAGTGTTCCTCACCCTTTTTGAGCAAGCAGCTGAGGCGTGGGGGTGGCCGCTGGAGCAGCGCATGGCACACCTCCTCCCACTCCTGACTGGCAAGGTGCAGCTCGCGGCGCAGCTCACAGCGCAGCAGCTCCCTGCTGACAGCCGACTGGTGTATGCTGACCTGAGGAAAGCCATCCTGCAGCGGGTCGGTTGCTCCTCGGAACAACATCACCAGCGCTTCCGGACACTGGCATTGGAGGAGGTCGGCCGGCCATTTGCATTCAGCCAGCAACTCTGGGACACCTGCTGGCAGTGGCTGAGGGCAGAAGACCGCGACACAGATGAGATCATTGATCTGGTGGCACTGGAACAGTTCAGCTCTCGACTTCCAGAAGGGATGGCAGAATAGGTCCAGTGTCATTGCCCAGCATTGCTGGAACAAGCTGTCGAGCTGGCGGAGGACCATCTGGAGGTGGCTCTGATGGCAGGCAGATGAGGTGTCTCTCCCACTTCTCTTCTCTCTCTCTTCCCCCCATCTCTCATCCCCCTCCCCACCCCATTCCCCTGCTGCAGAGGCGGTGGCCAGCTCCTCCCCAGCTGGCCCGCCGTACCCATGGTGTCCTCCCATCTCCCTCTTCCATGTCTGTGTTGTCTCCTCTTCAGGTGAGTGACACCCATAACACCAGTGCAGAGGGAAAGCCTGGGCTGCTGTGCTGGCGCAGCGGGGAGTCGGAGCATCTCCAGACTCAGAGCTCCGCAAGGGAGGTGGGAGCTGTGATCCAGATCCCCGACACACCAGAAACCACCCCCGATCGGGCCAGAACATATCATATACCGGTAAGTGTTCAAGGGGATACATATCACACTTTGGTGGATTCCGGTTGTAATCAGACCTCAATTCACCAATGCCTGGTGCAAGGTGAGGCACTGGGGAGAACACAAGCAGTGAAAGTGTTGTGTGTGCATGGGGATGTTCACAATTATCCCTTAGTGTCCGTCCGTATTCTATTCCGGGGCCAAATGCATAGAGTAAAGGCAGTGGTTAGTCCTCGTCTCACCCACTCGTTGATTTTGGGTATTGATTGGCCAGGGTTTAAAAAGCGTGATTTTGTGAATGTGCACTAATTGCTGGAAAGCAGTATTTCATCTGTTTTTCAGGACCCAAAGCTCCACCCTTCAAAAAATAAACTTAAGAGCACGAGATAGGTCATGCGACCTCATGACGTATGTTTCAGAATAACACGGTGGCATAGTCGTTGCACCTGGACTGAAGTGCGGAAAGTAATTTGAGTTGATTTAGTTACTTACAAAGACTGAGTCCAGAGTTTTAGCCTACAGTCCCCAGCCATGCCTACTTGGTGTATAATCGCAGGTTGTGGCAATACATATAAAGACGGGGTAAGCTTTCATCGCTTCCCCAAAGATGAGACCATCAAAAAATTTGCGCCAAAAATGAAGTCGTACAGATATCATGGCATCCTCAGCAGGTAAGTTCATACCTCTCACTAATCTTGATAACTCAGAATGTTGCTGTTTTCATGCTGATAATAGATAACATCACATTCAGTATCAATATTAACAGCATCAACAAAATCATTGTTTCTTTCCTATCATTTCTATCTCAGGATTCATTTGGCAGCACTACACTACAATGCAAACAGTGACAGAGAGCAGGCAAGGACAAGTAAAGGGGACCTACACTATAGTATTCGAAAACCAAACTACAAGCCAGGAAGTGCTTCAGCTAAGCCAGTCAAAGAACCATGCAACTACTGTAAGTCAAAGGTGGAAAATGTCACGTTATGTAGGTTGTGATTTCCCCCATACATCTGTCACATATTGGCTTTGCACTGATTTGTAAAACGCTTTACCTAGTGTTACAAAACAGACAGCCCACCAAAACTAAAAGCAGTAATCTTCTTTTGAATGTTTGACACGTTGTTTTAATGTGTGTAGCCTATGTTGAGGAACTCATGGCTGATGTATCGGAGCAAGACTTTGACACTTCACCACCAGAGAGGCAGCCATCACCACCACCTTTGAGCAGCGGCCATGTGTACCCCCCCAAAGAGGAGATAATCCGATGCCATCACAGCCGATTTTCCAAAAAATGATTGTATTGTGCTGTATGTACACATCAGAGAAACTTTTGATGGGCAAATGTGTGTCATGTATGATCTTGTGCCTTTTTGGGTCTTTGAAAACTTTTTCAGTTCTATTTCAACACCATACATATTTATTATTATTATTCTTTTTTTTTTTTGTTATCATTGCTGAGGTTATGTCAGGCAAGTGTTAGTGTTGATTATGGACATATAATGTATCCACACTGGATTGGGAAGGATTGCTGTGTGAATCCTTTTCCCAGGTCTTTGGACCTCTGGTTTGTCTTTGTTATAGGGTTAACAAATGCATTAGAACAAATAAATCTGATTCAAGTATACATTCAAACGTCTTTATTTGCCACATTACACCACACCCTGGAAACCTGTATATTCAGTGGATGGGAATGTCTCCCGGATCTTTGTGACTGCACAGGATGGCAGTGGAACGCGAACATGACGGCCTAGGTACTCCCAGCACCATCTAGCCAGCTGCCGATATGCAGTATGTCTGAATTTCCTGTAAATTCAATGTACTTTGTGAATTTACTTTGTGTGTGGTTTTATTATTATTTTACTACAGTAGTGATGACTTTAGCTGCAGCAATACATGAAATCTTGGCACTTTTGTTACCAATCAGAATTCTAGGGGGACAACTCACTCATTTTCAGATGGATCCTGCCTTGCATGCCCACCATCACCGTTCAAACTACAGGGGTACTCGGGGGATCCGAGATCCCCTGAAACAGACAAGAGAGCCCTTGAAAACATGATTTGGGAAATGTTGGGGGGTCTCTAAAATATTGACAAAATTATGTTTATTGACATAGCAATTGTGTGTAACGGGAAGCATTTGCATATCCGAAGTGTTGTGGAAGATTGGTTGTTGACATGATTTCCAGTGATGCTTTGGTGCTGCTGTGGATCAGATGTGTTGAGTAGCCTGACTGTTTTTTTTTTTCTTGCGTGTGGTATCATTGTTGACGCGAGGTTGTTTTTTGAACATGCCAATGCGGACACGATTTCCCCTGATGAGTTATGACTTCAGACGCGATGCGTGTGTGGAGGTGTGGAGTCCGCGTGATATGTGCGTAAGATAGGCTTCTCATGCGTTTGGAGATCCGCGCTCTGAGACAAGCGCAAGCGCACCCCCCCCCCCCCAAGGGAAAAAAAGGGACCCCCCCCCCGAAAATATCGGCATAGTTCGAACACTGCACCATACTGCTGTACATACTGGTAGTGTGCTGTCTCCAGTACCCATCTATCCAGGCAGACTGTTTGAAAGCCTGTTGCTCATTGTAGGCTTGTATTTTTGCAGCCACTTCGGGGATCTCTCTGCAGCACACTGATTTGACGGCAGTCGGCATTGACGCACAGGCAGAGCATGTGCACCTGTGTCACGGAATGAAAATAGTCAACCTACAAATCAGGGCATTGAAATAACATCTTATTTGCTACACAGGCCTACACCTTTCGTGACACAATGGAAAACAATGCACAACAAAATGTGTCCCTTTTATTTCGATCCTTATCGATCATTTCCACAAAAACTGCAGGGACTTCTTCAGGTACTTTCTGCATTGTATTCTAAAACATACGTCATCACCTGTTGTCCAATCAGAAAGGGATATTTTGTAACTTCACTAAAAATATACGATTTTGAGAAGAACAACTTTCTTGCTTTACTTCCAAGTTGGGTTTTGTTTTTTTAGGTAAGAATAAACATATTATGAAAGTTAATTTTTTTTAACTTAGTTGACCTTTAAAATGCCAGCTACAGACATAAAAATAAAACTTAAGAGACTTATTTGCAAATGTGCAACAAGCAAAAAGCCATTTCTTTCTCACAAGTACATCAGTGGGAAATGGCTGAATTAATGTGCATTGAGCTCTATATGATGCCATTGTTCTCTATCTCACAGTAAGTTTGCAAACACTACTTACACTTCTGCATTTGTAAAAAATACAAGTGTGAACAAGGTCCATAGATTTCCACATACTGTGATTGTTGCTGTAAAAATTACTGTTGCTGGTTAGGACCGCTCCTAATATTAAGACTGATATTCTAGCTTGATCCCAGATCCCGCATCCCCCCCCCCCCCCCCCCCACACACACACACATCTAGCCAATGTCAACACAATTACATTTAAACTGGGCAAGTATGCATTTACACTTCCCCTATTAAAGTCACCCTGTATATGCATATTAAGAATATTTCATTATTCAGATGGCTTATGAAGAAAATTAAGCAGCCAATATTGCAAACACAATCCAATTTCTTTTGTCTAAAAATTGCTTCTGAAGATTAAAAAAAGGACAAAATGTCTTTTAAAGGTCTCCTTGCATCGTTTTTTCATTAATTGTGCGGTGGTCTTTAGTATGAATGAATGCCCTGTGAGCCGGTTTTGGTGAAAAAAAAATGCTGTGGTTCTCCTGTTTCAGGCTGTTCTAGTTTGCTGGAGGAGTGGGTGGCAGGAGAATGACAGAATTTCAGATCTTACTCATTAATATTCATGACATGTAAACGTATTACCTCTGATTGGCTAACAGCACTGTGACGCTACCTCCAGTGAGTCAGAACAAGAGGATGTGGGTGTCTTACTACGGCGAGAGAGAAGGAACAAACCACGAAGGGAAAAATACTGCGCGCTGACATCATTGAGGTGCGACGCGAGGAAATAAGAAAAATTCAACAAATGTTTGGGTTTTTACTGAACAAACAAATGAATAAAATGAACGAGTGACAAAAAAAGAATGTGGGTGTCTTTGTAAAAACTGTTTTGATTGGCTATTATGGTCTCGACGTCGATGTTTTGACCAATAACAATGTAGATAACACGAATTTTACATCACATTCAACGAGATTTAAACGAGACTAAAGATGGCGACTTACAAATAATTTGTAAACATCGTTGGAGTTAATAAAGTTTGAACAGCATGAAGGAACATACCCCAACCCCCCGAAATTAATAAAAAAAAATTCTCAACGGATTTGGCATAATATAAAAAGGTCGTTTTTTACTCAGAACAAGCGGAAAACTCTCATCCCTGCCTAGCTTGTGACCATGTCATGCATGCTAACGTGGAGAATATGAACATGCTATTTTGTAACAAAAACCTTCGAACAAAAAGTTCATGTTTTACTTACAGCTTGTGAGCTGGTGATCGATCGTCTTGATGGCACAGATCCAGGCATTAAATGCAACCTTGAAGCAAAACCACTACTGAAGGCACCGAAGTTTGAAAAGTCACTGTGGTTGAAATGATCAGAACACAGTACTAACGCTGCATTATACTTCGCTGGTGGTGTTCCAAAGATAAACTCCAATCATTTATTCTTCACCTCTTCTGTCTTGGGCAAGAAATGCAATGTTGATGTCTTACTGCCACAAATAACACAAGCACGAACTTGTTCAGACATGTTTTCAACTTGCTGTTAGGTCCTCTTTGTTAGCTACTGACAAGATGGTCTCTGCTCAGTGTTGCCAGATACTGCTGACGTTTTCCAGCCCAAAATATGTTCAAATCTGCCAAAATGCACTTAAAACCGCCCAATCTGGCAACACTGGCTCTGCTATCTCTCCTCGCGCTTAAATCCAAACTTCCTTCCCGTGGGCGGTCGCAAGACAAGGTGGGCGAGGCCATGAATACTAATTTACGAAGTGATGTAAGATCGTATGGCTTTTTCAGATCCGCTCGTTTTTCTGACTATTTTCTTTCATAAGCTAATACAGGGAATGGGGGTAGAATTACATTTTCACATGCAGCATGCATATGCAACTCAGAGTGAACTATGGTATTTCAAAAAGAGCCAGTATTAAACGTTTTTGGTGGAAGGGCACCTTTAATAAATCAACATAAAGTTAGGGTTTAGGTTTTTGTTTGTTTGTTTGTTTGTTTGTTTGTTTGTTTGTTTTAACATATTTTATTTCCATACCAGCTCTTATTTCCTTCATAATGCCAACATTGCATCTGCCAATTAAACCTACTATCTTTAGTTTTATATAAATCAAACTGCATCTCTCTCATTCAAAGAACAGAAAAGCAGCAAGCAGTAATATAATACAAATTTCATTCTGCTCACTGAATGGGCAATTATTTTATTTATTTTAACAAGAAATACCATAATCTAACCTTTGCCCATATGTATTGGATGTCAGTGTATGTTATAATTTATTTATTATTTGCAGTGTAATTTGAGGGGGCATAAGCATCATGTTTGCACCTGCCAGCACTCAAATCTCCACTTCCCACAGTTTACTGCAGCTTCCAAACATGGCCATCACAGACTACAGCACCCAACACACATCTCACCACTCACCTGATTATTGATTTCATGCATCTGTTCACAATCACCACAGAACCGCTAAAAGGACTTTTAGTTTTCACAACCAGTTGTGACGGAAGTGCTCAGTTCTGTGTGCCTGACTTTACCAAGGCTTTTGTTTGTGTTTTTGATATTTGCTTTTTGATCTTACTTCTGATAATCTGTTTGTGCCTCATCTGACTTTTGCCTGTTTTTGGATTTTGCCTTGCCTAAAGATTTTGATTTGTTTGCTTATGTGCTTTCAATAAATTCCTTTTTGCTTTTACATCTATCTGTCGCCTGCAAACCTGATAATGAGTATCTTTGTGTAACTTTCTGAGCTGAAATATTTAATTAACCTTTACTTCATGTCAGATAATAATCCAAATTGGCTATCCCAAATGGCTCATGGACATCATCTGCAATAGATGAAAGCATCATTAAAGAGAGCAAAATAAATAAAACAGCAATCTGCTCACATAATGTGACATAATGTGACAAAAACCCTTGCCCAATAATATCCAGGCCCTTTCTTGGTATCATTTCATTTTCACCTCACTTGTACCTCAAGTGTTTTTTTTTTTTTTTTTTAATAGCAGCAATGAAATAAACACTAGTGAGCAATTGTGTGTACACTTGGATAAAGAAATTTTTTTTTTCTAAGTTTAGATGCTCTAGGACGTTGCTTCCATTTTTATTTTAAAGTAAAAGCCAACTTTGCGCCCTAGAGCTAGCTATCTATGTTTGTGTGGTCTTTTACGCGTAGAGTCCTCGAGCTAGCCTATTACTGATAAACATGCTATTTATCATTTTAAGGAAGATAGCAACAGATGAATTGGCCAATTTCATTGCTGCTGACCAAGATGCACAAAATCTGACTCATCAAAAAACTACCTGTTAACTAAAATAGATGAATATTAAAGCAGATAAAAATGCTGACAAGTCTCTGGACATTTCACACTTTTTTGGGGTGTCTGAGGTGAGCTGCAGGAAATGTGAAGTTGATATTGCAACATCATGTCACATTTGACATTGGCTATGCAGTGAATCCTTATAAAATTGTAATTTCATGGAAAAAGGCAGAAAGAAAGAGACTATATCAAACTGAACCATTATGGATGGCTTATTATAATATAAACAGGTTAAATACAATTAACAAGATAGGAACAAATTTGCTAGCAATCCCTAACTACTTACATATATGATGATAGTGACCCAAAATAGCAGCATGTGTTAAAATTCCTTGGCCTTCCTCTTGAAGTTTGTAAACTGGAAATAGTCATTTGGGTCTTACATTATAGTACTGTTCAAATGAGATAAGACTTCCAGACATACCAGACATGCAAGAGGACATACTGTATGTAGTAATTATGATTGTCTTGTCACACTGAAAGCACTATGTATTCAAAATACAAACTGCTTGCTTTGACTTTTATTGTAAGAACTTGATCATAATTAAAATGTTTATATAAATGTGTTTGTAACAACTCATAAGCCAACTGCTCAATTGAGTGTGAACAAAGAAAATTAGCTACAATCATTGATATTGTGTAGCTTCCTGAAAGGAGATGTTTATTTTAACCTTTACAGAAGGAGTTTCTAGTGCCAGAGTTTTGTAACACTTGGTACGTTTTACATCAAGTTTGTGCTCGGAACTTAATAGCATACCTAAAACTCCCTTTCTTTCCAAGCTCTTTTAAATGTTGTTAATAATTTTATTGTTCTGCTTTTGAAACTCAGTCAATAGGTGGTTTCATTCTGGCTTTGGCAAGAGACAGTAGAAAAGAATAAGCATTTCCTAGAAAAAAAACAAATGTGCAAAACTTATTTTTCCATAGGATATAGCTAATAGAACCATTATTAACATGTCAATTTGGACAGGATATATTGTATATTACCAGTGATTGTTTTACAGGTTGTAAAAGATGGCATGAAATTCTATAGATACACTGGTAATGAGGTGTTTACTGGAATTTACTATAATTGGAAGTATTTAAGGCTGCTCTGATGAATGGAATAAAGAGCTCACATTGTGCCTTTTATGAGTCCAACAAAACAATACAATCTCAAATGAGTTAACCTGTGTGAGTTCTTGTCATTTTGTTGTGTGAGACTGTGTTGAACAATAACGATGTTATTACACTGCAAAGGCAAACTGAGAATTTTTTTTTACAGGTTATGGAACTGTTAGTCCACTAATCTGATTGGTCATTCAAAGAGTGCTGATATTTTCAATAACTATACTGGGACTGGTTGTTTCACTGTGTCTGTCACACAGCTTGTCCATGTTCATCAATTAAAATTCCACTTTGTAGTTGGAAATCATTACTACAGTAGAGTTACTGACATCATTAGTGGACATGGCATATTCAGGAATATAACTTTTGACTTAAAAAATAAAATATCATTAAATGAAAATGAAAAAGAAGAAGGGAAGCTAATTTCACTGGAAGCACCTTTAACGAGAATGTAAAAATCAATATGAGCTAGCTAGCCATCTAGCCAACATGCTATAAAGTGAGTGTGGTTTCTTCAGGAGCTGTTTCCGCTTGTGGACATTTGGTCAAATTGTGTCCAAAATATCACTCAATATTAATTTATTGTTTATTGAACTGTTGTATAAAGCCAATATCATACTTATAATCATATGGTCATAACGGATCTCGGCATGGCTGTGATTACCTACAGCCAAGTCACAGCTGTGCTGATATTCATTGTGACTGCATTATAAATATATTTTTAATAATTAATAATTATAAGTACATTATAACTACATTAAAATATTTAATGTGGATTAAAATTGTGTTGAATATTGCACATAGTGCTGTAGTAATTAGTGTTATTACAAGGCTTATTTAATTTCACTACTTGCTATACACACATAGTAGAAGCATTGATTGATTGATTGATTGATTGATTGATTGATTGATTGATTGATTGATTGATTTCTCTTCATTAAGTGCTTTATCCTGGTCAGGGTTGTGATGAATCCAGAGCCTATCCCAGAGTCAAAACACTGAGTTGCTAGGCCACCTGCTAGCATTTTGGGGATTTTTGGATGGTGGATGAAAACTGGAGAACCCAAAGGAAGAACCAATACAGAAACTCATGTACATTTGGTCATTTTACATGTTATCCCTTTGGCTGATACTTTTATCCAAAGCATCTTGCAGCCACAAACAGGATACAATTGATCAGTTAAGGTTGTACTATAAGTTAGAAATACAGAAAAAAAGGACATTTATTTAGGACGTTGTGCATAGGCTAGATATTTCTTTGGAAATTTAAATCAGTACAAAAGTGAAAATGGACAGTAAAAATATGGTCAGAAGATTGGCAGCAGAGATGACAGTATAAAACGAGCCCATTACAATAATTTACTATGTGGGAAATTGACAACTGAGATATGATGTTATTTTAATTAAACTTTCAGAAAAAAATGACAGGTGAAGTGAATACCATTGATTATTTCATTACATTGGCACCTGGCAAGGGGTGGGATATATTAGGCTACAAGTGAACAGTAAGTTCCCAAAGTCGATGTGCTGGAAGCAGGAAAAATGGGCAAGTAAAGGATTTAGGCAACTTTGACAAGGGCCAAATTGTGATAGCTAGATGACTAGGTCAGAGCATGACAGAGGCAGTGTTCTGCTGGGAAACCTTGGTGCCTAACATTTATGTGGATGTTACTTTGACACCTACCACCTACCTAAATGTTGTTGCAGATCAAGTACATCCTTTCATGGCAACTGTATTCCCTAATGGCAGTGCCCTCTTTCAGCAGGATAATGTTCCCTGCCACACTGCAAAAAATTGTTCAGGAATGCTTTGAAGAATAGGCACCTAAAAATCTTTAACAAATGAAACAAGGTGCCTTGCTTGCCTTGGTACCTTGCTTGGACTAATTATACATACATTATGAATCTTACTGGTGAAAACATGTCAAATTTGAGGTGTTTATTATTTATTTAGTATTTTAAGGGTAGCTAATTAACAATTTTAGCTGGAGGCTGAAATAAACAAAGCTGACATCCAGCGCCATCATTAACTTTATATTGCAGTGCATAATGATTAGAATCTTGCAGTTCCTTGGTCACCAAGACTGTATGAAGTATAACATTTTTAGACTTACATTTTTAGTAACACTAATAAAATATGCACTATGTGCTACTGTAGCTCATGTATGCAATATTGTTTTAACATAATCAGCTTTCACTTGAACAGTTCTTTCATCAAGCATTTAAAACCATTACAAGCCCACAAATGAGCAACTACATCTTAATTTTTATTGATGACATGAAAAATGTAGATTGTTCTCTACACCCTTTTCATTCAGTAGTGCAATGCTCTGAGGTGCCATGCTTGGCTTCACAATATCAATATCTCTAGATCCTAATTGGTCACATTTGTTTGCCTGTGCGTGTGCGTGTGTGTGTTTACAATTTCATTACACTAATTTCATTCACAGTTAGTGTACCACTGCAGCTGTTACTGTGCAGACTGTTAAGAACCAATACTGTGTACTTGATAAAGCAATGTACAAAGACAGGTAGAAAAAGCAACACAGCTTGAGGAGTAAATCAATACAAAGCAATTAAAGCTTACAGTTGAGATGAAAACTTAATACAATGAAAGCGTCCACCTGCATAGTCACACACACCTTGATAAATCATTCTGCACAAAGCCAGAAATATAGCCTGGAGTGGCATATTCTTGCAAAATGCAAAGTAACCTATGATGAGAACTATAGAGAAAGTTGACTTTTCACAGAGAGCAAAGAGCAGTGTATGACTGGCCACAAACATGTAATGAGAGTCACAGAACTAAGACTCAAGGCCACTCTAAATTCAATTCAGTACTTTAAATACTCACAACATAAGTCTGTGTTTGAGGTAGTCTGCTTCAAAATGCAACACTGTCCTACAAAACTTCAATTTATTTATAATCAGCACTTCATTACTTACTTGCATAGTTCTTATTTGTCATAACCTGATACAATTACAGGATTATCATATGATAATACCTTTCCACAAGCATTAACACACACCATATTCACAGGAATACTCTATTTCCCTCTGTTTGGTTATTGGCTGTAGCAGAAAAGCGCTGACTGTCAGTCTGTAGCTGCAAGTCATTGTGTGTGCTGTGTTTTTCTTAACCATGAGCTCAGCAGAAATTAAACTGTTAATTTTCTGCCTCTATGAGGAAGGGGAGAAAGCTGATTTCCTCCATCAGGTCTGAACTTGCTGGATAGGGGATAAATTAACAGCGTGTGCAACATGTTGAATATGCTCTGAGCCTGGATTAATGGGGAATATGGGGTTATGGTACTGTGAAATTGGGCTGGCTTCTCTGCTTTTAGACAAATGAGCTTACTCTTGGCTCGTGATGACAATGAAAACAGAGCTCATGGTAGACTCTCTTCTTTGGCACTTAGATAAAGGTATATGGCCTTTATTCAAATTGTGGTTCTCCTTTTTTCTTTTTTCCTTTTTTTCTTTTAGGGCCAGTGACAATGTCTGTCTCAAGCAAAAGACTAGTTTTCTTAATATTGATAGATTTCATGGAAATTCAGTTTTAAGAATTCAATTAAAATGTATTTCTATAGCAATTTTAACAATAGACATTATTGTCGCATACAGGGGATATAAAAAGTCTACACACCCCTGTTAAAATTGCAGGATTTTGAGATGGAAAACAATAAAATCAAGATAAATTATGTCAGCTCTTTATCCACCTTTAATGTGATACAACAATCAATGAAACGCAAGTGAATAACAAAAAGAAATTATTTAGGAGGGAGGTAAAAGGAAAAGAAAAAAAACAACAAACAATAGCCTGGTTACATAAATGTTCACACCCTTTTATAATAGGACATTTGACTCTGCTCAGAATCAACCAATCACATTCAAGCTCAGGTTCAAAAGTAATTATCATATGCTATCAGTGAAGTGATTCTGATAAACCCCAAATAAAGCTCAACTGTTTCTCTAGGATTTTCTTGGAATATTCATGGTTACAGCTGACTGCTGTGTGCCATGGTCCTCAAAGAGCTCATAAAGTATATACAGAGTCTCCTTGTGGAACTGTATTGATCAGAATAGGGTTACAAAAGAATTTTGCAAAACATTAGATGTACCATGGAACACTGTGAAAGCCACTGTGAAGAGAAAATGTGGCACCACAGTGACATTACCAAGAACAGAATGTCCCTCTTATCAGAATGGCTACCAAGGGACCTACAGCAACCTTAAAGGAGATGCAGAAACATCCGGCAAGTACTGCCCACCCTATATGTGGCAACAATCTCTCATATTCTTCACATGTCTGAGCTATGGGGTAGGGTGGCTAGACGGAAGCCCTTTGTCATGAAAAAACTCCAAGCCCATCTAAATCACCTCAACCATGTGGCAGAATGTGTTATGGTCTGATAAGATTAAGGTAGAACTGTCCATCCATCCATCCATCCATCCATCCATCCATCCATCCATCCATTATCTGTAGCCGCTTATCCTGTACAGGGTTGCAGGCAAGCTGGAGCCTATCCCAGCTGACTATGAGTGAAAGGCGGGGTACACCCTGGACAAGTCGCCAGGTCATTGCATCGACACAAACAACCATTCACACTCACAATCAATTTAGAGCCACCAATTAGCCTAACCTGCATGTCTTTGGACTGTGGGGGAAACCGGAGCACCTGTAGGAAATCCATGCAAACACGGAAAGAACTCCACACAGAAAGGCCCTCATCAGCCGCTGGGCTCAAACCCAGGGCCTTCTTGCTATAAGGCAACAATGCTAACCACTACATCATCATCCCACCCTAAGGTAGAACTGCTTTTGCTTAATTCTAAAAGATATGTTTGGTGCAAAAAAGGACAGCTTATCACACAAAGAACACCATACTCACAGTGAAGCACAGTGGTGACAGCATTGTTCTACTGTATGGAAGCAATTTTGTGCCAAAATGTTCATCCAATACTTTTGAAATATCAAACGAAAACGACAAATCAAAATACAAAAAAAGAACAAAAAGTCAATTTTTTTAGACTGGCAAACAAATTATTCGTGTAATCATGCAACATATCAGTCTATTACTCTTCAGAAACCTTTTATTTTTGTTCCGCGTCTTTCTCAGTTTTGTTTGACGTAATTTATTTTGGTTGCGATTCCAGCTTTCTGGATCGAGTGGACTTCAGTGGCGACTATGATATTGAATTTACACTTTGTTGAATTAATTCAATATCATAGTCGCCACTGAAGTCCACTCGATCCTTGTTTACCGTCAATGGATCGGTCACTCGTCAAACAGTCAGCCAAAATCCGAATAGGGAATGGCTGAGCGTAGCTGTCAGTCAAACACAAGTTAGCCAATGGGAATGCATTCCTGGACAACCCACCCACACGTGAAGTTTGTGCCAAAACTGCAAGCAAAAAGTCAGGGAGCGCAAACGAGAAAGCTGGAATCGCAACCAAAATAAATTACGTCAAACAAAACTGAGAAAGACGCGGAACAAAAATAAAAGGTTTCTGAAGAGTAATAGACTGATATTTTGCACGATTACATGAATAATTTGTTTGCCAGTCTAAAAAAATTGACTTTTTGTTCTTTTTTTGTATTTTGATTTGTCGTTTTTGTTTGATATTTCAAAAGTATTGTATGAACATTTTGGCACAAAATACCAATCTATTTTGGCACAAAACCTGCAGGCCTCTGTTAGACAGCTGAAGATGAAGACAAAATTCACTTTCCAGCATGATAACAATTCAAAACACAAATCCAAGTCAGCAAAAGAGTGGCTTTTGAAGAAGAAGATCAAGGTTTTGGAATGGCCCTGTCAGAGCCTAGATCTAAAACCTAGTGAAAAACCTGTGGAATGACTTGAAGAAGCCTGAGTACAGGAGATCCCCAGGAGATTTATCTTGATTTCATTTTTACATCACAAAAACTATTTAAACAGGAGTATGTAGACCTTTTTTATATCCACTGTAGCAGCTTCACAGAAATCCAAATGTAGATTTCGATCTCTAATGAGCAAGACAGACAGAGATGATAATGGCAAAGACAAACTCCCTGAGATGACATGAAGGGAATCCATACTCTTCTGGTTGACACCAGATAATGGAATTATTAATCATTATTCTCCACAACTTTATACTGTATAGTCAAACAGTATAGTGCATGTATGTTGAAAGGTTGTTGAAAGGAAAGCAATATCACCAAAAATTAATTTGCCTTAAGCATAATCTTAGCATTAGGAGTTCAAATAAATACTTATGAATTCTCAGTTATCAGGCATGAGAATTTGTTGGACAAAGAGCTACTAAGTTGAGTAGGTAGCTGCTGAACAACATCATGTATTATGCCCTTCCAACATACTACATACATTTCAATCTACAATCCCATAGTGCTTTGTTCTGGCCTTAGAAAACAGCATATTCGAGGAAGCTTCTATGGAATGATGGTTTCCTTGAATTCTAGTTTGTAATTAAGTTGAAGCATTTTTCCCAAGCATCCTGAACTGTACTGTTTTAATCACAACAATTGAGAGTACAGGACCTTGGCCATGAATCTCTGTGGAGAATTTGGCCAAATTTCCTCTGCCATGTATAATGAATCCTCTCTCTCGACCACAAGCCATAAACATCTCTCTCAATTCTCCATCTGTACTTCACTGAAGGAATAAATGGGGACAAAAGCACCTGGGGTCAGAGAACCTTAAGAGCTGCATAAAGTCCCTGCAGTGCAGAATAATCACATCCTCATGCCTTTGGTGCCACAATTAATCAATTGTAGTCAATTCAACCAAACCCTTCTCCATTTGTAACAGTGTCTTTTCTTTTTTGGCCAAAATTAGGACTGCCTTTTTTCCAACTCTGAGCTTTAGTTAGAACTGCAAGCTCTTTTAACTTCTGTGAAGATGATGTAACAGAAAAGCAATACCATAGATTGACAGCATCTTAGCATCCCTTTAACATATATCAAATATGTTGTTAGTTTAAACAGTGAGTGATCTGACAGTGACTATCGATCTGGTTTTAACTGCTTGCAAGCATAACCTGTGCTGTAGATTTGCTTTTGAATTTTTTTCTGCATTTTTGATTAAAAGAAAAAATGGGCTGTACATTTCTCATTACTAGGGCTATCATAGATGGGATATTCTAGAGACATTTAAGAGAGCAACGCTTATGAGCCAATTGATATGCTGAAGAATACAAAAAGAGGTTTCCTGAAATATCCTGTCAATGTAGCTTTTGTTAGCCATCTAACTAGAATACTGTGTCATGTATAATTATGAATTAGATCATCCATCCATTATCTGCAGCTGCTTATGCTGTTCTACAGGGTCGCAGGCAAGCTGGAGCCTATCCCAGCTGACTATGGGTGAGAGGCAGGGTACACCCTGGACAAGTCACCAGGCTGATACAGAGACAAACAACTATTCACACTCACAATTTATCGCCACCAATTAACCTAACCTGCATGTCTTTAGACTGTGGGGGAAACCGGAGCACCCAGAGGAAACCCACACAGACACAGGGAGAACATACAAACTCCACACAGAAAGGCTCCTGTCGGCCACTGGACTTAAACCTAGGACCTTCTTGCTGTGAGGCGACAGTGCTAACCACTACACCACTGTGCCGCCAATTTAGATCATGTCTGAGAAATTAATAAGTTATCTAGCTGGCTAATGTTATTACTGAAGAAATCGTTCATGAATTTTCATGAATAAAACTTTAAAATCCTATCAGGAATTTTGTCAGGTAAGCTAATTTAGTTAGCTTGCTGTCTTAAAAACTACACACTTTCCCATCTGTGGTCCTCACCAAGAATTAATCTTTACGTCATCTTTTTATTTGAAACTTAATTCATCAACATGTTCTTTTAACAATGTTGTATGTTGCCCACAATACTATTTGATGACCTGCTGTGAAATTTAGGAATTTAGCTTGTAGATCTTTAATTATCTGAGCTGAGTTTCTGCACAACTGCATCGCACAGCTGCTTTACATTCTGGGAGTTTGAACCCAAAGAATGCTAGCTACACAACTTTGAATTTCTCATTAATATGATGCTGAATGTCACAGGAAAATAGTGAGTGGGAAAAGAAACTCTTGCTCTTTTTGTTGGTTTTTTTAGGATGTGACAGCAACCCATGACAGTTAACCTTTATGTTTCAGATTGTTTAATTAAACAGCATTGTAACATCCCACTGTGATATCGGAGCAACACAATCACTAACTTCTCATGGAACAGTAAAAGTAGAGCATTGATTTAATAAATTTGCACCAGAATAGCCAAACACATTACAAATATTTCATTATAAACATATTCAACATGTTTCAGGTTGGAGGTTGCTTTATAAGGCACAGATACTCAAAACTCCTTCTGTGGACTGAATGACACTCCCACATTTCCATATGTGTCTCTAAGACATACATCCATAGTAATATTTTGTGGTAAACTTAGACCAGTAGTCATGGCTTTTTTTTTTTTTTAAATTTAACACCAAACATGCATAAGCAGCCAGTTGGTGGAAGAGGAACCTGACAGGAAGTTGGCAGCTACCTAACAAGACATCTAGCAGACAATAAAGTGACATATTAGGTGTTGTGCCTGGAAAGGAAATCAATGATCTCAAAGAACCTACAGTGCTGTGCTGAATGTGAGGGTTTGAAGGATGCCAATGGCATTTGAAAGTGTACTTGAAGTCCAATATTGCATGTACACAAGCCACAACATAAACAATGTCTCCAAACAAAGCAGAATCAATATGGAAGTGACCCTCTGAAATGAACAAGATGAAGCCACATTTCTTTTTGGCAATAGCTTCCCTTCTTTTATTTCTTGTCCTCCCATTTTCTTTCTATTCTTGCCTCTGTGGTGACAGAGCAGCAGGAGGTTAGTAGAGACTCCAAGGCTGCTTTATGCGTCATACAGATAATTTAAAAAAAAGCCCTCAAATTACAGAGACCTTAAATAAATAATTGGATTCCACCATAAGTAGAAGACTAGAAGATGAAGTTCAAATTCAAATGGTCCAATTCCTCAACTGATATGGTGCTACAACAACATGGATCTAAAAAGGAAATCTATTTAAAAATAAAATAATGTTCCAAAACTCAGTGACAGGCAGCACGGTGGTGTAGTGGTTAGCGCTGTCGCCTCACAGCAAGAAAGTCCAGGTTCAAGCCCCATGGCTGGCGAGGGCCTTTCTGTGCAGAGTTTGCATGTTCTCCCCGTGTCCGCATGGGTTTCCTTCGGGTGCTCCGGTTTCCCCCACAGTCCAAAGACATGCAGGTTAGGTTAACTGGTGACTCTAAATTGACCGTAGGTGTGAGTGTGAATGGTTGTCTGTGTCTATGTGTCAGCCCTGTGATGACCTGGCGACTTGTCCAGGGTGTACCTCGCCTTTCACCCATAGTCAGCTGGGATAGGCTCCAGCTTACCTGTGACCCTGTAGAACAGGATAAAGCAGCTAGAGATAAAGAGATGAGATGAGAACTCAGTAACAAAGCAACCTTACCTATCTATCTTACCTTCTAAAATTTTGATGCTTTTTGCTGATATCACTGGCAAACCAAAAATCAATATTAGTAGGCTGTCTTCGGACGCATGTCCATGACATTAGTGCAAGAGGTGACACCGCTTCTTGTGGCTGAAGAGCCCGATCCTTGAACGGCAGGGTCGACCACAGCCAACGCACATGAAATCCAATGTTGATGGAGCATTTCTAGCCGCCTTTCTTCTCTCACTTTTCGCCACGGCCTCGTTCCTTATGCTCCTCTCTCCTGCTTCAAGGGACATGCTGCAACTGGTCTTCCATCTGGTGTGATCTGCAGCAAGCAGCTCCCAGTTATCAACAACCAGGCTGATTGCAATCATATCTCTCTTGCATATGTCCCTGAAGCGAAGCTTTGGACGACCCACAGGCCTTGAACCATATTCCAGTTCGCCATAAAGGAGGTCCTTTGGGATTCGACTGTCCATCATCCGACGTACGTGGCCCAGCCACCTCAACCTGAGTTGCCTGAGTAGGGTGAAAAGCGAGGGGACACCAGATCTCTCGAGTACATCGTTGTTGGATACTTTGTCCGTCCATTTAATCGAAAGGATATGGCGTAGACATCTCATACGGAAAGTGTGTAATCGCTTTTCCTGCCCTGCGTAGGTGGACCATGATTCGCTGCCATAGAGCAAGGTGCTCAAAATACAGGCACGGTATACGGCAATCTTCATCTGGGTAGTCAGTTTCTTATTTTCCCACACTCGGGAGGAAAGCTTTGTCATGTTTGTTACTGCTTTACCAATTCTTTTCCCGAGTTCCGCATCCAGGGATCCATTTACAGTGGTGGTGGAATCAAGATAGGTAAACTGTGGGACGACTTCCAGGGTGTAATCATTGATGGCTAGAGTAGACGTGGCTTCAGAGCCTTGGTGCATGACTTTCGTCTTCTTCAGGCTGATAATAAGACTGAATGCCGCACAAGCGCTTGAAAATTGATCCAGGAGGGTCTGCAGCTCTCTTTCACTATGTGCAACAAGAGCATCATCATCAGTGAATAGAAGGTCGTGTAGCGTACACTTGCGGACTTTGGTCTTGGCTCAGAGACGAGCTGGGTTGAATAGTTTCCCGTCTGATTGAGTACGTAACAGGACACCTTCATCGGCTGACCCAAAAGCATGTTTCAGGAGAATGGAGAAGATGTTGAAGAGAGTTGGAGCTAGTACACATCCTTGTTTAACACCATTGTTAATGTTGAAGGCCTCGGACGTGTTGCCGTCGAATTTAACAGTGCCTCGGGTCCCGTTGTGAAACGACTTGATGAAGTTGAGGGGTTTAGGAGGGCAACCAATTAATTGCAAGATGTTGAACAAACCTTCCCTACTGACCATGTCGAAGGCCTTTGTTAGATCGATAAAGGCGATGAAGAGGGGTCTTTGTTGCTCTCGACATTTCTCCTGTAGCTGCCTCAGAGAGAATATCATATCCACTGTTGAGTGATTGGGATGGAAACCACATTGAGATTCAGGGTAGACCCTCTCGGCGAGTTTCTGTAGGCGGCACAAAGCTACTTGAGCAAACAGCTTATCAACAATGCATAGTAGTGAGATACCACGGTAGTTATTTCGATCACTACTGTCTCCCTTGTTCTTATACAGAGTAGTAATAGAGGAATCTCTCATCTCCTGTGGGACAGATCCTAACTCCCAGCACTTGCAGAGAAGCTGATGGAGGGTGTCGAGGAGCTTGCTTCCGCCACATTTGAAGACCTCAGCCAGGATGCCATCTATTCCAGGAGCCTTGCCGGAAGATATTTCCGTGATAGCCTTGGAGAGCTCTTCTTTGGTGGGAATCACATCTAACTCGAACGATGTGGGGAGCCTTTCGATTTGGTTGAGAGCAGAAGGTGAAATGGAGCTAGTGCCACCATAGAGGTCGCTATAATGCTCAACCCATCACTCCATCAGTTTAGACTTTTCAATTATGATCTTTCCAGTTGACGACTTCAGTGGGGCGTACTTCGCTTGTGTAGGTCCAATGGCCTTCTTAATTCCATCGAACAAACCCTTGACATTGCCAGTGTCAGCTGCAGCCTGGATCTTAGCACAGGGACTCATCCAATAGTCGTTAGCACATTCCTTGCATTTTTCTTTTGCACGTCTTCTGGCCTCACGTAGTACATCTAGGGACTGTGGTGTAGGGTTGCATTGGTAATTCTGCAGGGCAACTCTCTTTGCTTCGATAAGGGTTTGCAAAGTCGTGATGTTTGCATCGAACCAATCTTGACTTTTGGGTTCCTTCTTGCCGAAAGCCTGCATTGCTGCATCATGAGTTGCATCTTTAACATGCTGCCAGTGGTCCTCTATTCCAAGCGCATGGTAGTTCTCTAGCTTGGTTTGGAGAAGTTCTCGAAAGGCTAGGACCTTCCTGGGGATTGCAGTTGCAGCAATATTGATGCGAGATTTGGCAGGGTTCTGAGCACGGTGAAGTTTCTTTGGGCACGACTGGACCTTTGAGCAGACAAGGGAGTGATCAGTGTCACAATCGGCACTGTGAAAAGATCTTGTGATGCGGATGTTATTGAGATAATCCCGTCATATGATAATAAGGTCCAACTGGTGCCAATGTTTGGATCTGGGGTACATCCACGAGAACCTGTGTTGCAACTTCACAGCAAAGAAGGTGTTTGTGATACAGAGATGATGGTAAGAACAAAGTTCCAACAGGCGCTGCCCATTTTTGTTGCACTTATCAACACCAAAGTGGCCCAAGCAGATGGGCCAAGACTCCTGATCCTTTCTCACCCTAGCATTAAAGTCTCCTAGAAGAAACAGGGCCTCATTCTTTGGGATGCGTTTGATAGTTTCATTGAGCTCACTGTAGAAAGCATCTTTGGCGTCCGAGGTAGAGGTCAAGCTTGGGGCATAAGCAGAAAGCAAGTTTGTGATGCCTTCATCGGTGTTAAGTCTCATGTGCATGAGGCGCTCTGATATAGTTGAGCCAGGCTCCGCTAACTGGAAAAGTTTGTTTCTTATAGCAAAACCAACACTCTGTTCCCTAGGTTCATCCTCGCCTTTACCATGCCAGAAGAATGTGTATTCCTTTTCTTTGAGGCTGCCAGAGCCAGCAAGATGGGTTTCCTGCAATGCCGCAATGTCAACATTAAGCCTTTCCAGCTCTCTGCTAATTATGGCAGTCTTGCGCAGGCCATCAGTGTTTCGTATGCCCTTGGTCAGGCTGGTCAGCATCGTTCACACATTCCAACTCCCAAAGGTGAGAGTTGGCCTTTTTCTGGTAGATCCTTTCTTCTTGGGTGAAGTAGTCACAGTCCACTTGTCAGTCTGTTTCCAGGCTTCAGTTCTGCTCACCCCAGCAGAACAGGCGGACGGTGGCGGGAAGCACCTTATTGACTGGGGGCTGCCCAGTTTAAGCGGGTGGTAGCTATCCAATGGGGCTAAACAGCCCCTCCCACTGTCAGGAGTGGCCCCAGGCATCAGGCCATATGCCAATTTAGCCATGATTTTTAACCGGTAACTATACACTCCTCGGTTTGATTTCGTGTCAGGCAGAGCCAAGCGACACACTGAAGTTGCATTTCCAGGCGCTAGCCAGGGCAGTGTATGAGGAGAGACTGGTTCGCCCATCTCCCAGAATCCCCCTCTCGGTCTTGCTGGTAGGGTCCAAAGGAAAGGTGTAACCAATACGTTTGGAACCAGGTCGACTGCAGGAGTTGCCAGTAACTGAAGTAACATCAGACTGCCTCACGGGGCTCCACTCCGGGTTTTTCGGTAGGGGTTTGCTCCCTTAGCCTTTGACTATCCCTATAGGCAATAGGAACCATATCCATGGTCGAGGGAGGCTAAGGGTGTACTAACACTTGCCCAAGGTGTCCACCCAGGCTAGTGGAGGGAAGGAGGTGCCTTACATCTCCATTCTAGACCAGTTCCAAGCAATATTAACTTTATAGATTCTGTGTCTTTCCATTTAGAATTATAGGATGATTATGCTCAGCTTCCCCCCAGCAACAATGAAGCCAATCTTGGTTTAATGAATTGATTAATAAAAGGAAAACTCATTCCAGAAATATGGTCATATTGAAATATTTGTGATGTTATAAACAATTTAGGTGTGAATATTTTGGTTGTTGGTGTTGCATTTTTGGTAACAAGATAAATATTAATATTCAACCTGTATTTGTGAGCCACAAACTCAATGATGCATGAAAGCTGCAAGAGGAAAAAACACTGATTATAAATCAGCAACAAGTGGTATATACACTGTGTGCACAATTATTAGGCAAGTGAGTACTCTGACCCTACCATTATTTCTATGCATATTTTCCAACCCCGAGCTATATACACATGAATTCTAATTGGGTTTAAGCATTCTTAAGTGGTATTTATTTGTGTAGTGAGGGAGGGTGTGGCCTAAAGTCATTAACACCCTATATTAAAGTGTGAATAATTATTAGGCAGCTTCTTTATCTCAGGCAAAATGGGCCAAAAATGAGATTTAACAGACACTGAAAAGACAGAAATTATAAAATACCTATCAGAGGGATGCAGCACTCTTGAAATAGCTAAGGTATTGAAATGTGACAACAGAACAATCAAATGTTTTGTTGCAAGTACAACCCTGATTCCAAAAAAGTTGGGACAAAGTACAAATTGTAAATAAAAACAGAATGCAATGATGTGGAAGTTTCAAAATTCCATATTTTATTCAGAATAGAACATAGATGACATACGTATCAAATGTTTAAACTGAGAAAATGTATCATTTAAAGATAAAAATTAGGTGATTTTAAATTTCATGACAACAACACATCTCAAAAAAGTTGGGACAAGGCCATGTTTACCACTATGAGACATCCCCTTTTCTCTTTACAACAGTCTATAAACGTCTGGGGACTGAGGAGACAAGTTGCTCAAATTTAGGGATAGGAATGTTAACCCATTCTTGTCTAATGTAGGATTCTAGTTGTTCAACTGTCTTAGGTCTTTTTTGTCGTATCTTCCGTTTTATGATGCACCAAATGTTTTCTATGGGTGAAGATCTGGGCTGCAGGCTGGCCAGTTCAGTACCTGGACCCTTCTTCTACACAGCCATGATGCTGTAATTGATGCAGTATGTGGTTTGGCATTGTCATGTTGGAAAATGCAAGGTCTTCCCTGAAAGAGACGTCATCTGGATGGGAGCATACAGTATGTTGCTCTAGAACCTGGATATACCTTTCAGCATTGATGGTGTCTTTCCAGATGTGTAAGCTGCCCATGCCACATGCACTAATGCAACCCCATACCATCAGAGATGCAGGCTTCTGAACTGAGTGCTGATAACAACTTGGGTCGTCCTTCTCTTCTTTAGTCCGAATGACACGGCATCCCTGATTTCCATAAAGAACTTCAAATTTTGATTCGTCTGAACACAGAACAGTTTACCACTTTGCCACAGTCCATTTTAAATGAGCCTTGGGCCAGAGAAGACGTCTGCTCTTCTGGATCATGTTTAGATACTGCTTCTTCTTTGAACTATAGAGTTTTAGCTGGCAACGATGGATGGCACGGTGAATTGTGTTCACAGATAATGTTCTGTAGAAATATTCCTGAGCCCATTTTGTGATTTCCAATACAGAAGCATGCCTGTATGTGATGCAGTGCCGTCTAAGGGCCCGAAGATCACGGGCACCCAGTATGGTTTTCTGGCCTTGACCCTTACGCACAGAGATTCTTCCAGATTCTCTGAATCTTTTGATGATATTACGCACTGTAGATGATGATATGTTCAAACTCTTTGCAATTTTACACTGTCAAACTCCTTTCTGATATTGCTCCACTATTTGTCGGTGCAGAATGAGGGGGATTGGTGATCCTCTTCCCATCTTTACTTCTGAGAGCCGTTGCCACTCCAAGATGCTCTTTTTATACCCAGTCATGTTAATGACCTATTGCCAATTGACCTAATGAGTTGCAATTTGGTCCTCCAGCTGTTCCTTTTTTGTACCTTTAACTTTTCCAGCCTCTTATTGCCCCTGTCCCAACTTTTTTGAGATGTGTTGCTGTCATGAAATTTCAAATGAGCCAATTTTTGGCATGAAATTTCAAAATGTCTCACTTTCGACATTTGATATGTTGTCTACCGTATGTTCTATTGTGAATACAATATCAGTTTTTGAGATTTGTCAATTATTGCATTCCATTTTTATTTACAATTTGTACTTTGTCCCAACTTTTTTGGAATCAGGGTTGTAGTCAACAGGGTTCAAAAAATGAGTGGAGAAGAAAAAATGCAAATTAACCACAAGACTTGAGAAGGATTAAACATGAAGCTACCAGAAACCCTCCAGTGCCACCATATTCCATAACTGCAACCTACCTGAAGTGTCCAGAAGTATAAGGTGTTTGGTGTTCAGAGACATGGCCAAGGTAAGGAAGGCTGAAACATGACCACCACTAAACAAGACTCACAAGTTGAAATGTCAAGATTGGGCCAAGAAATATCTGAAGACAGATTTTTCAAAGGTTTTATGGGCCGATGAAATGAGAGTGACTCTTGATGGACCAGATGGATGGGCCCGTGGCTGGATAACTAATGGACACACAGCACCACTTTGACTCAAATGCCAGCAAGGTGGAGGAGGGGTACTGCTATGGGCTGCTATTATTAAGGATGAGCTAGTTGGACCATTTGGGGTTGAAGATGGACTTAAAATCAACTCCCAAACCTACTGCCAGTTTCTGGAAGATACATTCTTCAAGCAGTGATACAGGAAGAAGTCTGCATCATTCAAGAAGGCCATGATTTTTATGCAGGACAATGCACCATCACATGTATCCAAGTACTCCATTGCTTGGCTAGCAATCAAAGGCCTTAAAGATGACAGAGTAATGGCATGGCCCCCTTTCTCAACTGACTTAAACCCTATTGAGAACTTGTGGGCCCTTCTTACACATGAGATTTACAGTGAGGGAAGACAGTACACCACTCTGAACAGCATTTGGGAGGTTGTGGTTGCTGCTGCACAAAAGGTTGATCATCAACAAATCAAAAAACAAACAGACTCCATGGATGGAAGTCTCATGGCAGTTATTGAAAAGAAAGGTGGCTATGTTGGTCACTGAATGTTTTTGAAATGCCAAAAGTGTTTATTTGTTAATTCTGAGTTATTTGTTACACTTACTGTAAAAATTAAATTAAACAAGTGAGATGGGAATTTTAGCTTTTCATTTAGTTGCATAATAATTCTGCACACTAAATGTTGCCTAATAATTATGCACACTGAGAAAGCCTAAATTCACTTTTTCTTTGTTAAACATTTGGGTTTAAGGTTTATTAACAATTTGGATTGACTGAGAGCACTGCATTTGTTCAACAATAAAATTACTCCTCAGGAACACAACTTGCCTAATAATTGTGCACACAGTGTAGTTTCAAATGTGACTCTTGTGATGAGAGTTATATAGGTTACACCTGTAAACACTTGCATCTGTGGCAGTGGGGACATGGTCAAGTATCAGTTTGTGAATGGAGGGAGGGGTCAGGGAAGGTGAGTGGCAAAGTCAATGCACCTGTTGTCAATTAATGTTGTGTGTGTGTTTGTTGCAGTGACAGCAGGGGGTAGAAAAGGAGGGAGAGACTGAAGAGAAGAGAGCTCTCCTGACCAGAACACTTGTGTGTGTGTGTCTGAGTATTGAGTGAGCGAATGAATGAAGCTGAAAAGCGACAATCATAAAGTGTGTGTGAACATCATTTCCCACCTCCCATGCTTCAGTACTCCACCCATGTCAGGGCTTACTACAGTGATGCTGAAAGCCGGGATACTGAAGGGAACCACCCATGGAGTCCTCCCCATTCAAGGACCTCATCCATGCCCTCACTACCACTCAACAAAACCAGCATCAAGCACTGATCGCCCTCTGAAAGGAACAGGAACAATGCTTTGAAGCCTTGGTGCTGGCCCAGCAGGAAGGTCGCCAGGCATTCCAGCACCTACTCACGTCAGTGGGGTCTTCAACTGCCACTGCAGCGGACCCTCCCCACATCACCCTTATGAAGATGGGACTGCACGATGATCCAGAGGCCTTCATTGCTCTCTTCGAGCAAGCGGCCGAATCAAGTGGGTTGCTGGTCAAGCAGCGTGCAGTGCTCCTTCTTCCACTACTGACCAGTGAGGTGCAACTCGCTGTGCAGCAGCTCCCCGCCAACAGTCAGCTTGTATATGCAGACTTGAAGCGAGCCATCCTGCAGCATGTTAGCCTCTCCCTGGAACAACACCATCAGCGCTTCCTGATGCTAACATTGGAGGAGGTTGGCCAGCCGTTTGCATTCAGCCAACAGCTCCAGGACGCCTGCCGGCGGTGGCTGAGGACAGGTGACCACAACACCAAGGAACTCAATGACCTGGTGAGAGTGGAACAGTGCATCACGCAAGTTCAAGACGGAATGGCAGAGCGGGTCCAGTGTCATCGCTCGGCGTCATGGGAACAAGTCATCACATTGACAGAGGACCATCTGGCAACGGTTCTGATGGAAGGTGGACGTGTTGCCTCTTTTCTTTTGCTCTTTCCTTCCCCACTCTCTTCTTCCCTTCCCCAACCTGTTCCCCCACCACGGAAGTGGGGGTCAGCTTCTCCCCAGCTGGCCTGTTGCACCTGCGGTGTCCTCCTGTCTTCCCCTTCCATGTCTGTGTCTTCTCAGGTGAGTGACGCTTATAACACCAGTGCAGAGGGGAAGCCTGGGCTAGTGTGTTGGCACTGGGGGTAGCTGGGACATCTCCAAAATCAATGCTCCGCAATGGAGGTGGTAGTGGTGATCTGGATCTCTGACATGCCAGAGACCGCCCCTGATCAGACCGGGGCGTATCACACATTGGTAGATTCTGGCTGTAATCAGACCTCAATCCACCAAAGCCTGGTGAGGTGAGGCATTGGGGAGAGCACAAATGGTGAAGGTTCTGAGTGTGCATGGGGATATTCACAACTACCCAGCAGTGTCCATTCACATTCTATTCCAGGGAGAAAAGCATAGAATAAAGGCGGTGGTTAATCCTTGTCTCACCCACTCTCTGATTTTGGGGACTGACTGGCCAGGATTCAAAGGATTGATGGAACACATAGTAGGGGGTGGGTCCTGCATTAGTACATCACGGGGAGATTCCTGTGAGACAGTGACTGGGGAAATTGTCACAGAGCCATCAACATCAGCACCGCATCAGGGTGATACGAGGAGTGAGGAACAGCTTGCTCCTCCTCCCTCTCTTGGGGATTCCCTTGAGGATTTCCCATTAGAGCAGTCATGAGATGAGACTCTGTGTCATGCATTTGACCAAGTGAGAGTAATAAATGGTCAAACTCTCCAGCTAAATGCAGCACCTGCCTTCCCATATTTCACTATTATTAAAGGATAGGTTGTACCAAGTGACACAGGACACTCAAACTGGTGAACAGTTAACCCAATTGTTAATCCCTAAGAGCTGTAGAGAACTCATGTTCCATGCGCTCACTTTAATACCACTTAGGGAAGAATAAGACACTAGCCCAAATAATGGCTCAGCTCTATTGGCCAGGATTCGCGGGATGTCCATCAGTGGTATGCAGCATGCTATGAATGCCAGTTAGTAAATCCCACAGCCACTCCAAAAGTGCCTTTGTGCCCTCTCCCTCTAATCAAGACCCCCTTTGAGAGAATTGGTATGGATCTCGTCAGGCCATTAGATCAGTCATCATGTGGATATTGCTTTATTTTAGTTGGAATGGACTATGCAACGCGATATCCGGAAGCAGTGGCTCTCTGTAATATTTCTGCATGCAGTATTGTAGAGGCGCTCTCCCATGTTATCTCCCTGGTCGGGATTCTGAAAGAAATTCTGACCGAACAAGGCACTATGTTTATGTCACACACACACTACGTGAGTTGTACGAGTTGTTGGGAATTAAATCTATCTGCACCAGCATTTATCACCCACAAACGGATGGTTTGGTAGAGCGCTTTAACCAAACCCTCAAAAATTTAATTCAGAAATTTGTAAGTGAGGATGCACGTAATTGGGATAAATGGCTTGAGCCCTGTTATTTGCAGTACAAAAGGTCCCCTAAGCAGTGTTGCCAGATACTCCTGACGTTTTCCAGCCCAAAATATGTTCAAAACCCGCCAAAATGCACTTGAAACCCCCCAACTGGGCGGAGAACCGCGCAATCTGGCAACACTGCCCCTAAGCCTCCACGGGATTTTCCCTGTTTTAATTATTGTATGGGCAAAAGCTGTGCAACATTTTAGACATCTCATCTCATTATCTCTAGCCGCTTTATCCTTCTACAGGGTCGCAGGCAAGCTGGAGCCTATCCCAGCTGACTACGGGCGAAAGGCGGGGTACACCCTGGACAAGTCGCCAGGTCATCACAGGGCTGACACATGCTGTGAGAAAATTGGGAGGAGGGACCTTCACCTAGAAAAACAAAATTCAATATGTTCTCGATCTGCACGCAAAGGTCCACAACCTTATACACTTAACCCAGGAGAATTTGCGGCAGGCACAAGAGCATTAAGCTTGGCTGTATGGCAGGGGAGCGTGCCTTAGGGAATTCATGCCGGGAGACAAAGTACTCGTGTTACTGCCCAAGTTGAGCTCCAAATTAGTTGGCAAGTGGCAAGGACCCTTTGAGGTCACACGGCGAATCAGATAGGGGTGGGGCTCTCCAAATATACCACCTCAACCTATTAATACGTTGGAATGAGGGGGTCCCTGTGACATTGGCATTGGTAGTTCTGGAGAAGGCGGAGCTATGAAAAAACAACTAAAGCGAACACTCAAACTGCTCCAGTCCCTTGTGGAGACCACCTCTCACTGGCTCAACTCACAGAGGTTGCCAGGTTGCAAGAGGAATTTTCCAATGTGTTCTTGCCACTTCCCGGCTGCACCCACCTCATAGAGCACCACACTGAAATGGCCCTGGGAGTGGTGGTGTGTAGCAGCCCTTACTGCTTACCTTAACACACAAAAAAGGTGGTTTGGGTTGAACTCTAGGCCATGTTCGACATGGGCATAATCGAGGAGTCACACAGTGAGTGGAGCAGCCTGGTGGTCCTGGTATCCAAGACCGACGGGATGGTCCAGTTCTGTATAGATCACAGAAAAGTCAACACGGTATCTAGATTCAATAAATACAGTGGTGCTTGAAAGTTTGTGAACCCTTTAGAATTTTCTATATATCTGCATAAATATGACCTAAAACATCATTAGATTTTCACACAAGTCCTAAAAGTAGAGAAAGAGAAACCAGTTAAACAAATGAGACCAAAATATTATACTTGGTCATTTATTTATTGAGGGAAATGATCCAATATTACATATCTGTGAGTGGCAAAAGTATGTGAACCTTTGCTTTCAGTATCTGGTGTGACTGCCTGGTGCAGCAATAACTGCAACTAAATGTTTCCAGTAACTGTTGATCAGTCCTGCACTCTGGCTTGAAATAATTTTAGCCCATTCCTCCATACAGAACAGCTTCAACTCTGGGATGTTGGTGGGTTTCCTCACATGAACTGCTCACTTCAGGTCCTTCCACAACATTTCGATTGGATTAAGGTCAGGACTTTGACTTGGCCATTCCAAAACATTAACTTTATTCTTCCTTAACCATTTTTTGGTAGAACAACTTGTGTCCTTAGGGTTGCTGTCTTGCTGCATGAGCCACCTTCTCTTGAGATTCAGTTCATGGACAGATGTCCTGACATTTTCCTTTAGAATTCACAGGTATAATTCAAAATTCACTGTTCCATCAATGATGGCAAGCCATCCTGGCCCAGATGCAGCAAAACAGGCCCAAACCATGATACTACCACCACCATGTTTCATAGATGGGATAAGGTTCTTATGCTGGAATGCAGTGTTTTCTTTCCTCCAAACATAATGCTTCTCATTGAAACCAAAAAGTTCTATTTTGGTCTCAGCCATCCAAAAAACATTTTCCCAATAGCCTTCTGGCTTGTCCATGTGATCTTTAGCAAACTGCAGATGAGCAGCAATGTTCTTTTTGGAGAGCAGTGGCTTTCTCCTTGCAACCCTGCCATGCACACCATTATTGTTCAGTCTTCTCCTGATGGTGGACTCATGAACATTAACATTAACCAATGTGAGAGTGGCCTTCAGTTGCTTAAAAGTTACCCTGGGGTCCTTTGTGATCTCGCCTACTATTACATGCCTTGCTTTTGGATTGATCTTTGTTGGTCAACCACTTCTGGGGAGGGTAACAATGGTCTTAAATTTCCTCCATTTGTACACAATCTGTCTGACTGTGGATTGGTGGAGTCCAAACTGTTTAGAGATGGTTTTGTAACCTTTTCCAGCCTGATGAGCATCAACAACGCTTTTTCTGAGGTCCTCAGAAATCTCCTTTGTTCGTGCCATGATACACTTCCACAAACATGTGTTGTGAAGATCAGACTTTGATAGATCTCTGTTCTTTAAATAAAACAGGGTGCCCACTCACACCTGATTGTCATCCCATTGATTGAAAACACCTGACTCTAATTTCACCTTCAAATCAACTGCTAATCCTGGAGGTTCACATACTTTTGCCACTCACAGGTATGTAATATTGGATCATTTTCCTCAATAAATAAATGACTAAGGATAATATTTTTGTCTCATTTGTTGAACTGGGTTCTCTTTATCTACTTTTAGGACTTGTGTGAAAATCTGATGATATTTTAGGTCATATTTATGCAGAAATATAGAAAATTCTAAAGGGTTCACAACCTTTCAAGCACCACTGTACCCAATGCCTTGTAATGCCTGTGTGGGGGGCCACTCTTACACTCCCTTGACTTCTCTCTCCCCTTTATTTTGCAGATGGACACATCAGACAGGGGGCTGTTTTGTCCCAGGAGGTGGAAGGCGAGGTATGTCCAATGCTGTACATCAGCCATAAACTCTCGATGCATGAGAGTAAGTACAGCACCATTGAGAAAGAGTGCCTAGCCATCAAGTGGGTGGTCCTCATCCTCCAATACTACCTGCTGGGGTGCCCTTTTACCCTCTGTTCGGACCACGCATCCCTCCAGTGGCTCCAGTGCATGAAATATGCCACTCGTCTCGTCTCGTCTCGTCTCGTCTTCTTCCGCTTATCCAGGACCGGGTCGCGGAGGCAGCAGTCTAAGCATGGAAGCCCAAACTTCCCTTTCCCCAGACACCTCGGCCAGCTCCTCGGGAAGAACACCGAGGCGTTCCCAGGCCAGCCGAGAGACATAGTCCCTCCAGCGTGTCCTGGGTCTTCCCCGGGGCCTCCTCCCGGGGGGACATGCCTGGAACACCTCCCCAGGGAGGCGTCCAGGAGGCATCCGAAAAAGATGCCCGAGCCACCTCAGCTGGTTCCTCTCGATGTGGAGGAGCAGCGGCTCTACTCCGAGCTCCTCCCGAGTGACTGTGCTTCTCACCCTATCTCTAAGGGAGCGCCCAGCCACCCTGCGAAGGAAACTCATTTCAGCCGCTTGTATCCGCGATCTTGTTCTTTCTGTCATTACCCAAAGCTCATGACCATAGGTGAGAGTCGGAACGTAGATCGACCGGTAAATTGAGAGCTTCGCCTTTTGGCTCAGCTCCTTCTTCACCACGACGGACCGGTAAAGCGACCGCATCACTGCGGAGGCTGCACCGATCCGCCTGTCGATCTCACGCTCCATCCTTCCCTCACTCGTGAACAAGATCCCGAGATACTTAAACTCCTCCACTTGAGGCAGGACTTCTCCACCAACCTGGAGAGGGCAAGCCACCCTTTTCCGGTCGAGAACCATGGCCTCGGACTTGGAGGTGCTGATTCTCATCCCAGCCGCTTCACACTCGACTGCAAACCGCCCCAGTGCATGCTGAAGGTCCTGGTTTGAAGAAGCCAACAGGACAACATCATCCGCAAAAAGCAGAGATGAAATCCTGTGGTTCCCAAACAGGATTCCTTCCGGCCCCTGGCTGCGCCTAGAAATTCTGTCCATAAAAATTATGAACAGAACCGGTGACAAAGGGCAGCCCTGACGGAGTCCAACATGCACTGGGAACAGGTCTGACTTACTGCCGGCAATGCGAACCAGACTCCTGCTCCGTTCGTACAGGGACCGGACAGCCCTTAGCAAAGAGCCCCGAACCCCATACTCCCGAAGCACCCCCCACAGAATACCACGGGGGACACGGTCGAATGCCTTCTCCAGATCCACAAAGCACATGTGGACTGGTTGGGCAAACTCCCATGAACCCTCGAGCACCCTATGAAGGGTATAGAGCTGGTCCAGTGTTCCGCGACCAGGACGAAAACCGCATTGTTCCTCCTGGATCCGAGGTTCGACTATCGGTCGAATTCTCCTCTCCAGTACCCTGGAGTAAACTTTCCCTGGGAGGCTGAGAAGTGTGATTCCCCTATAATTGGAGCACACTCTCCGGTCCCCTTTCTTAAAAAGAGGGACCACCACCCCAGTCTGCCACTCCAGAGGCACTGTCCCCGACCGCCACGCGATGTTGCAGAGGCGTGTCAACCAAGACAGCCCCACAACATCCAGAGACTTGAGATACTCAGGGCGGATCTCATCCACCCCCGGTGCCTTGCCACCGAGGAGCTTGCAAACCACCTCAGTGACTTCGGCTTGGGTAATGGACGAGTCCACCTCTGAGTCATCAGCCTCAGTCTCCTCAGTGGAAGACATGACGGTGGGATTGAGGAGATCCTCAAAGTATTCCTTCCACCGCCCGACAATGTCCCCAGTCGAGGTCAACAGCTCCCCACCCGCACTGTAAACAGTGTTGGCAGAGTACTGCTTCCCCCTCCTGAGGCGCTGGACGGTTTGCCAGAATTTCTTCGAGGCCGACCGATAGTCCTTCTCCATGGCCTCCCCGAACTCCTCCCAGTTCCGAGTTTTTGCCTCCGCAACTGCCCGAGCTGCAGCACGCCTGGCCTGCCGATACCCGTCGGCTGCCTCAGGAGTCCCGGAGGTCAACATGGCCCGATAGGACTCCTTCTTCAGCTTGACGGCATCCCTTACTTCCGGTGTCCACCACCGGGTTCGGGGATTGCCGCCACGACAGGCACCGGAGACCTTGCGGCCACAGCTCCGAACAGCTGCGTCCACAATGGAGGTAGAGAACATGGTCCACTCAGACTCAATGTCCCCCGCCTCCCTCGGAAGCTGGGAAAAGCTCTCCCGGAGGTGGGAGTTAAAGACCTCCCCAACAGAGTGCTCGGCCAGACGTTCCCAGCAGACCCTCACCATACGTTTGGGCCTGCCAGGTCTGTCCAGCTTCCTCCTCCGCCAGCGGATCCAACTCACCACCAGGTGGTGATCAGTTGACAACTCAGCCCCTCTCTTCACCCGAGTGTCCAAGACATAGGGTCGGAGATCAGATGACACGACTACAAAGTCGATCATCGACCTCCGACCTAAGGTGTCCTGGTGCCACGTGCACTTATGGACACCCCTATGCTCGAACATGGTGTTCGTTATGGACAAACTGTGACTAGCACAGAAGTCCAATAACAAAACACCACTCGGGTTCAGATCGGGGAGGCCGTTCCTCCCAACCACGCCCCTCCAGGTGTCACTGTCATCGCCCACGTGAGCATTGAAGTCCCCCAGTAGCACAATGGAGTCCCCAGTCTGAGCACCCCTCAGTACCTCTCCCAGGGACTCCAAGAAGGCCGGATACTCTATACTGCTATTTGGCCCGTAGGCACAAACAACAGCAAGAGCCCTCTCCCCAATCCGAAGGCGCAGAGAGGCGACCCTCTCGTTCACTGGGGTAAACTCCAACACATGGCGGCTGAGCTGGGGAGCTATAAGGAAGCCCACACCAGCCCGCCGCCGCTCACCATGGGCGACTCCAGAGAAGTGGAAAGTCCAGCCCCTCTCGAGGAGCTGGGTTCCAGAGCCCAAGCTGTGCGTGGAGGTGAGCCCGACTATCTCTAGCCGGTACCTCTCAACCTCCCGCACAAGCTCAGGCTCCTTCCCCCCCAGCGAAGTGACATTCCATGTCCCAACAGCCAGCCGCTGTGTCCGGGGGTCAGGTCGTCGAGGCCCCTGCCTTCGACTGCCACCCAATCCACACTGCACCAAACCCCTACTGCTACCTCTGTGGGTGGTGAACCCACAGGAGGTCGGGCCCACGTCGCCTCTTCGGGCTGAGCCCGGCCGGGCCCCATGGGCAAAGGCCCGACCACCAAGCGCTCGCATACGAGCCCCAACCCCGGGCCTGGCTCCAGGGTGGGGCCCCGGCTGCGTCCTACCGGGCGACGTCACGGTCCTGGATTTTTTCTCCATAGGGGTTTTTTGGTGAACTGCTCTTGGTCTGGCCTGTCACCTAGGACCTGTCTGCCTTGGGAAACCCTAACAGGGGCATAATGCCCCCGACAACATAGCTCCTAGGATCATTCAAGCACACAAACCCCTCCACCACAATAAGGTGGCAGTTCTAGGAGGGGGAAATATGCCACTGCGCAGATAATCCATTGGTATATTGCCCTCCAGCCTTTTAAATTCGAGGTAGTCCACAGGCCAGGGGTGCAGATGGTGATGGTAGTAGCAGACTTCCTGTCCCGTTGGGGGGGGAGTCCACTGCAGGCTGGATGGCTACCCGGCCTAAGTTAGGAGGTGGGGGTATGTGGCAGTGGGGTTGTGGCCAAGAATCAGTTTGTGAAATGGAGGGCAGGGTGAAGCTGAACAAATGAAGCTGTAAAGTGACAATCATAAAAGTAGTGTGTGTGAACATCATTTCCCACCTGCCGTGCTTCAGTACTCCACCCACATCAGGGCTTACTACAGTATCAAATGGCCCTTTTCCACTACCCTTTTTCAGCTCACTTCAGCTCACTTCAGCTCACTTCAGCCCGACACGGCTCGCGTTTCGACTACCAAAGAACAGCACGACTCGGCTCGCTTCAGCCCTGCTTAGCCCCTAAAACTCGCACGGTTTTGGAGTGGGGCTGAAGCGAGCCAAAGCGAGCCAAGTGAGGCTGAGGGCGTGAGCAGACACTCCCCTGTGCACTGATTGGTGAGGAGGAGTGTCCTCACATGCCCACACATGCCCCGCGAGCACGCTGGGATCTGTAAACACCGTAAACCCGGAAGAATAATAATTACGAATTACGAGAATTTCTGAAGCCTTATGCGCCTCGCCTCATCTATACGCTCTTGCCAGTATCTGTTGGCGTTGTCGGTAACAATAAGCCACAGCACCAAGACCAGCAACACTAACGACTCCAAGTCCTCCATGTTTATTGTTTACTATCCGGGTCGTGAGACTACCGCTTAAAAGCTCACTGATGTCACTGTTTGCGCTGCTTAACGACATCACGTGACGTCCACCCACTTTCGTTAACTCCACCCAATGTGTCCACCCACTTCCAGCCAGCACGGTTCAGCGCGGTTGTAGTCGAAATGCAACTTCAACAGCCCTGCTCAGCTCGACTCAGCCCAACTCAGCACGGCACGGCTCAGCCCGACTCAGCCGCGTTTGTAGTGGAAAAGCGGCAAAAGAGCACAAAGGCATGTCTTCAAGCATTGGTAAACACTATAGGCTGGCACATAGTATTGCACCTAAAGACATTAACAAGAACTTTGTTGTCTTAAGAAAGCGTCAGGGTAAATTTGACTGCTTATTGTACAAAATGCTCTACATTAGAGAAAGAGGACCAACTCTTAATGTGCAATCGGATTCCCTACAGGCCAAACTTTTTGTTTCACATTATTCTAATCTATTTATAATCCTTTCTGTTTTGACATTAACTTTGCTTATGAACACTTGCTTGATAATTGTATCCGAGCAACACTGCAACATAGCACTTTTTTCCTTAATTTATAGTACACTTTTTTTTTATTTTTACTTATAAATTTTTGTTATTCTTGTGAGAAGATAGTGGTTATGTGTGGCTGGACACTGCTAGCATGGCTATAATAGTGTTTAATAGGTGGAAAAATACTTCAACAATCTCACACATAAGCTGTTAGCTTGTAAAAAAATGCTTCTTTTTGCACTCACCATTTTCCAGTGATGTTCAATATAATATTAATGAAAATGTAGAATTAGTGGAGAAAGCAAAAGTTGGACACAAAATTCCAAAATGCTATGCAGCTATATGATGCAGAGTTGAGTTGCAGCAGAGACTTGACTTGGCTAGTCAGTGAGCTATGAGATGATTAGCCTGAAGGTTGAAGCTTTGAAAGTTTGATCTGTTTAACCTTCATCCTACCAAGTGGGGTCCATCTGGACCCCGCACCTATATGTTTGTTTGCCATTTTAAAAATATGTGACATACTGCCTCACCGTTTTATGAATTTATCGGAATTTATGTCTTAATTAAAACACTAAAGCGCCGGAAGATCAGCTTTTTGCATTGTGAAGGTATAATTAATTTGTTACTGGGGTCCAACCGGACCCCAGAGTAAAGTTTATCTGTCTTTCATTTTATAATTGAATAGCACACTGAAAGTTAACCTCTTTTATTTCTTTTATGTTCCATAATGAAACTATCAAGGCATTCCTTATTGGGGTCCGTGTGGACCCCACTGCTGCAATAAGCACAGGCTGCAAAAAAAAAGCCCTAAATTATTTTACAATTACTTTTTTGTTTTAAATTCTGTAAGAAAAGACCTAAGTTGTAATCCAGAATGTTTTACAGCTGCATGAGCTGCAAAAATCATGTATATAATGCCAATTTTTTTTGTGGCGCTATAATTTGCTACATGTATGCTAGTTATTGCAATATTATTGCAATGTTATTGCATTTATAATACATCATTGATATTCAGCCATAGTGGATTTTGTTCTTCAATAAAGTTATGTTTGTTTGCTGCATTGAATTGGTTCTTACTGCATTGATTTCAAGGTATTCCCTCCTGGGGTCCATACGGACCCCGCCTGGTAGTTTGTGTATGTAAAATTGGCTGGTAGGATGAAGGTTAAGTGTGTTCTTTATGCCTTGGGCCCTTTAGTGTATTGCTGTTATTAATACAAGATGTTCTGAACAAAACTTATCTGGTGATTTTGTCTTTATAAGCTTTAATTTTAAAGAAAAGTATTGGGGTCCAAACGGACCCCACATGGTAAGATTAAGGTGTAAAATAGCATGGTAGGATGAGGGTTAAGCAGAGTCCAAAGGACTAATGCACTGCTGCACGGTCTCTTTAGGTAGAGATGGAGCAAGGGCTGATGTGCACTCAGCAGGTAGTCAAATGGCATTGTGGACAATGTAGGGTACTGCTAACCAAAGTAAAAATCGATTTATTCATGAAAAAAAGAATTTAATTCCAAAATAAATCTTGGCTGCCACTGCAGATCACATGGCAACTCTCAATATCAATATACAAGTCCCTCAGGGTGGATTTTTCTTTCGAGAGCATCAATAAAATCTGCAAACCCTAGCCCCTCAGTACAGTACAGTGCAGTTAGTTTTTATTATGGATCAACAACTAGAAAAAGCAGGTGAATATAATCACTGTAAGCCATAATACCCCACTATTCTTGTTCAGAGTTGAGGTTGGCAGGCTTTGTGCTTCCACTGAATCAGATTTAGTCAAGTGGAAAATTAAACAAAGATGGGTTGGGCTGCAGATTGCAGATGCTATCAGGCAACATTTTGGCTTTCACAAGAAGAGGGAATCAAATTTTCATTTACCCTGTTGGCAATTTCCATTAAAGAGCTCTTTTCTTTGTGTTCAGCAGGTGCATTTTAGTGTACCTGCTGAACACAATTCTTCTGTCAACTTATTAAAACATTAACCTCTTAATAGTGGCATGGCATGCACAGTGGATGCCACAAGAACAGCACCATAATCTTTGGTATGATACACAAGACATGTCAATAGTTGCCACCATCTTGTTGGAGAGATCTACTATCTTTCTAAGCTGACAATAGTGTAAATGTGTAAAATGTGAAGACTGACAATGTGTCTGTTTTCATTTTCTAAGGAATTTCATGTTGGAATTAAGGCACCGGGGTTGCTGGTGATATCTATCGATCTATTATTTATTTATTTTTTAATTTGCTCTCACTTCCAAGATAAATGTCTTTAAAATTTGGTGGTATATGCAGTATGAAGATAGGTATAATTTACTAGTGTATAGGTGTAGTAAGAGCCAGCTTCACTGTAACATTTTTGCTTTGAGTTAAATTACTCAATGATGATTTTAAAATGATTCATAATTCCAACATAATATGATGCATATGTTTGCTTCTTTTATCAAATGCAAGTTTACCCAAATTCTCAGCAAGTACTGCACATTGTGACAGAGTCCTGAGTCCTACAAAGTGCCACAATTGCAATGCCACTCGAAAAAATGTTGAGTATATCAATATTAAGTGATTCAAAATAATAATTAAATATCCATTACATATAGGCAGAGAAGCACACACAGAACAATCACCCATGTAAGCACATTGAACTATTAGATTAGATTAGATTAGATTAGATTAGATTAGATTAGATTAGATTAGATTAGATTAGATAAAACTTTATTGATCCCTTTGGGCGGGTTCCCTCAGGGAAATTAAGATTCCAGCAGCATCATTACAGATAAACAGGGAAAATAAATAGAGAAAACTTCTAGATAAATTAAAATAAATTAAGTATTTACATATACAAATATAAAAAGAATAAGATATGGAGAAGAGAGGAAGGGGGGAAGGAGGGGAAAAAAGTGGGAGGCGGCGGCAGGAGAGATATTGCACTTTATATTGCACATTATATTGCACATTGTCCAGTATTGCTTATTGTTAAGGCCCGGTCACACAGCGCTTTACGGCTTTATCACGGCCAAAACCCGTCCAAAAGTGCTCTCCCGTGAAGCAGACGATGTTGTTCGTGTTGATGTCGAAGTTAAGACGTGTTACAGTCGATATACAGACGTGACAGGACGCAGGGGAAAATCGGAACGGCGTCGGACGCGGCAAAAAGTTTTGGACTGCTCAAAACTTTAGACCGCGGACAACCACGGCCGGCACACGTGGTAAAGACGTGCAACACAGGTGAAAAACACGTGATAATCAGTGTCCCGGCCGTTATTAAAACTTGGGGAGACGTGGTAAGACGCGAAAGTTTGGCGGTCTATCACGGGCAGAGCACGGTCATCGGACGGGTGTTACGCGTTGGTATCACGGGATATAGCGTGTGTTTAGCGGCTTATCACTGAGAAATGGATTTTTCCGCGTACATAGCTCTGTCTAAGCCCGTTAAACGACGTCTCAAACAAGTTCTAAATTCGATTGATCACTGTCTAATCACTTCTGCATCACTTCTGATTTGCGGCATGTAAATACCGTAATTTTCTGAGACCTCGGCACTTGCAGTCTAGATGTCAAGGGGTGAACATGAACCCTCAACGCTGTGATGTCCTCATCTTAATGCTCCAGCACCAACAGAACCAACTGATACAGGCTCAACATATCCTACCGCTTTTATATGCGCAGCAAGCCGCTCTTCCAACGACGCTGAGCCGCGGTTACCCGTGATTTGGCAGTGCTGCAGCAGTGAAACAGCCGCCGACGGCCATACCCCGTACAAAGCACGGCAAAGCCAAAATTGACCAAAAATTACCACTTACGACCACGTCCACCAGATTTTTGTATCTTTTTGTACGTGATATAGACGCGGAGTGCTGTGTGACCGGGCCTTTAGGATAGGCTACTGCTCCTTCCCGTCCTCTGTCCTCCTGTTACCCCTCCTCCCCCCCAGAGAGGAGTTGTACAGTCTGATGGCGTGAGGGACAAAGGAGTTTTTAAGTCTGTTCGTCCTGCACTTTGGAAGGAGCATTCTGTCACTGAACAGGCTCCTCTGGTTGCTGATGACGGTGTGCAGAGGGTGACTGGCATCATCCATGATGTTCAATAGTTTGTCCATAGACCTCTTCTCTGCCACCGTCAGCAGAGAGTCCAGCTTCATGCTGACCACAGAGCCGGCCTGCCTGATCAGTTTGTCCAGCCTGGATGTGTCCTTCTTGGACGTGCTGCCCCCCCAGCACACCACGGTGTAAAACAGGACACTGGTGACCACAGACTGACAGAACATCCAAAGGAGTTTCCTGCAGATGTTAAAGGACCGCAGCCTCCTAAGGAAGTATAGCCTGCTCTGTCCCTTCCTGTATAAGTGTTTCGTGTTGCAAGTCCAGTCCAGCTTGCTGTCCAGCCACAGCCTGGGGTACTTGTAGGAATCCACAGCCTCCACCTTGACTCCCTCGATCAGAACTGGTCATGACCTTGGTCTGGACCTCCCAAAGTAAATGACCAGCTCCTTGGTCTTCGAGGTGTTGAGCTGCAGATGGTTCCTGTTGCACCACACAGCAAAGTCCCTCACCAGGCTCCTACACTCCTCCTTTCTGTTGTCACTGATACACCCGACAATGGCTGTGCCAACAGCAAACTTCTGAATGTGACACAGCTCCGAGTTGTAGCAGAGGTCCACGGTGTACAGGGTGAAGAGAAGAGGGGCCAGCACCGTGCCCTGGGGTGCTCCGGTGCTGCTAATCACAGTGTCAGAGATGATGTCCTTCAGCCTGACATACTGCGGCCTGTCAGTGAGGTAGCTGGAGATCCAGGTGACCAGGTAGGGGTCCACTCACATCCTGTTCAGTTTGTCCTGAAGCAATAGGGAAATGTGTTGAAGGCACATTTCATAAATCTGTTTTTTTCTTTGTTTTGTATTTCATTCTTGTTATATCATAGTAACCAGGATTATCCATCCATCCATTATCTGTAGCCACTTATCCTGTAGATGGTCGCAAGCAAGCTGGAGCCTGTCCCAGCTGACTATGGGTGAAAGGTGGGGTACACCCTCGACAAGTCACCAGGTCATCGCAGGGTTGTAACCTGGATTACTTATAATATAATAGATGGTTACTATGGTTTAACCATTATGCTATGATTAAAAAAAACAAATAAAGGAGGTTTCTGAGCAATGTATTGACTGCAATTTATCCTTATATAAATATAAGCATGAACTCACACATTAGTTAGTGCATCTTTTCTGTACTTCTGTTTTTTCTAAAATAGACATAGAATTGATGAATTATAGTTCCAGACAGGGCCGTCGACAGGGGGACAACCGGGTATTTTGTCCCGGGCCCAGGCATGAGGGGGGGCCCAGAACTGGTCCCTCATGAAGATGCCATTAATCATTCTGTTTCATTTCAAAATGTGTTGATTTGGGGGAGGAAAATGTGCTATATTTGCATTCAATGAATGATTTCTGGTTCTTTTGCCTTTATTGTCTTCGAAAATAGATTCAAGAACCCACCTACCACCCCTAATGCAGAAATGGTTTGGTCTTTGATTAAGGCGCCAAATACCACGGCACTATTCCATCATAACGCTTCGACAATAAGCGTGCAAGCCCGTTTGCCAACATGCACAAGTCAGGAGCAAAGAAAAGAAAAGAGAAAAAGAGATGAAGAAGCCAAGAGCCTCAGGGGCTCACTGCATAGATATTTTAGAAAAGATTCAGATGATGCAGCAGGTGGTGAAGGCAGTGGGGCAGCTGAGCCAGGTAAGACACAGATAACTTTTTTCCAGCCCCGTAATGTAACCCCAGCACACGCGACGCTCCATTCATAATTATAAAGTAGGGGATAGCAGGGTACACTGAGTGAACACTGAAATGCACAGGGCACTGAATTATTTCATAAACATATCAGTTTAATAACACTGTGTTGCTTATATCTCAATGAAGCAAAGAATAGCACATTGGCCCGCAATCATATCCAAATGTTTTAGGCACGCTTGCTGAGCTGCGCTGAGCTGGACTCCGGTTAGCTGAAAGCCCGTGGAACGCTGCCTCTTGTTAATTAAACCTTATTTTGTTGGAAATCATCCCGTGTAGATACGACGGTATGTGAAATTGCCAGCTAGATAGAGTTTAATGTAACGAATGGGCTATAAATGGGGTGTTTTGAGGTTAGTCTGTTGCAAAACATTAAACTTTCGCTTAGACTGGATACTCTTCAAACAATTCCCTTGCTCAAGTGAAAAATGATAGGCCTGTATGAAAAGCGCAATTAATGAAAGTAGCCCAATAAGCCCTAAATGAATAAAACAACCTCTGTTTTATTGTTGTTGCTTACACATTAAGATTTTGAAATCTTCTCGGTCCAGTTCTATATCCAGGGAACATTGTAATCCTTTTGGTTTATCCATAATAAACGTGTCAGCCCCCAGGTCAGATAGGCTAATGTTACGTGGTTGGGAGGGTGTAAATTTTTTTTGTAACATTCTAAATTGAGTACGGAAAGGACGTTTATGAAAAACAAGACAAAAAAATACACTGAAAAACTCACTGTACACATCACTAGTGGTGATGCTTCTATGTTCAGATTTTGGGAAAGCCATAACTCCGTTCTCATTGAGGCCCAGTTCCATCCCGTAAACAATCATTTTGGTTTATCAACTACCTGCGCTCAAACATGTCACAGGAGAGGCTCAATGGGCTGGCTATGCTCTCTATAGAGCGTGAACTTGCAAAGAAGCTGGACTTCAATGACCTTATTGACGACTTTGCCACAGCAAAAGTCTGGCACATTGCATTTCGCACCTGAATAGTTGCAGACTAAGGAAATGTTCAAACTGTAAATATATTGAAATGTTGAAATAAAATGGTTGACTGTTATAATGGGCTTGGAATACCTGTTATTTAAGGGTTGGAGTGAATGGAGACTGTGAAAAGAGGGGTTGGGTGTGGGTGGTTGCTGTGTGGCGATGTGCGTGCGCGCGTATGTGTGTGTGTGTGTGGGGGGGGGCACTCAGATTATTTGGGGGGGGGGGGGGGGCCCACTCAGATTATTTTGTCCCGGGCCCAGCCAAAGCTGTCAACGGCCCTGGTTCCAGACATCCATTTAGAGCAGAATTCCAAACAGGGGTTTTCAAACCCCAAGGGGTTTGTGTTAGCATTCGTGAAAATGTGATGGGGATGTCAATACTAAGCTAATTAAAAAAGAAATTAGTTAAAAGCATCAATACTCTAGCATGTTACTGCAACCTCAAAAATAAAAGCTAATAGAAGTTGATTGAATTATTCATGGTTCATGTTATAGTAGTGCTTCACATGTAAGAGCTCAGTGTAAGCTAGTTAAAATCATTCTTTGTGTTTAAAAGCATAATCTTTAACATTCCTTAAAATCACTTTGACTGGACAGCCACATTGTCAGTTAATGAAAATCACAAAAGGAGGAAGATCCAAGCTCAGGTTAGATAATAAAAGCTCCAAAGTGGGGAAACTTTCTGTAAGTACAGTGAGGAATATTTAATATTTGGATTTATGCTCATGGACAGTGGCAAGGCCAAACACTTTCCCAAGTGTGTGATATGTTTGAAGCAGCTTTCTCATGAAGGTAACCGAAGGACCAAGGACACTTTACCCAGGGCTGTTTTACAGAGTAATGGCACTACAGAAAAAGAAACAAATCTACCAATAGAATACATCACAAACAGTTGACACAGAAAACAAAATGACAATTTACGTGAGTATAAAAATAACAGACTAGCTCAAAGCATTGAAAAAGATAGAAAAGTTAGTGATCAGGAGAGGAGGGATAGCAGAGAGACAAGAGATAAGATGGAAGATTATTTTTGAATTTGGGAAGAGATGGAAAAATCCTAAAGACACTGGGGGAGAGAATTCACAGCTTGGGGGCTGCAACCCTAAATGCCCTGGAACCCATGGTGAATAATTTAAATTTGGGAATGGACAATAGACCAGAATATGAAGATCTGAGACAGCAATTGAGAGAGTAGGGTTGTTAGTGTGCTTTAAATATAAACAGAATAATTTTATACTGAATGCGTTATAGAACAGGGATCCAGTGGAGGTTCTGGAGGGCAGGGGTGATGTGTGCTGAGCATTTAGTATGGATAAGGACTCTGGCTACAGATTTTTAAATATATTGAAGCCAAACAATGGACTTGGCTGGAAAACCAATGAACAAAGCATTATAATAATCTAGTTGTAACATAATACATAAAAGCATGGATGAGTGTTTCAGCATCTTTGGTGCTGAGTCCAGGACAGAGACATGCAATGTTGCAAAGGTGAAAAAAGGCCATTTTATATGAGGAGTTTATGTGATTTTCAAAAGAGAGGGCAGAATCAAAGATAACACCGGGGTGATGTACAATGGGTGAAGGTTTAATAACAGTCCCATTAATGACCAGATTATAACTACTGTTGGAAGAGGTTATTGATTTGGACCCAATCAGAAGAACATCTGTTTTACCAGTATTAAGTTTTAAAAAGTTAGCATTCATCCACAGCTTTAGGCTTTGGATGCATTCAGAGAGGGAGGGGGTGGGGTGGGGCAGATGTAGAAGGCCTGCAGCTGATGTAAATCTGCATATCATCTGCATAGCAATGAAAAATCAAACCATGATGGTGGATAATTTGGCCCAGGGTAGCACATAGATAATGAACAGAAGAGGATCTAAGACAGAACCCTGTAGGATGCCACAAGTGATGCATGCCATGGAAGACTTGTACTTGGTGATGGAAATAAACTTCTGTCTATCTGTGAGATAGGATTTTAACCAGGAAAATGCAGAACCAGAAATACCAATAGCAGAGAAACAGGAGACAAACAGTGTCAAAAGCACAGCTAAGGTCCAAAAGAAAGTGTATATTAAGAGCCTCAGCACCAGCAGAGGGGAGGAGGTTATTAACTACCTTAAGAAATGCAGGCAATTACTGTGAGATGAGCAAAACCCATATTGAAATAGTTCATAAAGATTATTACTGGCACAATCTAGGTAGAGGCAAATAATTCAGGAAGAACCTGACAAAAAAGGTGGGAACTTCGTATTTAGAGAATACAAGTGTCTTACAACTGTGTCATGGGGAAGCCATGGCCTCAAGGTTAGAGAACCAGCTTTTGGACCAAACGTCCACTGGTTCGATTCCTTAGACCAGCAGGAATGGCTGAAGTTCCCTTGAGCCCCAACTGCTCACTGGGCTGCAACCCAGGGTGCCACTGCTGTGGGTATGTCAGGGTCCTGTTGTATGTTGTTCTGGATAAGAGCATCTGTTCAATGCCTGTAATGTAATGTGTCATGTTACGGATGTTACAGTTTAATTTATATATATATATATATATATATATATATATATATATATATATATATATATATATATATATATATATATTATACAGTATCTATCTATCTATCTATCTATCTATCTATCTATGTAGATAGGTCCATATATATTTGTTATATGCAGTTAGGTCCATATACCGTATATTTGGACACTGACACAAATTTTGTTTTTTTTACCTGTTTACTGAAACATATTCAAGTTATAGTTATATAATGGACATGGACATAAAGTCCAGACTTTCAGCTTTCATTTGAGGGTATCCACATTAAAATTGGATGAAAGGTTTAGGAGTTTCAGCTCCTTAACATGTGCAACCCTGTTTTTAAAGGGACCAAAAGTAATTGGACAATTGACTCAAAGGCTATTTCATGGGCAGGTGTGGGCAATTCCTTCATTATGTCATTCTCAATTAAGCAGATAAAAGGCCTGGAGTTGATTTGAGGTGTGGTGCTTGCATTTGGAAGATTTTGCTGTGAAGAAAACATGCGGTCAAAGGAGCTCTCCATGCAGGTGAAACAAGCCATCCTTAAGCTGCGAAAACAGAAAAAACCCATCTGAGAAATTGCTACAATATTAGGAGTGGCAAAATCTACAGTTTGGTACATTCTGAGAAAGAAAGCAAGCACTGGTGAATTCATCAGTGCAAAAAGACCTGGACGACCACAGAAGACAACAGTGGTGGATGATCGCAGAATAATTTCCATGGTAAAGAGAAACCCCTTCACAACAGCCAACCAAGTGAACAACACTCTCCAGGAGGTAGGCATATCAATATCCAAATCTACCATAAAGAAAAGACTGTATGAAAATAAATACAGAGGGTTCACTGCACGGTGCAAGCCACTCATAAGCCTCAAGAATAAAAAGGCTAGATTGGACTTTGCTAAAAAACATCTAAAAACCCAGCACAGTTCTAGAAGAACATTCTTTGGACAAATTAAACCAAGATCAACCTCTACCAGAATGATGGAAAGAAAAAAGTATGGCGAAGGCGTGGTACAGCTCATGATCCAAAGCATACCACATCATCTGTAAAACACGGCGGAGGCAGTGTGATGGCTTGGGCATGCATGGCTGCCAGTGGCACTGGGTCACTAGTGCTTATTGATGTGACACAGGACAGAAGCAGCTGGATGAATTCTGAGGTATTCAGAGACATACTGTGTGCTCAAATCCAGCCAAACGGATTGGTTGGCGTTTCATAATACAGATGGACAATGACCCAAAACATAAAGCAAAAGCAACCCAGGAGTTTATAAAAGCAAAGAAGTGGAATATTCTTGAATGGCTAAGTCAGTCACCTGATCTCAACCCAATTGAGCATGCATATCACTTGTTAAAGACTAGACTTCAGACAGAAAGGCCCACAAACAGCAACTGAAAACCGCTGCAGTAAAGGCCTGGCAGAGCATTAAAAAGGAGGAAACACAGCATCTGGTGATGTCCATGAGTTCAAGACTTCAGGCAGTCATTGCCAACAAAGGGTTTTCAACCAAGTATTAGAAATGAACATTTTATTTACAGTTATTTAATTTGTCCAATTACTTTTGAGCCCCTGAAATGAAGGGATTGTGTTTAAAAAATGCTTTAGTTCCTCATATTTTTATGCAATCATTTTGTTCAACCCACTGAATTAAAGCTGAAAGTCTTAACTTCAACTGCATCTGAATTGTTTTGTTCAAAATTTATTGTGGTAATGTACAGAACCAAAATTAGAAAAATGTTGTCTCTGTCCAAATATTTATGGACCTAACTGTATGTTCTAGTGCAGGGGTGTCCAAACTGATCCATAAAGGGCCGTGTGGCTGCAGGTTTTCATTCCAGCCATGCAGCAGCACACCTGATTTGGCTCATTCAATCAACTGACACACCCACCCTTTAATCAAGGGTGGGTGTGCCTGCAAGTATTTGACTGTGTGAAGACAGTTCAGTTGATTGAATGAGCCAAGTCAGGTGTGCTGCTGCATGGCTGGAATGAAAACCTGCAGCCACACGGCCCTTTATGGATCAGTTTGGACACCCCTGTTCTAGTGCATCTCAAAAAATTAGAATATTGTGAAAAAGTTCAATATTTTCCATCAGGGGGCGGCACGGTGGTGTAGTGGTTAGCGCTGTCACCTCACAGCAAGAAGGTCCTGGGTTCGAGCCCCGGGGCCGGCGAGGGCCTTTCTGTGCGGAGTTTGCATGTTCTCCCCGTGTCCGCGTGGGTTTCCTCTGGGTGCTCCGGTTTCCCCCACAGTCCAAAGACATGCAGGTTAGGTTAACTGGTGACTCTAAATTGACCGTAGGTGTGAATGTGAGTGTGAATGGTTGTCTGTGTCTATGTGTCAGCCCTATGATGACCTGGCGACTTGTCCAGGGTGTACCCCGCCTTTCGCCCATAGTCAGCCGGGATAGGCTCCAGCTTGCCTGCGACCCTGTAGAAGGATAAAGCGGCTAGAGATAATGAGATGAGATGAGATTTTCCGTCAGTTATTTAAGAAAGTGAAAATGTTATATATTATAGACTCATTACACATAAACTAAAATGTTTCAAGCATTTTTCTATTTTAATTTTAATCAGTATGGCATACAGTACAAAAACATTAAAAAAAACCATCTCAAAATATTAGAATATTTCATTTCGAGTTTGAGTAAAACAGTATGAACACAGTGTATCTCTCGGTCTAGTTCAGTACACACAACCACAATCATGGGGAAGACTGCTGACTTGACTGTTGTCCAGAAGATGATCACTGATGCCCTCCACAAGGAGGGTAAGCCACAAAAGGTCATTGCTGAAAAGGGTGGCTGGAAAAGGTGCACAAGCAACAGGGATGGCCGCAGTCTTGAGAGGATTGTCAAGAAAAGTTGATTCAAGAACTTGGGAGAGCTTCACAAGGAGTGGACTGAGGCTGGTGTCAGTGTATCAAGACCCATCACGAACAGACATCTTCAAGAAAGGGGATACAACTTTCGCCTTCCTAATATCAAGCTACTCCTGAGCCAGAGACAATGTCAGAAGTGTCTTATCTGGGCTAAGGAGAGAAAGAAATGGACTGTTGCTCAGTGGTCCAAAGTCCTCTTTTCACATGAAAGTACATTTTGCATTTAATTTGGAAATCACAGTTCTAGAGTCTGGAGGAAGAGTGGAGAGGCACAGAATCCAAGGTGTTTGAAGCCCAGTGTGAAGTTTCCACAGTCTGTGATGATTTGGGGTGCCATGTCATCTGCTGGTGTTGGTCCACTGTATTTTATCAAGTCCAAAGTCAACACAGCCATCTACCAGGAGATTTTAGAGCACTTCAAGCTTCCATCTGCTGACGAGCTTTTTGGAGATGCTGATTTCCTTTTCCAGCAGGACTTAGCACCTACCCACAGTGCCAAAACTACTACCAAATGTTTTGCTGACCATGATATTACTGTGTTTGATTGGCCAGCCAACTTGCCTGACCTGAACCCCATAGAGAATCTATGGGGTATTGTCAAGAGGAAGATGAGAAACACCCAACCCAAAAATACAGATACGCTGAAGGCCACTATCAAAGCAACCTGGGCTTCAATAACACCTCAGCAGTGCCACAGACTGATCACCTCCATGCCACACCGCATTGGTACAGTAATTCATGGTAAAGGAGCCCCAACCAAGTACTGAGTGTATAAATGAATATACTTTTCAGAAGTTGGACATTTCTGTATTGTAAATCCTTTTTTTGATTGATCTTAGGGAATATTCTAATAATTTGAGATATTAGATTTCTGATTTTCATGAGCGATAAGCCATAATCATCAAAATTAAAACAAAAAAGGCTTTAAATATTTCACTTTACATGTAATGAATATAGAATATATGAAAGTTTACCTTTTTGAATTAAATTATGAAAAAAAGGAACTTTTTCATGGTATTCTAATTTTTTGAGATGCACTAGTATACATTATATATATATATATATATATATATATATATATATATATATATATATATATATATATAGTGTGTCACCAAAGTTTGCAAGTTTAGCCAGGTCTCTCACATTCAATAGTTATGTTATTCAGTCAATTTATGATGAATATGTTCTCATCTCTCATCTCATTATCTCTAGCCGCTTTATCCTTCTACAGGGTTGCAGGCAAGCTGCAGCCTATCCCAGCTGACTACGGGGAAAGGCGGGGTACACCCTGGACAAGTCGCCAGGTCATCACAGGGCTGATGAATATTTTGTTTAAGGTAATTTTATAACCATACTTGAAACCTTTACTATGAGAGTTTATGTAATTTCCTTAACAATCTTGGTGATTTCTGGGATTCTATTCACAAATATTACTATGAGACTACTTGTATCATTCTTAGTAGATTACTGTAAGTGCATGGAAAAAAATGGCAGACTAGCAGAACAGGTTTAATGTTATTTATGAACAACTTTTAAATTTTTTCATTTACCTGACAATAATGTTTTGCTGACATTTTATAGGAGTTAGAATATTGACAGTGTATGCAGAAATTTAAGATGTCTGTAACAGAAAATTTGGTAAAAATGAGATGGAGCAGATTCTAGATAGGCCAACCCATATCTCTTTATGGTTTATAATGAAATATGCCAAACAATTTGACTTATCACAGTTGGATAATATGGCATCTAGTGATGGTAAGAATATCAACTGAAAAGTAGGTGCAGTACTGTAGCTATGGTGTAGCATCACCAAGCCTTTGTATTTTTTCAAGATTTCTAGATTATGGAGTTTTGGTTTATGGATGGTCTATTTCATATAGAGAGATTGAGAAAGTCTTGAGTGTTGAATCCTTAGCTGTCTTAGACAAATTTTGTGGATTTTTCTGAGAAGTAACAGAAGATTGCACCACCCAGAGGTATTTATATGCAAACAAACATCCATCCATCCAACCATTATATATAACCACTTACTCTGTGCAGGGTCATGGGCAAGCTGAAGCCTATCCCAGCTGACTATGGGTGAGAGGTGGGGTACACCCTGGAGAAGTTGCCAGATCATTGCAAGGCTGACACATAGAGACAAACAACTATGCACAGCTATGGTCAATTTAGAGCCACCAGTTAGCCTAACCTGCATGTCTTTGGACTGTGGGGGAAACCAGAGCACCCAGAAGAAACCCACACAGACATGGAGAGAACATGCAAACTTCACACAGGAAGGCCCCGTTGGCCACTGGGCTCAAACCCAGAACCTTCTTGCTGTGAGGTGACAGTGCTAACCACTACACCACCGTGCCACCCAACAAGCAAGCAAACAAACAAACAAACAAACAAACAAACAAACAAACAAACAAACAAACAAACAAACAAACACACACATGTTAAGCTATATAAGGTGTAGTATTACCTGCATTTGTTGCAAGACTAGATGTATAAACTTGGTGTGATCTTTGCACATGTATAAAAGTCTAAAATTACAATTCAAACAGGTGATTGATCATAGCTAAAGAGCTAGGCATAAAGAGCTAAAGTAAAATGAGGACTGACCGTTTAAGCTTTTTGGCATAAAAACTCATCAGAACTGACCACAACCCCAGACACAGGTTGCTATATATAAATAGCAGGTGTTTCATCTTTCAAACAAGTTTTGCTAGGCAAAACAAACCTCGCCTGGCTGCACTAATTTTATAGCTATATGTTGATAATGGTAATATTTCTCAATCATCAACTGCCAGGTTATGGTCCTATGAAAATCCATGACCTTGAGTATGACATTTCAAAGCCATTCAAGGTCAAAGGTCATGGTGGCAACTGAAAGCCCATATGGGACTTCTTATATGTTGATAATGGTAAACATCTGGCTATCATGAACCATTTTAAAGTTATAGCCCTTTGAAAACCCATGACCTTCAGTTTGACCTTTCAAGGTCACTCAAGGTCAAAGATAATGGTGCAAAATGAAAGCCCATATGGCACTTCCTATAAGTTGATAATAGTAAATATCTGTCTACCATCAACCATTTTCAAGTTACAGCCCTCTGAAAATATGTGACCTTGAGTTTGACCTTTCAAGGTCACTCAAGGTCAACAATCATGGTGCCAAATAAAGGCCATATGGGAGTTCCTATCTGCTCATAATAGTAAACATCTGTCTATTGGCAACCATTTATAAGTAACAGTGGAAAATGTTGTTTTGACCAAAAGATTAGATTAGATTAGATTAGATTAGATTAGATTAGATTAGATTAGATTAGATTAGATTAGATTAGATTAGATAAAACTTTATTGATCCCTTTGGGAGGGTTCCCTCAGGGAAATTAAGATTCCAGCAGCATCATTACAGATAAACAGAGAAACGAAATAGAGAAAACTTCTAGATAAATTAAAATAAATTAAGTATTTACATATACAAATATAAAAGAATAAGATATGGGGAAGAGAGAAGGGGGAGGGGGGAAAGAGGGGGAGAAGTGGGGTTAGGGTAAGTGTGTGTGGGGGGGGAGCAGGAAAGATATTGCACTTTATATTGCACATTATATTGCACGTTGTCTGGTATTGATTATTGTTAGGCTAAGCTACTGCTCCTTCCCATCCTCTGTCCTCCTCTTACCCCCTCCTCCCCCCCAGAGAGGAGTTGTACAGTCTGATGGCATGAGGGACAAAGGAGTTTTTGAGTCTGTTCATCCTGCACTTGGGAAGGAGCATTCTGTCTCTGAACAGGCTCCTCTGGTTGCTGATGATGGTGTGCAGAGGGTGACTGGCATCGTCCATGATGTTCAATAGTTTGTCCATAGACCTCTTCTCTGCCACTGTTACCAGTGGCATATATATAATATACCAGTCCAGCTTCATGCCAACCACAGAGCCGGTCCGTCTGATCAGTTTGTCCAGCCTGGATGTGTCCTTCTTGGATGTGCTGCCCCCCAGCACACAACAGTGTAAAACAGGACACTGGCAACCACAGACTGATAGAACATCCACAGGAGTTTCCTGCAGATGTTAAAGGACCACAGCCTCCTAAGGAAGTATAGCCTGCTCTGTCCCTTCCTGTATAAGTGATTGGTGTTGCAAGTCCAGTCCAACTTGCTGTCCAGCCACAGCCCAAGGTACTTGTAGGAATCCACAGCCTCCACCTCAACTCCCTCAATCAGAACTGGTCATGACCTTGGTCTGGACCTCCTAAAGTCAATGACTAGCTCCTTGGTCTTCGAGGTGTTGAGCTGCAGATGGTTCCTGTTGCACCACACAGCAAAGTCCCTCACCAGGCTCCTATACTCCTCCTCTCTGTCATCACTGATACACCCAACGAAAGGTTGACCTTTTCAGTGACCTTGACCTTCATCTTGACCCGATTATCCCCAGAATTTAATCAGGTAATCTACGGACCATTGCCCACCTACCCTGAAAATTTGAATTCAATCAGTGCAACCGTCTAAATGCTAGTTTGTTAAAAGACAGACATACACAAACAAACAAACGGCACTGATTACAATACCTCACCCCGCTTACTCTGTTGTGGGTGAAGTTATAAAAATGATGTGGTAAACAAACTTCAGTGCCAGACAGATGTATCTGATATCACAACATACATCACCTCTACTGTTGTAGGTAATACAAGCTGTGCTACATGTAAGGTGTAAAAGTTGCCTTGTTTGGGTCTTCTTTTTCTCATTGTTATAGCATGATGAATCGGTGGAATCTTTACAGAAGTAGACATTGTAGCTTCTGATTAAATTTAGAGCTGATTCTACTCCATGTTCTATAAACACTTTGAGCATGGTTGGTCTGGTTAGCTATAATTAACCTGGCATTTTACAGGTTAGTTTCAGAGTGTAGGTTGTTGAATTAAATGAAATGGATTTTCTCAATATTTTGCATTTAAAAATATGGATGTTTTTTGGTTGACCTCAAGTTACATGAACTTGAACTGAACTAAAATGATCCAATATTACATATCTGTGAGTGGCAAAAGTATGTGAACCTCTAGGATTAGCAGTTAATTTGAAGATGAAATTAGAGTCAGATGTTTTCAATCAATGGGATGACAATCAGGTGTGAATGGGGACCCTGTTTTATTTAAAGAACAGGGATCTATCAAAGTCTGATCTTCACAACACATGTTTGTGGAAGTGTATCATGGCATGGACAAAGGAGATTTCTGAGGACCTCAGAAAAAGCATTGTTGATGCTCATCAGGCTGGAAAAGGTTACAAAACTATCTCTAGAGAGTTTGGACTCCACCAATCCACAGTCAGACAGATTGTGTACAAATGGAGGAAATTCAAGACCATTGTGACCCTCCCCAGGAGTGGTTGACCAACAAAGATCACTCCAAGAGAAGGTGTGTAATAGTCGGCGAGGTCACAAAGGACCCCAGGGTAACTTCTAAGCAACTGAAGGCCTCTCTCACATTGGTTAATGTTCATGAGTCCACCATCAGGAGAAGACTGAACAACAATGGTGTGCATGGCAGGGTTGCAAGGAGAAAGCCACTGCTCTCCAAAAAGAACATTGCTGCTCATCTGCAGTTTGCTAAAGATCACATGGACAAGCCAGAAGGCTATAGGAAAAATGTTTTGTGGACGGATGAGACCAAAATAGAAATTTTTGGTTTAAATGAGAAGTGTTATGTTTGGAGAAAGGAAAACACTGCATTCCAGCATAAGAACCTTATCCCATCTGTGAAACATGGTGGTGGTAGTATCATGGTTTGGGCCTTTTTTGCTGCATCTGGGCCAGGACGGCTTGCCATAATTGATGGAACAATGAATTCTGAATTATACCAGTGAATTCTAAAGGAACATATCAGGACATCTATCCATGAACTGAATCTCAAGAGAAGGTGGGTCATGCAGCAAGACAACAACCCTAAGCACACGAGTCGTTCTACCAAAGAATGGTTAAAGAAGAATAACGTTAATGTTTTGGAATGGCCAAGTCAAAGTCCTGAGCTTAATCCAATCGAAATGTTGTGGAAGGACCTGAAGCGAGCAGTTTATGTGAGGAAACTCACCAACATCCCAGAATTGAAGCTATTCTGTACAGAGGAATGGGCTAAATTCCTCCAAGCCGGTGTGCAGGACTGATCAACAGTTACTGGAAACATTTATTTGCAGTTATTGCTGCACAAAGCAGTCACACCAGATACTGAAAGCAAAGGTTCACATACTTTTGCCTCTCACAGATATGTAATACTGGATCATTTTCCTCAATAAATAAATAACCAAGTATAATATTTTTGTCTCATTTGTTTAACTGCATTTTCTTTATCTACTTTTAGGACTTGTGTGAAAATCTGATGATGTTTTAGCTCCTATTTATGCAGAAATATAGAAAATTCTAAAGGGTTCACAAACTTTCAAGCATGTATGTATGTATGTATGTATGTATGTATGTATGTATCTATGCATTGATTCATAAGATACTTTCAGTCATGAGAGAATATCGTTAGATGTTGTTGTCATTGAAGATGCTGTTTTTAAGAAGCTTATGTGTAAATTCAGTTCATTTATATAGTGCTTTTAGCAACATACATTGTCGCAAAACAACTTTACAGAAAAATAAAGACATTAAATATATGAACTTATTTTATCCCTGTAGATCATTTGATAAAATGATCATCTTGCATTGTTTGTTTGCTACAGGCCACCGTACCCAGGTTATATGGTCCAACCAGAATGCTCTGTTGTTTGTTTTCTAGGATCTGATCTGTAACCGAACTCAGTCAAGTTTTCAAGTGATTAAACTACAGTTGAGGTATTTTCAGTGTGATCATTGACTCACGCACCATCAACTGAATTTCTACATGGTGTCAGAAGCTAGAACAAACTTCTCGCCTGCAAGTATTTTTTGTCTTCGGATAGCGTATTGCCTACTCTGAACCGTGCTAGCAGAGCTTAGTTATAAACAACGATAAAGTTGCGGGGGGGTTTCATCAAGGCGGACGGCTTTCACAGACCCGAACCTCTTGTTTTTGATGAGAATATCGCCGAGAATTGGCGTGTTTTTGAGCGGGAGTATGACATTTTTATAGCTGCAGCACATGCTGACAAGCCAGCAAGAACCAGGGCTTACATTCTTCTCAACATTGCTGGGCCAGATGCCATTGAGTGGGAGCGTTCATTCGTCTATGCCCCAGAAGTGCGTGCGGCTGGTGAAGGAGGAGGGATACTTACCTCTGCTGAGTCTAGAGAGGATCCCGAGTGTTTGAAGAAAAAGTTTTGTGAAACCTGCAATCCGCAAAACAACAGGACAATGGAAAGACATAAGTTTCATACCAGACATCAGAAGCAAGGTGAGACTATCAAATCATTCATCGGCGATTTAAGGATAAAGGTTAAATGTTGCCACTTTGGAGACCTAACCGACGAGCTAATCTGTGACCGCATCATCTGTGGTGTTACTAGTGACACTTTAAGGAAAGCTCTGTTGAGGGATAGTGAGTTAACACTAGCCAAAGCCATTTCAATCTCTCAAATTCACAAGATGACTGAGGAAAGTAGCAAGACACTAACAACACAAGCTACCAGTGTTGATGCAGTGAAACCAGCTCCAAATAGCAAACACAAGCTGAAACTCCAGTCATCCCTACAGACTATTACAGATTGCTCTAATTGTGGAGGTAGCCACGCGGCTAGGTGGGAAAACTGTCCAGCATTCGGAAAACAGTGTCACAGTTGTAAAAAGCTGAATCACTACAAAAGTTGCTGCAAGTCTAAACCATGCAGCCAGTTAGGCAAACCCAATTTAAACAAGACTGTAAGACAGTCAGTGAATGAAATTGAAGTAGATGAGTCAACTTATAAAGAAGAAACATTTTATGTGAATGGTGTTGAGGTCGACAGCCAGGTTGATTGTGTCTGTTTCAATGCGAATGAAAAGGATGAGGGATAAGTCACTGTGGACAAAAATAGCAAGCCCATTGAAATGAAAGTTGACACAGGAGCGAAATGCAACATAATGTCACTCAGGACTTTCAAAAGAGTGACTAGCGGAGAACAACTTGTAAAGCAAGGGAAAACTGCAAGCCTTGTTGCTTATGGAGGCACCAGAATCGAAACCAGTGGCATAGTCACACTGCCATGTCGCTTAAAGGAGCAGTGCCACTCTTTGCCTTTCTTCGTAGTGGACAGAGAGGTACAGCTGCTGCTAGGATTTCGTGCATGCAGGAACATGGGCATTGTGAAAATGAGTCCCGATGTCCACCATGTCAGTGTGGAGAGCAACACAGACTTCAGCTCACAGGTACTCACCCAGTACAAGGACCTGTTCAGCGATGAGCTGGGGGAACTTCCAGTCACATACTCCATGACACTGGATCCCAACATACAGCCAGTGGTCCGCCCAGCTCACCGCATCCCTGTTGCGATGCAAGAGAGAATCAAAGCTGAACTTGAACGCATGCAACGCATAGGTGTCATAACACCAGTCACAGAGCCAACCGACTGGGTGTCATCCATGGTAGCAGCACATATGAAGGACAAGCGTGAGATCAGACTGTGCATCAGTTCAAAAGACCTCAACACACCATTGAAGAGGCCCCACCACCCAATGCGTAGCGTTGAAGAAGTGGCAGCACAAATGTCTGGGGCAACAGTGTTCTCCATTTTGGATGCCAAGAATTCTTTCTGGCATTAACTCCGCAAGTGAAGTGTTTCAGCGCTCCATGGAACAGCTGTTTGCGGGCTATCCATGCTCAGTTATCGTCGATGACATCATCAATGGAGGCCATGGTGTTGCTGAACATGATGCCAACTTAAAGAAAGTGCTAGAACGTGCAAGAGAGGTCAATCTTAGGCTAAATCCGGACAAGTGCAAGTTTTGCCTAGACCAAGTAGCCTATGTAGGGCACATCTTCACAAGTGAAGGCCTAAAGGCAGACCCCACTAAAACTGCAGTGATCAATGCAATGGGAGTGGGGAGTTAAACTCTCGTGGTTACCAGAGGACTGGCCCCCCACTGTAACCCTAGCTATGTAATAGGCGAGAGGCCAAGGGCTACAGAAACGGAGATCGGCGCTGCCCGACGCGCCACATGGCGCGGGGAAGGACTTTGACTTTGACTTTGATCAATGCAATGCCAGTCCCCACAAATGTCACATCTTTACAGCGATTCCTTGGCATGGTGAATTACCTTGGCAAGTATATCCAGAACCTCAGTGACATCACAGCGCCTCTGAGGAAGCTCACTCACAAAGAGACTGCATGGTGCTGGTTCCAGCAGCATCAGGAGGCCTTCGACTGCCTTAAATTTTGTTTGTCCAGCCCACCAGTCCTGGCATACTATAATGTCAAAGAGCCAGTCACACTTACATGTGATGCATCATGCTATGGACTAGGAGCTGCATGTTTGCAAAATGGCAGACCAATAGCCTTCGCGTCACGTGCTCTCACAGACACTGAGACACGATATGCTCAAATCGAAAAGGAGCTACTAGCTGTTGTATTTGCCTGCACTAAATTCAAGGACTATGTCTATGGAAAACCAACCATTGTGGAAACCGACCACCAGCCCTTGGTGACCATAATGAAAAAACCTATCCATGTCGCCCCTGCCCGTCTCCAGAGGATGCTACTCCGGCTGCAGAGCTATGATATCAGCCTGGTCTACAAAACACATGTATCTAGCTGACACTCTTTCCAGAGCTCCGTGCACTAAGACTTTACAGAGCCCATCTGAAAACACTGACTATGAAGTCATGGCCGTAAGTTACATCTCCATAGCCCATCTGGAGGAACTCAGAAGGCACACAGCGCAGGACGAGGTGCTACAAGCCCTCAGCTCAGTCATTCAATGAGGATGGCCCTCCAGAGAAGGCCAACTCCAGCCTGCCATCGCCCCCTTCTTTCCATAGAGGGATGAGCTCAGTGTGGAGGATGATATTGTCATGAAAGGTCACAAAGCAGTCATCCCCCGTTCCCTGCACAGTGGGTACATCACGACCAAGGTCATGACCAGCTCAGATCGAGGGAGTCGAGGTGGAGGCTGTGGATTCCTACATGTACCTTGGGCTGTGGCTGGACAGCAAGCTGGACTGGACTTGCAACATCAATCACTTATACAGGAAGGGACAGAGCAGGCTATACTTCCTTAGGAGGCTGCGGTCCTTTAATGTCTGGAGGAAACTCCTGTGGATGTTCTATCAGTCTGTGGTTGCCAGTGTCCTGTTTTACACCGTAGTGTGCTGGGGTGGAAGCACATCCAAGAAGTACACATCCAGGCTGGACAAACTGATCAGGCGGGCCAGCTCTGTGGTCAGCATGAAGCTGGACTCTCTGGTGATGGTGGCAGAGAAGAGGTCTATGGACAAACTATCGAACATCATGGACAATGCCAATCACCCTCTGCACACCGTCATCAGCAACCAGAGGAGCCTGTTCAGTGACAGAATGCTCCTTCCCAAGTGCAGGATGAACAGACTCAAAAACTCCTTTGTCCCTCATGCCATCAGACTGTACAACTCCTCTCTGGGGGGAGGAGGGGTAACAGGAGGACAGAGGACGGGAAGGAGCAGTAGCCTAGCCTAGCCTAACAATAAGCAATACTGGACAATGTGCAATATAAAGTGCAATATCTTTCCTGCTTCCCCCCCCCACACACACACACTTACCCTAACCCCACTTCTTCCCCCTTTCCCCCCTTCCTCTCTTCCCCATATCTTATTCTTTTATATTTGTATATGTAAATACTTAATTTATTTTAATTTATCTAGAAGTTTTTCTCTATTTCTTTTCTCTGTTTATCTGTAATGATGCTGCTGGAATCTTAATTTCCCTGAGGGAACCCTCCCAAAGGGATCAATAAAGTTTTATCTAATCTAATCTAATCTAATCTAATCTAATCTAATCTAATCTAATCTAATCTAATCTAATCTAATCTAATCTAATCTAATCTAATCTAATCTAATCTAATCATGCACAAAGGCCACCCAGGTATTGATGCAACTAAGCGTAGAGCTAGAAGTGTCATCTTTTGGCCAGAAATGTCAAAGAACATTACAGAGGAGTTACTCTCTTGTGCAGTGTGCAATAGCACCAAGGCACATCAACAAAAAGAACCACTCAAGCTCCACCCTGTCCCAGACCTCCCATGGTCCACAGTAGCCACCGACATTTTCGATTGGCACGGAAAACACTACCAAGTCCTTGTTGATTCGTACTCTGGCTGGTTTGAGGTCGACCTCCTCCATGACTTGACCTCAGCAGCAGTCATCTCCAAGCTAAAGAGACATTTTTCAGTACATGGCACACTCCATACACTCTTCACTGATAATGGCAGACAGTACACATGTCAGCAGTTCAAAGATTTTGCCAAACAATGGGACTTCACTCATTCCACAAGTAGCCCAGAGTTTACACAGTCAAATGGACTTGATGAAAGAGCAGTATGCAGTGCCAAACAGCTTATGGAGAAATCACATAGGGACGGGACTGATGTTTTCTTTAACCTGCTGAACCTCAGAAACATTCCCCGTGATGCAAAACTAGGCTCCCCTGCTGAATGTCTCATGTCCCGGCAGACTCACGCTGGCATTCCTGTGAGCAGCAAGTTGTAGCAGCCTGCTGCAAAGAACGCCAGGCAAATCTGTGACCAGCTTCTCAACAAAAGGCTCACACTGAAGCATCATTATGACAAATCAAGCCACCTGCTACAGCCTTTACAGGAGGGACAAGTTGTCCGCATGCAGACAGAAAAAGGATATGACAAGCTTGGAACTGTGAAAGAGATGAGTGAGGAGCCACGGTCCTACATCATTCAGGCCAATGGGAAAACTTACAGGAGGAATCGTCGCCACATCCTCCCTGTGGCAGAGCTACCACCACCACCGCAACTTCAGCCCTATGATCCAGAGTGTCAGGATGCCAGCTCTTCTGCAGTGGATGGTTCAACACACACACCTGAACCAGACACAACAAGACCACAGCACTCTTCCTCTCCCATAGCCAAATCACCAGTTCAGGTCCCCATTCAGAACAGTGCACCATACACTATGCGTTCAGGTTGCATCTGCAGAACAAACCCAAAATATTTGTAAAAAAAAAGTTTTTCTGTCATGTTTAATGTAATTTGAGACAATATGTCTAATGTCAATATGCTGTGGTACGAGGTTTACTAGGTGTGTACCAATATTAATGCTAGAGTGGCATGTTCATCTTATGCCAAGCACTATGAGGTTAAAATTGTGTTAAGAATCAATATCGGACCAGTGGTGTTTGGAAAGTAATGCAGCAAAGGAAATGATTTGTGCTATATTAGGTTTATTCAGGGTTTTTTTTAGGTGCTAAGGACTAAAAATAAGGGATGTAGATCATTTGATAAAATGATCATCTTGCATTGTTTGTTTGCTACAGGCCACCGTACCCAGGTTATATGGTCCAATCAGAATGCTCTGTTGTTTGTTTTCTAGGATCTGATCTGTAACCGAACTCAGTCAAGTTTTCAAGTGATTAGACTACAGTCGAGGTATTTTCAGTGTGATCATTGACTCACGCACCATCAACTAAATTTCTACAATCCCCAATAAATTTATTTATCCCTGATGAACAAGTTTGAGGTGATGGCAAGGAAAAACTCTCTTAGACAACATGATGAAGAAACCTTGAGAGGAACTAGACTGAAAAGGGAACCCATCCTAATTTGGGTGATAACAGATAGTGTGATTTATAAATAACTTGCTTCTATAGCTGGGTTCTATATAGTCACAAAGTACAACTGTGTAACCAGGAAATTCATTATGGTTTCTTGTGAAGTCTATTTTGTTGAAATCATCAACTGTTCATTGATGGAGACTTGAGTGCAAAAATGCTCATGACAGCTGCAATCCTAAAGTTATCATGTCAGTTGTACAGTAATCCTCAGCCAATGTAGCAAAACTGTAAGTGTCCAGAGCCATCTTCTAAGTGTGTCTTTCGATTGTCCATATAGGGCCATCCTAAGCTGCCAAATAACAAGGATGGAAGCCATATTACTAAATTAGAACATGTTTTTAAAAAAGAAGGAATTAATGTGATAATTATAACTAGGATTATTCATGCAGCAATTCAGCATATTGTAACTCTTCTTAGATGTTTGTTTCAGTGCTTGCCATCTTTAAATTAATATGAAAAAATCGTGTCTGATACTCTTTATTTTGGATTTTAAATTAAAAAGTTGGTGCTTGTGCGAAAACACAAAAGTCCAATTTCTTGAAAAATTCCATGTCTGATGCTTCGACTCAAGAAACACTGGTCAACCTCAGAGACCGGCATGCATTATCTGATTGATGAACCCAGAAAATAGACTTCACTTTAACGGTGTTTCCCAACTCTTAATTGGAAAAACTTTCCTCATGGTAAATACCGATGTAACTTTTGGACTTATGTCTCCGTGTCAGAATATATCTGAAGATGTATTAAGGTTTTTTTCACATGCACGTAATCTTCAAGACTATCTACAGTATTTAGATCAGAGAGGATGTGTGATACAGGCTGGAATTACACTGATCCCTATGGTAGTGACAGATACACACACACACACAGTGTGTTTACATGCACATAGAGAGAATCGAATTTCTGCCGTTGCTCGACTGAAATCAAAGTTCAAAATGCCATGTATACACCTTAATTCAGCTGAAATTGAACTGAACTTGATTTCTCGGAATCGAGCTACACGACCTAGATTATGCGATTTCTGCCGAGCTACTTAGTGCATGTATACCCTATTGAGGTTTTTCACCCACTTGACCAAGTCATGTGATGCATCGTTAGGCTGCCATTTTGGACGTCATGGCTCGAATCAGTTTGAATGCGAGGAAGGCGACAAACGAAAAACATAAAAGAAAAAGGAGTGAGATGCAGAAAACACCTTCACTATCCAGCGACGTAGGGCATTTACAGGGCGAGCAGAGGGAGAGGTATTTGCAAAAATTGAGGTTAGCAGGCTTAGAGAACGACGTTTACCTGCTTCCACCAGGATTGTTCACTGACGTACGGAAGTACACGAAGCCCTCGTCTTTACCTGACTTCGGCCCACATGATCTGTATACCTATGTCGTTAAAAACCCATCGCCATACACAGGTATTGATCTGAAAGCGTATAAGAGTTTGGATGCCTACAAATATTTTGTGTCAGGTTGGGTAACATGCCTACATCAGTGGGTCATCCCTGGAGCCGGTGGTCGCCATCTTATTACAGCTAAGGTTTGTTCACATTTTCATTTACTTTCGGTCCTCAGGATAAACAAAATGTTATTAAATGTCATTGAAATAACTTCTTAGTCTGTTGAGACATGGCCCGTTATAAATTTGCTGTTACCAGGCAATGACCAAGAACTGTATTATTAGGGTCGGTGTCTGTGTTGTAGCAGTGTACTAGCAGCTAGCTGTTAGCACTAGCTAATGTCAACAACATAGTAGCTAGTATGTTACTGTAGCAATGTTTACGTTCAGTCATTTGGATGACTGTTAAAACCTTTCAGTCTCAAGTTTTTCCTTTACTGTATTTACTAGTTTACTGTAATTATGATCCGGCAGCTATTTACACGGGATCCAGTGTAAATAGCTGCCGGAGCACGCTCCGGAACCTCGGCCGGAGCACTCCGGGAGCAAGCCGGAGTGCGCTGCTTAATTTGAGGGGGAGCAAGCCGGAGCGCGCTCCGGAACCTCGGCCGGAGCACTCCAGGAGCAAGCCGGAGCGCGCTGCTTAATTTGAGGGGGAGCAAGCCGGAGCGCACTCCGGAACCTCGGCCGGAGCACTCCAGGAGCAAGCCGGAGCGCGCTGCTTAATTTGAGGGGGAGCAGGCTGGAGTGCGCTGCTTAATTTGAGGGGGAGCAAGCTGGAGCGCGCTCCGGAACCTCGGCCAGAGCACTCCGGGAGCAAGCCGGAGCGCGCTGCTTAATTTGAGGGGGAGCAAGCCGGAGCGCACTCCGGAACCTCGGCCGGAGCACTCCGGGAGCAAGCCGGAGCGCGCTGCTTAATTTGAGGGGGAGCAAGCCGGAGCGCGCTCCGGAACCTCGGCCAGAGCACTCAGGGAGCAAGCCGGAGTGCGCTGCTTAATTTGAGGGGGAGCAAGCCGGAGTGCACTGCTTAATTTGAGGGGGAGCAAGCCGGAGCGCACTCCGGAACCTTGGCCGGAGCACTCCGGGAGCAAGCCGGAGCGCGCTGCTTAATTTCAGGGGGAGCAAGCCGGAGCACGCTCCGGAACCTCGGCCGGAGCACTCCGGGAGCAAGCCGGAGCGCGCTGCTTAATTTGAGGGGGAGCAAGCCGGAGTGCACTGCTTAATTTGAGGGGGAGCAAGCCGGAGCGCGCTCCGGAACCTCGGCCAGAGCACTCAGGGAGCAAGCCGGAGTGCGCTGCATAATTTGAGGGGGAGCAAGCCGGAGCACGCTCCGGAATCTCGGCCGGAGCACTCCGGGAGCAAGCCGGAGCGCGCTGCTTAATTTGAGGGGGAGCAAGCTGGAGCGCACTCCGGAACCTCGGCTGGAGCACTCCGGGAGCAAGCCGGAGCGCGCTGCTTAATTTGAGGGGGAGCAAGCCGGAGCGCGCTCCGGAACCTCGGCCGGAGCACTCCGGGAGCAAGCCGGAGCACACTGCTTAATTTGAGGGGGAGCAAGCTGGAGCGCTCTCCGGCAGCTATTTACACTGGGTCCCGTGTAAATAGCTGCCGGATCATAATTACAGTAAACTAGTAAATACAGTAAAGGAAAAACTTGAGACTGAAAGGTTTTAACAGTCATCCAAATGACTGAATGTAAACATTGCTACAGTAACATACTAGCTACTATGTTGTTGACATTAGCTAGTGCTAACAGCTAGCTGCTAGTACACTGCTACAACACAGACACTGACCCTAATAATACAGTTCTTGGTCATTGCCTGGTAACAGCAAATTTATAACGGGCCATGTCTCAACAGACTAAGAAGTTATTTCAATGACATTTAATAACATTTTGTTTATCCTGAGGACCGAAAGTATATGAAAATGTGAACAAACCTTAGCTGTAATAAGATGGCGACCACCGGCTTCAGGGACGACCCACTGATGTAGGCATGTTACCCAGCCTGACACAAAATATTTGTAGGCATCCAAACTCTTATACGCTTTCAGATCAATACCTGTGTATGGCGATGGGTTTTTAACGACATAGGTATACAGATCATGTGGGCCGAAATCAGGTAAAGACGAGGACTTCGTGTACTTCCGTACGTCAGTGAACAATCCTGGTGGAAGCAGGTAAACGTCGTTCTCTAAGCCTGCTAACCTCAATTTTTGCAAATACCTCTCCCTCTGCTCGCCCTGTAAATGCCCTACGTTGCTGGATAGTGAAGGTGTTTTCTGCATCTCGCTCCTTTTTCTTTTATGTTTTTCGTTTGTCGCCTTCCTCGCATTCAAACTGATTCGAGCCGTGACGTCCAAAATGGCAGCCTAACAATGCATCACATGACATGGTCATGTGGGTGAAAAACCTCAATTCGAGCTACTTACTTCAGCACTGCCCCTTCTGGAAGTGATGAGTGACGAGACCACAAGCGGGAAACACAACAGCCTTGGTCGGCATGACAACGAATCATGACAACGGCATGAATCTTTTCTTTTTGTGGCATTATTTGCACTGTTAAAATTTAGCTCACTTACTGTATCACCAAATACATCTGTACAGCTGTTGCATAGCTGTGAATTGTGTACATAAACAAGACATTGTATTTGTGTATATATGTCCAACATCTGAAGAATGTCAATAAAAACAAAACAATTGAACTTTTTGTGTGTTTATTAAGACACAAGTTAAATTGTAAGCAAAAAAAAAAATTTTTTGTAAGCAAAAAATGGACTTTAGAAAAATATACAATTGTGCAAAATAAGTTGTCTTACAAAACAGTGGTCTGCGCAGGACAGTTTGTAGCCATACAGTCTGTTAGAGCAAGCATAACAGCTTGAGCACGGAACTTGTGAACACGGAACTGCCAGTGTTGCCAGATTGGGCGGTTTTAAGTGCATTTTTGCGGATTTGAACATGCTTTGGGCTGGAAAACGTCAGCAGTATCTGGCAACACTGCTGATAACTTTGTTTATACTCTTGAATAGCTCTTCTTCATGACGACAACCGGAAGTGTACCAACACAATGGGGCGTGTAGCGCCACCTGTGGCTCGGGTGCACAATGTACCTCACACAATAGCTCGATTTCCTTGTGTGCATGTGGGGTTGGATTTCTCTGGCACCCCTGCTGGGACCCTTAGCTCGATTACCGACAGTAGCTCGATTTGGATGTGCATGTAAACACACTGACTCTCTGATAGTGGTTGCAATTAGCCCAGCGGCAATATTTTCTAAATCTTTAGCTTTACACTCGGCTACCAAATTAGATTTAGATTTAACATTTAAATTTAGATTTAACATCTAGATTTAGATTTAACATTTAGATTTTTTATGTATACACATTTTTAACAATTATATATAGCATGCTGTTTTACATGAATTTCTGTCTCAAATGAAAGAAAAATGAGCTAAATGTGAAGAAAGTGAGCTAAATATCCAAAATATGTCAGCTATATAACTGTAACTGAATTTTTACATTCGGCACCCGATACTGATGCTCCTTCAGTTCTGTATGTTACATCAAAATGTTCAGCTTCTTCTACAGTCACTCACATTTCAATATCTAAGCGATGTGACTTCTAGGCTTTAAGCTTCCATATGCCGCTTTTCCACTACAAACACGGCTGAGTCGGGCTGAGCCGTGCCGTGCTGAGTCGGGCTGAGCGGGGCTGTTGGAGTTGCATTTCAACTACAACCGCGCTGAACCGTGCTGGCTGGAAGTGGGTGGACACATTGGGTGGAGTTAGCGAAAGTGGGTGGACGTCACGTGATGTCGTTAAGCAGCGCAAACAGTGACATCAGTGAGCTTTTAAGCGGTAGTCTCACGACCCGAATAGTAAACAATAAACATGGAGGAGATGGAGTCGTTAGTGTTGCTGGTCTTGGTGCTGTGGCTTGTTGTCACCGACAACACGGACAGATACTGGCAAGAGCGTATAGATGAGGCGAGGCGCATAAGGCTTCAGAAATTCTCGTAATTCGTAATTCTTCTCCTTCCGGGTTTGCGGTGTTTACAGATCCCAGCGCGCTCGCGGGGCGTGTGTGGGCATGTGAGGACACTCCTCCTCACCAATCAGTGCACAGGGGAGTGTCTGCTCACGCCCCCAGCCTCACTCGGCTCGCTTCGGCTCGCTTCAGCCCTACTCCAAAACGGTGCGAGTTTTAGGGGCTAAGCAGGGCTGAAGCGAGCTGAGTCGTGCTGGTTTTTGGTAGTCGAAACGCGAGCCGTGTCGGGCTGAAGTGAGCTGAAGCGAGCTGAAGTGAGCTGAAAAAGGGTAGTGGAAAAGGGTCAATAGTTTCATACTCTCCTTGTGGTGATTAATAAAGTTCATAGACCTCAGCTATGTTTATTCCTTCAATAGTTTCATTTAACAGTGAATTCCAGCTTCACCTTTTAAATATATGCAGAAACCACATACTAAGCCCCAGGGAACACACGGAGATGCCCAGCAAAACCCTAGGAACCACCTAATGGTAGCCTATAACAACTTGCATTGTGATACAACAGCTGTATTGCTCACGAAACTAAGCATTGGGTGATAACTTCTGTATCTAACCCACTTTAGATTTTCTCCAGGAAATTTGCATTCTACAAATAAGTAAACAAATATTCTAAATATATTTAATTTTTCACTGGTTTGATGATAATAATAATGATCTGACCTTAGTACCTCCAATTTACAGTGTGGATTCTCCAGTCCAGCAGATAGTAGCTTCAATCTTGGATCTATAAGGCAATTAACACTCAAGTCCATTTTTTTTTTTTAATTTGGAGGAGTTTGAGCTGAGAACCAAGGACAGAACTTTACAGATTGTCTTCATGAGATCACAACAACAAAGTCTGGAAGAGAAATGAAATACTTGAAATTATCCAACTGACTGGGAAATTATGTGTTTTCATTAGCTGGGAAATAAACTGTCTAAATAAAATACAAGGTTCTAACATAAGCTTAAAAATATAAAATTAACAGCTTGGTTATAAACTTTGACTGCTCTTGGACAGATCCACGTGCCTGTGCTCATACAACTCCAATTCCAAAAAAGGTGGGACGCTGTGTTAACTGTAAATAAAAACAGAATGCAATAATTTTCAGAGCTTGGAAACCCTATATTTCATTGAAAATAGTACAAAGACAACATATCAAATGTTGAAACTGAGAAATTTTATTGTTTTTTTAAAATATATGCTCATTTTAAATTTGATGTCAGCAACATATTTAAAAAAAAGTTGGGACAGGAGCAGATTTACCACTGTGTTGCATAAGCTCTACTTTTTTTTAATGATTTTTTGGGGGCTTTTTTCACCTTTATTGGATAGGATAGTGTAGAGACAGGAAATGAGTGGGAGAGAGAGACAGGGAGGGATCGGGAAATGACCTCAGGCCAGAATCAAACCCAGGTCCCCGGATTTATGGTATGGTGCCTTATCCAACTGAGCCACAACGCCCCCATAAGCTCTACGCCCCCATAAGCTCTACGCCCCCATAAGCTCTACGCCCCCATAAGCTCTACTTTTAACAGCACTCTGTAAATGTTTGGGAACTGAGGAGAACAACTGCTGTAGTTTTGAAAGAGAAATGTTGTCCCTTCCTTGCCTGACATACAATTTCAGTTGCTCAACAGTTCAGGGTCTCCTTAGTCAGATGTTGCACTTCATAATGCACCAAATGTTTTAAATGGGAGACAGGTCTGGAGGCAGGCAGGCAAGTTTAACACCCGGACTCTTTTTTTTTTTTCTTTTTACTATAAAGCCATGCAGGTTTAGTATGTGCAGAAAGCAGTTTGGCATTGTCTTGCTGAAAGAAGGAAGGCCTTCCTTGAAAAAGATTTTCTCTGGATGGCAGCATATTGTTCTGACACATGTATATCATTCAGCATTTATGATGCCTTCCCAGATGTACAAGCTACCCATGTCATGTGCACTAATGCACCCTCATACCATTACAGATGCTGGCTTTTGAACTGGGCACTGATAACAAGCCGGATGGTCCCTCTCCTCTTCAGCCTGGAGGACGTGGTGTTCATAATTGCTAAAAAGAATTTCTACTTTTGATTCATCAAACCTCGGGACAATTTTCCACTTTGCCACAGTCTGTCGGAAAAGAGCTCATTTCCAGAGAAGGTGTTGGTGTTTCTGGATATTGTTCATATATGGTTTTAACTTGCATTTGTGGATGCAGTAATGAAGTGTTTTCACAGATGATGGTTTTCTGAAGTGTTCCTGAGCCCATATAGTGATTTTTACGATAGACACCTGTCTAGTTTTAATTAGATTAGATTAGATTAGATTAGATTAGATTAGATTAGATTAGATTCACTTTATTCATCCCACATTGGGGAAATTCACGTCTTACAGTAGCAAGAAAATGTCATACAGATAACAAATAAAACTGAAATAAAAATTAGACAAACAAAAGATTAAATACAGAGGGCTATTTGCATTATCTACCATGAAAAAGTATAGAAATATATATATATATATATATATATATATATATATATATATATATATATATCAGGGGTATTCAATAGATAGTTTTCACATGACGTCACAGAATCGGGGATTCCCTGGTGGCAGCCATCTTGGAGGGCTAGCTTACCGTATGGGTCACTGAGCACACATTGTAGCACGCGAGTTACATTCATTTATATATTATTTACATTTATAGTTACATTACTACTATTTAAAGCTAGCAATGGTGCACACCTGTTGTATTCACGGCTGACATAATAGGTCAGATGATGAAGTCAAGCGGAGCTTTTATGGAATTCCCACTGTACGGGAGCACTCAGCATACAAAGGAGAAATCTATGGCTTGCGAGAATCAACCGCAAGGATTATCAGCCTTCCAAACACAGCAAGGTCTGCTCCGATCATTTTATAAGTGGTAAGTTGTTTAAATAAACAATCGTGTTTAAGTTTGTTTTTGGAAACCAAAACATCATGTGAACAATCTCTGGAGAATGCCTAACTGGAACCGCTGAGTGTACGTTTACATTGTAATGTACACTTAATATCGCTCGTTTGTCACGTTTCTATTTGACACTTGTCACTTCACTCACACAAGGGTCATTTTTGAAAAACATTTTAGGTTTATTCTGTATGATTTGATTTGTGTTTGGGATGCAAACAGCGCGCCTTTTGGCGGATGCCGCCTGAATCGCGCAGATCCGGGGGGTTTTTTTTAGGGGGGGCGTTGGAGTGTCTGATTATAATTTCAAAGTAAATTCTGTATCAAAATTACTAAGTAAGCAAATCCGTTACAGTCCATGAAACAGGAAGTATAAGGATGAGAAAAAAAACAGTTTAAATCGGGAAGCTGCGCACACTTGTGCAGCCTGAGCGGTGTGCAGGACTGGGCAAATGTGCGCAGCTTCCTGATTTAAACTGTTTTTTTCTCATCCTTATACTTCCTGTTTCATGGACTGTAATGGATTTGCTTATTTAGTAATTTTAATACAGAATTTACTTTGAAATTATCATCAGACACTCCAACGCCCCCCCTAAAAAAAATAATAATAAATCGGATCTGCGCGATTCAGGCAGCATCCGCCAAAAGGCGCGCTGTGAATATATAAAGTTGTATATATCAGACAGCCTTTAAAGTTTGATGAAGTCAGTTTCAGGCTTTGGAGCAGGCTTTGGCAGTTTCAGGCTTTGGCAGCCCTGCATAGTCACTTGAAAATGCATCTTTGTCCACTTCGTAGGGGTCAATTCCCTCAATCAAGGCCAGTTTGGCTGCATACCATGAGATGTGTATCTATATACTTCTGTTTGCTTGAGTTTGCCCACATTGATCTTTATTTTAGAAAACTGACTACATAACTTCATAAATTCGTCCGAGATAACGTAGCCGGTAGTGGCGATGGTCCGTTTTGTTTGCCCTCCAAGATGGCGGCTGGGGGGCGTTCCCCGGAATGCCGTGACGTCAGTGAAAACTATCTATTAGAAGTCACTGAGGTCCAGTTATTAAATTTTGTCCAAGTAGAAGGTCCGAACCGAAGTCCAGCGCTTGTGCCTTATAGCCTTCCCTATGTCCACATTTTCATATGGTTTCAACAATATTTATTGTTCATTTCCAATGCAGGAAATGAACTGAGTGCACAACTATCTCTTTTACCATAAATAAAAGTAGTCCCAGGAAAATAAATTCAAGGCCTTTATTTCAGATTAAAGAAAACAGAAACCTCAGAATAAAATAAATAAAAAAGTGCAAACAGAGTGGAATAACTCCTTTTTCTCTTAAATTAAAGAGGTCCCAACCTGAAGAATTGAAGGCCTACACTTCAACTAAAAAAGTCAACTCAGAAAACATTAACTAAAAAGTGCAAACAGAGCATTGACTTCACATTTTCTCTTCTTTGTTCTTAAAATAAGGAGGTCCCAGCCTAAAAAAATGAGGGCCTACTTTTCAAGAAAAAAAAGTCCACATCTTCAGAAAACAAGTGGCTTTTTGGGGGGGAAATGCAAACAGAACATTTTTCTTTGAACTTTTCTCTTTTAATTCTTCTTTTACTCTTCTTAATGAGAAAAACGGGCATGTGGCTGACCTGCCAGTAATTTAAATCTTGGTTGGAGTGCCATTCTCATGCAGATATGTAGGTGTTCATTGTTGAGCCTAGAATGGTACTTGGTTTTGACAATGTTCATAGTGGAAAAAGCTGACTCACAGCTGTAAGTCGATCGAAACATAGTCAAGGTGTACAGTGCTACTTTGATTAGACCAGGGAACACACTCCAATGTGTTTATGTTGCCCCAAAATCCACGGTACTTTTAAGGAACATTCGTTTGCACATTGCTGGGCTGTAAATGTATGTGTGATGAGTCGGGTAGACCTGTCATACTGTGCTTGCAGTTCGGTTATTTTGCGTGCCCTCAGCTCGGACTTCAGGGGATAACTTTGCTCAAAAGAGCTGTGCTTTGTTTCGTAGTGGCGCTTCACGTTGCCGCTTTTAATTAATGCCACGTTTTCGGAGCATATGAGGCACACTGGTTTTGAACTGCTCGCCGGAAGAATGAACATATATTTCTCCGTCCATTCATCTTTAAAACAACGATTTTCCTTGTCTACTTTCCGCTGCCTTTTGGAGCAAGCCATGTTGTCTCGGTTGGTTGTCTCTGAACTTAACTCTCTTCCTCTCTGCTTGTTGCTCTGCTGTGGTGCACTGGGTAAACTAATGATTTTATTGGCTCAACTGAGTGAAGCGATTGTCGTTTAAGGACTATAAATATAGTTTATAGTTTAAATATAGTTTAAGGACTATATTGCATCGATGAGAGATGGCAGAGGTAGTAGTGGTGAAGTAGTGCAAATATAATGACAAACAGGTTATTAGTGCTACATTACAAGTTGTGGGTGTTATACAGTCTGACAGCAGTAGGTATGAATGACCTGCAGTATCTCTCCTTCTTACACCATGAGTGTAGCAGTCTACTACTAAAAGAGCTACTTAAAGCCCCCACAGCCTCATGTAGGGGGTGAGAGGGGTTATCCATGATTGATGTCAGCTTGACTAACATCCTCCTCTCACCCACCTCCTCGATGGAGTCCAGAGGACAGTCCAAGACTGGGCCAGCCCTTCTGACCAGTTTATTAAGTTTCTTCCTGTCCCTCTCTGAACTTCCACAGCCCCAGCAGACCACAGTGTAGAAAATCGCTGATGCCACCACAGAGTCATAAAAAGTCCTAAGCAGTGTCCTGCACACACCAAAAGACCTCAGTGTTCTCAACAGGTGGAGACGACTTTGGCCCTTCTTGTACAGGACATCTGTGTTATTAGTCCAGTCCAGTTTGTTGTTGAGGTGAACACCCAGGTATTTGTACTCCTCCACAATCTCAATGTCCAAACCCTGGATGTTCACTGGTGCAATTTGAGGAGCCGTCCTTCTGAAATCGATCACCACCTCCTTTGTCTTGCTGGCGTTGATGCGCAGGTGGTTCAGTTTGCACCAGGCGACAAAGTTGGTGATGACCTCTCTGTACTCCGGATCGTCCCCCTCTGACACACGTCCAACGATGGCTGTATCATCTGAGAACTTCTGGAGGTGGCAGCTGTCCGTGTTGTAGCTGAAGTCAGATGTGTAAAGTGTAAAGAGGAAAGGAAAGAGCACTGTACCCTGTGGAGCCCCTGTGCTGCAGACTACCACATCAGACACACAGTCGCGGAGCCTCACATACTGCAGTCTGTTAATGAGGTAGTTGATGATCCATGCAGCCAGGTGGCAGTTGACACCAGCTCCCTCCAGCTTCCCCCTAAGCAGTGATGGCTGGATTGTGTTGAAAGCACTGGAGAAGTCAAAGAACATGACTCTCACAGTGCTCCCAGTGCCCTCCAGGTGTAAAAGTGACTGGTGTAGCAGGTAAATGACAGCGTCATCCACACCAATGCCCGGTCGATATGCGAACTGCAGGGGGTCCATCTCGCTGTTCTCCAGGTGTCAGAGGTGGGAGAGAACAATCCTCTCCATAATCTTCATCAGGTGAGACGTTAAAGCTACTGGCCTAAAGTGGTTGAACTCCCTGGGGTGTGCAGTCTTGGAAACTGGAACCACACATGATGTTTTCCACAGAAGTGGAACTCTCTCCGGACTGAGGCTCAGGTTGAAAATGTACAGAAGTATCCCACAGAGCTGATCTGCACATTCCTTAAGCAGTCTGGAATTGATACCATCAGAGCCAGCAGCTTTCCTTGTCTTGATCCTCTTCAGCTCCTTCAACACCTGATCAGCTGTTATGGAGAGGCGAGGGGTGTAGCCAAGGTGTGACTCCTGTAGAGTGAGGTCGGGGGTGGAGTGTGTGGATTAGTCTGGCAGGGAGTGGAGGGGGGTGATGTGGTGTGAGGAGGGAGCTGTTGGTGTCAGAGGTATTATGAGGGGGGGTGGAGTGATATCACAGACAGGTCAGGACTATGGTGAGTGGGGGAGGGTAGGGTGGCACAGTCAAATCTGTTGAAAAAGAGATTCAACTCATTTGCCCAGTCCTGGCCCCCAGATACAGGGTCCCTCCCACTATCCTTTGTGTGGCCAGAGATGGTTTTCAGGCCTCTCCATACCTCTCCGGTGTTGCTCCCCTTGAGACACTCCTCCAGCTTCCTCCTGTAGCTGTCCTTGCCTCTCCTTATCCCCCTCTTCAGCTCCCTCTGCACTCTCCTCATCTCCTCCTTGTTGCCAGATTTAAAAACCCTCTTCTTCTCGTTTAATAGGGCTTTTAGCTCAGAGGTCACCCAGGGTTTATTGTTGGGAAAACACCGTACCTTTCTGACTGGCACAGTGTTTTCAACACAGAAATTAATGTAATCTGTGGTGCAGGTTGTCAGGCTATCAATGTCATCCCCGTGAGGTTCACACAACACATCCCAGTCTGTGGTGTCAAAGCAGTCCCTCAGTGTGATACTGGTCTTCTCAGACCAGCTCCTTACATACCTCTTGGTGGATGGTTGTTTATTCACCATAGGTATGTATGTAGGGGACAAGTGAACCAGATTGTGGTCAGAACAGCCCAGCGGGGGGAGGGGTGATGAACTATATGCGTCCTTGGTGTTCACATACATTAAATCCAAAGTTCTCTTGTCTCTGGTGTGGCATTTCACATACTGAGTGAAGGTTGGGAGAGTGGAGGACAGGGAAGCATGATTGAAGTCACCGGAGATTAGTAGCAGGGACTGGGGGTGCGATGTCTGAAGCTTTGACACTGTAGTGTGTAAGAGCTCACAGGCTGCAGCAGCATCAACTGCCGGGGGATGTACACAGTTATCATGATAACGTGTGAGAATTCCCTTGGGAGGTAATATGGCCAAATGCTAACTGCTAGCAGTTCAATGTTCAATGCAGTGTCATTTGAGGGCCTGAAGATCACAGGCATCCAATGTCAGTTTTCAGCCTTGTCTTTTGCATACAAAGATTTCTCCAGATTCTCTGAATCTTTTAATGATATTACATACCTTAGATGATCTTCTTCTTCTTCTTTTGGGTGCTCCCGATTAGGGGTCGCCACAGCGGATCTTTCATCTCCATTGCTCCCTGTCTTCTGTATCCTTCTCTACCACACCTGCCACTTTCATGTCCTCTCTCACCACATCCATGTATCTCCTCTTTGGCCTTTCTCATTTTCCTGTGCCTGGCAGCTCCATCTTCAACATTCTCCTTCCAACATGGTCTGCCTCTGTTCTCAGGATGTGTCCATACCATCTCAGTCTCATCTTTCTTAGCTTAATTCTCAAGCTGTTCACATGTGCTGTCCCTCTGATGTGCTCGTTCCTTATCCTGTCCTTATCTTGTCACTCCCATTGCAAACCTTAACATCCTCAACTCCACCACCTCCAACTTTGCCTCCTGCCTCTTCATTAAGGGTACTGTCTCCAATCCATACATCACAGCTCGTCTCACTACTGTCTTATACATCTTACCTTTCACTTTTGCTGGACTTTCCTATCACAAATGACTCCTGAAATCCTTTTCTAATTGCTCCACCCTGCCTTCACTCTCTTTCTCACCTCACTATCGCAGCCCCCATTTTCCTGCACAGTTGACCCCAGGTACTTGAATTCACCAACTTTCTTTATGTCTACACCTTGCATCTTCACTACACTCTCATCCCCATTCTCATTGATGCACATGTATTCTGTTTTGCTGCTGCTCGCCTTCATTCATCTTCATTCCAATGCATACCTCCATCTCTCCAAACCCAACTCAACCTCCTTTCTGCTTTCACCGCATATCACAATATCATCCACAAACATCATGCTCCATGGTGACTCTTGCCTCACTTTGTCTGTCAAGCTATCCATCACTATGGCAAACAAGAAAGGACTCAAAGCAGATCCTTGATGAAGTCCCACCTTCACCTTGAACCATTCAGTCATTCCAACTGCACACCTCACTGCTGTTTCACTGTTCTCATACATGTCTTGCACCACTCTGATATATTTCTCATTCACTCCACACTTTCTCATACAATACCATAACTCACCTCTCGGCACTCTATAGTATGCCTTCTCCAGGTCTACAAACACACAATGTAGCTTTCTCTGGCCTTCCCTGTACTTCTTCATTAACATTCTTAAAGCAAAAATTGCATCCAACATGTGCTTCCTTGGCATGAACCCACACTGCTGTTCACAGATTGCTACCTCTCTTCTCAGTCTCACCTCCAATACCCTTTCCCATAACTTCATGGTGTGGCTCATCAATTTTATCCATCTGTAATTACTGCAGGTCTGTACATCTCCCTTATTCTTGTATATTGGGACAAGCACACTCTCCATTCATTTGGCATTTTCTCATTCTCTAAGATCTTATGAAACAATCTCGTTAGGAACTCCACAGCCATCTCACCCAATCATACCTTCCACTAGTCTGTACAGGTCTTTCTCTCCTTCTTTGGTCTCCAGTCTTTCATATAACTCCTGGTATGCATCTGCTTTCACCTTTGCTACTGCTTTTTTTGCCTTCTGTCTCCTCTCTCTGTATAACTGCCTGCTTTCCTCATCTCTCTGATCATCCCAATTCTTCTTCGTTAGCCTCTTCTCTTTTATAATTTCCTGCACTTCTTTGTTTCACCACCATGTCTCCTTATCTTCCTTCCTCCTTCCCAATGACCACCCTAGCACCTTCCTTGCTGCCTCTCTTACGAGTATAGCAGCAGTATCCCAATCTTCTGGCAGACTTCCATTACCACTCAGTGCTCATCTCATTTCTTCCCTAAACTCCTTCTGATGTTCAACCTCTTTTAGTTTCCACCACTTAATCTTTGGCTCCACTATTTCACACTTCCTCTTTTTCACTTTCAAGCTCATCCTGCACACGACCACTCGATGTTGTCTAGCTACACTCTCCCCTGCCATCACTTTGCAGTCTCCAATCTCCTTCAGGTTACCCCTTCTGCAGAGTATGTAGTCCACCTGTGTAAATCTTCCTCCACTCTTAAATGTCACCCTGTGCTGCTCTTTCATCTCGAAGTATGTATTGACTATTGCCAAATTCATCCTCTTTGAAAAATCAACCACCATTTGCCCTTCCACATTTCTCTGTCTTCCACCATATCTGACCATAACGCCCTCATCTCCTCAGTTTCCCTCGCCAACATGTCTGTTGAAATCTGCTCCTATCAGCACGTGCTCCTCCCTCGGTATACTTTCTACCACTTCATCCATCTTTTCCCAGAAAGACTCTTTCTCTTCATTCTCACATCCAACCTGTGGGGCGTACGCACACACACAACATTGATTGCCACTCCTTGAATCTCCAACTTCATGCCTATCACTCTGACAAGCTCTTCACATCAATCACACTGTTGACCAACTCTCCCCTCAAAACAATACCAACACCATTTCTCTTTCCATCGACTCCATAATAAAACAGTTTGCATCCACCTCCAATGTTCTTGGCCTTGCTTCCTTTCCACCTCATCTCCTGCATACACAAAATGTCTAACTTCCTTCTTTCTATCATACCTGCTAACTCTCTCACTCTGCCAGTCAATGTTCCCATGTTCAGTGGTCCTATTCTCAATTCTAAGCTCCTTCCCTTCCATCTTTCACACTTTCTCCTAACACACCTCCCCCCTCTTTCTCCTTCTCCGTTTTGATGCAACAGTAGCATACTTTCCACCAGCACCCTGTTGACCAACAGTACCAGAGGCGGTCATTGTTAACCCGGGCCCCGACCGATCCGGTATAGTATTTTTCTTTTCAGTCTGCATGTTAGACTTGGCACGGTTTTACACCAGATGCCCTTCCTGACGCAACCCTCTCCAATTTATCCGGGCTTGGGACTGGCGCCAAGAATATGCTTATGCACCCCCAGTGGCTGGATTACATACCATAGATGATGTGATCCCCAAATTCTTTGCAATTTTACATAGAGGGACATTATTCGTAAATTGTTGCACTGTTTGCTCACGTGGTCTTTCACAGAGTGGTGAAACCCCTCCCCATCTTTACTTGTGAGAGACTCAGCCTCTCTGGGATGCTCTTTTTATACCCAATCATGCTACTAACCTGTTGCTAATTAACTAAATTAGTTTTTTTAGCATTACCCAACTTTTTCAGTCTTTTGTTGCCCCATTCCAACTTTTCTGAAATGTGTTGCTGACATCAAATTCAAAATGAGCATATATTTTTTCAAAAAACAAATAAATTCCTTAGTTTCAACATTTATGTTGTCTTTGTACTAGTTTCAATGAAATATAGGGTTTTCATAATTTGCAAATCTTCACATTCTGTTTTTATTAATGTTTTACACAAGTGTCCCAACTTTTTTGGAATTTGGGTTGTATGAGATAATGTATTTAACTTTCTGAAACAAGGTACAGCATAACTGACACAAAATCAAAAGACCAAATCTTACACTTTTTATTTATTTATAATATAAAATTAATCTAGGAATTAAGTCTCATTCTCACATACAAAGTTCAGTTTCATTAAAAACAAAGTAACACACACAGTGAATTCTGTTTGTAATCTTTAGTGAAGATCTGACTGAAGTACATCCAATTTTGTGTGTGCATGTAAGTGTGTGTGTGTGCGTGTGTGTGTTAGAAAGAGAGAGAGATTTAGTTAGTTTACTAAAACTAACTATATTTAATATATGACATAATGAACGTAATTGAAAGAAGAGAGAGAGAGATGATCTGATTTCAGTGCCTCCAGTTTACAGTATGGATTCTTCAGTCCAGCAGGGAGCAGTTTCACTCTTGAATCCTGAATTGAAACTCAGGTCTTGTTTTCTCAGATTGGAGGAGTTTAAACTGAGAACTGAGGGCAGAACTCTACAGCTTTCCTCAGTGAGTTTACATCCAGTCAGACTGAAAGACTCAAACACACAAAACTCAAGCACACAACCAAAGCCACAACACAGCTAAAGTTTAAAGGTCCCATGGCATGGTGGTTTGTTGATGCTTTAAACGGGCTCGTGGAGGCTTCCGGATGTTATATCCACAGGCTTTCTCGAAATGAACCCTCGGCACGTAAATATAGCCTCCTGGGAGAAAGCCCCATTTCAGCGCTTTTCCCAGTGCGTCGTTTTGCTAATGAGAAGCAGGAGGCGGGGAAGGATAGAGGGTGGGGGCGGGCCATGGGGGGAGGGGGAGGGGCTTGACCAAGCTGCGGCTATGCTAGCTGTGTGTGAACAGTAGCAATGGCAATACTGATACTGATCTACATACTGACAGAAAATTATGGACACACAAAAATAAATATGAGAAATACATAACATAAGGAGAAATGACCACTAATCAGGTTCCTTCACAAGTCTAAATAAGGGAGTGGGAAAATGTGTGTACAACACTAGTAGTATAGTATAGTAGTATAGTGTTTGCGTGCACACACATACTCGCTGCTATCAGTGCCTGTAACCACGCTGCTAAGACAAAACACCGTTCTCCCTCGGACTCCTTTCGTAAACTCAACGTGACACAGAGAACAGAGAGTGAGAGTGTTCGGAGTGGTAGTTTACGAATGTATAATACCCTAGGCTTGAACACGCACTCCATAACCAAAGAGGATAGAAGCAGCAACTACAGCAACATATCGCTTATCCAACAGAAGACATGCATTGCGGAGCAATAGTCAAACATAAGCTCATAAGTTACAGTCAATTTCCAGACTAAACTCAGTTTAACAGAGCATGCTGCATGCTCTTTAGTTTTGTAGCACAGATTACCTGGCTAACTGCAGGAAGCGGTTAGCTGCACAGCTAATGTAGCCATTGCTAGGCTAATGCACCGATTTTAAAACACAGCAAAACGACCAGTTATACACTTACTTGTTCGGTGTTTGTTGCTGATGCGGCAGGGATGCTTGGTACGGACCCAGGCTTCAGTGACAGTTGATGTGCAAAACCTGCCCTGTACTGTCCCAAGTTGTGGAAACATTCCTCAGGAAAATGCTTCCGACAAACATACACCGTCTTAGGTAGACTCGATGGTGTATTATTGAAATAAATAAAATTAAGCCACTGCGTCTTCAGGGGCTTTCCCGTTGGCAGTAAAAACAGACTCTTTTCTGTGTTGTCACATCCATGTACAGCGCAATTTCCATGTTTCGCTCGCTTAGGTGATGCCATGTTGTTGTGTCCTCTATGGTCTCCTCACTACAACTGGGCGGGCAATCCATACAGTGGGTGGGAATCCAGAGGGGGGGCGTGGGGAATCATCTCCCTTGCTGACGTAGTAAAGGGAAGAGCTTATCAACGCGCCATTCTCAAATGTTGGGCATAGTTTGGTTTACACATTATGAAATTTCTAGCCACTGGGGTGACTTAAGAAGGTCAGAGGAACTCATTTTAACATTAAAAAACCTCAGAAAGTGAAAATTTCATGCCATGGGACCTTTAACATGTAACACAAATGTTACATGTAAGAGTGAGCATCATACAAACAATAGAGTCTGATCTGTGTTCAAGGTTCTACAACCACATAACAATAATATGACAATGCTATTTGTATTTTACAGTGAGGTCAGTAAGCTAATTTCTCAGATGTTATCTGTCCTCATGGAACAGTTTTATACATATGTTTCTGTTATTCAGTGGGAGAACCAATATTCCAGAAAATGTTTTGGAAGGAAAACAAATACATGTGCAATGAGTATTGATCTGCATACTTTAGAAATCAATGTATTTAACAATGATGTGAGAAGTGATCTAGATTATTCAATATTAACACAAAGTTGTATGTTGAATTTCACAGAGATGGTGAAACAGTTGGTGTGCATTTTCTTGTACAGTTACAAATCTGCTTTATCCCCTTTTAACCAACATGAACTAGGTGCTAGTTCTGTGTTGGTGCTAGTGCTGGTTCAACTTGTGAACCTTCTAAGACCTGGTTTACTTTTCCATGGGCTAGAGAGCCACCATAGAGTAACAAAGTTGGCATTTGAGCTGCCCTGCTGAGCCAGCCAGCCCTGAGCATGTGACATCACAGCAGGAACTGGTTTTAAGGCCGAGGCCTTTTACAGCTATAGAACAAAGTCATATAAATAAAAATTTATGGTGAAAGTCAGAAATACTGTTACCGATTTGCTCAACTAAGACTTATTTGACTTCATTGATTGTGAGTTGACTCTCATTAAAACAGGATAGGTGTTATAACTTACAGTGGTGCTTGAAAGTTTGTGAACCCTTTAGAATTTTCTATATTTCTGAATAAATATGACCTAAAACATCATCAGGTTTTCACACAAATCCTAAAAGTAGAGAAAGAGAACCCAGTTAAACAAATGAGACCAAAATATTATACTTGGTCATTTATTTATTGAGGAAAATTATCCAATATTACATATCTGTGAGTGTCAAAAGTATGTGAACCTCTAGGACTAGCAGTTAATTTGAAGGTGAAATTAGAGTCAGGTGTTTTCAATCAATGGGATGACAATCAGGTGTGAGTGGGCATCCTGTTTTATTCAAAGAACAGGGATCTATCAAAGTCCGATCTTCACAACACATGCTTGTGGAAGTGTATCATGGCACGAACAAAGGAGATTTCTGAGGACCTCAGAAAAAGCGTTGTTGATGCTCATCAGGATGGAAAAGGTTACAAAACCATCTCTAAAGAGTTTGGACTCCACCAATCCACAGTCAGACAGATTGTTTACAAAGGGAGGAAATTCAAGACCATTGTTACCCTCCCCAAGAGTGGTTGACCACCAAAGATCACTCCAAGAGCAAGGCATGTAATAGTCGGCGAGGTCACAAAGGACCCCAGGGTAACTTCTAAGCAACTGAAGGCCTCTTTCACATTAACCAATGTTCATGAGTACACCATCAGGAGAAGACTGAACAACAATGGTGTGCATGGCAGGGTTGCAAGGAGAAAGCCACTACTCTCCAAAAAGAACATTGCTGCATGTCTGCAGTTTGCTAAAGATCACATGGACAAGCCAGAAGGCTATTGGGAAAATGTTTTGTGAATGGATGAGACAAAAATATAACTTTTTGGTTTAAATGAGAAGTGTTATGTTTGGAGAAAGGAAAACACTGCATTCCAGCATAAGAATCTTATCCCATCTGTGAAACATGGTGGTGGTAGTATCATGCTTTGGGCCTATTTTGCTGCATCTGGGCCAGGATGGCTTGCCATCATTGATGGAACAATGAATTCTGAATTATACCAGTGAATTCTAAAGGAAAATATCGGGACATCTGTCCATGAACTGAATCTCAAGAGAAGGTGAGTCATGCAGCAAGACAACAACCCAAAGCACACAAGTAATTCTAGCAAAGAATGGTTAAAGAAGAATGAAGTTAATGTTTTGGAATGGCCAAGTCAAAGACCTGACCTTAATCCAATCGAAATGTTGTAGAAGCACCTGAAGCAAGCCGTTCATGTGAGGAAACCCACCAACATCCCAGAGTTGAAGCTGTTCTGTACGGAGGAATGGGCTAAAATTCCTCCAAGCCAGTGTGCAGGACTGATCAACAGTTACCAGAAATATTTAGTTGCAGTTATTGCTGCACAAGGGTCACACCAGATACTGAAAGCAAAGGTTCACATACTTTTGCCACTCACGGATATGTAATATTGGATCATTTTCCTCAATAAATAAATAAATAAATTTTGTCTCTTTTGTTTAACTGGGTTCTCTTTATCTACTTTTAGGACTTGTGTGAAAATCTGATGATGTTTTAGGTCATATTTATGCAGAAATATAGAAAATTCTAAAGGGTTCATAAACTTTCAAGCACCACTGTATGCAACATACATGTGCATGCATGCATTTTCACTGATAAAATGTAAAAGGCTCATTAAATAATCAGATGAACTGAGACAATCACAATCTGAAGCAAATTAAATAATCTTATACCGGTAACTTAAACCCACAATACAGGTCAGGTGTGCTGCTGCATGGCTGGAATGAAAACCTGCAGCCACGCGGCCCTTTATGGATCAGTTTGGACACCCCTGGTGTAGTGGTTAGCGCTGTCGCCTCACAGCAAGAAGGTCCGGGTTTGAGCCCCATGGCCGGCGAGGGCCTTTCTGTGTGGAGTTTGCATGCTCTCCCCGTGTCCGCGTGGGTTTCCTCTGGGTGCTCCGGTTTCCCCCACAGTCCAAAGACATGCAGGTTAGGTTAACTGGTGACTCTAAATTGACTGTAGGTGTGAATGTGAGTGTGAATGGTTGTTTGTGTCTATGTGTCAGCCCTGTGATGACCTGGCGACTTGTCCAGGGTGTACCCCGCCTTTCGCCCGTAGTCAGCTGGGATAGGCTCCAGCTTGCCTGCGACCCTGTAGAACAGGATAAAGCGGCTACAGATAATGAGATGAGATGAGATGAGATGAGATGAGACATTCTTGGGCCATGAATGTGTGACAGAGTGCTAGGGGAGGGAAAGTTAAAACTTCCCCTAAAACGAGCCCAATTACTCCACCCCATGGAATAACTACCACCCCAGGGACCACCCACACAGAGCCCCCAACTGAACCCACACAAGTTCTAGATTGCACAAAAACAGCAGATGTGGATTCCGTTACAACAATATATTTATTATAAATAGTAACACATATAAAACACTAAAATCAACAATTGGGTTTCCCCACACACTCACACGCATTCACACTCACTCACACACGGCCCACACTCAGGTAGTAAATCTGTACATATTTGTAGATGCTAGGAGGTGTCCTCCAATCCAGAACAGGCGCACCCAGAGGGAGGAAATAATCAGCCCCTGTAAAGGCCTAATATACACACTCGGTTAAGTCTACACACTCGGTTAAGTCCGCACACTCGGTTAAGTCTGCACACTCACACACGTGCCCACACATACATGCTAGGTGAAGGTAAACTAATGCACTCACTATCAAGGAACACTCAGTAACACTACCCTGCACACCACGTGATCTATAACCCACCACCAGGGGTGATAAACTCCCTCAGGGATCACCTGCACCTATTAATTAAGCAAAATATTAAATGACTGAAGGGCCTGCCACACAACCCACATATCAGAACAAACAAAAAAAACAGAAACAAAACACAACAAAATTATATAACCCACAGGGCAAATCAAATACACAGGTCCAGAAACACAGGACAAATCAAATACACAGGTCCAGAAAAAGTTGCAATAGGCAAATATTACCCAGATGGAAACTTGCAACTTGTGTAGCACTAAGTCAAAAGCAATGACATGCAGCTCATGCAAATGAAGGTGCCGTTAAACACAGGACCAGACAAAAGAAACAAAATCAAAATAAATCAATCCAAATAACAATATCAAAGTAAGAGGAAACAAAATTTAAAAGAAAATAACTAAAACATCTCAGCCGCGCTCTCACCGCGACCTCTTAAATTGGATTGGAAAGACAAACACACTTCTACCAGTCTCACATACACACACAGGATCAAACCCAGCCGGCGAACAACCAGCCACACACTCAAGTTGTGGCTAGAGCAGCGATGAGCCACAAAGAACAACATAATGGTGGGTCAACGGGGTGTATATTTAGCGGGGACAAAACAGCAATGCCCGAAGAGATGACTTGGGGTCCACAGCTACGCTAACGTGCCTACAAATACAAAGCATACATTAAAACATGAGCACCATTAAACTATTTTAACTAACTAATCAAAAGTTAAAGCTGTCTACTCATGTTGGAATATAGTGGAAAACAAACTACGGACCGGCATGCAGGAAGAAATTCCTAAACCCACACTAGAAAACACAGACACCTTTTTAAAACCAACTCAACACACAGCATAAACGCCTAACAGGCTTGTTAGCATGGCGAGTGTGGCCTACCTGAGCACGAAGGAAAGGGCCAGCAAGCACAGCTGTGGTGAGCACACACCAACAGAGTAAGGACAGCAGCAGAAGGACAGATGCACTCACACAATGGCGGGGAACATGAACGCACCAATTAAGATTCCACGACAGGTAAGAGCTGGGAAAGCAATAAAATTCCATGAGCCCAGCGAACATAATAAAACACCAAGCCACCAAAGCAATGTGGAGAAAGCACCTACCACGAAGAACAGACAAAACCGCATGAAGTGGAGGTGGAAAGACACGCTGACTGTCAGCTATCCCACTCAACTCACGAATGCCCGCCCCTCAGCTGTACCTCACCAGCGGTTAATCAGCTGAGTGATCAGCGGAACAATCAGCTGGGTAAGACGAATGACGTAATGACGCAAGTACCGTGGTATGGCAGTTCTTACGTATGGGTGGAGCACAGAAGATGGCAGGACAGAGCTCAGGTTGGTAAACCGTTTTTATTGTCACACTTTTCAGTGGTCACTTAGTCAATAAACACAGACACACACAACCGACGTCTGGTTCGGGGAAGAGCTCCCTCTGCTCTAGCTCTCCCTCCTTAAATAGGGTGCGGTCACTGGGGAAGACACACAAACACATTAATTAACATCAGGTGCAGTGATTCTGCCACTTACCTTCCCTGACTCTGCCCTCCGGTCACAGACCGATGCTTGACCACGCCCCCGCTGCCACATACCCCCACCGCCTGACTCAGGCTGGGCGGACGTCCAGCCTGCAGCTGACTCCCCCCCCCTTGACGGGAGAGGAAGTCCGCCACGACCATCTGCGCCCCCGGCCTGTGGATCACCTTGAAGTGAAAGGGTTGGAGTGCCAGATACCAATGGGTGATCCACACGTTGGCATCCTTCATGTGGTGGAGCCACTGGAGGGGTGCGTGGTCTGAACAGAGGGTGAAAGGGCATCCCAGCAGGTAGTAACGGAGGGTGAGGACTGCCCACTTGATTGCTAAGCACTCTTTTTCAATGGTGCTGTAGTGCCCCTCACGCACCGACAGCTTTCTACTGATGTACAAGACCGGGCAGTCCTCCCCCTCCACCTCCTGGGACAAAACAGCCCCCAGCCCTCTGTCTGACGCATCCATCTGTAACATAAAGGGGAGAGAAAAGTCAGGGGAGTGTAAAAGTGGCCTCCCACACAGTGCAGCCTTTACCTCAGAAAAAGCCAGCTGGCATTGCTCTGTCCACTGGACCGGATCTGGTGCCCCCTTTTTAGTCAGATTGGTCAGCGGGCTGGTGACGTCCAAATAATTAGGTATAAACCTATGATAATAGCCAGCCAGCCCCAGGAACTGTCACACCCCCTTTTTGGTCTTGGGCCTCGGGCAGGCCACAATTGCTGCTGTCTTGTTAATTTGGGGACGCACCTGCCCGTTGCTCAAGTGGAAGCCCAGATACCGTACTTCCACCCGGCCAATCGCACACTTCTTCGGGTTGGCTGTGAGACCCGCTCGCCTCAGCGACCTAAGGACGGCCCTCAGATGTTGAAGGTGCCTTGGCAAGTCATTACTATAGATAATGATGTCGTCGAGGTAGGTAGCCGCATAGGTGGCGTGGGGGCAGAGGACCCTGTCCATCAGCCGCTGAAACGTAGCGGGTGCCCCAAACAGCCCAAAAGGAAGTGTGACAAATTGGTGTAAGCCGAACGGTGTGGAAAAGGCTGTTTTTTCTCGGGATAATGGAGTCAAGGGGATCTGCCAATAACCCTTTGTTAAACCCAGTGTCGAATAAAAGCGAGCCGTGCCTAGTCGATCGAGCAACTCATCAATACGAGGCACTGGGTACGCGTCGAATTTAGACACCACGTTGACTTTTCTATAGTCTACACAGAACTGGACTGACCCATCGGCCTTGGGTACCAAGACCACCGGGCTGCTCCAGTCACTGTGGGACTCCTCGACGATGCCCATTTTGAGCATGGCCTCGAGTTCTTCCCGAACCACTTTTTTCTTGTGTTTGGGTAGCCTGTAAGGGCGGCTACGCACTACCACCCCCAGGGGTATCTCTATGTGGTGCTCTATGAGGTTGGTGCAGCCGGGCAGGGGCAAGAACAAGTCCGAAAACTCGGTCTGCAACTGGGCAACCTCCATGAGTTGGATCGGGGAGAGGTGGTCTCCACAGGGGACCGGAGAGGTACGTGATGCCAATGTTCCTTTTTGAACCTCCGGCCCCAGCTCCTCCTTCTCTGGAACCACCGACACCAACGCCACAGGGACCTCCTCGTTCCAGAGTTTGAGCAGATTGAGGTGGTCAATCTGTAGTGCCCCACCCCTGTCCGTTCGCCTCACCTCATAGTCAATGTCCCCGACTCGCCGTGTGACCTCAAAGGGTCCTTGCCACTTGGCGACTAATTTGGAGCTCGATGTGGGCAACAGTACGAGGATTTTATCTCCCGGTGCGAACTCTCTAAGGCGCGTACCCTTGTCGTACAGGCGGGTTTGTCATTCTTGGGCCTACCGAAAATTCTCCAGGGTTAGGTGGGTGAGTGTGTGGAGTTTTGCGCGCAGGTCAATAATGTATTGGATTTCATTTTTACTAGGTGAAGGTCCCTCCTCCCAATTTTCCCGCAGCACATCTAGAATGCCATGCGGCTTACGCCCATATAACAATTCGAATGGGGAGAACCCCGTGGAGGCTTGGGGGACCTCTCGCACTGCAAACAACAAGGGTTCGAGCCATTTATCCCAATTATGTGCATCCTCACTTACAAATTTTTTAATTATATTCTTGAGGGTGCGATTGAACCGTTCAACTAAACCGTTCGTTTGTGGGTGATACACGCTGGTGTGGATCGGCTTAATATCCAACAACCCATACAGTTCGCTCAGTGTCCGTGACATAAACGAGGTGCCTTGGTCAGTCAGAATCTCTTTCGGGATTCCAACTCGGGATATGACACGGAAGAGTGCCTCTGCAATACTGCGTGCTGAGATATTGCGAAGAGGCACCGCTTCCGGGTATCGCGTTGCATAGTCCACCAGAACTAATATAAAGCGGTACCCTCGTGTTGACCGATCTAATGGCCTAATGAGATCCATCTCAATTCTTTCGAACGGGGTCTCGATTAATGGTAAAGGGCGCAAAGGTGTTTTTGGAATGGCCACTGGATTTACTAACTGGCATTCGCGGCACGCCGTACACCACCTATGGACATCCTGTTCAGCCTGATCCAGTGATGCCAGGCGGTGGCACTGGACCCACTCTGTGGTTCCGGCTGGTAAGCGCGCGATGAATTGCTCCAGTACCACCTGGTCGATGATCCCCTCGGCGTCGCGGTTGTCAGCCCTCAACTACCGCCAGCAGGTGTCCCGGAGTTGCTGGCCAAACGCGAATGGCCGGCCGACTTCCTCCAAGCGCAAAGCGCGAAAGCGCTGCTGTTGTTGCTCAGGGGTGCGCCCCACACGCTGGAGGACGGCCCGGCGAAAGTCTGCGTAGGCCAGCTGGCGGTCGGCGAACGAGGAGGACTCCATGGGGCTGTTCTGCTTCTGTGCTCCAAATTCTCCTGGGTTTTGGCACTACTGTGGCAGTTCTTACATATGGGCGGAGCACAGAAGATGGCAGGACAGAGATCAGGTTGGTAAACCATTTTTATTGTCACACTTTTCAGTGGTCACTTAGTCAATAAACACAGACACACACAACCAGTGTCTGGTTCGGGGAAGAGCTCCCTCTGCTCTCGCTCTCCCTCTCCCTCCTTAAATAGGTCGCAGTCACTGGGGAAGACACACAAACACATTAATTAACATCAGGTGCAGTGATTCTGCCACTTACCTTCCCTGACTCCACCCTCCGGTCACAGACCGATGCTTGACCATGCCCCCGCTGCCACATGCGGGTATGGCAAGAAAGCCAATACCCACCTCGCTACAATCGCACCGTAAATCCAGCTTCTGTTATGTTACTGTACTGGCAGCAACACATCTATGTGGCATGGCAATGAATTAGCTCAAAATGGAGGATCAGAGTTGCAGTCAGCTCTGTGTTTTAGTATAGCAGAAATGGTGATGAGACCAATAGACTTCCTGTTGTGACGTTACGAATGTCAAGGTCATTCGCTCAGACTGCTACCTATATAAATCACTTTAATCGTAAAAATTACTATATTAGATTTATTGTTGGGTGGCACGGTGGTGTAGTAGTTAGCACTGTTGCCTCACAGCAAGAAGGTCCAAGTTTGAGCCCCGTGGCTGGCGAGGGCCTTTCTGCATGGAGTTTGCATGTTCTCCCCGTGTCCGCGTGGGTTTCCTCCAGGTGCTCTGGTTTCCCCCACAGTCCAAAGACATGCAGGTTAGGTTAACTGGTGACTCTAAATTGACTGTGAGTGTGAATGGTTGTCTGTGTCTATGTGTCAGCCCTGTGATGACCTGGCGACTTGTCCAGGGTGTACCCTGCCTTTCACCCGTAGTCAGCTGGGATAGGCTCCAGCTTGCCTGCGACCCTGTAGAACAGGATAAAGCGGCTAGAGATAATGAGATGAGATGAGATTTATTGTTAATGCTTAAAACTATTCCTGTGCCATTCTTGAGGTCTCAAGGCATTTATAAATGAAAGTGAGGCCATGGCTCTGCGTATAGGCTTTCAAGACGTTGTTGCATTTAGTGGCTGTCTCCTGTGTTGTTAGTCTCCTGGATACTGTCTCAATCTGTCTCACCTCATGTTCATTATTGATGTCTCCACCCCAACCCATGGTGATGTAGAGCTTGTTGTAGAGCACATTTAGAAATGCTGAGCTTTGAGATTCCATCATTAATTCTTTTCAACTTTTTTTTCAGGTTGGATTTGAACTCTGGCTGACACAGAGAAGTGTGTGCTAATGAACAAAGTAATAGCATTCTTTAATGCAAAATGACTGAACAAAATATAATGTTTAATATTTTTTTCAAATGCTGCTGTTCATTTCATGTAGTATCCATGGACTAATCACAAGCTGGACCATGAACATAACATAAAAATGCCTGATTTACATAATGCACACTGGCCATGACAGAAGTCATTATTATTATTTGCTAAATATACAAAAATTCTTCCTTATACCACAGTGTGGTTCAATTCTTGAATATGACTGGTCAGAAGGTGTGCATTATAGGCATAGTGTACAGTAAGCTGATCATTATTATGAAATAAACTACAACAGGGTGATGAAGGACCCCAATATGAAGTGTTTTGCAATAATAACCAGCTTGTTGTACATTATTCTGCTTATTAGATTAGATTAGATTAGATTAGATTAGATTAGATTAGATTAGATTAGATTAGATTAGATAAAACTTTATTGATCCCTTTGGGCGGGTTCCTTCAGGGAAATTAAGATTCCAGCAGCATCATTACAGATAAACAGAGACAAGAAATAGAGAAAACCTCGAGATAAATTAAAATAAATTAAGTATTTACATATACAAATATAAAAAGAATAAGATATGGGGAAGAGAGGAAGGGGGGGAGAAAAAAGAGGGGGAAGGGGGGATTTTATATGGCTACTTACTAAAGAAGTCAATAATTTACACAAAATATTGATTTAAAAATTATTTTATTGCTTCTGCTAATGGCATGGTCTATAGTAATGGTCTATTACACACAGCAACAGTCTGTAGAAATAACAGACAGTAGAATGTTGTAATTGACCAATCAAAATTGAGTATTTAAAAAGTGGTGTAATAATTAGGTATAATAGCACAACTTGGAAAGTATTTTCAGCTTTAATATGAATGATAGGTTAAAGGGCACATCTTGGGTATATTTAGGAGCAAGATCAATATAATTCTCTTATTTTATATTAAACTTTGATCAAATATCTGTCACATTTTGCATTTTGTGCAATTTTTTTTTTTTACCTTGCGCAATACCAGAAAATATTCAGTTGAAATCAAACCATTTGAGGCAAATTCGTCTGCCTCTGAAAAAATTTGCCATTTGGATTTCCTGGCAAAAATTGATTTTCGTGATGTCACATGCAGGACGCCTCCTTCTGAAACCCATGTCAGCGTTGGTTTGTTTATGAGAAAACAACCTGGTGGTTTTCTGTAAATTTCTTCAACTTTATCACATAATTATTAAAATGGATGTATCATAGGAGAGTGTAGCAACACCAATCTTGATGGGATTAGTACTCATCATTTTCCAAAAGACCGGACAATCAGAGAGAAATGGGAGCGTTTCGTGTGAGGCACCCAGAAAAACTGGCAACATGCAACAGACCACAGCATCATATGCGGGGCTCACTTCATAAAGCCTGACGACTTTGAGAACTATTTGCAGTGGGAAATGGGCTTCAAGAAGCAACTTGATCTGAAAAAAGACGCAGTTCCATCTGTTAGAATGCCCAAAGCAACACCATCTCCATTTGTGTCAGCGTCACCAAAGGAGCCAGCCATGTTCGTCTCCCCTGACAGAAGGCGAAGTGCTGCATCCACTGAGGCCCTTGAAGCCGAGGACCAAGCAGAGCTGAGAAAAAGACCAAGAAAATCGGCAATTCACAAGTTGACTGTTGCCAGGGTAAGAAATAAGAGAGACTATACTCTAAATTAGGTGTTCCTGTGTTTGTGTGGTACATGGATAATGTTATTTATTGACACACGCACAAAAGTAAACAACACAAAAGTGCTGGGCGAAAATATACTTACTTCACATGTATCAAGGGATATGTGTGTCAGGGCTTGAGATCTTGGGACCTGTCAAGCACATTAAATGTATATACAACACTGCTTAGCCGATTCCATGTGTGTAGCTTATGAAATCTTTCTCCTACAGTAGCCAGTACTCTTCTAAATGAAGAAATATATAAATACATAATAGTAATTAGAAAAAAAATATGATTTATGTAACAACAGATAGATGAGCACTGATACATGAATCCATGGGTTTAGAAGCTGAAACTTTTAGCTCAGGCAACAATTCCATATTTCAATGCAAAATTGCTAGCTGCTAAACTTGGTCTACACAGACTGTGCACTGAATCCATGCAGGGTCTCTCAGCCTGCTGGCAGATCCGCACGTGACGTCACGAATCTGGATCAGTATGGCTCCAGACTCCTTTGGGATTTTTCCAGACACGTTTTGTTATTTTATTTTTTTCTGCTGTAGACAGATGGCCTTGTGCAAAATTACCCTTCTGGACGAGTGTGTAAAGGGACATACTTTCATATAAAAAAAACACTAAATTGGTCCAGGATATGCCCTTTAATATAATTGCACATGAGTGACTGCTTATCACAGCTATAACATAAGAGATAACAGGAATTAACTTGACTCTCGGATGTTCCAAAAACATTAAATCTAACTGTAAACTCTTAATTTGCATGAAATGTCATTCATTAATAAATTAAACATCTGCTTGCACTTCGTATTGCATCACACCTCCCTGGTGTGCATTATTTGTGTCACGTGGCAGAGATGGTGACAGTTATGATTAATGCTTTTATTAAAAATAAATACTGGCAAGCACAAACAAATCCAAAAAATAATATCCAGGTCAAAACCCAGAAACAGACAAATGGTCAGGCAATCTATATATAGGTATTCAAAGGAAAAAAAACTGTGGTCAGTAAACGAGAAGGCAAAAGTGGGTCAAACCAGAACAAACAAATATGAATCTCAAGGATCTTGTCAGATGTGTGAACAGAGCTGAAAGAATACTTTGCAAAGTCCTTGTGCAGTGAGTGTGTTTATATAGGGTGTAATGGGTGTGGGTGTAGATCTAGGATCCACTGTTCAGTCCCTAATGAGTGTGACATGCAAACATGCAAAACACTAGCAGGTTTTCTGTCAAGGCAACACTGGGTTTTACAGAGAACTCCTATTCCCAGAACACACTATGGCCTACAAATATGGTCACTCTGGACTACACTCCCCAGCTCACACATCCATTGTCATGTTCACAGTCACCAGAATTCTAACCATGCACACCTGTTTTCAGTCACACTTGTCACAACAGCATTGTGGCAGCGGGGGCGTGGTCAAGTGCCGGTCTGTGACAGGAGGGCGGAGTCAGGGAAGGTAAGTGGCAGAATCACTACACCTGATGGCAATTAACCTATGTTTGTGTGTGTCTTCCCAGTGACCGCGCCCTATTTAGGGAGGGAGAGCGGGAGCAGAGGAGTTAATCCCCGAACTAGACGCCAGTTGTGTGTGTGTGTCTGTTTGGTGTTCAGATTGTTCACTGAAAAGTGTGTCTTTATTGCTTGACTTACCAAGCTTTTATCCCCATGCATTGTTAACCTGGTTTTAACAATTATTCAGATTCCTGTTTTACAAGTTTGGATCATGTTTCTTGATTGCTGTTGGATTCTGATTTTCGATCACTGTTTTTGATTTGTCAGCCAGTTTCATCATGAAAAGCATAAACTGCATTCACATCTGTCTCAGCTTCCCTCATTGGACATTTTCATTACAGTTGTTTATTAATTTGTTATTTTCCCCAAAATACTACAATGATGAGATCTAACACTAGAAAACCAAGAAATAAAAAAAAAAAAGGATTTTAAACCAGGTATGAAGAAACCAACTGCCAAGCAAACACTGAGAGAAAAAAATGTCCTCTGAAAACTTGTACAGTATTATAGACAAAAGCTACCCTATCCTATGGGCAGGCTATATTTCATGCTATAAATATAATAAGGAATTCATTGTAATTATAACAGTTGTCAAAATGTCCAGGTACTTTCCGCTCATTTTAGCACTGTAAATAAAAATCTTGATTCCCATTATATGGTACATGAAGTATAGAGTATGTGACACACAAACACACACACACACACACACACACACACGTGTGTGTACAGTGGTGCTTGAAAGTTTGTGAACCCTTTAGAATTTTCTATATTTCTGCATAAATATGACCTAAAACATCATCAGATTTTCACACAAGTCCTAAAAGTAGATAAAGGGAACCCAGTTAAACAAATGAGACAAAAATATTATACTTTGTCATTTATTTATTGAGGAAAATGATCCAATATTACATATCTGTGAGTGGCAAAAGTATGTGAACCTATGCTTTCAGTATCTGGTGTGACCCCCTTGTGCAGCAATAACTGCAACTAAACATTTCCGGTAACTGTTGATCAGTCCTGCACACCAGCTTGGAGGAATTTTAGCCCATTCCTCCATACAGAACAGCTTCATGTTGGTGGGTTTCCTCACATGAACTGCTTGCTTCAGGTCCTTCCACAACATTTCGATTGGATTAAGGTCAGGACTTTGACTTGGCCATTCCAAAACATTAACTTTATTCTTCTTTAACCATTCTTTGGTAGAACAACTTGTGTGCTTAGGGTCGTTGTCTTGCTGCATGGCCCAACTTCTCTTGAGATTCAGTTCATGGACAGATGTCCTGACGTTTTCCTTTCGAATTCACTGGTATAATTCAGAATTCATTGTTTCATCAATGACGGCAAGCCGTCCTGGCCCAGATGCAGCAAAACAGGCCCAAACCATGATACTACCACCACCATGTTTCACAAATGGGATAAGGTTCTTATGCTGGAATGTAGTGTTTTTCTTTCTCCAAACATAACGCTTCTCATTTAAACCAAAAAGTTCTATTTTGGTCTCATCCGTCCACAAAATATTTTTCTAATAGACTTCTGGCTTGTCCACATGATCTTTAGCAAACTGCAGACAAACAGCAATGTTCTTTTTGGAGAGCAGTGGCTTTCTCCTTGCAACCCTGCCATGCACACCATTTGTTGTTCAGTGTTCTCCTGATGGTGGACTCATTAACATTAACATTAGCTAATGTGAGAGAGGCCTTCAGTTGCTTAGAAGTTACCCTGAGGTCCTTTGTGACCTCATCAACTATTACACTCCTTGTTCTTGGAGTGATCTTTGTTGGTCAACCACTCCTGGGGAGGGTAATAATGGTCTTGAATTTCCTCCATTTGTACACAATCTGTCTGACTGTGGATTGGTGGAGTCCAAACTCTCTAGAGATGGTTTTGTAACCTTTTCCAGTCTGATGAGCATCAACAATGCTTTTTCTAAGGTCCTCAGAAATCTCCTTTGTTCATGCCATGATACACTTCCACAAACATGTGTTGTGAAGATCAGACTTTGATAGATCCCTGTTCTTTAAATAAAACAGGGTGCACACTCACACCTGATTGTCATCCCATTGATTGAAAACATCTGACTCTAATTTCACCTTCAAATTAACTGCTAATCCTAGAGGTTCACATACTTTTGCCACTCACAGATATGTAATATTGGATCATTTTCCTCAATAAATAAATGACCAAGTATAATATTTTTGTCACATTTGTTTAAGTGGGTTCTCTTTATCTACTTTTAGGACTTGTGTGAAAATCTGATGATGTTTTAGGTCATATTTATGCAGAAATATAGAAAATTCTAAAGGGTTCACAAACTTTCAAGCACCACTGTGTGTGTGTGTGTGTATATATATATATATATATATATATATATATATATATATATATATACACACACACACACACACACACACACATATTATATATATATATATATATATATATATATATATATATATATATGTGTGTGTGTGTGTGTGTGTGTATATATATATATATATATATATATATATATATATTTATATTTATTACACACACACATACATACACACACTCAGTTGTCGTCAGAAGTTTACATACAGTTACATGAATGTCATCTTGGATATGATACATCTTTAAAAAAAAAACATGAGAATTTGGTGCAGAAGTTTTAATTTTCTTTGGGTTTTCTGACATCAACACAGGCTTAAAATTATACATACATGGTCAAAAATTTACATACCCTCATTTAGATTATTAATTCAAAGGTGCTGAAACTTCCAAAATGTCTCTTATTTTGCCTCAGCTGAGGTCTCTTAACTTTGTTAGTGAGCAAGATTGATTACAGCTGGTAGCTTCTCTGTGCCTTCATAAAAAGGGTTTGTTTACTGTACTCATTGGATTGACCAACACACAGTAAAATTGGAAAGACCAAGGAGCTCAGTGCAGGTATGAGAAAGAGGATCACAGATATACACAACTCCATAATGTCTCTTGGAGCCATTTCTAAACAACTGCAAATTGCAACATCAGTTCAAACAATTGTATGCAAGTTATTGAGAGGTGTAGTCACTTTGCCAAGCCACTTTGCTTCAAGAAAACCCAAACTGTCACCCTCATCTGAAAGGAAATTGGTTTGGATGGTCAGGAACAACCTGGGAACCACCATGGCACAGCCCTTAACTAAAGTTTGAAGCTGACCACACAGACAAAGAAAAAGCCTTCTGGAGGATAGCTGTATGGTCAGATGAGACAAAGATTAAGTTGTTTGGCCACAGTGATCACCATGTACAGAGGGACACTGTACCAGCTGGTGGTGGTGGTAGGATCATCATGCTCTGGGGCTGTTTTGCTGCCAGTGGAACTGGTTCATTGCACAAAGTGGATGGAATAATGAAGAAGGAGGACTACCTCAGAATTCTTTAGCATAAACCATCAGAAACTTGAACACGACTTGGGGCTTGGGAGTTACAACAGGACAATGAACCCAAACACACATCAGAGCTGGTTGTGGAGGATAAAGCAGGCTAACATTAAGCTTAAAACAAGTCCTGAGTTCAACCCTATTGAAAATATGTGGACCATGCTTGTCCATGCCAAGAAAAAAACTCAAATTTAATTATAGTGTCCCAATTCTACTATAAAGAGTCATGAAATATCCAACCAGAATTCTGCCAGAAGCTTGTTCATGATAAACAAAATTATTTGATCAAGGTGAAACTTGTGAAGAGACATCTTCCACAAATATTTGGTATATTTTGACCCTGTCTGTATAATTTTGAACCTGTGTTGCTTTAAGAAAATCCAAAGAAAATTAAAACTTATACACCAAATTCTAGGGTTTTTTAATTAAAGAAGTATACTGTACATTCTGCCACAGAAAAAGAACAGTTTAAAGAAATTACTGAAAGTCCAAATATTGGCATGACATTCATGTAACTGTATGTAAACTTCTGACCACATATTATAATATACATAGGGTGGAGGAACCCTGATAAGAACTGTGCTTAAAAAACCCAGTGCCCAATAGAACAATAGAAATACTGTAAGGTACATAACGGGAATAGAAAATGCAAATACCACTGCCTCAATGGTTAGCATTCTAATAGTAGAAATAAGATAAATTATGTAAGAGACTAACCTAATGGTGAAAGTAAATATTGCACACATGTTGGGGGGGGGGGGGGTATATTGCTGTGAAAAAACGTTATTGTACATAACAACTCAGAATACTGCACATGATATACAGTTGTGGTCAGAAGTTTACATACAGTGCCATGAATGTCATTTTGGATATAAATGTCATATGGCAATATTTGGGCTTTCAGTAATTTCTTTGAACTGTTCTTTTTCTGTGGCAGAATGTACAGCATACATATTTAATTAAAAAACACTAGAATTTGGTGCACAAGTTTTAATTTTCTTTGGGTTTTCTGAAATCAACACAGGCTCAAAAGTATACATACAGGGTCAAAAATATACATACAGCACACCTAATATTTGGTAAAATGTCTCTTCACAAGATTCACCTTGACCAAATATTTATGTTTACCATGAACAAGCTTTTGGCAGAATTCTGGTTGGATATTTCATGACTCTTTATGGTAGAACTGGTAGAGTTCAATTATTTGTTTTCTTGGCATGGACACAACTTATATGCACAATCCATATATTTTCAATAGGGTTGAAGTCAGGGCTTTTTTTCAGCTTAACGTTAGCCTGCTTTAATGTTCACAACCAGCTTTGATGCATGTTTGGGTTCATTATCCTCTTGTAACTCCCAAGTCCCAAGTTGTGTTCAAGTTTCTGATGGTTTATGCTGAAGAATTCTGAGGTAGTCCTCCTTCATTATTCCATCCACTTTCTGCAATGAACCAGTTCCACTGGCAGCAAAACAGCCCCAAAGCATGATGATCCTACCACCACCACCAGCTGGTACAGTGTCCCTCTGTACATGGTGGTCACTGTGGCCAAACAGCTTAATCTTTGTCTCATCTGACCATACAGCTATCCTCCAGAAGGCTTTTTCTTTGTCTGTGTGGCCAGCTTCAAACTTGAGATAAGCTTGAAGGTGTCAATTTTGGAGCAGGGGGTTATTTCTTGGATAGCAGCCACTTAGTCCATGGTGATCTGAACTGTAGACAGTAATCCATCAGCTTCCAGCTCATGGCAAGGCTATGCCATGGTGGTTCCTAGGTTGTTCCTGATCATCCAAACCAATTTCCTTTCAGATGAGGGTGACAGTTTGGGTTTTCTTGAAGCCAAGTGGCTTGGCAAAGTGACTGCACCTCACAATAACTTGGATACAATTGTTTGAACTGATCTTGGAATTTGCAGTTGTTTAGAAATGGCTCCAAGAGACATTTCAGAGTTGTGTATATCTGCAATCCTCTTTCTCATATCTGCACTGAGCTCCTTGGTCTTTCCCATTTTACTGTGTTGGTCAATCCAATGAGTACAGTAAACAAACCCTTTTTATGAAGGCACAGAGAAGCTACCAGCTATAGTCAATCATGCTCACTAACAGGAAGTTAAGAAACCTCAGCCGAGGCAAAATAGATATTTTGGAAGTTTCAGCACCTCTGAATTAATAATCTAAGTGAGTGTATGCAAATTTTTGACCCTGTATGTATAATTTTGAGCCTGTATTGATTTCAAAAACCCAAAGAAAATTAAAATTTGTGCACCGAATTTTAATGTTTTTGGGTTTTTTTATTAAAGATGTATGCTGTACAATCATTCTGCCACAGAAATAGAACAGTTCAAAGAAATTACTGAAAGCCCAAATACTGCCATGACATTCATATCCAAGATGACATTCATGTAACTGTATGTAAACTTCTGACCACAACTGTAGGTATTATTGTCATGATTGATCAGCTGTCCATCTTGGAGAAGGGGGAGGAGTTATACAGTTTGATGGCCACTGTGGAGTTCTTTGGTGTTCCTTGATGGCCTCAGTCTCCCACTTTAGGTGCTCTGTTGAGACACCACTGTGTTATGCAGGGGGTGGGAGAGATTGTCCATAATACTGGAAAGTTTCCTCAGCATCCTCCTCTCTGACACCTCCACCAACAACTCCAGTTCCACTCTCAGGACAGACCCAGCTTCCCTGATGAGCGTACTGAGTCTGTTGGCATCAGCTGCATTCACCTTGTTGCCCCAGCACACCACAGTGTAGAAAATGTCACTGGCCACCACAGAGTGATAAAATATCTGCAGCATGGTTCTGCAAACATTGAAAGACCCGAGTCTCCTGAGAAAATGCAGGCAGCTCTGGCCTTTCTTGTAAAGTGCATTTATGTTTTTTTTTTTATCCAGTCCAGTTTATTGTCTGTATGGACACCCAGGTACCTGTATTCCTCCACAATGTCCACCTCCATTCTCTCGATGCTGACTGGGCTCAGACTGGTCCTTTGTTTCCTGAAGTCCACCACCAACTCCTTAGTCTTTGCAATGTTGAGTTGCAGGTGGTGTCATCTGCACCACTCCACAAGCCTGTACACCACATTCCTACACTCAGCCTCCTGTCCCCTGCTGATACAGCCCACAATGGCAGAGTTGTCTGAAAACTTCTGCAGGTGGTAGAACTGTGAGCAGTAACTGGAGTCAGAAGTATAGAGTGTGAACAGGAAGGGAGACAGGACTGTCCCCTGAGGCACCACCATGCTGCTCACTATAAGGTCTGACATGCTGTTTTCCAGCCTCACAAACTGCAGCCTTCCTGTGAGGTAGTTGGTGATTCAGGCCACTAGAGGAGCATCAACCTGCATCTTCAGTAGCTTATCACCAAGTTGGGCAGGTCTTATTGTGTTAAAAGCACTGGAAAAGTAAAAAAAAAAAATGACTCTCACAATGCTGCCTGTCTCCTCTAGATGGGTATAAGCCCTGTGCAGCTGAAAAATTATGACATCCTCCACTCCAATATGGGGCTGGTAGGTGAAGTGGAGGGGGTCCAGTGATGGTTCTACTACTGAATGGAGGTGCTTCAAGACCAGCCTCTCAAGTGACTTCATGACATGTGAAGTCAGAGCCACTGCTCTGCAATCATTGTATGTGCTTGGCTGTGTGCTTCTTAGGCACAGGAAGAAGGCATGATGTTTTCCACAGGGCTGGGACGATCATCCTGCTCAGGCTCAGGTTGAATATGTGCTGAAATGTCCCACACAGCTGAGTAGCACATCTTTTCAGCACTCTGGGGCTGAGGCTATCAGGGCCTGCAAGCTTGCCTGGACAGAGATGACTGAACTGCCTTCTCACCTCCTCTGCTCTTATGTTGATTGGAGAGCTGATCTGGAGTCCTGATGGAGGAGGGGTGAAGGAGGGCTGCAGTGAATGGCCAGGAGCCAGGAGAATTGAATGGGGATGGTAAAGTGGGGGTGCTGGGGGAGGGGGTCTGTGGCAGCAGGGGCGTGGCCGAGCATCGGTCTGTGAATGGAGGGAGGAGTCAGGGAAGGTGAGTGGTTGTGTCACTACACCTGTTGTAAATTAAAGTGTGTTTGTGTCTCCTTCAGTGACCGTGCCCGATAAAAGGAGAGTGAGAAGGGGAGGTTGGGCCGAGGGCTCATTGACAGCCTGTATGTGTGTGTGCATGCATGTGTGAGAGGGTGAGAGTTTTTAGAGCCCTATGCTGAAAAGCTATAAAATAAAAACCCCTCTACAATGCAAACAGCCGCCTGCCGTGCTTCTGTGCTCCACCCATACCTGAATCTCGCTACAGTGGTGTAGAAGGGAACAGCCCCATGGAGTCCTCGCCATTCAAGGACCTCATCCATGCCCTCACCACAGCCCAGCAGAACCAGCACCAAGCGCTGGTCGCCCTCCGGAAGGAGCAAGAACAACGGTTCGAAGCCTTGGTGCTGGCCCAACAGGAAGACCGCCAGGCATTCCAGCACCTGCTCTCATCAGCGGGGCCCATGACCGCCACTGGAGCAGACCCTCCCCACCTCACCCTAATGAAGATGGGTCCGTACGACTACCCGGAAGCCTTCCTCGCACTCTTTGAGCAGGCAGCGGAGGCATGGGGTTGGCCGGTGGACCATCGCGCAGCACACCTCCTCCCCCTGCTGACAGCCGGCTTGTGTATGCCGACCTATGGAGAGCCATCCTCCAGCATGTCAGCCACTCCCCCAGAGCAACAGTGGCAGAGTTTCTGCTCGCTGCGCTTGGAGGAGGTCAGTCGGCCATTCGTGTTTGGGCAGCAACTCCGGGACGCCTGCCAGCGGTGGCTGAGGGCAGATGACCATGACACTGAGGGAGTAATCGACCTGGTGACACTGAAACAATTCGTCACGCAACTTCCGGAAAGACCGGCAGAGTGGGTCCAGTGTCATCGCCCGGCATCGCTGAACCAGGCGATTGAGCTGGCAGAGGACCACATGGTGGCAGTTCCAACAGCAGGAAGGCATGCCTCCTCTTCTCCTCTCTCTTCTCTCTCTCCCTCTCCCTCTGCTTCCTGTCCTCACCCCATTCCCCCACCATGGGGGCTGGCTCCCCCCCAGCCAGCCCAGCTCACCCGCAGTGTCTTCCTGTTTCCCCCTTCCTTGTTTGTGTCTCCTCCCCCTCAGGTGATTGACATCCATAACACTGGTGCAGAGGGAGAGCCTGGGCCAGTGTGCTGTTGCTGCAGGGAGTCGGGACATCTCCAACATCAGTGCTCCACGATGGAGGTGGGCTCAGTGGTCTGGGTCCCTGATGCGCCAGAAACTGCCCTCGATTGGGCCGGAGCATATTGAATACTGGCAAGTGTCCAAGGGGATACATATCAGGCTTTGGTGGATTCTGGCTGTAACCAGACCTCAATCCACCAAAGCCTGGTGCAAAGTGAGGCATTGGGGAGAGCACGAATGGTGAAGGTGTTGTGTGTGCATGGGGATGTTCACAACTACCCTTTAGTGTCTGTCCACATTCTATTTCAAGGGGAAAAACATAATGTAAAGTCGGCGGTTAACCCTCATCTCACCCACTCACTAATTTTGGGGACTGATTGGCCGGGGTTTAAGGAATTAATGATGCACCTAGTGAAGAATGGGTCCTGACATAATTCAGCTAGGGAAAGCCCTGGAGTAGCATAGGCAGAAGAAGCTGTCACAGAGCCGTCTACGTCAGCACCGTGTCAGGGCGATACGCGGAGTGAGGAGCACCCCGCCCCTCCTCCTTCTCTCGGGGATTCCCTTGGGGATTTCCCGTTAAAGCAGTCATGAGACGGGACTCTGCAGCATGGATTTGACCAAGTGAGGGTAATCGATGGTCAAATTCTCCAGCCAAAGGCGACGCTGGCCTTCCCCTACTTTGCTATTATTAAGGATAGGCTATACCGAGTGACGCAGGACACTCAAACTGGCAAAAAGATAACACAGCTGTTAATTTCAAAAATCCGCCAGGAATTCATATTCTAGCCTGCTCACTTTAATCCCATGGCCGGACACTTGGGGCAGGATAAGACACTAGCCCGAATAATGGCCCAGTTCTATTGGCCAGGGATTCGCGGGGATGTCCATAGGTGGTGTGCGGCATGCCACGAATGCCAATTAGTAAATCCCGCAGCCACTCCAAAAGTGCCTTTGTGCCCCCTCCCTTTAATCAAGACCCCTTTCAAAAGAATTAGGATGGATCTCGTTGGGCCATTAGATCAGTCAGCATGGGGATATTGCTTTATTTTCGTTCTGGTGGACTATGCAACGCGATATCCAGAAGCAGTGCATCTCTGCAATATCTCAGCATGCAGTATAGCAGAAGCACTCTTCCACTTTATCTCCCAGGTCGGGATTCCGAAAGAAATCCTGACAGACCAAGGCACTGCATTCATGTCACGCACACTGCGCAAACTGTTTGGGTTACTGGGGATTAAGTCTATCTGCACCAGCGTCTATCACCCACAAACAGATGGCTTAGTAGAACAGTTTAATCGAACCCTCAAAAATATAATTCAGAAGTTCGTAAGCGAAGATGCATGTAATTGGGATAAGTGGCTCGAGCCCCTGTTATTTGCAGTACGAGAGGTCCTGCAAGCCTCCACAGGATTTTCACCATTTGAATTGCTATATGGGCTGAAGCCGCATGGCATTTTGGACGTGCTACATGAAAATTGGGAGGAGGGAACTTAACCCAATTAGAACGAAATTCAATATGTTCTCGACCTGCGCGCCAAACTCTGCACACTCATGCACTTAACCCAGGAGAATTTGCGTCAGGCACAAGAACGTCAAGTCTGACTGTACGACAGGGGCACGCACCTTAGGGAGTTCACACCAGGAGACAAAATACTCATATTGTTGCCCACATCGAGCTCCAAATTGGTCGCCAAGTGGCAAGGGCCCTTCGAGGTCACACAGCGAGTCGGGGACGACAACTATGAAGTGAGGCAAACAGACAGGGGTGGGGCATTACAGATTTACCACCTCAATCTGTTAAAACATTGGAATGAGGAGGTCCCTGTGGCATTGGTGTCAGTAATTCCAGAGAAGGCGGAGCTGGGGCCAGAGGTTCAAAAAAGAAAATTGACATCACTCACCACTATGGTCCCCTGTAGAGACCACCTCTTCCCGACCCAGTGCATGGAGGTAGCCCAGTTGCAGAAAGAATTTTCTGACATGTTTTCACCCCTGCCCGGTCGCACCCACCTCATAGAACACCACATTGAGACGTCCCCGGGGGTGGTAGTGCGCAGCCGCCCTTACCACCTGCCCGAACACAAAAAAAGGTGGTCCAGGATGAACTTGAAGCCATGCTCGAAATGGGCATAATTGAGGAGTCCCATAGTGACTGGAGCAGCCCAGCGGTCCTGGTCCCCAAGACCGATGGGTCAGTCCGGTTCTGTGTGGACTATAGGAAAGTCAATGTGGTGTCTAAATTTGATGTGTACCCAATGCCCCACATTGATGAGTTGCTCGATCAATTAGATGCTGCTCGTTTTTATTCGACACTGGATTTAATGAAGGGATATTGGCAGATCCCCTTGACTCCTCTGTCCTGAGAGAAAATGGCTATTTCCACACCGTTTGGTTTACACCAATTCATCACACTTCCTTTTGGGCTGTTTGGGGCACCTGCTATGTTCCAGTGGCTTATGGACAGGGTCCTCCGCCCCAACGCCACCTATGCAGCCATGTCTCTGGATGACATTATCATCTATAGTAATGACTGGCCACGGCACCTTGAACACCTTAGGGCCATCCTAAAGTCGCTGAGGGAGGCGGGTCTCACAGCCAACCCAAAGAAAGGTGTGATTGGGCGGGTGGAAGTACGGTATCTGGGTTTCCACTCAGGCCATGGGCATATGCGTCCCCAAATTAATAAGACAGCAGCGATTGCGGCCTGCCCGAGGCCCAAGATCAAAAAGGGGGTGAGACAGTTCCTGGGGCTGGCTGGCTGGCTTTTATTGGAGGTTCATACCTAATTATTTGGACATCACCAGCCCTCTGACGGATCTCACTAAAAAGGGAGCACCAGATCTGGTCCAGTGGATGGAGCAATGCCAACAGGCTTTCTCTAGGGTAAAGTCTGCACTGTGTGGGGGGCCACTGTTACACTTTTCTCTCCCCTTTAATTTACAGACAGGCACATCAGACAGAGGGCTGGGGGCCGTTCTGTCCCAGAAGGTGGAGGGGGAGGAGCGTCCCGTGCTGTACATTAGCTGAAAGCTGTCAATGCAAGAGGGCAGGCACAGCACAATCGTAAAAGAGCGCCTAGCCATCAAGTGGGGTGGTCCTCGCCCTCTGGTACTACCTGCTGGGGTGCCCTTTCACCCTCTGTTCAGACCACGCGCCCTTCCAGTGGCTCCACCACATGGAGGTTGCCAATGCGCGGATCACCCCTTGGTATCTTGCACTCCAGCCATTTAAATTCGAGGTGGTCCACAGGCTGGGGGTGCAGATGGTGGTAGTGGACTTCCTCTCCCATTGGGGGGGAGAGAGAGAAAGAGTCAGCTTCAGGCCGGACAGCTCCCCAGCCTGAGTCGGGTGGTGGGGATAAGTGGCAGCGGGGGTGTGGCCGAACGTCGGTCTATGAATGGAGGGGGGAGTCAGGGAAGGTGAGTGGTCGTGCCACTACACCTGTTGTCAATTAACATGTGTTTGTCTCTCCTTCAGTGAGCGCATCCGATAAAAGGAGAGCAAGAAGGGGAGGTCAGGCCGAGGGCTCATTGACAGCCTGTATGTGTGTGTGCGTGCATGTGAGAGAGTGAGAGTTTTTGGAGCCCTATGCTGAAAAGCTATAAAATAAAAATGCCTCTTCAATGCAAACAGCTACCTGCCGTGCTTCTGTGCTCCACTCACACCTGAATCTCACTACAGAGTCATAGGGAAGGTGTTGGGTTAAATGGTGGTGATGGGGTGGGAGGTGAGAAATGTTGGGAGAAGGGCATGGGGGTTGGAGGGTAGGCAGAGATATTTGAGGTGAGGATGTCTGAGGTGAGGATGTCTGAAGGGGTGAGTCACAGGAGGAGCTGGGTGGGGATGGGCAGAGGCCCCCTCATCCTTTATTTTCACATGCACACTCAAGCACAGTGAAATTCATCCTCTGCATTTAACCCATCTGAAGCACACACACACACACACACACACACACACACACAAGTAAGCAATGAGCACACACACATACTCAGAGCAGTGGCCAGTCACGCTACAGTGCCCGGGGAGCAGTTGGAGGTTAGGTGCCTTGCTCAAGGGCACTTCAGCCCAAGGCTGCCTCATGTTAACCTAATCACATGTCTTTGTGGTGGAAACCAGAGCACCCGGAGGAAACCCATGCAGACACGGGGAGAACATGCAAACTCCACACAGAAAGGCCCCCATTGGCCCCTGGGTTCAAACCCAGAACCTTCTTGCTGTGAGGCGGCAGTGCTAACCACTACACCACCATGCCTCATTGGCCTGATGCAGGTCACCTTCCATCATCTGGTCAGTCTTCCTTCCATGACCAGTTTTGGTTCACATACCACTCCACACCACCTTCATGTTGTTTTGATGGAGTTTGCTTTCCAGCTTCCTCCTGTAACACTCCTTGCCCTCTGCAATCTTTTCCCTCAGTTCAAACTGCACCTTCTTCATCTCCTCCTTGTCTCCACTCCTGAAGGCAGTCTTCTTCCTGTTCAGTGATGCCTTAATGTCCTTAGTCACCTAGAGTTTATTATTGGGAAAACAGCATACGGTCTTGGTGGGGACAATACTGTCAATGGAAAAATTATTATAGTCTGTTATGCAATCTGTAATTCCATCTATGTCCTCTCGCTTCAGGTCCTTCCACAACATTTCGATTGGATTAAGGTCAGGACTTTGACTTGGCCATTCCAAAACATTAATTTATTCTTCTTTAACCATTCTTTGGTAAAACAACTTGTGTGCTTAGGGTTGTTGTCTTGCTGCATGACCTACCTTCTCTTGAGATTCAGTTCATGGACAGATGTCCTGACATTTTCCTTTAGAATTTGCTGGTATAATTCAGAATTCATTGTTCCATCAATGATGGCAAGCCGTCCTGGCCCAGATGCAGCAAAACAGGCCCAAACCATGATACTACCACCACCATGTTTCACAGATGGGATAAGATTCTTATGCTGGAATGCAGTGTTTTCCTTTCTCCAAACATAACACTTCTCATTTAAACCAAAAAGTTCTATTTTGTTCTCATCTGTCCACAAAACATTTTTCCAATAGCCTTCTGGCTTGTCCACGTAATCTTTAGCAAACTGCAGACGAGCAGCAATGTTCTGTTTGGAGAGCAGTGGCTTTCTCCTTGCAGCCCTGCTATGCACACCATTGTTGTTCAGTGTTCTCCTGATGGTGGACTCATTAACATTAGCCAATATGAGAGAGGCCTTCAGTTGCTTAGAAGTTACCCTGAGGTCCCAGAGGTGATACCTCTGAGGCAAGATGGCAGATGCAGACGCGCATGCATGTAGCCTGGCAGGTGTTGCATCTTGTTTGTGCTGTTTGTTTAAACCATCTCAGCCAAAACTTAGATCGCATCACTGGTTCATAGTTCTATCCATTGCTGCGCTGCTGTAGCTGTCCGTGCAACATCACTTTTACAAAGAAAACACCTATGTTTGTAAAAGCCAACACCTGCTGTATTCCAAGCTCCACATCAATGGATATGTAAAGGTGTTTTCTACATTGCGTGAAATGCCATCTTACCCACACTGTGGGCTCATTCAACTCACCATAATACTACTACTTGCTGGTGATGTTGAAAGTAATCCAGGACTGCAACCTACAGTGAACACGCAAACTGGTGTCATGGGACTGCCATTTCAAAGTGCCCAGTTTGCAACCCTTCACAACAACCTGCTCATTACCGGTACTATGCCCGGGCCTCTGCTTTACTTTCCCCTGGTTCACAGCTTGATCAATGGCCTGTTCCTACTCACCCCTGGTGCTGCTGTGGCTGTCTGTGCTGGTCGCTCGACTGGGGGCCTCTGCTGGTGGATGTTCAGCAGAGTTTACCGGAGTGACGTTACCTGTGACCACTGGCCTGGAGCGCCCAGGGCTGTGGGCTGCTGCGGAGTTTGCTGGCATTACGTTGGCCACTAGCTTGGAGCATCAAGGGCTGCCGGGCTGGTTCTGGCTCAACAAACTTGATACCAGAGCGGACTATCAACATCAACAGTGCTGCATCGGATGCCACTACAGCCATGGCTGCTGAAAATCTGCCCCAGAGATGGTGTGGAGTATGCCAATGTCCACAAACACCTGGTAGCGCTGTCCTCCAAAACTTCCCCACCGAAATGCAAATGAGTCCCTCACTGAGGGCGATCGTTGTCCCATCCCCGGGCAACACACGGTGGGTCAGCCCAATGTCAACAAACTCTACTCTCCCTGTTAACATTTCTGCCAACGGTCCAGGTAAGCATGGGCCAACTAAAAACTTTCCTAAAACTACAATCGGCAACAAAACCATATTCAAGCTCAATGGAAGTGTTCACACTGCCACACACAAACCACAGTATGTATCTCCCAGACTGAATCCAGCAATAAAAAAGCTACTCAAACTGAACATTTTTCAAACAATGAATAATGCCAAGGTATTGTGGGACCCTAATACAAAACCCAGCTGTCTGTTGGGGGGGTCACTTAAATATTATCAGTATTATTCCTAAAAGTGATCAGATAAAACATCTCTTAACAGATTCTAACCTGGATTTTCTGTGCTTGTCAGAGACTTGGTTAAATACCCCCCCCCCCCCCCCTCAGCCCTACATATTCCTGGTTACAATGAATGAATGAATGAATGAATGAATGATTCTTTAATGACCACACTGCAAGCAGGTGGAATTTTTTTTTTCAGTACGGCATGGTACAGGTTCCAACATATAACATAAAGACTAGGGACACAAACTAAAACATATATAAGACACATATATACATACAGATAGACACAGACAATTCCAACATCAAACAATTTTCAGTCCATGATCAATGTTTATCTGCAAGAGTTCAGAAGTTGTATGGCAGTAGGGATAAAACTATTTTTGAAGCGTGTTGTTTTGGTGGCAATTGACCTGTAGCGCCTTCCAGAGGGCAGAAGCTGAAATGCATAGTGTGCAGGGTGAGTGGGGTCTGAGACAATTTTGTGGGCTCTGCATACTGTTCTTTTGTAATGTAGTGATTCCAAGGATGGAAGGGGAGAGCCAATGATTTTTGAGGCTCTATTGATTATGCGCTGCAATTTCTTCCGGGAGAGTGTGTCAAGACTACTGAACCAGACTGTGATGGATGAGGTGAGAATGCTTTCAACAATGGCTGTGTAGAAACGGACCAGGAGATGAGGTTTCACTCTGAATTTCTTGAGCTGTCAGAGGTAGAAGAGTCTTTGCTGAGCTTTTTTATAGATATGGTCTGCATTTATTTTCCATTTGAGATCATTGCTGATATGAGTGCTGAGGAGTTTGAATGAGTCAGTGATGGAGATGGATTCACCTTGAATGTACACAGGAGTTTTGGGAGATGGCTGGCATCTGAAGTCGACAATGAGCTCTTTTGTTTTTGATGTGTTAAGTAGTAGGCTATGGCCTGTGCACCAGGTCACTGCTTGGTTGATCTGTGCACGGTATTCAGATTATTGGTTGTTGGTGATGAATCCTATGATGGTTGTATCATCTGCATATTTGTACATGTTGACAGATCTATGGTGTGTTTTGAGCTGGTTAGTATAAAGGGAGATAAGCCATGGAGAAAGAACGCAACCTTGTGGAGCACCTGTACTGAGGGACAGAGGGGAAGATATGTTGTTGCTGATTTTCACCCTCTGTTGCCTGTTGTGAAGGAAGCTGTGGATCCAGTAGCAGATGCATGGGTTGATTTTCATATCCAGTAATGTGTCAAGCAGTATGGCTGGTTTTATGGTATTAAAGGCAGAGCTGAAATCCATGAATAGTATGCGTGCGTATGTGTTGGCAGACTCCAGATGGTTCAGTATGTGGTGAATTGCCAGGTTTACAGTGTCCTCGACTGATCGGTTAGCTGTATAAGCAAATTGATGTGAGTCCATGAGGGGTGAAGTGACAGTTTTTAGATGTTTGAGAATGATGCGCTCAAATGACTTCATTGCTGCTGATGTCAAGGCAATGGGTCTGTAGTCATTGAGGCAAGAGATGGTGTTGGTTTTAGGAACTGGGATGATGATGGATTATTTGAAACACTTTGGTACTGAGCTTTGGCAGAGTGAGGTGTTAAAGATATTGGTGAAGACCCCAGCCAGTTCTCCAGCACATTGGTGGAGAACAGCATGACTAATGTTGTCGGGGCCAGCAGCTTTATTTCTCTTCAGTCCCCTGAAAATGCTCCTCACCTCCTCCTCCTGGATGGTGAATGGAGGGGGAGGGAGAGGATCGGGGGGAGATGGTGGTGGAGTTGGGGCCTGCTCAAATCTTCTGTAGAAGTGGTTGAGGTTGTCTGGGAGCTGGTTGTCAGTGTCTGGTATGGTGGAGGGTTTCTTTTTGTAGTTTGTCATGTTTTGAAGTTTTTTCCAGATGGAGCGTATGTCAGTGGTGGTGATTTGTTTTTCTAGTTTGGAGGCATAGTTGGATTTTGCCCTCCTGATTGCTGCTCTGAGTTTGTATTTGGCACTCTTAAATTGTTCATTATTTCCTGACAGATATGCAGAGTTCTTCTCTCTCCTTAGTTCTTTTATGTCTTTGCTGAACCATTGTTTGTTATTATTATAGTGTTTCCTTTTTTTTGAACGGTATGCATAAGTCCACGCAGTATGCAATGTATGACGTCACCACGTTGGTGACGTTGTGAAGGTCACCTGCAGCATGGAAAACTTCCCAGTCTGTGCACACAAAACAGCCCCGAAGTTTTTCAATTGCCTCCGAGGACCAGCACCTAGTTGGCCTGGTCGGTGTTTTGGAGAACTTAACTTTCTATCTGTACTGAGGGATTAGCAGCAGCATTGCATGGTCAGACTTTCCCAGCGGAGCTCTCGGAAAAGCACGGTAAGCCTCTTTGATGGTGGTATAGCAGTGGTCCAGCGTATTGCTTCCTCTGCTTGGGCAGGTAACCTGCTGATGGTAACCCGGGAGCTCAGATGAGAGGTTAGTCTGGTTAAAGTCCCATAGGACAATAACTGCTGCGTCCAGATGTTTACTTTCCACTGAGGAGATGTAGTTGGCTAACTCGGCTGTGGTGGTGATAGTGTTAGCCTCAGGTGAGATGTAAACACAGATGATAATAACTGATGCAAATTCCCATGGGAGGCATGATGGTCTACATTTCACAGTTAGGTATTCCAGGTGAGGGGAACATGCATGTGAGAGTTCTGTGGAGTTAGTGCACCAGCGTTCATTAATCATTATGCAGACACCACCACCTTTTGACTTGTGCGACAGTTCAGGTGATCTGTCAGCATGGTATAACGTGAAACCTGGAGGTGTTACCGCTTGATCAGGAACTGAATGATCGAGCCAGGTCTCTGTCAAGCAGATGGCGGAGCAGTCACTGTAGTCCTTGTTGGTTTGTATCATGAGTTGCAGTTCATCCATTTTGTGATGAAGAGATCTGACATTGGATAGCAGGAGGGCCGGGAGCGGTGGTTGGTACGGGCGTCTCCTGAACCTGGCACAGGTGCCTGAGCGGCGCCCTTGTTTGGGCGGCAGCTGTGGTGTTGAGCACCTTGCGATGTTCAAATCCCAAAGTTTCTCCTCTAGTTGGGATGACAGTGGGTCCAAGTCAGAGTAACAGGAAGAAGTGAGGTGTAGTAGTTCAGCCCGGGTATAAAGGATGACACACGACACTTGTGGCAGCGGGGGCGTGGTCAAGCGCCGGTCGGTGACAGGAGGGCGGAGTCAGGGAAGGTAAGTGGCAGAATCACGACACCTGAGAACAATTAACCTGTGTTTGTGTGTGTCTTCCCAGTGACCGCGCCCTATTTAAGGAGGGAGAGTGAGAGCAGAGGGGATCGGCGGACTAGACGCTGGCTGTGTGTGTGTGTCTGTCTAGTCACCGTAACGATTGTTCACTGAAAAGTGTGGCAATAAAGCCTTTTCCCGAACCTGATCTCTGTCCTGCCGTCCTCAGTGCTCCACCCACACGTAGGGAGTGTTACAGTGGTGCCGAAACCCGGGACGTGGAGCACCAAACCAGCAGCCCCATGGAATCCTCCCCGTTCACCGATCTGGTCCACGCCCTCGCCACGGCTCAGCAAAGCCAGCACCAGGCACTCGTCACTCTCCGAAAGGAGCAGGAGCAGCGCTTCGAAGCCCTGGTGCTGGCCCAGCAGGAAGATCGCGAGGCGTTCCGGCATCTTCTCGCGTCGGCGGGGTCCACCAGCGCTCCGGCCGCGGGCCCGTCTCCCCTCATTGTCACCAAGATGGGCCCGCAGGACGACCCCGAGGCGTTCATCACGTTGTTCGAACAGGTCGCCGAAGCCTCGGGGTGGCCGATCGAGCAGCGCGCGGCGCGCCTCCTCCCCCTGCTCACGGGAGAGGCGCAGCTGGCCGCGCTACAGCTCCCCGCCGACCGCCGGCTGGCCTACGCGGACCTCCGCCGGGCCGTCCTCCAGCGCGTGGGGCGCACACCGGAGCAACAGCGCCAGCGCTTCCGCGCGCTGCGACTGGAGGAAGTCGGCCGGCCGTTCGCGTTCGGCCAGCAGCTCCGGGACGCCTGCTGGCGGTGGCTGAGGGCCAACAATCGCGACGCCGAGGGAATCGTCGACCAGGTGGTACTGGAACAGTTCGTCGCCCGCTTACCAGCCGGAACCGCGGAGTGGGTCCAGTGCCACCGCCCGGCGTCGCTGGATCAGGCAGTCGAGCTGGCGGAGGATCATCTGGCGGCTGTCCCGGCGGCAGGACAGCAGATGGCATCGTCTCTTCTCTCCTCTTCTCTCTCTCTCTCTCCCTCTCCTCCTGTGTCCCGTCCCTGCCCCATTCCCCCACCGCGGAGGCGGGGGCCGGCTCCACCCCAGCCGGCCCGCCGCACCCGCGGTGCCCTCCCGTGTCTCCCTTCTGTGTCTGTCTCTCCCCCATCTCAGGTGAGTGAGCCCCAGATCACCGGTGCAGAGGGAAAGCCCGGGCCGGTTTGCTGGCGCTGCGGGGAGCCGGGCCACCTTCATGAGCAGTGCACAGCAATGGGAGTGGGCGCGGTGGTTCGGATCCCCGACGCGCCAGAGGCCGCCCTCGATCGGGCCGGAGCGTATCGCATACCGGTGAGTATCCAAGGGGCTACATATCAGGCGTTGGTGGATTCTGGTTGTAATCAGACCTCAATTCGCCAAAGCCTGGTTCAAAACGAGGCATTGGGGGGAGCACAGGGGGTGAAGGTGTTGTGTGTGCACGGGGATGTTCACAGCTACCCTTTGGTGTCGGTTCACATTATTTTCAGAGGGGAAAAATTTATAGTGAAGGCGGCGGTTAATCCTCGCCTTACCCACTCGTTAATTTTGGGGACGGATTGGCCGGGATTTCGGGGTTTAATGACACGCCTAGTCGAGAGTGGGTCCTGCCATTTGACAGGGGGAGGTCCCGGTGTCGCTTTGGCGGGAGCAGCTGTCACAGAGCCGTCTACGTCATCTCCGCGTCAGAGTGAGGAGCCGCCGGCCCCTCCTCTCTCTATTGGGGATTCCCTCACGGATTTCCCATTAGAGCAGTCGCGAGACGAGACTCTGCGGCATGCGTTTGACCAAGTGAGAGTAATCGATGGTCAAACGCTCCAGCCGAACGCCACCCCGTCCTTCCCCTACTTCGCGATTATGAAGGATAGATTATACCGAGTGACGCAGGACACTCAAACTAAGGAGCGAGTCACGCAGCTTTTGATTCCAAAAAGCCGCCGGGAATTGGTATTCCAGGCGGCTCACTTTAATCCCATGGCTGGACACTTAGGGCAGGATAAAACACTAGCCCGAATAATGGCCCGTTTCTATTGGCCGGGGATTCGCGGCGATGTCCGTAGGTGGTGTACAGCATGCCGCGAATGCCAGTTAGTAAACCCAGCAGCCATTCCAAAAGCGCCATTGCGCCCTCTACCGTTAATCGAGACCCCGTTTGAAAGAATTGGGATGGATCTCGTCGGGCCATTAGATCGGTCAGCACGAGGGTACCGCTTTATATTAGTTCTAGTGGACTATGCAACGCGATACCCGGAAGCAGTGCCTCTGCGCAATATCTCAGCACGCAGTATTGCAGAGGCACTCTTCCGCGTCATCTCCCGAGTTGGAATCCCGAAAGAGATTCTGACTGATCAAGGCACTACGTTTATGTCACGAACACTGCGCGAACTGTATGGGTTATTGGGGATTAAGCCGATCCGCACCAGTGTATATCACCCACAAACGGACGGTTTAGTAGAACGGTTCAACCGCACCCTCAAAAATATCATTAAGAAATTCGTAAGTGAGGACGCACGTAATTGGGATAAGTGGCTCGAACCCTTGCTGTTCTCAGTGCGAGAGGTCCCTCAAGCCTCCACGGGGTTCTCCCCGTTCGAATTATTATATGGGCGTAAGCCGCGCGGCATCCTGGACGTGCTGCGGGAAAATTGGGAGGAGGGACCTTCACAAAGTAAGAATGAAATTCAGTACGTTATGGACCTGCGCGCAAAACTCCACACGCTCACCCACCTAACTCAGGAGAACTTGCGGCAGGCCCAGGAACGGCAAGCCCGCCTGTACAACAAGGGTACGCGCCTTAGAGAGTTCACACCGGGAGATAAAGTACTCGTACTCTTGCCCACGTCGAGCTCCAAATTAATCGCCAAGTGGCAAGGACCCTTTGAGGTCACACGGCGAGTCGGGGACGTCGACTATGAGGTGAGGCGAACAGACAGGGGTGGGGCGCCACAGATTTACCACCTCAATCTGCTCAAACTCTGGAACGAGGAGGTCCCCGTGGCGTTGGTGTCGGTAGTTCCGGAGAAGGCGGAGCTGGGGCCGGAGGTTCAAAAAGAGAGTTTGGCATCACGTACCTCTCCGGTCCCCTGTGGAGACCACCTCTCCCCGACCCAGCTCACGGAGGTCGCCCAGTTGCAGGCCGAGTTTTCGGATGTGTTCTCGCCCCTGCCCGGTCGCACTAACCTCATAGAACACCACATAGAGACACCCCCGGGGGTGGTAGTGCGTAGCCGCCCTTATAGACTACCCGAACACAAAAAAAAGGTGGTTCGGGAAGAACTTCAGGCCATGCTCGAAATGGGCATCGTCGAGGAGTCCCACAGCGACTGGAGCAGCCCGGTGGTCTTGGTTCCCAAGGCCGACGGCTCGGTCCGGTTCTGTGTGGACTATAGAAAAGTCAACGCGGTGTCTAAATTTGACGCATACCCAATGCCTCGTGTTGATGAGCTGCTCGATCGACTAGGCACGGCTCGCTTCTACTCGACACTGGATTTAACGAAGGGATATTGGCAGATCCCCTTGACTCCATTATCCCGGGAGAAAACGGCCTTTTCCACACCGTTTGGCTTACACCAGTTCGTCACACTTCCGTTTGGGCTGTTTGGGGCGCCCGCTACGTTTCAGCGGCTGATGGACCAGGTCCTCCGGCCCCACGCCACCTATGCGGCCGCCTACCTGGACGACATTATCGTTTATAGTAACGACTGGCAGCGGCACCTGCAACACCTGAGGGCCGTCCTTAGGTCGCTGAGACGGGCGGGGCTCACTGCCAACCCAAAGAAGTGTGCGATTGGGCGGGTGGAAGTACGGTATCTGGGCTTCCACTTGGGCAACGGGCAGGTGCGTCCCCAAATTAATAAGACAGCAGCGATTGCGGCCTGCCCGAGGCCCAAGACCAAAAAGGGGGTGAGACAGTTCCTGGGGCTGGCTGGCTACTATCGTAGGTTTATACCTAATTATTCGGACGTCACCAGCCCGCTGACTGACCTCACTAAAAAGGGGGCGCCAGATCCGGTCCAGTGGACGGAGCAGTGCCAGCGGGCTTTCTCGGAGGTAAAGGCTGCACTGTGTGGGGGGCCACTTTTACACTCCCCTGACTTCTCTCTCCCTTTTATGTTACAGACGGATGCGTCGGACAGAGGGCTGGGGGCCGTTTTGTCCCAGCAGGTGGAGGGGGAGGATCGCCCGGTCTTATACATCAGCCGGAAGCTGTCAGTGCGTGAGGGGCGCTACAGCACGATTGAAAAGGAGTGCCTGGCGATCAAATGGGCGGTCCTCGCCCTCCGGTACTACCTGCTGGGGCGCTCTTTCACCCTCTGTTCGGACCACGCGCCCCTCCAGTGGCTCCACCGCATGAAAGATGCCAACGCGCGGATCACCCGTTGGTATCTGGCGCTCCAACCCTTTAATTTCAAGGTGGTCCACAGGCCGGGGGCGCAGATGGTCGTGGCGGACTTCCTCTCCCGTCAAGGGGGGGGGGAGTCGGCTGCAGGCCGGACGGGCGCCCGGCCTGAGTCGGGCGGTGGGGGTATGTGGCAGCGGGGGCGTGGTCAAGCGCCGGTCGGTGACAGGAGGGCGGAGTCAGGGAAGGTAAGTGGCAGAATCACGACACCTGAGAACAATTAACCTGTGTTTGTGTGTGTCTTCCCAGTGACCGCGCCCTATTTAAGGAGGGAGAGTGAGAGCAGAGGGGATCGGCGGACTAGACGCTGGCTGTGTGTGTGTGTCTGTCTAGTCACCGTAACGATTGTTCACTGAAAAGTGTGGCAATAAAGCCTTTTCCCAAACCTGATCTCTGTCCTGCCGTCCTCAGTGCTCCACCCACACGTAGGGAGTGTTACAACACTTTACAAACAAATAACGCGGACATAAGACAGACTGACAGGAACACTGCTTGTACTGTGGCAAGCCTCGTGGCCGCCATCTTGGATATACTAAATACAATGTATTTAGTAAAAATAGAAGTGTAGGCAGAGGTGCTGCATATCAAAGATCACATCTTATGTAAAGAAATACAATGCTCTGCTGTGAACGATCTTGAATATGTTAGTGTTACTCTGTCACCTCAAATGTCATTTTTTTTTAAATTGCCATATATAGACCACCATCTGCAAAAGCTGTATTTTTTGATAATTTGGAAGCTGTACTAAGGGAATGCAGCATTGGGAAGGAAATAATTTTAATGGGGGATTTTAATGTTAATTGGGAAGAAAAATTAAGTAAGAGGATGTTGCATAGGATCTCTAATAAATTTGATATGGAACAACTAATAAAGGGGCCTACTAGAATAACCTCATCGTCAAAAACTCAAGTTGATTTGATCTTTAGCAATAAACATGAAAGGGTGATAAAATCTTTTAATATGGTTACAGGTTTGTCTGACCATAACTTGATGCTCATAGCTAGAAAGCTCACTAAAGCTGCATTCCACCTGAAATCTAATGTCAAGTCCTTCCAATTAAGAATACCAAAGAGTGATATAGATCAATATGAGAAGGCAATTAAAAATATTAGCTGGGACCAAGTAATAACTGGTTCAGATGTGGATACTGATACACATGCTGTCATGTCAACAATTCAAAACATAAAACAATTCCTTAGAAAAAGTAAAACTAAAGGTAACAAGAGATATATCCTTCCCTGGATTAACAGTGACATAAGGAAATTAATGAAGGAGAGAGATAGTGTCCTGTGGACTTATCTCAAGTCCAAATTACTGAATGACAAACACATATTTACTTCCTTAAGAAATAGGGTAACTAAGAGTATTAGAACAGCTAAATCTGACTTCATAAATCTTATGCATGATGCTAAGGGAAATCATAAACAAATCTGGAATTGTGTGGCAGTGGGGGCATGGTCAAATGTTGGTCTGTGACCGGAGGGCGGAGTCAGGGAAGGTAAGTGGCAGAATCACTGCACCTGATGTGAATTAACCTGTGTTTGTGTGTCTTCCCCAGTGACCGCGCCCTATTTAAGGAGGAGAGCGAGAGCAGAGTGGGCTCTCTCCCGACCAGAACACGTGTGTGGCATGTGTGTAGTATATATGTTGATCAAAGTATAGCAAAGGCTGAAAAGCTGTAATAAATGTGTTTGTGAACCCAGTTCTGGCCTGCCGTCCTTCTGTGCTCCATCCCGGGTTTCGGCACCACTGTAGCAACTCGGATGGGTGGGTGGGTGGAGCACAGAAGGACGGCAGGCAAGAACTGGGTTCACAAACACATTTATTACAGCTTTTCAGCCTTCACTATACTTTGATCAACATATATACACACGCCACACACACATGTTTTCTGTTCGGGAGAGAGCCCGCTCTGCTCTTGCTCTCCTCCTTAAATAGGGCGCGGTCACTGGGGAAGACACACAAAGACAGGTTAATTCACATCAGGTGTAGTGATTCTGCCACTTACCTTCCCTGACTCCACCCTCTGGTCATAGACCAACGCTTGACCACGCCCCCACTGCCACAAATTGTCTTCAAAAAATTAATAGAAATATACAATAGTAATAATAAAAAGCAACTAGAGATTAATGATAATAGTACTCTGTGTACAGGAGCAGTAGAAATAGCGACACTCTAACACACGTTTTGTAAATTCTGTAAAGATGATTACAAGTAATTTTCTAAAGGACTACCCTGTTCCCTTAATGACTGGTGATGACTCACAACCAATATTTTCTTTGACAGAGGTCTCTGAATCAAAAGTTTAATGCCACTATTAACTCTGTCAAAAACTCTAAATCAAAAGATACATTTGGATTAGACTCCTTGTTTTTAAAGAAACATGCTGCTTCCCTCACTGGTCCAATCACTATGATAATTAATGCCTCTTTTAAGGAAGGGTAATTTCCAAAGGAGTGGAAGTCTGCCATTGTTGTTGCCAATCTTTAAATCAGGAAACACAACTGACATGAATAATTATAGGCCAGTCAGTATTTTACCTGTCATGTCTAAGATCTCTGAAAAACGTGTGGCCGAACAACTGACCCATCATCTTAACAACACCCCCTTCTCATTACATCCCAGGCAATTTGGATTTCGAGCAAATCACTCCACAGAGACCGAAAACTGCTTCTTTGTGGAAAGTATCAAACTAAAACTGGATAAAGGTGGTGTTGTTGGAGCTGTTTTTCTGGAGCTTAAAAAGGCCTTTGATACTGTGAATCATAATGTACTCATTCACAAGCTTATCTGTTTTAACTTCTCTTCCAATGCAACAAACTGGAAGAGATCCTATCTATTGGATAGGGTTCAGTGTGTGAGGGTGATTGGTGAAACATCACCACCCTTAAGCAATGAAATGGGTGTACCCCAGGGATCAGTTCTGGGACAAATTTTATTCAGTTTGTATATAAATGACCTACCATTAGCATGGAAAGGATGTGAAGTACAGATGTATGCTGATAATACAGTCATCTATGTCCATGCAAAAACTAAAGCACAAGCAGCTGCTAAAATTAGTGAAACAATAGTGCATGTGCAAAAATGGCTTACTGACTCTCAGTTATGCCTTAATGTAAGGAAAACAGTCTGCATGTTTTTTAGCAAGACAGACACTGCATCAAGTCAAGTTTGTTTGTATAGCACTTTTAACAATAGACATTGTCCCAAAGCAGCTTTACAGAATTTGAATGACCCAAGACATGAGCCAATTTTATCCCTCATCTATCCCCAATGAGCAAGCCCGTGGTGACAGTGGCAAGGAAAAACTCCCCCAGATGACATGAGGAAGAAACCTCGAGAGGAACCAGACCCAAAAGGGAACCCATCCTCACCTGGACAACAACAGACAACATGACTATAACATTAACAGTTTTAACATGAAGTCAGTCTTGTTGATGTTATAACTCTTCATTAATGGAAACTTGAGTGCAAAACTGTTCATGACAGCTGCAGTCCTAAAGTTAGCAAGTCAGCTGTAGTTCTCAGCCATAAAAGCATTACTGTAAGTGTCCAGAGCGTCTTCCAAGTGTGACTTCCAATTGTCCATCTGGGGCTGTCCTCCACAGGAGTGATGTGATGAGACTCCAACCAGACATAGGGCATAAGGATGGATCAGGCAGGTCCAAGGAGCAGAAGAGGTCAGCACCTCGATCCCAGGATTGACATGTAACTCAGAGGGACAGATTTGGGGGGGGGGGGGGGGGGGGGGAAACACAGGTTGTTAGGTATCCCCAATGTCACCTGAATAAGTAGGTACAGTATAATTTTTGCACTGAGTACAAGCAGGGGCTCCGGCAACTAACTATAACAGCATAACTAAAAGGGGAGAGCCAGAAGGTAACACAGGCATGAGGGAGCCCCGGGACATAAAGCAGCCAGCCACTACACTGTCAACAAACTCGAGTGAGCAAGCAAGTGGGGGACTGACAGCATCCATACATCCCAGTTTACCAAAACAGTTTATGTCTGAGGACCCTCCAGATATACACCTTTACCTCATAAACACTATTAACAAAAGGCTTGACTAAACAGATATGTTTTCAGCCTAGACTTAAATGCTGAGACTGTGTCTGATTCCCGAACACTACTTGGAAGGCTGTTCCATAACTGTGGAGCTTTGTAAGAAAAGGCTCTGCCCCCTGATGTAGCTTTCACTACATGAGGTACTAGCAGATAGCCTGCACCTTTTGATCTAAGTAGATGTGGCGGGTCATAAAGGACCAGAACTTCACTCAGGTACTGTGGTGCGAGACCATTCAGTGCTTTAAAGGTCAATAGTAGTATTTTATAATCAATACGAAATTTGATTGGGAGCCAATGCAGTGTGGATAAGACACGGGTGATGTGGTCATATTTTCTAGTTAGGACTCTTACTGCTGCATTTTGAACTAACTGGAGCTTGTTTGTGCACTTATTGGAACATCCAGACAATAAGGCATTGCAATAATCCAACCTGGAGGTAACGAAAGCATGAACTAGTTTTTTTCTGCACCGTTTAGTGACATTAAATTTCTTATCTGAGCAATATTTCTGAGATGAAAGAAAGCTATCCGGGTAATGTTATCAATGTGAGTTTCGAATGAAAGACTGGGGTCAATAATCACCCTGAGGTCTTTTACTGCTGCATGTGAAGAAACAGAAATCAGACTGTGATCCTAAAGTCCAGATATCTGGAGAGATCATCCAAACAGTCTCTCATTTTAAATATATAGGTATTATCCTAGATTCAAACTTATTTTTTTTTTTAAAGTAAAAAAAGGTCATGCAGACAACTAGGTACAATCTGTCAAATTTTAGATATAATAATAGAAACTGTCTGACAACACATGTTGTGAAGCTTTTTATGAATGCAATGATCATGCCTCATTTAATCTACTGTATGACAAGTTGGACCCAGGCCACAAGCACAACACTGAAGTCTATCCTATCACTGTATAAGCAAGCTCTCAAGGTGCTAGATAGAAAGCCCAAACTCTATCATCACTGTGATATACTTGATAAACATAACATCCTTAGCTGGGACAACTTAATTAAACACACTGATGCCTGCCTAATTTTTAAAATCATAAATGGTAAGGTGCCACCACCACTTTGTGCCTTTATAAAGCAGAAAGATTCTAACAGTAAAGCTAGAAGGTCTGCCCTAAGAGGTGACTGTGTAATCCCTCATAGGTACAGTGCCTTTAGTCGACGGTGCTTTTTTACCAACTGACATGCACCTCTTATTGCACATTTAGTCACCACCTGAAGGAATGGCTTCTGAACAATCAAATATGTGAATATTATTAACTACATGACACTTCTACCATAGACACTGGCGTTCCCCTATTTCCAATCAAATGTTGTCGGTTGCCAGAGTGTATGATAGTGAGTGATGTCTTTAATCCTATCTATAAAGTGGCGTTGTCTCTGGCATTGTTTGTGGTATGATGTTGTCTCTGGCATTGTTTGTGGTATGATGTATGATGTTGTCTCCCGCTCTGTCTACATTGTTGTCTACTGTCTTAATGGCTGTATTTGTAAGACTGATTCAGGGCCCGTCCACACGAGTACGTTTTTGTCGAATCCACATAAATACTTTATCGTTTCAGCCTCGTGTCCAGACGGATCTGGCTTTTTCGAGGTGTGAAACCGGTATTTTTTTTGAAAATGGGTCCCAGAGTGGGAAAATCCTAAAACACAGGATAGCCCGGAGTCGTCTGGATGGCGAAGGGAGATTTTTTCAGAAACGATGACGTATAAGCCCCGCCTCTCTAACCTTTAACCTCAGCCACTGCTGCTAAATGCGTCATAACAACAACAATGGTGGACTACAGGCTTATGCTCGTACTGCAGAAACAACTCTCAGAGTTGCGCTGGCCATGATCATCCTCTTCTCATGTTATGAGCTTGTTTGTAAACAGCGCGTGACCTTTATACGCATGCTCCATGGCTTCTCTTCTGGTTTTAGTGTATTGGTGTGGCAGTGTCACAGCGCCACATACAGGCCTGGCATATGTATGACAGCGTTTTGGGTCGTTTCCAGTGAATCCGTGTGGACGCAGATATTTCTGGAAACGGAGATTTTTTCAAAACGACAGCGTATTGGGTGAGGCCGCGTACTCGTGTGCACAGGCCCTCAGTTTGTAGTGATGTGAGTGTCTTGATGGCTTGTCTGATGTGAAAACACTTTTCTGTTCTGTTACTGTTTTGTTCGTTTGTTCGGTTTCTGTTATGTTTGTTTATGTCTTTGTTTGTTTTTATTGTTTGTAACAACCTGACTTTTACAAAAGTTGGTCACATGGGTCTACAAACATCATGCCTAAAGACTGCAGTTGAAAATTAGCCTGTTGGCTAACACTGGCACATTTACAGTTTTTGTCGATTAATGTGCAATGTCCTTTTAAATAAATAAATGAAATAAAAAAAAAACGTTGTGAAGATCAGACTTTGATAGATCCTTGTTCTTTAAATTAAACAGCGTTCCCACTCGCACCTGATTGCCATCCCATTGATTGAAAACACCTGACTCTAATTTCACTTTCAAATTAACTGCTAATCCTAGAGCTTCACATACTTTTGCCACTCACAGATATGCAATATTGGATCATTTTCCTCAATAAATAAATGACTAAGTATAATATTTTTGTCTCATTTGTTTAACTGGGTTCTCTTTATCTACTTTTAGGACTTGTGTGAAAATCTGATGATGTTTTAGGTCATATTTATGCAGAAATACAGAAAATTCGAAAGGGTTCACAAACTTTCGAGCACCACTGTAATAATGAGTGTTATTTATTGTTAGTGAATGTAAAAGAAACTCACCTCCCATCTTTCATTAAGTTCTGTTTTTCAGACACATTCATGTTGGAAATCAAGTCTACTTCTCCAGATTACAGCAGGACACACATTTACTCCAACATCAAATTCCTTTTATTCCGTTTACCCCACTGGTTTATTCTGCAGAGGGGGAAGTGCAGTGACTGTGAATGGAAATAAACATACCCTCACACACAGGCACACATCAAGAGCAACTCAAAGACAAGCCCATTACCCAACTGAATTGGAAATGTGTGAAGTGCAAACTCGGCAAAACAGAGTGGAGCAGGTGTTCCATAAATTAAACCTTCAGTATGGAACTCTCATTTAAAATGTAATTCCTATTTCAACCCCCCTCCCCCCACACACAGAGACAAATCATCTCACAGTCTGTTGAACACAAGACAAATCTATCTCCTGTCACCAGGTTTTAAACAATGTATGGACATTCTTTTTTTTTTTGGCAACCATTATTGTCTTGCTTTCAAGTTAAGTATTTAATTTTGAAGCAGGAAGTAGATGTTATGATGAAAACACATATGCAAATCTGCTGGTATTTGTTCTAACTGTGTTGAACTGTGTCTCTAAGTTTGATACACAAGGGAAAACACATGCTATTGTAGGAAAAATAATGAGTGGCTGGATGGCATGATGTAGCCCGAGTTATTGTAACTACCCCAAATTAGATGTTTTAGTCTGTTTATTACAACAATAGATTACAATTTCCTGTGAATGTTGTCATTATAGAGATGTGTGGCAGCGGGGGCGTGGTCAAGCGCCGGTCTGTGACAGGAGGGCGGAGTCAGGTAAGGTAAGTGGCAGAATCACTTCACCTGAGAGCAATTAACCTGTTTGTGTGTCTTCCCAGTGACCGCGCCCTATATGAGGAGGGAGAGTGAGAGCGGAGGTAGCTCATCTCCAGACCAGACGCCGGTCGTGTGTGGGTGTGTGTCTGAGTGGGAAGTTGTTCACTGAAAAGTGTAGCAATAAAAGCCATATTAACAAACCTCATCTCTGTCCTGCCGTCCTCTGTGCTCCACCCCTTCGTTAGAACTGTTACAGTGGTGCCGAAATCTGGGACCTGGAGCACAGCAACCTCTCAGCCCCATGGAGTCCTCCCCGTTCGCTGAACTGATCCACGCCCTCGCCACGGCCCAGCAAAGCCAGCACCAGGCGCTACTCACCCTCCGAAAGGAGCAAGAAGAGCGGTTCGAGGCCCTGGTGTTGGCCCAACAAGAAGATCGCCAGGCATTCCGGCACCTCCTCCCATCAGTGGGGCCCACCAGCACTCCTACCACGGGCCCGTCTCCCCTCACTGTCACCAAGATGGGCCCGCAGGACGACCCCGAGGCGTTCATCACGCTCTTTGAGCAGGTCGCCGAAGCCTCGGGGTGGCCGATGGAGCAGCGCGTGGCGCGCCTCCTCCCCCTGCTCACGGGAGAAGCACAGCTGGCTGCGCTACAGCTCCCCGCCGACCGCCGGCTGGCCTACGCAGACCTCCGCCGGGCCGTCCTCCAGCGCGTAGGGCGCACCCCAGAACAGCAGCGCCAGCGCTTCCGCGCGCTGCGCTTGGAGGAAGTCGGCCGGCCGTTCGCGTTTGGCCAGCAGCTCCGGGACGCCTGCTGGTGGTGGCTGAGGGCCAACAACCGTGACGCCAAAGGAATCCTCGACCAGGTGGCGCTGGAACAGTTCGTCGCTCGCTTGCCAGCAGGAACTGCGGAGTGGGTCCGGTGCCACCGCCCGGCGTCGCTGGATCGAGCAGTCGAGCTGGCGGAGGACCATTTGGCGGCTGTCCCGGCGGCAGGACAGCAGATGGCATCTTCTCTTCTCTCCTCTTCTCTCTCTCTCTCTCTCTCCCTCCTCCTGTGTCCCGTCCTCGCCCCATTCCCCCTCCGCGGAGGTGGGGGCCGGCACCCCCCCAGCCGGCCCGCCGCACCCGCGGTGCCCTCCCATTTCTCCCTTCTGTGTCTGTCTCTCCCCCACCTCAGGTGAGTGAGCCCCAGATCACCGGTGCAGAGGGAAAGCCCGGGCCGGTTTGCTGGCGCTGCGGGGAGCCGGGCCACCTTCAACAGCAGTGCACGGCAATGGAAGTGGGCGCGGTGGTTCGGATCCCCGACGCGCCAGAGGCCGCCCTCGATCGGGCCGGAGCGTATCGCATACCGGTGAGTATCCAAGGGGCTACATATCAGGCGTTGGTGGATTCTGGTTGTAATCAGACCTCAATTCGCCAAAGACTGGTTCAAAACGAGGCATTGGGGGGAGCACAAGGGGTGAAGGTGTTATGTGTGCACGGGGATGTTCACTGCTACCCTTTGGTGTCGGTCCACATTATTTTCAGAGGGGAAAAATTTATAGTGAAGGCGGCGGTTAATCCTCGCCTTACCCACTCTCTAATTTTGGGGACTGATTGGCCGGGATTTCGGGGTTTAATGACACGCCTAGTCGAGAGTGGGTCCTGCCATTTGACAGGGGGAGGTCCCGGTGTCGCTTTGGCGGGAGCAGCTGTCACAGAGCCGTCTACGTCATCTCCGCGTCAGAGTGAGGAGCCGCCGGCTCCTCCTCTCTCGATTGGGGAATCCCTTGCGGATTTCCCATTAGAGCAGTCGCGAGATGAGACTCTGCGGCATGCGTTTGACCAAGTGAGAGTAATCGATGGTCAAACGCTCCAGCCGAACGCCACCCCGTCCTTCCCCTACTTCGCGATTATGAAGGATAGATTATACCGAGTGACGCAGGACACTCAAACTAAAGAGCGCGTCACGCAGCTTTTAATTCCGAAGAGCCGCCGGGAATTGGTATTCCAGGCGGCTCACTTTAATCCCATGGCTGGACACTTGGGGCAGGATAAAACACTAGCCCGAATAATGGCCCGTTTCTATTGGCCGGGGATTCGCGGCGATGTCCGTAGGTGGTGTACGGCATGCCGCGAATGCCAGTTAGTAAACCCAGCGGCCATTCCAAAAGCGCCTTTGCGCCCTCTACCGTTAATCGAGACCCCGTTTGAGAGAATTGGGATGGATCTCGTCGGGCCATTAGATCGGTCAGCACGAGGGTACCGCTTTATATTAGTTCTGGTGGACTATGCAACGCGATACCCGGAAGCAGTGCCTCTGCGCAATATCTCAGCACGCAGTATTGCAGAGGCGCTCTTCCGCGTCATATCCCGAGTTGGAATCCCGAAAGAGATTCTGACTGATCAAGGCACTACGTTTATGTCACGAACACTGCGTGAACTGTATGGGTTATTGGGGATTAAGCCGATCCGCACCAGCGTGTATCACCCACAAATGGACGGTTTAGTGGAACGATTCAACCGCACCCTCAAAAATATTATTAAGAAATTCTTAAGTGAGGACGCACGTAACTGGGATAAGTGGCTCGAACCCTTGCTGTTCTCAGTGCGAGAGGTCTCCCAAGCCTCCACGGGGTTCTCCCCGTTCGAATTATTATATGGGCGTAAGCCGCGCGGCATCCTGGACGTGCTGCGGGAAAATTGGGAGGAGGGACCTTCACAAAGTAAAAACGAAATTCAGTACGTTATGGACCTGCGCGCAAAACTCCACACGCTCACCCACCTAACTCAGGAGAATTTGTGGCAGGCCCAGGAACGGCAAGCCCGCCTGTACAACAAGGGTATGCGCCTTAGAGAGTTCACACCGGGAGATAAGGTACTCGTACTGTTGCCCACGTCGAGCTCCAAATTGATCGCCAAGTGGCAAGGACCCTTTGAGGTCACACGGCGAGTCGGGGACGTCGACTATGAGGTGAGGCGAACGGACAGGGGTGGGGCGCTACAGATTTACCACCTCAATCTGCTTAAACTCTGGAACGAGGAGGTCCCCGTGGCGTTGATGTCGGTGGTTCCGGAGAAGGCGGAGCTGGGGCCGGAGGTTCAAAAGGGAACATTGGCATCACGTACCTCTCCGGTCCCCTGTGGAGACCACCTCTCCCCGACCCAACTCACGGAGGTCGCCCAGTTGCAGGCCGAGTTTTCGGATGTGTTCTCGCCCCTGCCCGGTCGCACTAACCTCATAGAGCACCACATCGAGACGCCCCCAGGGGTGGTAGTGCGTAGCCGCCCTTACAGGCTACCCGAACACAAAAAAAAGGTGGTTCGGGAAGAACTTCAGAACATGCTCGAAATGGGCATCGTCGAGGAGTCCCACAGTGACTGGAGCAGCCCGGTGGTCTTTGTACCCAAGGCCGACGGGTCGGTCCGGTTTTGTGTGGACTATAGGAAAGTCAATGCGGTGTCTAAATTTGACGCGTACCCAATGCCTCGTATTGACGAGCTGCTCGATCGACTAGGCACGGCTCGCTTTTATTCAACACTGGATTTGACGAAGGGATATTGGCAGATCCCCTTGACTCCACTATCCCGAGAAAAAACGCCCTTTTCCACACCGTTTGGGTTACACCAATTCGTCACACTTCCGTTTGGGCTGTTTGGGGTGCCCACTACGTTTCAGCGGCTGATGGATCGGGTCCTCCGCCCCCACGCCACCTATGCGGCCGCCTATCTGGATGACATCATCATATATAGTAATGACTGGCCGAGGCACTTGGAACACCTAACCCTTTGGTGACTGACCCCTTGAAAATGGTTCCTCCAGGAACCATGACGTTTCAGTTGTCAAGACAACGAAAAAACTAAAATACAAATACAAATACAAGAGCATTTTGTTTTGTGCACAAGAGCATTGTGACGTATCTTTCTGTTTTTGTATTTTAGTTTTTCCGTTGTCTTGACAACTGAAACGTCTTCGTTCCTGGAGGAACCATTTTCAAGGGGTCAGTCACCAAAGGGCTAAGGGCCGTCCTTAGGTCGCTGAGGTGGGCGGGTCTCACAGCCAACCCAAAGAAGTGTGCGATTGGGCGGGTGGAAGTACGGTATCTGGGCTTCCACTTGGGCAACGGGCAGGTGCGTCCCCAAATTAATAAGACCACAGCGATTGCGGCCTGCCCGAGGCCCAAGACCAAAAAGGGGGTGAGACAGTTCCTGGGGCTGGCTGGCTATTATCGTAGGTTTATACCTAATTATTCGGACGTCACCAGCCCGCTGAATGACCTCACTAAAAAGGGAGCACCAGATCCGGTCCAGTGGACGGAGCAGTGTCAGCGGGCTTTCTCTGAGGTAAAGGCTGCACTGTGTGGGGGGCCACTTTTACACTCCCCTGACTTCTCTCTCCCTTTTATGTTACAGATGGATGCGTCGGACAGAGGGCTGGGGGCCGTTTTGTCCCAGCAGGTGGAGGGGGAGGACCGCCCGGTCCTTTACATCAGTTGGAAGCTGTCAGTGCATGAGGGGCGCTACAGCACGATTGAGAAGGAGTGCCTGGTGATCAAGTGGGCGGTCCTCGCCCTCCGTTACTACCTGCTGGGGTGCCCTTTCACCCTCTGTTCAGACCACGCGCCCCTCCAGTGGCTCCACCGCATGAAGGATGCCAACGCACGGATCACCCGTTGGTATCTGGCACTCCAACCCTTCAACTTCAAGGTGGTCCACAGGCCGGGGGCGCAGATGGTCGTGGCGGACTTCCTCTCCCATCAAGGGGGGGGGGGAGTCGGCTGCAGGCCGGACGGCCGCCCGGCCTGAGTCGGGCGGTGGGGGTATGTGGCAGCAGGGGCGTGGTCAAGCGCCGGTCTGTGACAGGAGGGCGGAGTCAGGGAAGGTAAGTGGCAGAATCACTTCACCTGAGAGCAATTAACCTGTTTGTGTGTCTTCCCAGTGACCGCGCCCTATATGAGGAGGGAGAGTGAGAGCGGAGGTAGCTCATCTCCAGACCAGACGCCGGTTGTGTGTGGGTGTGTGTCTGAGTGGGAAGTTGTTCACTGAAAAGTGTAGCAATAAAAGCCATATTAACAAACCTCATCTCTGTCCTGCCATCCTCTGTGCTCCACCCCTTCGTTAGAACTGTTACAAGATGATAAGGCATTATAATTTGCCTTGCAGCTGGAAATATGTATAGTCAAAGGTGCTGTTAGAAAACAGTGATGTTTTGATAGAACAGTATCTCTCTCCTCAGAGGGCAGTTGAGGAATAGGTGGTGCCTGCATGTAGGGTCAGTGGATCTTTTTTCTGTGTTCCTGATGTTGCACTCACTGTCCAGAAGCTACTGTTGGCAGGCATCTCAGAGCTGTTGGGCGAACGTGAACAGCCAGCCCACTTTGCTGTAAGCCAGTGATCGGAAGCGCTGGCACTGCTCTACTGGGCCACAGCTGACTCACTGTAGGATGGCTCACTTCAGGTGGGGATACTCCAGCATGGTGGTAGCCAGGAGCTGTCGAGCCATGAGCTGGGCTTCCCCCAACAGGAGCAGCAGTAGGTGACCCGCCCACTGGGAGATTGGCCATGAACTTGCCTCTGTGACACGCTCAAACAGCTCGAGGAAGGCATCGGGGTTGTCCTGCGGCCCCATCTTCACCAGCTGAATGGGCATGCTGGATGCAGAGATGACAGCTGGAGCACATGCAGACTGGGCCCAGCTCCATATCACCCACCGATCCTCTGCCTGGGCTTCGAGGAGAGCCCGGAAGTGCCAGCCCAGGTTGACGAACAGTGGAGTGAGGGTGTGCTGCTGGTACTGGAGGTCGTCAGCAAGCATTTGGAGGAGTTCTCAGACTATTTTGGATCCCATGGCGGTGTTTGTTCCTCAGTCCTGGGTTTCAGCACCAGTGTAACAACTCTCTGACTTTGGGAAATAGAGGGACAGGAAGCAGGCTTCAGAACAGGAGAGTTTGTTTTATTGTGCATGCTTTTCAGTGACTATTCATGAAATAAACACACACGCACACACACACACACACACAGAGCAGGGTGTCACAGCTCTCTCTCTCATTCCTGACAGTCTGAAAGACACACATAGACACAGTTAAAAAACAGACAGTAATTTGACACAGGTGCATCTCATCACATGTTACCTGCTGGTTCAACCTGCCTCCTCGCCATTCACAGCTGATGCTTGACCATGCCCCTGTTGCCACAGATGCATATCATGGTAAACATTGAAATAAACATGTAATAGGTGGCTAGGACATTGCATATTTATTGCAGTCTGAATAGTTCTAGGTCTAAAGATCAGATTAATCATTTCAAATTTGGTTTAATTTAACAATATGACTTCCACCTACATTATTCAGGTGCTTATAAAATAGCACTTGATCTACCTGATAAAAGTATTTTTCTGGCATGCTTGAAACTGGTACAGGCTGGTCTGATTGTGACTTGCTCTTGAAACTGGTACAGGCTGGTCTGATTGTGACTTGCTCTTGAAACTGGTACAGGCTGGTCTGATTGTGACTTGCTCTTGAAACTGGTACAGGCGGTCCTGATTGCTACTTGTTTTGGTTAGTTAAAGAAGAAGAAGCTTTTATTTGTCACATGCAGACTCAAGCACAGTGAAATTCGTCCTCTGCATTTAATCCATCTGAAGCAGTGAACACACACACATGTGAGCAATGAGCACCCACGCATAGCCAGAGCAGTGGGAAGCCATGCTACAGCACCCAGGCAGCAGTTGGGGGTTAGGTGCCTTGCTCAAGGGCACTTCATCCCAAAGCCACCCCACATTAACCTAACCATATTTCTTTGTACTGTGGGGAAAAACGGAACACCCAGAGGAAGCCCACACAGACATAGGGAAAACATGCAAACCCCACACAGAAAGGTCCCTGTCAGCCACTGAGCTTGAACCCAGAACCTTCTTGCTGTGAGGCAACAGTGCTAACCACTACACCACTATGCCACCTAATACTTGAGGGTTATCTTCACTCACACATTCTGCTCTCTCCTTAATGAACGTTATGTTGACCAGTAATGTGTTTTTTCTTTCTTTTCATAAGACCATGATCCTGACAGGTGATGTAATGGTATAGAATGTCTCTTTTCTTTCAAACAGTAGTGTTGTCTATAACAGTGATGTAATGTTTCATCACTCATTTATGTGATACATAGATAACTTAGCTTCATCAATGAAATCATCATCCAGTCACACAGCTATGACACACGCTTGAATGTGAATATACAGTGGTGCTTGAAAGTTTGTGAACCCTTTAGAATTTTCTATATTTCTGCATAAATATGACCTAAAACATCAGATTTTCACACAAGTCCTAAAAATAGATAAAGAGAACTCAGTTAAACAAATGAGACAAAAATATTATTGGTCATTTATTTGTTGAGGAAAATGACCCAATATTACATATCTATGAGTGGCAAAAGTATGTGAAGCTCTAGGATTAGTAGTTAATTTGAAGGTGAAATTAGAGTCAGGTGTTTTCAATCAATGGGATGATTATCAGGTGGGGACCCTGTTTTATTTAAAGAACAGGGATCTATCAAAGTCTGATCTTCACAACACATGTTTGTGGAAGTGTATCATGGCACAAACAAAGGAGATTTCTGAGGACCTCAGAAAAAGCATTGTTGATGCTCATCAGGATGGAAAAGGTTATAAAACCATCTCTAAAGAGTTTGGACTCCACCAATCCACAGTCAGATAGATTGTGTACAAATGGAGGAAATTCAAGACCATTGTGACCCGCCCCAGGAGTGGTCGACCAACAACGATCACTCCAAGAGCAAGGCGTGTAATAGTCGGCGAGGTCACAAAGGACCCCAGGGTAACTTCTAAGCAACTGAAGGCCTCTCTTACATTGGTTAATGTTAAATGTTCATGAATCCACCATCAGGAGAACACTGAACAACAATGGTATGCATGGCAGGGTTGCAAGGAGAAAGCCACTGCTCTCCAAAAAGAACATTGCTGCTTGTCTGCAGTTTACTAAAGATCATGTGGACAAGCCAGAAGGCTATTGTAAAAATGTTTTGTGGACAGATTAAACCAAAATAGAACTTTTTGGTTTAAATAAGAAGTGTTATGTTTGGAGAAAGGAAAACACTGCATTCCAGCATAAGAACCTTATACCATCTGTGAAACATGGTGGTGGCAGTATCATGGTTTGGGCTTGTTTTGCTGCATCTGGGCCAGGATGGCTTGCCATCATTGATGGAAAAATGAATTCTAAATTATACCAGCGAATTCTAAAGGAAAATGCCAGGACATCTGTCCATGAACTGAATCTCAAGAAAATGTAGGTCATGCAGCAAGACAACGACCCTAAGCACACAAGTCATTCTAGCAAAGAATGGTTAAAGAAGAATAAAGTTAATGTTTTGGAATGGCCAAGTCAAAGTCCTGACCTTGATCCAATCGAAATGTTGTGGAAGGACCTGAAGAGGGCAGTTCATGTGAGGAAACCCACCAACATCCCAGAGTTGAAGCTGTTCTGTACAGAGGAATGGGATAAAATTCCTCCAAGCCGGTGTGCAGGACTGATCAACAGTTACCAGAAATGTTTAGTTGCAGTTATTGCTGCACAAGGGGGTCACACCAGATACTGAAAGCAAAGGTTCACATACTTTTGCCACTCACAGGTATGTAATAATGGATCATTTTCCTCAATAAATGAATGACCAAGTATAATATTTTCATCTCATTTGTTTAACTGGGTTCTCTTTATCTACTTTTAGGACTTGTGTGAAAATCTGATGATGTTTTAGATCATATTTATGCAGAAATATACAACCCCGATTCCAAAAAAGTTGGGACAAAGTACAAATTGTAAATAAAAATGGAATGCAATGATGTGGAAGTTTCAAAATTCCATAATTTATTCAGAATAGAACATAGATGACATATCAAATGTTTAAACTGAGAAAATCTATCATTTAAAGAGAAAAATTAGGTGATTTTAAATTTCATGACAACAACACATCTCAAAAAAGTTGGGACAAGTCCATGTTTACCACTGTGAGACATCCCCTTTTCTCTTTACAACAGTCTGTAAATGTCTGGGGACTGAGGAGACAAGTTGCTCAAGTTTAGGGATAGGAATGTTAACCCATTCTTGTCTAATGTAGAATTCTAGTTATAGTTAGTTTTTTCTTTTTGATCAGACATTTAGTTTTTAGGTTTGTTTACCTGACATGTTTCAACGTACGACTGTCGTCTTCCTCAGAGTGTCACCGGATGTTATTGGTGACGCATCTTTTATCAGCTGATGTTTCCGAAGGCGTGGCCTTCCTGTCTGGTTTGACAGGTCGGTCACACCTTCTACTGTCTGTTCGTCCCCTGCAAGATGGCACTCCAGGTATGGGAGAGCATGTATGCTCCCTCATCCCGGTTGATGGTCCTCGGACTTCGCTTATGGATCTCCATGGCCTCCTTGATCCAGCGCTGATGTTTATTATCTTCTGTGCATCACCAATAACATCCGGTGACACTCTGAGGAAGACAACAGTCGTACGTCGAAACATGTCAGGTAAACAAACCTAAAAACTAGATGTCTGATAAAAAAAAAACCCTAACTATATTTAATATATGACATAATGAACGTAATTGATAGAATTCTAGTTGCTCAACTGTCTTAGGTCTTTTTTTGTCATATCTTCCGTTTTATGATGCACCAAATGTTTTCTATGGGTGAAAGATCTGGACTGCAGGCTGGCCAGTTCAGTACCCGGACCCTTCTTCTACGCAGCCATGATGCTGTAATTGATGCAGTATGTGGTTTGGCATTGTAATGCTGGAAAATGCAAGGTCTTCCCTGAAAGAGACGTCGTCTGGATGGGAGCATATGTTGCTCTAGAACCTGGATATACCTTTCAGCATTGATGGTGTCTTTCCAGATGTGTAAGCTGCCCATGCCACACGCACTAATGCAACCCCATGCCATCAGAGATGCAGGCTTCTGAACTGAGTGCTGATAACAACTTGGGTCGTCCTTCTCCTCTTTAGCCCGAATGACACAGCGTCCCTGATTTCCATAAAGAACTTCAAATTTTGATTCGTCTGACCACAGAACAGTTTTCCACTTTGCCACAGTCCATTTTAAATGAGCCTTGGCCCAGAGAAGACGTCTGCGCTTCTGGATCATGTTTAGATACGGCTTCTTCTTTGAACTATAGAGTTTTAGCTGGCAACGATGGATGGCACGGTGAATTGTGTTCACAGATAATGTTCTCTGGAAATATTCCTGAGCTCATTTTGTGATTTCCAATACAGAAGCATGCCTGTATGTGATGCAGTACTGTCTAAGGGCCTGAAGATCACGGGCACCCAGTATGGTTTTCCGGCCTTGACCCTTACGCACAGAGATTCTTCCAGATTCTCTGAATCTTTTGATGATATTATGCACTGTAGATGATGATATGTTCAAACTATTTGCAATTTTATACTGTCGAACTCCTTTCTGATATTGCTCCACTATTTGTCGGCGCAGAATTAGGGGGATTCGTGATCCTCTTCCCATCTTTACTTCTAAGAGCTGCTGCCACTCCAAGATGCTCTTTTTATACCCAGTCATGTTAATGACCTATTGCCAATTGACCTAATGAGTTGCAATTTGGTCCTCCAGCTGTTCCTTTTTTTTACCTTTAACTTTTCCAGCCTCTTATTGCCCTTGTCCCAACTTTTTTGAGATGTGTTGCTGTCATGAAATTTCAAACGAGCCAATATGTGGCATGAAATTTCAAAATGTCTCACTTTCAACATTTGATATGTTGTATATGTTCTATTGTGAATATAATAGCAGTTTTTGAGATTTGTAAATTATTGCATTCCATTTTTATTTACAATTTGTACTTTTTCCCAACTTTTTGGAATCGGGGTTGTAGAAAATTCTGAAGGGTTCACAAACTTTCAAGCACCACTGTATATTCAGATTTGTCCTACAATAAACTGAGAAACATCTCTAAGCAGCTGTGTCTGTGTCAGTGACTCCTTGCTCCCAGATCGATCCATGAGGCAGAACCTTTTAAATGGCAGAGGTCTACATTCTGTGATCATGCTTTGTCAATTCAACTATCTGTCAAGATAGATCAAAACCTAACAGTTTTCAGAGGGCTTCACATTTTCTTTCTTTCTTTCTTTCTTTCTTTCTTTCTTTCTTTCTCTCTCTCTCCCCCACCCCTTTGTATTGCTTGCAAAACTTAATGTAGCCACAATATATCATCATATCCACTGCCCATTCTCTGTCCTGCACATTCTTTCACTGCACAGCACACCTCGAACTACAACCCCAATTCCATAAATTTGGGACACTGTGTAAAAATAAACAAAAAAACAGAATATAATGATTTGTAAATCTTGGAAACCCTATACACTGAGTGCAGAATTATTAGGCAAGTGAGTATTTTGACCACAACATCCTTTTAATGCATGTTGTCCCACTCCAAGCTGTTTAGGCTTGAAAGTCTACTACCAATTAAGTATATCAGGTGCTGTGCATCTGTGTAATGAGAGGGGGTGTGGTCTAATGACATCAACACCCTATATCAGGTGTGCATAATTATTAGGCAACCTCTTTTCCTCTGGCAAAATGGGTCAGAAGAGAGATCTGACAGACTTTGAAAAGTATAAAATTGTGAGATGTCTTGCAGACGGATGCAGCACTCTTGAAATTGTGAAGATGTTGAAACGTGATCACCGAACAATCAAGCGTTTCATTGCAAATAGTCAACAGGGTCGAAAGAAGCGTGTGGGGAAAAAAAAGGCGCAAAATAACTGCACATGATCTGTGGAAAATCAAGCGTGAAGCTAACAAGCAACCATTAGCATCCAGTTCTGCCATATTCCAGAGTTGTAACATTCCTGGAGTGTCAAAGAGTACAAGGTGTGCAATACTGAGGGACATGGCCAAGGTAAGGAAGGCTGAAAAACGACCACCACTGAGTAAGGCACACAAGATAAAACGTCAAGACTGGGCCAAGAAATATCTTAAGACTGATTTTTCTAAGGTGCTGTGGTCTGATGAGATGAGAGTGACTCTTGATGGGCCAGATGGATGGGCCTGTGGCTGGATCAGTAATGGGCACAGAGCTCCACTCCGACTCAGACGCCAGCAAGGTGGAGGTGGAGTACTGCTATGGGCTGGTATCATCAAAGACGAGCTTGTTGGACCTTTTCGAGTTGAGGATGGACTCAAACTCAACTCCCAGACCTACTGCCAGTTCCTGGAAGAAACCTTCTTCAAGCAGTGGTATAGGAAAAAGTCAGCATCTTTCAAGAAGAACATGATTTTCATGCAGGATAACGCTCCATCTCATGCGTCCAAATACTCCACTGCGTGGCTAGCCAGTAAAGGTCTTAAAGGTGAAAAAAATAAATGACATGGCCCCCTTGTTCACCTGACCTAAACCCCATAGAGAACCTGTGGTCCATTATAAAACGTGAGGTCTACAAAGAGGGAAAACAGTACACCTCTCTGAACAGCGTCTGGGAGGCCGTGGTTGCTGCTGCAGACAATGTTGGTCGTGAACAGATAAAGAAACTGACAGAATCTATGGATGGAAGGCTTTTGAGTGTCCTCATGAAGAAGGGTGGCTATATTGGTCACTGATTTGTTTTTGTTTTGTGTTTGAATGTCAGATATGTTTATTTGCAAATCTGGAGTTGTCATATCAGTGTACCTGGTGAAAATAAATAAGTGAAATGGCTACATATTTGGTTTTTATTAAGTTGCCTAATAATTCTGCACAGTGAAAGTTACCTGAACACATACATATTCTCCTAAAATGGCCAAAACTAAAAACACCCCACTCTAACTTCCATACATATTCAGCTTTGATATTTATGAGTCTTTTTGTTTGATTGAGAACATAGTTGTTGTTCAATAATAAAACTAATCCTCAAAAATACAACTTGCCTAATAATTCTGCACTCCGTGTATTTAATTGAAAATAGGACAAAGAAAACATAAATGTTGATACTGAGAAAATGTATTGTTTTTTTTAATAATATATACTCATTTTGAATTTTATGTCAGCAATATGTTTCAAAAAAGTTGGGACAGGGGCATTTTTACCACTGTGTTGCATCACCTCTACTTTCAATAACACTCTGTAAACATTTGGGAACTGAGGAGTGTTTTTACAATTGCTGTAGTTTTGAAAGAGAAATGTTGTCCCATTCTTCCTTGATATACAATTTCAGTTGCTCAACAGTTTGGGGTCTCTTTTGTCGTATTTTGCACTTCATAATGCACCAAGTGTTTTAAATGGGAAACAGGTCTGGCCTGCAGGTAGGCTAGTTTAGCACCTGGATTCTTTTACTACGGAACCATGCAATTTCAATATGTGCAGAAAGTGGTTTGTCATTGTCTTTCTGAAAGAAGGAAGGCCTTCCCTGAAAAAGATTTTATCGGGATGGCAGCATATTATTGTGAAATGTGTGTATATATCATTTAGCATTCGTGATGCCTTCCCAGATGTACAAACTACCCATGTCATGTGCACTAATGCACCCTCATACCATCACAGATGATGGCTGTTGAACTGTGCATTGATAACAAGCTGGATGGTCCCTCTCGTCTTTAGCCTGGAGGATGTGGTGTCCATAATTTCTAAAAAGAATTTCTATTTTTGATTCATCAAACCTTGGGAGAGTTTTCCACTTCGCCTCAGTCTGTCGAAAAAGAGCTTGGGTCTAGAGAAGGTGTTGGTGTTTCTGGATATTGTTCAAATGGTTTTAACTTGCATTTGTGGATGCAGTAATGAAGTGTTTTCACAGATGATGGTTTTCTGAAGTGTTCCTGAGCCCATATAGTGATTTTTACAATAGACGTGTCTGCTTTTAATGCAGTGTTGCCTGAGGGTCTGAGGATCACAGGCATCCAATGTCAGTTTTCAGCTTTGTCTCTTGCATACAGAGATTTCTCCAGATTCTCTGAATCTTTTAATAATATTTTGTACCATAGATGATGTAATCCCAAATTCTTTGCAATTTTACATTGAGGAACATTATTCTTAAATTGTTGCATTGTTTGGCCATGCAGTCTTTCACAGAGTGGAGAACCCCTCCCCATTTTTACTTCTGAGAGACTCAGGCTACGTTCACACTGTAGGCTGAAGTGACTCAAATCCGATCTTTTCGCCCATATGTGACCTGTATCCGATCTTTTATTGACAATATGAACGACACAGATCCGATTTTTTCAAATCCGGCCCAGGCCGTTTGGATATGTGGTCCTAATTCCGATTCCTATCCGCTCTTTTCATATGCGACTTCAGTCTGAACCGCCAGGTCGCATTCATCCGACTTACACGTCATCAACAAGCCACAAACGTCACTATTCTGCGCTGAAGTAGGCGGCGGGTCTCTCAAAAAAAGTTACAACAACATGGCGCATAATCACGGGCGCAGATAGAGGGTGGGACTCGTCCCACCCAGATTTAAATTCACCTCGTTCGGTCCCCCCCACTTATAGGGAGGAAAAAACGTCTATGCTGTCTTTCTTTGCATAAGGCAAACCTCACGGAAAAATCAAAAGACTAATTACCATTCGGTTTATTGAGGTGCACAGCAGTGTATACATAGTTGCAACAACTCACATAAAACAAAGACTGATATTCGGTTGGTTGAGCTGCGCAGACTGCACAGGTTGCGAGCTCGAGCTTGGTTGCTAATGGTAACCCACAACAAGTTTGACAGGCATATCGGGGTTGGGGTTGGTTTGCTGGTAGCTTTGTCCCCCCCAGTTTTTTGTCCCCCCCCCAGTTCAAAAAAACGTATCTGCGCCCCTGCGCATGACATCAATGCGAGGGACGCTTCGGGCTGTGAAGGTTCTGAATCTTCTCAATGGAAGGACGCAGAGGTTAGGGAGCTGATTTCCATTTGGGGGGATACAGCTATTCAAGCTAGATTGGATGGGTCATACCGCAACCGGGCGGTTTTACTTCCGTAAACACTGGCCATGCTCACTGCATGTGACGTCATCGTATCCTGCAATGCGCATGCGGAACACTTTTAGGTCGCTTTTCGTTCATACTGAGGATCACATACAAGTCGCATATATTTGTTAATGTGAACGACCTCACAAAAAAATCGGATTTCACAAAAAAATCGGAATTGAGCATTAAGCCTTGCAGTGTGAACGTAGCGTAAGTCTCTCTGGGATGTTGTTTTTTGTACTCAATCATGTTACTGACCTGTTGCCAATTAATGAAATTAGCTATTTCTAGCATTACATAATTTTTTCAGTCTTTTGTTGCATCTGTCCCAACTTTTTTGAAATCTGTTGCTGACATCAAATTCAAAATGAGCATATAGTTTTCAAAAAACAACAATTTCTCAGTTCCAACATTTGATATGTTGTCTTTGTAGTATTTTCAATTAAATATATCAATTTTGTGCCAAAATGTTCATACAATACTTTTGAAATATCAAACAAAAACGATAAATCAAAATTTTTAAAAAAATTTTAAAAAGTCTTTTTTTTAGACTGGCAAACAAATTATTCATGTAATCGTGCAAAATATCAGTCTATTCCTCTTCAGAAACCTTTTATTTTTGTTCCGCATGTCTCAGTTTCGTTTGACGTAATTTATTTTGGTTGCGATTCCAGCTTTCTTGTTTGAGCTCCCTGACTTTTTGCTTGCAGTTTTGGCATAAACTTCACGTCTGGGTGGGCTGTCCAGGAATGCATTCCCATTGGGTAACTTGTGTTTGACTGACAACTATGCTCAGCGATTCACCCAGAGGCTGTTGCGGCCGTTTTCTACTCGGATTTTGGCGGACTGTTTGACGAGTGACCGATCCATTGACAGTAAACAAGGATCGAGTGGACTTCAGTGACGACTATGATATTGAATTAATTCAGCAAAGTGTAAGTACGGGACAAATGTGTTGTATGTGTTGCAGTAGTACACATTATGCAGGCGTGTTTAACGTTAGCAAGACAGCTATTATATTGGGTAGTGGAGCTAAGTCTAACATTTGACTTGCCACGAAACACCTGCATAATGTGTACTACTGCAACACATACAACACATTTGTCCTATACTTACACTTTGTTGAATTAATTCAATATCATAGTCGCCACTGAAGTCCACTCGATCCTTGTTTACCGTCAATGGATCGGTCACTCGTCAAACAGTCCGCCAAAATCAGAGTAGGAAATGGCCGCAACAGCCTCCGGGGGAATCGCTGAGCGTAGCGGTCAGTCAAACACAAGTTACCCAATGGGAATGCATTCCTGGACAGCCCACCCACATGTGAAGTTTGTGCCAAAACTGCAAGCAAAAAGTCAGGGAGCGCAAACGAGAAAGCTGGAATCGCAACCAAAATAAATTACATCAAACAAAACTGAGAAAGATGCGGATACTTCTCCACAACTGTCTCTGATCTGTTTGGAGTGTTCCTTGGTTTACATGTTGCTTACTTAGTAGTGCTGCAGAGTCAGTGTCCTTCCAGAACAGGTTGATTTATACAGACATCATGTGACAGATCATGTGACACTTTGACTGCACATAGGTGGATCTTAATCAACTAATTATGTGACTTATGAAGTTAATTGGTTAGACCTCTTATTTTGGGGTTTCATACAAAAGGGGGTGAATACCTATGCACACTCCAGATTTCTGTTTTTTCATCTAAATTACTGTTTGTTTCACAATAAAGAAACATTTTGCACCTTTAAAGCGGTAGGCATGGTGTGTAAATCAAATGGTGCTAACTCCCCCAAAATCCATTTTAATTCCAGCTTGTTATGTGACAAAACAAGACAAACACCAAGGGGGATGATGAAAGATCTTCACTAAGATCTTTAATCTCTCTCTGACACATGCCACTGTCCCACCTTGTCTCAAGTTGGCTATTATAATCCCCATCCCCAAAAACTCAACCACCAGCAATCTCAGTGACTATAGACCCATTGCCTTAACACCAGTTGTCACTAAATGCTTTGAGAGACTAATGTCACACCACATTAAAGACTGCCTCCCTCCTGCCTTTGACCCATATCAATTCACATACAGAGCAAACCAATCTACTGATGATGCCATCTCCACAGCCCTCCACACTGCTCTGAGCCACCTGGAACAGCCGGGGACCACCGTAAGGATGCTCTTCATCGATTGCAGCTCTGTTTTTAATACCACCATCCCTGACATCCTTGTGGACAAGCTGGCTGCCATGGACTTCCCCCAGTCACTTGTGCCTGGATCAAAAACTTTCTTACAAACCATCCACAGATTGTCAAGATTGGTGCTCACAGCCCTACCACCCCTCTTCTTTAGTCAATATAAATTGATTATCTAGCTTCATATATATATATATATATATATATATATATGGGTGGCACGGTGGTGTAGTGGTTAGCGCTGTCGCCTCACAGCAAGAAGGTCCTGGGTTCGAGCCCCGGGGCCGGCGAGGGCCTTTCTGTGCGGAGTTTGCATGTTCTCCCCGTGTCCGCGTGGGTTTCCTCCGGGTGCTCCGGTTTCCCCCACAGTCCAAAGACATGCAGGTAAGGTTAACTGGTGACTCTAAATTGACCGTAGGTGTGAATGTGAGTGTGAATGGTTGTCTGTGTCTATGTGTCAGCCCTGTGATGACCTGGCGACTTGTCCAGGGTGTACCCCGCCTTCCGCCCATAGTCAGCTGGGATAGGCTCCAGCTTGCCTGCGACCCTGTAGAAGGATAAAGCGGCTAGAGATAATGAGATGAGATGAGATATATATATATATATATATATATACAGGGCTCGAAATTAGCAGTCGCCCAAGGCGACTTAATTTGTCATTTGGCGAGTAATTCCTGTCACTAGCCAGCCTGGCTGGCTAGTTGAAAATAAAAAAATATATATATGAAGCGAAGATTCAGACACACTGTCAACTAAAGCCACCACATATTAAGCGCCATGTCTGTGTTAATCGATGTGTTTATCGGCAGGACGGTCAGGCTGTCGGTTTTTCACTACTGCGTATGCATATAACAGACATCCCAAGTCTCCCGGAAGTTCCGGGAGTCTCCCGGATATTGATAGTGGCTCCCTGATGCCTGCAAATTGGAGAATATCTCCCAGAATCTAGAGCAAGCGTGTGCATGCAAAACATTAATGTCTGCATTGCGCATATGACGGAATGCGCGAGAGAGACTGCGCATGTGCCAGTTCATGAAGCGCATGCTAGACAAAGAGCATCCTGATTGGTTTACAGAAATCCCAAACTGCAGACCCCCCCACTGATGGGAAAAAAGTCCAATATATTATTATTTGTTGATATTATATTATGGTGCTCTGTGTTGTTCTAAATTATGTATTTAACAACAGTATCAAAATAATCTGGTTCTTGAAATAAATGCACATTAGTCATGAACAATGGTAACTACTCTCTTTTGTGTTATTTTTGACAGAAGTAAAATCAGGGGTGAAAGTAAGCCGGTCCTGGCCGGTCCGGTGTACCACTAAAAGATTTGGCTGTACCGGAAAGAAAAATATACTGTCTCTGAAAAAACATGCACTTTCAGCATAACAACACACCTGCTAACGTTAACTTACCAAAAGCAACACGTTTTCCTCAATATACATTGCATATAACTCGTTCTGACCCGTCTCTGAATTATGTCTGAAGTGAATTTCTTCCGTGTTTCACTCAACAGACAGCGTGCGGGATAGTGCGCTGAGCCACTGCTTAACCATCTTGCACCAACATGCGCAGCTGGTATCCAAAGTGTTTTAGTAGACAGACTGTCCAATATGAAAAGTTAGTTTTCAACTGTTCAGCTAAAAAATGTTATTAAAACGATTGTGGGGTGGCAAGGTGGTGTAGTGGTTAGCGCTGTTGCCTCACAGCAAGAAGGTCCGGGTTCGAGCCCCGTGGCCGGCGAGGGTCTTTCTGTGTGGAGTTTGCATGTTGTCCACGTGGGTTTCCTCCGGGTGCTCCGGTTTCCCCCACAGTCCAAAGACATGCAGGTTAGGTTAACTGGTGACTCTAAATTGACCGTAGGTGTGAATGGTTGTCTGTGTCTATGTGTCAGCCCTGTGATGACCTGGCGACTTGTCCAGGGTGTACCCCGCCTTTTGCCCGTAGTCAGCTGGGATAGGCTCCAGCTTGCCTGCGACCCTGTAGTACAGGATAAAGCGGCTAGAGATAATGAGATGAGATGAGAAAACGATTGTGTTGTTGAAATGATGTGTTTGCAATTTATTTATAATCAAAAACTGATACAGGTGGATGAAAGAGTGATAGTGTGATAAAAAAAGTACTATACTAGTACTACTGAGTGATAAAAAGTCCTAGTGAATGCTTGATAAGTAGACAATAATAAATAATTAGGTGTATTTTTCGCGCACACTATGACTCAAAATAATAGTAACGGCAAGAAATAAAAGTTACTTTCACCCCTGAGTAAAATTCATACATGAACAAATTTTGGCTAGTTGATTTTCTGTTTGGCTAGTTACTTTGGAAGGTAACTACTCCGGTTGGCTGGTGAAAAAATATACGAATTTTGAGCCCTGATATATATATATATATATATATATATATATATATATATATATATATATATATATATATACACACACACATACACAGTCATACATACTGTACATACACTGTATATTACTTATTACTTCAACTATTCATATATCAATTCTCTATGACTATATCATATAATTAATTATATATGTATATCCATATGTCTACACATAAGTTTACTACTAATATCATATCATGCTCACAATGGAGAAGAACAAGATAAAAACAAAACAAATAGATGATGACTCAAAAAAGAAAAAAAATACACAGTAAACAACCAGTTATGATTAATCCCCTTCATCCTTATACCTTGTGAAAATCAAATTTTTGTACATCTTTTTAAACCGCTTCATGTCTGGACATCCCTTGAGCTCCTCATTTAAACTGTTCCACCATTTTACTGCACAAACAGAAATACAAAAACTTTTCTTGGTTATGCGCACCCTATAATTTTTAAATTTAAATAAACCCCTTAAATTATAACTCCCTTCTCTTTCAGTGAACAGTTTTTGAATATTATGTGGTAGTTGATTATTGTTTGCTTTGAATAATATTTGTGCCATTTGATAGTCCACCAGATCTGCAAATTTCAGTATTTCTGACTGTAAGAATAATGTATTTGTATGATCCCGATAACCAGCCTTGTGTATAATCCTTATTGCTCTTTTTTGGAGAATGAATAATGAATGTGTTGTATTTTTGTAATTATTGCCCCATACTGCACAGTAACTTAAATAAGGTGAAACCAGGGAACAGTAAAGAATCCGGAGTGAATTGTGATCTGGAAACTGTTTGACTTTGTTTAATATTGCAATACTTCATGATACTTTGGATTGTATGTTTTTTAAATGTGGTTTCCAGCTGAGTTTTTCTTCAATAGTTGTTCCAAGAAATTTTATTTCCTTAACTTTTTCTATAATAACCCCATCTATTTGAATATTTATTTGTGTGTTTGTTTTGTTGTTACCAAATAATATTACTTTGGATTTATTCAAGTTTAATGATAATTTGTTGAACCATATTATTAATTTACTTATTTCTGTTGTGATCTCCTGCAATAGTTCCATTAAATTATCACCAGAAAAGAGGATATTTGTATCGTCAGCAAACAAGACAAGCTTCATTACTTTAGATACACTACATATATCATTAATATATAGTATAAAAAACTTTGGTCCTAACACTGACCCCTGGGGAACACCACAAGTTATGTCCAAACATGAGGAAGAACAATCTCCCAGCTTCACAAACTGTCTCCTGTTACTTAAGTAGCTTTTAACCCAGTTTAAAACTATACCCCTCATGCCATATCATTCCAGTTTTTTTTATTAATATGTCATGATTTATTATATCAAATGCTTTCTTTAAATCAATGAATATTCCAACTGCATGTTTTTTCTGCTCTATGGAATTGGTGATTTCTTCAACTAATTCTATTAAAGCCAGTGATGTTGATCTATATGCTCTAAATCCATATTGACTGTCACTAAGTAGTTTATGTTTGTCAATTAATTTATCCAATCGGTTATTGAAAAGTTTTTCGAGAATTTTGGAGAATTGCGGAAGTAGTGAGACAGGTAGTTTGTGAAGTGGTGTTTGCTCCCAGATTTGCACAGAGGAATGACTTTTGCTGTTTTCATTCTATTTGGAAATGTACCAGTTAGAAATGACAAATTACGTATATATGTGAATGGTTTGGATATTCCATCAATAACATTTTTCAATATCATCATGTCAGTGTCATCACAGTCGGTAGATTTTTTGTTCATACATTTCCCAACAATATCAACAATTTCTTCCACTGCTGTGAGGAACATTGAAAAAGGATTATCTATCAAATTACCCAGATTTTCAACAGATGTTCTTGGATCCGGGATTTGTTCTGCTATGACTGGGCCTATGTTTACAAAGTAATGGTTGAAACTATTAACTACCACATCCATATTATATTCATCTTTGTCATTATGAAGAAAGTACCTTAGATAATTTATATGTCTTGACCCATTTTTTTATAATACTGTTCAGAGTGCTCCAAATTACTTTATTATTTCTGTTTTCATTTAATAATTTCTTATAATATTCTTTCTTAGCAGCCCTTATAATATTAGTTAATTTATTTTTATATTTTTATATCTATCCTCTGCCTCATTAGTTTTCTGCTTTATGAACTCTCTATACAATGTATTTTTCTTTTTACAGGCATTTTGTAAACCCCTTGTAATCCATGGACATACTGTATGTTTGACTTTTTTTACTGTATTGAACAATTGGGCAAATTTATTATATAATGATGTAAATATCCTCAAGAATTCCTCATATGCTTTATTTATGTCTTTTAGTTGGTATATTTCATCCCAATTTTGTGCCAGCAAGTCATTTCTAAAAGTCTTCATTGATTCCTCTGATCTAAGTCGTCTGAAAAGTTTTGTGTTTTCTGGTTTATTCCCAATTTTTATCCCAAATTTTGTTTCATAAACTGAGAAAACTGGTAAATGATCACTATCATTTATCAATAGTCCACTTACAAAATTGTCATTAAAACTGTTAGTGAATATATTGTCTTTTAGGGTGGCTCCGTGTGAGGTGATTCTACTGGGTCTAGTAATTTTCGGGAATAAGGCCATACTGTACATTGTGTTGATAAAATTGTCTGTCATTTTGTGTTTATTTGGATTGAGCAGGTCAATATTGAAGTCTCCGCATATGAAGACTGTTTTGTGACTTATCTCATTATCTGTAGCCGCTTTACCTTGTTCTACAGGGTTGCAGGCAAGCTGGAGCCTATCCCAGCTGACTACGGGCAAAAGGCGGGGTTCACCCTGGACAAGTCGCCAGGTCATCACAGGGCTGACACAGACACATACAATCATTCACACTCACACCTACGATCAATTTAGAGTCACCAGTTAACCTAACCTGCATGTCTTTGGGCTGTGGGGGAAACCGGAGCACCCGGAGGAAACCCACGCGGACACGGGGAAAACATGCAAACTCCTCACAGAAAGGCCCTCGCCAGCCACGGGGCTCGAACCCAGACCTTCTTGCTGTGAGGCGACAGCACTAACCACTACACCACCGTGCCGCCCTGTTTTTTGTGACTCACTTTTGAAAACATTTCCTCTATCCAGTTATTGAAGACCTCAATACCAGAGTCTGGAGCTCTATATATACAACTAACAATTACATTTTTATGATTCTCTCTGCAAATTTCAACTGTTATGCATTCTAGTGTGTTGTCAATTACTGTTGATATACTTTCCATCACATTGAATTTCAAGGCCCTATCCACAAATATGGCCACTCCCCCTCCACTCTTGTTTTGTCTGTTTATGTAGTTGAATTCATAGCCCTCCAGCTCAAAGTTCGTGCCTTTGACGTTATGTATCCAAGTTTCAGATATTGCTATGATGCTGAATGGATGCGAAAACTGATGTAGATATTCCTTGATGAGATTGAAATTTGCATACATGCTTCTGCTACTGAAGTGGATAATTGAGAGTTTGCCATCTGCTTTAATGCTCTGATTAAACTGTTCATCAGTGTAATAACAGTGGTTGTTGTTAAAGGCAGAGAAGAAATTATTGTCCGGGTCTATGTCATATTCCAAATCCTGTGATTTGTAATCATTGTACTCAAATGATTTTAGTTCCAGTAAATCCTGTTCCGTAATCCTCTGAGATGTGTGGCTTATGGTCCCACTCATGATGGTCACTGATACTTTTCCAGGTTCTCGATGTTTTTAACAACCAATACTTTGGCCTCCTCAGGTGTAACGTTTAGCTTAATAAACACTTTACAGTTTGTAGTCCAAGTGTTCTGAATTTTCCTCTGTTTCTTTAAGGCGTGTGCACTCCTGGCTATATCCGCATTTTGTTTGGTCAAATGCTCGTTTATGTAGATGCTGGATCCCTTTAGCTTGTACCCTTGCTTTAATAGTGCGGTCTTATGTTTCCTGTTGACAAACCTCATGATGATGGTCTGCTTGTCGCTGGTGTTCCTCCTTGGTAGCGGGTGGCAAGTCTCGATGTTATTGCAGTCCAGGCAAATTCCCTTAGACTGCAGGAAAGCAGCTACCTGTTGCTCTGTGGAGCTCACATCCAGCTACCTGGGCCCCCCTCCATTGATAGCGGTCACACCCTAAATTGACCATAGGTGTGAATGTGAGTGTGAATGATTGTTTGTCTCTGTGTCGGCCCTGTGATGACCTGGCGACTTGTCCAGGGTGTACCCTGCCTCTTGCCCATAGTCAGCTGGGATAGGCTCCAGCTTGCCTGCAACCCTGTAGAACAGGATAAGTGGCTACAGATAATCATAGTCAGATCCCAGCTGACTATGGGCGAGAAGCAGGGTACACCCTGGACAAGTTGCCAGGTTATTGCAGGGCTGACACAGAGACAAACAACCATTCATGCTCACATTCACACCTACAGTCAATTAAGCTACCAATTAACCTAAAGCCTAGGTCACAACCGGACGTACGATTTTTTGGCCGTGCGATTTTTGGCATTTCCCAAATCGCTGCATTTTTTTTGTTCATGGAGAAAGATGCACGTTGGCCGTAAGTTTGTCTTGCAACCTGAAAAAACGTAAGCACTCGTAGAGTTTGTTTGACATGACAAAGAACCTCTGCAGCCAGTCTACGGCTCGAAAATCAGCACGTCACACGCACGTCCTCCGTGCATTTCACACGCGCCCTCCGTGCGTTTCTTGCGTTTTTTGCACGTAGACCGGCCGTAGGAGCACGTACGGCCGGTTGTGACCAAGGCTTAAAGGAACAGTCCACTGTACTTCCATAATGAAATATGTTCTTTTCTGAATTGAGACGAGCTTATCCATACCTCTCCGAGCTTTGCGCGACCTCCCAGTCAGTCAATCGTGCTGTTACTCCTGTTTACTCCTGTTAGCAATGTAGCTAGGCTCAGTATGGCCAACAGTATTTTTTGGGGCTGTAGTTAGATGCGACCAAGCTCTTCCACGTTTTTCCTGTTTACATAGGTTTATATGACCAGTGACATGAAACAAAGTTCAGTTAAAAAAATTGAAACGTGGCGATTTTATATGCTATGGAAAGTCCGCACTATAATGACAGGCATACTAACACCTTCTGCACGCTTCGACAGCGCATTGATACCATCACTCCTGAGAACATACAAACTCCACACAGAAAGGCCCTTGCCAGCCGCTGGGCTCAAACCCAGGACCTTCTTGCTGTGAAGAAGGTCCTGGGTTCGACAATGCTAACCACTACACCACTGTGCCACCCAGATAGATAGCTAGATAGATAGATAGATAGATAGATAGATAGATAGATAGATAACTTTATTAAATACCATATTCACTCAGCTGATGCTGGTTTCCATTGGAGATGTGTATAAACTTACGCTAATAATCTATACCTACATTATTAAATTCATAAAATATATTATATCAAATAAGTAATATACAATATATCAAGACAAACATATTATTATGATGAATACATTTTGTATCTAAACACCAGAAAAATGTTTCCAATAGTTAATTCTAAATTTCTTTGTAGTTCCAGAGTTTTAATACAGTCGGGCAGAGAATTATATAAAATGGCAGCTGAAAAAGCAGAAGTCCTGTGTCCTGATTTTGAGTTTATTTTCATGATATGAATATTGTTCTTTACTTTTTGCATTATAATTATGGACTTCAGAATTTTTAACAAAAACTCCAGCATGTTGGTTTCTTTTGAAAATAGTGGGAAATATTTTAACCAATCAGAAGTCTGTGTTTCAAACAAAGAAAGTCCTTTTACAATTATTTTCATAGGAGCCACCATTTTGGTTTGGGGTGGTCCTCAGGCAGGTCTCCCAAAGAAGAGACCCAACTTAAAAACTAATGGAAGAAACTTAGTGCTCAGTATTCTCCTGGGATTCAATCATGCTTGTATTGGTTCTTTACAGTAAAAGCATTTAAGGCAATTTCTTTCATGCAAGTATATTTTTTGGCTTCTTTTCAGTTAGACTTCCACAAACAGATGCAGCACCTGTCTGAAACTGCATAGCTACATAGCTGCCTCATATGCAAGAAGAAGAAAAGAAGAATTCAATACATAACTAAGAAACTAAAATGTTAATGAGTATTGTCATGTGCAGTGAAAGACAAATACAAAAATAACCAAAGAAACAGTATAACAAAACAAATATCCAGAAGACCGCAATCTCCTAGACAAGAAAGCAACATAAGAGAGGAGCCAGCATGCAAGCAAGGTGAGACACCCCCCTTTAGACATGCAGGTTTTTTATAGCCAACCAATTAGGTGAAGCCAATTCCCAGACTGAAAAGGAGTGACAAAATCTTGAATGGACTTTAGGAAAAACACTCCCAGACAGAGAGAGAAAGAGAGAGTAAAACAAACAGGCAATGGGGAAAACCCCTAAGGCTGGGCTGCCAACTCTCACACAATGAGCGTGAGACACACGCATTTGATTGTCTTCACATGCTCACACGCCATACCTCCGATTTCTCACGCTAGAAAAAAATCTAGTTTATCTATCTAATCTAGGCTACCCATTGCGTCGCGCCAACCACTTGCGATCGATCAATTACGCCTTACGCACGGCTAAACAGGCAGAGATGTGTTCCCTTCTGTACACACTCCCCTATGGTAGGTGGTGCATCTAATGATGCTGCACTCACCGGAAGTTGGATAATTGCCTACCGTCAATTTAGAGGAAGAGGAGAGAGAAGAAGGTATCCGAGTTGAAGACGGGTGTCTCAGACAGGTTTGTACATATGCACGCCAGTGTGTGGTGTTACTGGCGTAATTATGAACTTGTATAAAGTTTCTGAATCGTTTTAGCCTATAAGTGTTGTGAGAATATTTAATGCCATATCGAGAGCTGTGTACTAGGCATGCTAAATCATTATAGGCCTACTGCCGTGCCACAGCCTCTGTCTTCCCCAACAAGCAGCACGGGAGAGCACCTCCTTAGCACACGTTTATTAAGGTGCATTTTTAGTTTGTTTACTGTATGTTATCATACTTTATGACTTTATTTGAAGCCATACTGGAAATGTTGTAAAATAAAGCAAGTAAGAGATAATATTACAAATGCAAGAAGAGCCATTAGCCACCATACCTATTGTTTATTTACAGGGTATGTATTTTTAATTATTTATGAGGTATGTAATTGCTCAGTTAAAGTAAATAAAGCATGGTCACCTGTAATATCAAAGAACTTGAACTTGTGAATAATTTAAAAAAAAGAGAACAATATACTGAGGAGACAGGGTTTCAAAGAGGGCAAGACAGGTAGAGAATATTTGTCAGATAACAGGCCCTGACGAATGCTCTATTACTAATAAGAAACATAGATAATAAATAAATTAATAAGAAATATATTAATATAGCTTATTTAAGTATGACCAAAATTTTTAAGCCCAACTTTGTGTGCACATTCCCACCTATGGCCAAGGTTCAGCTTTTTGTGTTTCAATACTGTTCAAACTTAATCATTTTAATGTTTCTTGTAGCACATGCACATTTTGCTTACTGTTTAAGCATTTTATTTGTTCTTTTGCTGTTGATATTTTTCCCCATGCCAATCTTCTGCTGAACCCAGTGGTGGGGAAAGCCCTTAAATGCATAATGAATAGTCAGTGAGGGACAATCTTATTTTTTGCAACAGTCATTAAAAACTTAACATTTAGTTTCAATTCAGAAAGTGTTTAGGCTTAGCTGATGAAACATTTTCAAACATGAACTTGCCTTTAAATCTGAAACACAGGTCTACAGGGGTACAGGAACATTGGCAGTCATCTGTAGTTTTCTAGTGTGGGGCTTTTAAGCCAAAACTTGGTGCTTTTGTTGGCCACAAGCTGAAGGCTGAAGGCCTGGCAAGTCAGGGTGTGTAAGAATGTAGGTATGGCACAGCAGGCCACTCCAAAAATCCACCAGAATGCAGGAACATCTACTAAATCCAAAATCTCAACCCCCCCCCCCCCCCCCCATTGTCCATCTCCAGCTGGACGACCCACAAACAAAACACCAAAATGCAGGGGGACAAGTGAATATCAAACTGAATACAAAATTCCCACTTACTGCATGGTGTGCGGAAAAATTTTGCTGTCGACCCCCCCCCCCCCAAAAAAAAAAAAAAATCTCACTCCAAGGAATTTCGAAAAGTTGGCAGCCCTGCCTAAGATTAGAATAGAAGATTAATTCACTGCAACCTTGGATAAAACATCTGCCACAAGATTTTCTTTACCTTTTATATCTCTAATAGTCAAACTATAAGACTGAAGCAACAATGACCAATGCATCAGCCCCTGGTTAGGGTAATGCAACAAATTAAAAAAGGCCAAGGAATTGTGGTCTGTATAGACCACCACTGGTCTATCTCCTCTCCCCAGATACACTTTAAAATACTGCAAGGCCCAAATTAAAGCCAAAGCCTCTTTCTCAATCACTGAATAGTGAAGCTGACAAGAATTAAATTTTCTTGAAAAATAACAGTCCTCACAATACCATCCTCACTGTCTTGTAATAATAATAATGCTCCAGCACCAACATTGCTGGCATCTACTTGGAGCTTGAAAGGCTTATCCAAGGGTGGTGCAGCTAAAATAGGGGCTGTGCAAAACAAAAATGTAACATTTTCAAATGCTCTCTGACACTCATGGGACCACTCAAATGTCACCATACTTTTAAGTAGGTTGGTTAATGGCACAACCACAGTAGATAATTTTTTGCAAAAGCTACGGTAGTAGCCACCAAGACCAGGGAATCCCATTAACTCTTTCTTAGTATTAGAGGGAGCATAGTCCTTCACTGCTCATAGCTTCACTTGAATTGGATGCACCTGGCCCTGTCCGATCACTCTGCCAAGATGCACCACTGTCACACTAGCAAACTCACACTTTGCCAGGTTGATTATAAGATGTGCCTCAGCCAGACAGTCAAACAGAGCCCTGATGCACTGAACATGCACATCCCACAATTCACTAGAGATGATCACATCATCTAAATAAACTGTGCATCCTTCTAAACCCAAAACCACCACATTCATGAGACATTGAAAGATTGTGGGCACATTGTGAAGCCCAAAACTCATGACTGTGTACTCATAGAGTCCAGATGGTGTTATAAAAGTGGAGATGTCATGAGCATGCACAGAGAGTAGGACCTGCCAGTAACCATGTCTATCAACCCATAAGGAACAGCTGTAAATCTTATGGGCCCCAAAACATTTTTATTCCACAAATACTTCTTCTGTGTGTTCACAGTATGCATTACTCATGAAACAAGCAATCGACAATTGAATCGGAAACCATTGTGTTATGCAGGCAGAGGGTCTCATTCGCACCATCTCAGCTATTATCGTCCCACGATTAGGTTTGCTAGGCGCTTGAAAGCTCAGAGTTCAATATCATACACAAAAGTCAAATGTCCACATGAAACCAAATAACATTTTGTGCCATCATGAGCTGAAAAAAAGGGCCTGGAGCCATTCTGTTTTTCCAGTCAAGTAGTTTTGAAAGAGTATTCAACACACAGAGAGAAGCAAAGGGAAACCCAGTGAAAAGAATGAGGTACAGCATGAGGTTTCTTCCTGAATGGGGTGATCTATTTAAAAGGCAGATTGTTTCCAGTGTTTTAGTAAATAGTTAAATTTTTTTTGTCATGACTTTGGATGTGTGGAAAATGAGGAACTGGAGACAGGCACTACAATTCAAGGTGAACTTTATTTTTTATGATCACTTATCAGTGAATTATACTCTCACACACACACACACACACACACACACACACACACACACACACCACAGGCATTGGAGAACACAGCTCTCTCTCTCTCTCTCTTTTACTGGCCATCTAAAAGACACACAGAGACACAAATTCATAGGCAGCCAGTAAAAAGACACAGGTGTAACTCGTCACATGTTACCTGCTGGTTCAAACTGACTCCTCATCATTCACAGCTGATGTTCGACCCCACCCCCACTGCCACATACCCCACCATCTGACTCAGGCTGAGATGCCATCTGGCCTGCACCTGACTCCCCAGCCTGACAGGAGAGGTAAACCGCCACCATCATCTGCACTCCCAGCCTGTGGACCATCTCGAACTTAAAGGGCTGCAGAGCTAGATACCAATGGGTGATCCATGCATTGGCATCCTTCATGCAGTGGAGCCACTGGAGTGGGGCATGATCCAAGCAGAGAATGAAAGGGTGTCCCAGCAGGTAGGACCAGAGGGTGAAGACCACCCACTTGATGGCCAAGTACTCCTTCTCAATGGTGCTGTACTTAGTCTCTCACATGGAGAGCTTACAGCTCATGTACAGCACCAGGCACTCCTCTCCCTACACCATCTTGAACAAAATGGGCCCCAGCCCTCTGTCTGATGCATCAGTCTGCAAAATGAAAGGGAGAAAGAAGTCAGGGGAGTGTAAAAGTGTCTCATTTATACAGTGCAGCTTTTACCTGGGTGATGGCCTGTTGGCACAGCTCTGTCCACTGGACTAGATCTGGTGCTCCCTTTTTAGTAAGATCAGTCAGCGGGATGATGACATCCAAATATTTAGCCAAAAACCTATAATAGTAACCAGCCAGCCCCAGGAACTGTCACCCCCTTTTTGGTCTTGGGCCTCAGGCAGGTTACAATTGCCATGGTCTTGTCAATTTGGGGACACACCTGCCCATGACCCAAGTGGAAGCCCAGATACCATGCTTTCACCCATCCAATTGCATACTTTGTTGGGTTAGCTGTGAGTCCTGCATGCCTCAATGACCCTTGCACTGCCCTAAGGTATTTTATGTGCTGCAGTCAATCATTAATGTATATAATTGTTAGGGTTTTGCTGGGATTTGAACCTGGTTCGCTGGTGTGATAATCCAGCAAACCCCCACGAGGCCATCAGGGGGATGACTCAAATGCAGAGGCGTGAGGCGGAAGTAGAAAAAGTATCAAAAGGTTTATTTACAATCCAAGGCAAAAACAAAAGTATAATCCAAATGCTCAGAAGATAACCAGGAAAAAAACCAAAAGTTCAAAGAAACAAAGAGCCAAAAAACCAGAAAAGAAGAGGCAAAAATACAAACACTCAGAGGATCCAAAATGGTAAACACAAAGTCCAAAAAGTCAAAAAGAAAGCAAAGTACAAAAACCACAAAGACACGGGCGAGGAAATCGGAACAGAGGTTACTGGAGCTAAACATAACAGCACAAAGAATCCGTGACAAGAGGACTGAACTCAGGGGTATAAATACACAAACTAATTAAGGACAGGGCAGGGCAGGAAACAGGCAATAAGACAAAAACAAAACACAGAACACAGTGGTGACCTCTAGAGGCCCACAACAAACATGGCCAGAAAAGGAAATAACAGTGGTCTCTAGAGGCCAAAACAGTCCCAGTCCTAACAGGACCCCCCCCTCTAGGAGCGTCTCCTGACGTTCCCAGGACGATCAGGATGGGCCGAATGGAAGTCCCGACAAAGTTCTTTATCGAGTATGTCCCAAGCTGGGACCCAGCAGTGCTCCTCAGGGCCATAACCCTCCCAGTCCACAAGATATTGGAGGCCCCCGTGAACCCGGCAGGAGTCCAGCAGGCGGTGCACGGTGAACACAGTCTGACCCTGGAAGATGAGGGGGGGGCGGGGGTTCCTAGGGGCAGGGGCATACGTGGACATCAGTACGGGCCGCAACAGGGAAACATGGAATGTGGTAACTGGAGCCGGTAGGAGACAGGGTTAACTCTGTGTACAACCTTGAAGGGGCCAATGTAGCGAGGAGCAAGCTTGCGGTTCTCCACCCACAGTGGAAGTTCCTTGGTGGACAGCCAAACCCACTGCCTAGGGCGGAAAGTGTGGGCAGGTCTCCTATGGCGGTTGGCCTGAGTCTGGTTGGTACTGGAGGTCTGGATGAGTGTCCTCCTGACCTTGTTCCAGGTCTTGCGACACCGTCTCACGTAATGGTTGACCGAGGGCACCCCAGCGTCTTCCTCCTGGTCCGGGAACAGAGGTGGTTGGAACCAGAATTGGCACTGGAATGGCGACAGCTTGGTGGCCGATGACTGCAGGGTGTTGTGGGCGTACTCTGCCCATGGCAGCCAGGTGCTCCACGATGTCGGGTTATCCATAGCCAGGCCTCACAGGGTGGTTTCCAGGTCCTGGTTGAGCCTCTCCGTCTGGCCGTTGGACTGGGGGTGGAACCCAGAGGAGAGGCTGGCAGTGGCCCCGATGCTCTTGCAGAAGCCGTGCCATAATCGGGAGGAGAACTGGGGCCCCCAGTCAGAGACGATGTCCTGAGGGAGACCAAAAACTCGGAAGACATGAGTGAACAACAATTTGGCAGTGTCAAGGGCAGAGGGGAGTTTGCACAGTGGAATAAAGTGGCAGGCCTTGGAGAATCTGTCCACTATGACCAATATGACAGTGTTACCTTGAGACTCAGGGAGACCTGTGATGAAGTTGACCGCCACGTGGGACCAGGGATGCCGGGGAATAGGCAGAGGATGCAGGAGACCCTGGGGACGCTGTCGCGGGTTCTTGGTTCTGGTACAGACCTCACAGGACAGGACGAATGACCTCACTTCCTTCTCCATGTTAGGCCACCAGAAGCGTCTTTTCAGGAAGTCCAAGGTCCTCCGAGCTCCCGGGTGGACGGTGAGAGGGGAAGAGTGACCCCACTGGAGAACCTTGGCCCGAGCTTGACGAGGGATGTACAGGAGGCCCGGTGGCCCTGTCCCAGGATCAGGGTCCCGGTGTTGAGCTTGTCGAACGGTCTCCTCAATACCCCAGCGGACAGGAGCCACAATCCGGGATATAGGGATGATAGGCCCAACTTCACTCTCCCTGTTGTTGGGCGAGAACAGCCTGGAGAGCGCGTCCGGTTTGGTGTTCTTAGAGCCCGGGCGGTATGATAGGTTGAAGCTGAAACAGCTGAAAAACAAAGCCCACCTAGCCTGTTGTGGGTTCAGCCTCTTGGCTTGCTGGAGGTACTCCAGGTTCTTATGGTCCGTCCACACCAGGAATGGATGTTGTGCTCCCTCCAGCCAGTGCCTCCACTCCTCAAGGGCTCATTTGACCGCTAGCAGTTCCCGATCCCCCACATCATAGCGGGACTCCGCAGGGGTCAGGTGGTGGGAGAAGTAAGCGCAGGGGTGCAGCTTCCCTTCCGAGCATTGAGAGAGCACCGCGCCGACACCACTGTCCAAGGCGTCCACCTCCACGATGAATGGTTGGGAGGTGTCCGGGAGAACCAGAATGGGTGCCGTGCAAAAGCGGTGTTTTAGGTCATTAAACACCTCTTCTGCCTGAGGGGACCAGACAAAGGAGCCACCAGTCCTTTTGGTGAGGCCCGACATAGGTGCAGCTATGGAACTGAAGTTCCTGATGAACTTGTGGTAGAAGTTAGTGAATCCTAAGAACCGCTGAACCTCCTTAACGGACTTGGGAGTAGGCCAGTCCTGGATGGCCAGGGTCTTGGCTGGGTCCATTTGGAGTTGCCCCGTTCGTACGATAAATCCCAGGAAGGAGACCTCGGGGACATGAAACTCGCATTTCTGGGCTTTAGCAAACAGATTATTCTGCAAGAGTCTCTGAAGGACTTGGCGGACATAGTGGCGGTGTTCCTGTAAGGTCTTGGAGAATATAAGAATGTCGTCGAGGTAGACGAAAACATATAGATTAATCATATCCCTCAAGACGTTGTTGATAAGGGCCTGAAAAACAGCTGGTGCATTGGTGAGTCCGAAGGGCATCACCTGGTACTCGTAGTGCCCTGACGGGGTGTTAAAGGCGGTCTTCCACTCGTCTCCCTGTTGGATACGGACGAGGTGGTATGCGTTCTGTAAGTCCAACTTGGTGAAGATGATGGTGCCTTGGAGCAGGTTGAATGCTGTGGACATCAGCAGAAGGGGATAGCGGTTGCGCATGGTGATCTTGTTCAGGCCCCTATAATCAATGCATGGCCGGAGACCCCCATCCTTCTTGCCGACAAAGAAGAAGCCGGCACCAGCGGGTGAGGTGGAGGGTCGAATGAACCCAGAGGCCAAGGCTTCCTTGATGTACTCCTCCATGGCCTTGCATTCTGGCTGAGAGAGGGAGAACAGACGGCCCCGAGGAAGAGTAGTCCCAGGGAGCAAGTCGATGGAACAGTCGTAGGCGCGGTGCGGAGGAAGAACGGCGGCCCTGCTCTTGCTGAAGACCTCCTTGAGATCCCAGTACTCTGTGGGAACTTGAGATAACTCGGTGAGATCAGGGGGCTCGGCAGGAGACACAGGAGAGCTAGAGAGCAGACAAGAGGCATGGCATGCAGGGCCCCATTCCACAACCTGGCTTGTAACCCAGTCTATATGAGGGTTGTGGCGGGTAAGCCAAGGAAGACCTAGAATAACTGGGAACTCAGGTGAAGGAATCAGGTGCAAGGATATTTCTTCCTTGTGACCTTGAGACTGGAGGAAGACTGGAGAAGTAACTTGGGTGACTCTTCCATCACCTAACGCTTGGCCATCAAGGGCAGACACAGACAGTGGGACTTCAAGAGGCGCAGTCAGGACATTGATGCTTTGGGCGAAGTGGATATCCATAAAGTTTCCAGCCGCCCTGAGTCTAACAAGGCTTGACACGAGTGGATGGACTCACCCCAGGAGATGGAGACCAGGATGTAGATTCCTTGGCCAGGGAGTCCGGGAGAGAGGGTAGGCCCCGTCACAACCCTCCCTCGGCTGGACGGGGTGGTCCTTTTCCCGAGAGTTCGGGACATGATGCTCGGAAGTGACCAGGCTTGCCACAGTAGATGCAGCACTTGTCCCTCCTTCTGCGCTCCCTCTCAGATGCGGAGAGGCGAGTACGACCCACTTGCATGGGTTCTGGACAGTCACTGGAGGAGGTAGACGGGATCCAGGTAGAGGCAGGGAGGGCCGGGGAGGCTCAGTACTTGGCGGCATTCTCTCATCCTGTTGTCCAGACGAGTAGAATGTGAGATCAGTGTTTCGAGGTCACTTGGGCATCCGATAGAAGCCAGACCCTCTTTGATGGGGTCAGACAGACCATGGTGGAAGGCTGACACCAGGGCAGTCTCATTCCATCCACTTACTGCTGCGAGCGTCCGGAACGAGATGGCGTAGTCTGCGACGCTTCCCCCTTGCCGGATGGACATGAGCTTTCTGGCTGCGTCTTTACTGATGTCTGCTTGATCGAAGACATGCAGCATCTCCTCAGTAAACAGCTGGAAATCAGAGCACTCAGGTCCCTGTCTCTGCCAGATAGCAGTAGCCCAGGCTTGCGCCTTACCAGCTAACAAGGTTATCACAAAGGCAATCTTGCGGCGATCCGTAGTGTAGGTGGTAGGCTGAAGCTCAAAGGTGAGTTGACACTGGGTAAGGAACTCTTGACACTCACTGTGCTTGCCGTCATACCTCTGTGGTGCAGGAAGGTTGGGTTCGCGAGGTGAAGAAGGCAGCATGGCAGGAGGCACTGGAGCAGGAGCAGAATCAGGTGGAGGAGATGGGGGCAGAGAAGTCAGCTGTGCCAGGGTTCTCCCCATCTGCTGAAGCAGTACCTCGTGGCGAGCAAGGGTCTCACGTTGGCTTGCGAGAGTCCATCCCTGAGTGTCCATGGTGGATCGTCCCTGAGTGTCCATGGTGGATCTGAGGCGTGTTAACGCAGTCATCATTCCCTGAAGGTTGGCCAGGTAGACAGATGAAGAAGCCTCTGCTGAGTCGGTCATGACGGATTCTTTCTGTTAGGGTTTTGCTGGGATTCGAACCTGGTTCGCTGGTGTGATAATCCAGCAAACCCCCACTAGGCCACCAGGGGGATGACTCAAATGCAGAGGCATGAGGCGGAAGTAGAAAAAGTATCAAAAGGTTTATTTACAATCCAAGGCAAAAACAAAAGTATAATCCAAACGCTCAGAAGATAACCAGGAAAAAAAAAAAACAAAAGTTCAAAGAAACAAAGAGCCAAAAAAACAGAAAAGAAGAGGCAAAAATACAAACGCTCAGAGGATCCAAAATGGTAAACACAAAGTCCAAAAAGTCAAAAAGAAAGCAAAGTACAAAAACCACAAAGACACGGGCAAGGAAATCGGAACAGAGGTTACTGGAGCTAAACATAACAGCACAAAGAATCTGTGACAAGAGGACTGAACTCAGGGGTATAAATACACAAACTAATTAAGGACAGGGTGGGGCAGGAAACAGGCAATAAGACAAAAACAAAACACAGAACACAGTGGTGACCTCTAGAGGCCCACAACAAACATGGCCAGAAAAGTAAATAACAGTGGCCTCTAGAGGCCAAAACAGTCCCAGTCCTAACAATAATAATGTGGTCAAGGTAGGCCATGGCGTAGGCAGCATGTGGGTGGAGGATTTTGTCCATGAGCCATTGAAATGTTGCAGGAGCCCTGAATAACCTGAACAGAAGGGTGACAAATTGATGGAAGCTGAACAGGGTGAAAAAGTCCATTTTATATTGGGACAGGGGCATCAAGGGGATCTGCCAATATTCCCCTGTAAGATCCAGTGTCAAAGAAAAATGAGTAGCATCTAACCAACCAAGCAGTTCATCAGTGCGAGGCATAGGATATGCATCAAATTTAGACACCACATTGATTTTGCGATCGTTCACACAGAACTGACTGACCTATCAGTTTTGGGAAGCAGAACTACCAGGCTGCTACAGTCACTATGTGACTCCTCATTTATTCTCATCTTGAGCATGGCCTTGAGCTCATCCTGAAATTTAAAAAAGGCTATTACCTTTTTTGTGTTTGGGTAAGCAATAGACCCCTTCGCATGTTTGTAAACAAACCGACCGTTGCCAGGATGCGCGCGCAGCCTGGACTCAGAAACAATGGCGCTGCCCATAGACCGGCATTATGAGCTGTCAGATTATGAAAAACAATTGTCGTTACAAGATCGAGAATGCTACATAAAGTTAACTCTAACAAGTGGACATCGCCTACCGGATCCGTATTTAATTAAAGAGTGGACGGACGATGTTAGTAAGTTCCCTGGTATACAATGGCCAGATATATACTCGTACCTTATTGACAAGACTTCAGTGTACACCCACAAAAAACTTTGTGCCTACAAGTCTTTAGACGCATATGATTATGTTATGTGCGGACATGTACAGAACGTGTTTTACACTGAAATTGATGAAAACTTCTGTGCTCTGAAGTCAAAAATCTTACCAAGTCAGCGTCAAGGTCAGAAGGTTGCTATGTATGAAGCCTGGGTGGTATACAACAAGCTGGAAGGCTACATTTTGACAGCCAATTGCAAATGTATGGCAGGGTAAGTAATCTCCTACAAACAAAATTGCATGCAAAGCTAAGTTAACATGCTAACAATATTCATTACATTGTGTAACTATGACCCAGCTAATCAGACAAACGTTACCAAAGTATTTTGCTACATCAATAAACGAAGACTAGAAAGAATAAAAAAGAAAGATTTAATAAATCGCCTGATCTTACCTGTGATGAAGTGGGCGCTGCAAACCCGCGCATTTTTGATAGTGCTTTCATACCAGTCTACATGTTTGATGGCTTGTAGCCATAGACGTCGGCGATTTTTTTGGAATGGGTGAGATCCTGCTGGAATTCTGTACATTTTAACCCCATCACTGCTACGATTCTGACACCCGACAACACAACAACTAGGCATTTCTTCCAAATATTTCTTCTCGTCTCTACCGTCGCTGTCTGTTTTGGGTCCAGGCTGCGCGTGCAATTTCCTCTCATGTATGAATGATGTTTACTGCGAAGGGGTCTATGGGGCAGCTGCACACCATCACCCTGGAGGCATCTCAATGTGGTGTTCTATGAAGTGCGTGCAACCAAGGAGAGGCAAGAACACATCAGAAAACTCCGTTTGCAATCTGGCAACCTCTGTGACTTGGACCAACAAGGTGTGTTCTTCACATAGGACCGGAGTGGATCATGCAGGAGATTTTATTTTTACCTCTAGCCCCAGCTCCTCCCTCTCTGGAACTGCCATTGCCAATGCCATGGGGACCCCTTGTTCTATGGTTTGAGCAGATTAAGCTTGTGGCAATGGGGGCGTGGCCAAGCGGCAGTTTGTGAATGGAGGGCGGGGTCAGAGAAGGTAAGTGGCTAAGTCATTACACCTGGTGCCATTAATGTGTGTGGGTGTGTTTGTTTGTTTGTCACAGGGATTGAGAATAAAAGGAGGGGAGAGGAGAGAAGAGTAGCTCCCGACCCCAACGCATGTGTCTGACTGAATGAATGAATGAATGAAGCAAGCAAGCTGATAAGCCAAATAAAAAGTGTGTATGTGAACATCAACTCTCGCCTGCCGTGCTTCTGTGCTCCATCCACATCAGGAACTGTTACGGTGGTGCCGAAACCCGGGACGCACAGAAGGGAACCACCCCATGGAGTCCTTCCCATTCGAAGAGATCATCCTTGATCTCACTACCACCCAGCAGAACCAGCATCAAGCGCTGATCGCCCTCTGAAAGGAACAAGAGCAATGCTTTGAAGCCTTGATGCTGGCCCAGCAGTAAGATCACCAGGGGCGTCAGCAGGGGTGTTGACCATCATCGCAGCTGGCATCCTCACGAAGATGGGCCCACAGGGTGATCCGGAAGCGTTCCTCGCCCTCTTCAAACAAGCAGCCGAGGCGTGGGGGTGGCCGCTGGAGCAGCGCGCGGCATGTCTCCTCCCGCTCCTGACTAGCTAGGCACAGCTCAGAGTGCAGCAGCTCCCTGCTGACAGCTGACTGGTGTATGCTGACCTGAAGAAAGCCATCCTGCAGTGAGTTGGCTGCTCCCCGGAACAACATCGCCAGCGCTTCTGGATGCTGGCGTTAGAGGAGGTCGGCCGGCCATTTGCATTCAGCCAGCAATTCCGGGATGCCTGCCAGTAGTGGCTGAGGGCAGAAGACAGCGACGCTGATGAGATCACTGATCTGGTGGCACTGGAACAGTTCATCTCTCGACTTCTGGAAGGATCAGCAGAATGGATCCAGTGTCATCACCTGGTGTTGCTAGGATGAGCCATCGAGCTAGTGGAGGACCATCTGGAGGTGACTCCGATGGCAGGCAGACAAGGTGTCTCTCCTTGCTTCTCCTCTCTCTCTCTCTCTCTCTCTCTCTCTCTCTCTTCTCCCCCCTGTCTCTCTTTCCCTTCCCCACCCTGTTCCCCTACCACAGAGGTGGCAGCCAGCTCCACTGCAGCCAGCCCATCATACCCATGGTGTCCTCCCATCTCCCTCTTCCATGTCTGTGTTGTCTCCTCCTCAGGTGAGTGACTCCCATAACACCAGTGCAGAGGGAAAGCCTGGGCCAGTGTGCTGGGGCAGCGGGGAGTCAGAGCATTTCCAGAGTTGGAGCTCCGCCAGGGAGGTGGGAGCTGTGATCCGGATCCCCGATGTGCCAGAGACCATCCCCGATCGGGCCAGAATGTATCGCACACCAGTAAGTATTCAAGGGGATACAGATCATGCGTTGGTGGATTCTGGTTATAATCAGAGCTCAATTCACCAATGCCTTGTGCAAGATGAGGCATTGGGGAGAGCACAAGTGGTGAAGGTGTTGTGTGTGCATGGGGAGGTTTACAACTACCCTCTAGTGTCCATCCATATTCTATTCCTGGGCCAAATGCATAGAATTAAGGTGGCGGTTAACCCTCATCTCACCCACACCTTAATTTTGGGAACTGATTGGCCAGGGTTTAAAGAATTGATGTAACACATAATGAGAGGTGGGTCCTGTATAAATACATCATGGGAAGCTCCCAGTGTGGCATTGACTGGGGAAGCTGTCGCAGAGCCGTCTATGTCAGCACCATGTCAGAGCGATTTGAGGAGTGAGGAGCACCCTACCCCTCCTTTGTCTCTCGAGGATTCCCTTGGGGATTTCCCGTTAGAGCAGTCACAAGATGAGACTCTGTGGTATGCATTTGACCAAGTGAGAGTAATCGATGGTCAAACTCTTCAGCCAAATGCAACACTGGCCTTCCCTTATTTTGCTATTATTAAGGATAGGTTGCACCGAGTGATGCAGGACACTCAAACTGGAGAACAGATAACTCAGTTGTTGATCCCAAAGAGCCATAGGGAACTCGTATTCCATGCAGCTCACTTTAATCCCATGGCTGGACACTTGGGGCAAGATAAAACACTAGTTCGAATAATGTCCTGGTTCTATTGGCCAGGGATTCATGGGGATGTCCATTGGTGGTGTGCGGCGTACCGTGAATGGCAATTAGTAAATCCCGTGGCCACTCCAAAAGCGCCTTTATGCCCTCTCCCTCTAATTGAGACCCCTTTTGAAAGAATTGGGATGGATCTTGTAGGGCCATTAGATCGGTCAACACGGGGATATCGCTTTATTTTAGTTCTGGTGGACTATGCAATGCAATATCCGGAAGCAGTGCCTCTCCACAATATCTCAGCATGCAGTATTGCAGAAGCACTCTTCCGCTTTATCTCCCAGGTTGGGATTCCAAAAGAAATCCTGACAGACCAAGGCATTTCATTTATGTCACGCACACTACGCGAACTGTATGGGTTACTGGGGATTAAGTCTATCCACACCAGTGTCTATCACCCACAAATGAATGGCTTAGTGGAGCGATTTAACCAAACACTCAAGAACATAATTCGGAAATTTGTAAGTGAGGACACATGTAATTGGGATAAGTGGCTCGAGCCCCTGTTATTTGCAGTACGAGAGGTCCTGCAAGCCTCCACGGGGTTTTCTCTATTCAAATTATTCTATGGGCATAAGCCACATGGCATTTTGGATGTGCTACAAGAAAATTGGGAGGAGGGACCTTCACCTAGCAAGAATGAAATTCAGTATGTTCTTGACCTGCGTGCAAAACTCCACACACTCACGCACTTAACCCAGGAGAATTTGTGGCAGGCACAAGAACATCAAAGTCGTCTGTATGACAGGGGCACGCACCTTAGGCTGGGAGACAAAGTACTCATATTATTGCCCACATCGAGTTCTAAATTAATCGCCAAGTGGCAAGGACCCTTCGAGGTCACACCGCGAGTCGGGGATGTCGACTATGAGGTGAGGTGAGCAGATAGGGGCGGGGCATTGCAAATCTACCACCTCAACCTTTTAAAATGCTGGAATGAGGGAGTCCCCATGGCGTAGGTGTCAATAGTTCCAGAAAAGGCGGAGCTGGGGCCAGAGGTAAAAAAGGTAGCATCTCAAAACACTCCGGTCCCCTGTGGAGACCACCTCTCCCTGACCCAACTCATGGAGGTGGCCAAGTTGCAGGAGGAATTTTCTCACGTGTTCTCGCCCTTACCCGGCCACACCCACCTCATAGAACACCACATTGAGATGCCCCAAGGGGTGGTTGTGCATAGCTGCCCTTACCACCTACCCAAACACAATAAAAAAAGTGTTCTGGGATGAACTCAAGGCCATACTCGAGATGGGAATAATAGAGGAGTCCCATAGTGACTGGAGCAGCCCAGTGGTCCTGGTTCCCAAAACCAACTGGTCGGTTCGGTTCTGTGTGGACTACAGAAAGGTCAACGTGGTGTCTAAATTTGACACATACCCAATGCCTCCCATTGATGAGTTGCTCAATCGATTCGGCACAACTCACTTTTATTTGACACTGGATCTAACAAAGGGATATTGGCAGATCCCCTTGACTCTTTCCCGAGAGAAAATGGCCTTTTCCACACCGTTTGGATTACACCAATTTGTCATGCTCCTTTTTGGGTTATTTGGGGCTCCAGCTACATTCCAGCGGCTCATGGACAGGGTCCACTGCCCTCATGCTGCCTACACGGCCACATATCTCAATGATATAATAATCTACAGCCATGATTGGCCACGGCACTTAGAACGTCTGAGGGCCATTCTAAAGTCGCTGAGGCATGCGGGCCTCACAGCTAACCCGAAAAAGTATGCAATTGGGCGGGTGGAAGTGCGGTATCTGGGGTTCCACTTGGGTCATGGCCAGGTGCATCCCCAAATTAACAAGACTGCAGTGATTGCAGCCTGCCCGAGGCCCAAGACCAAAAAGGGGGTGAGACAGTTCCTGGGGCTGGCTGGCTATTATCGTAGGTTTATACCTAATTATTTGGATATCACTAGCCCTTTAACCGATCTCACTAAAAAGGGGGCTCCAGATCTGGTCCAGTGGACGGAGCAGTGCCAACAGGCATTCTCTAAGGTAAAAGCTGTGCTGTGTGGGGGGCCACTTTTGCACTCCCCTGACTTCTCTCTCCCCTAGGGGCTGTTTTGTCCCAGAAGGTGGAGGGTGAGGAACGCCCCATGCTGTACATCAGCCGTAAACTCTCGATGTGTGAAAGCAAGTACAGCACCATCGAGAAAGAGTGCCTTGCCATCAAGTGGGTGGTCCTCGCCCTGTGATACTACCTGCTGGGGTGCCCTTTCACTCTCTGTTCAGACCACACACACCTCCAGTGGCTCCACATGAAGGATGCCAATGCACGGATCAACCATTGGTATCTCGCCCTCCAGACATTTAAGTTCGAGGTGGACCGGGGATGCAGATGTGGTGGCGGACTTCCTGTCCCGTTGGGGGGGGGGGAGAGAGTCTGCTTCAGGCCCAATGGCTCCCCGGCCTGAGTTGGGCAGTGGGGGTATTTGGCAACTGGGGTGTGGCTAAGTGGCAGTTTGTGAATGGAGGGTGGGGTCGGGGGAAGGTAAGTGGCTAAGTCATTACACCTGGTGTCATTAATGTGTGTGGGTGTGTTTGTTTGTTTGTCACAGGGATTGAGCATAAAAGGAGGGGGAGAGCAGAGAAGACGAGCTCTCTGACCCCAACGCATGTGTGTGACTGAATGAAGGAAGGAAGGAAGGAAGGAAGGAAGGAAGGAAGGAAGCAAGCTAGCTGAAAATCCAAATAAAAAAATGTGTATGTGAACATCAAATCTCGCCTGCTGTGCTTCTGTGCTCCATCTACATCAGGAACTGTTACAAAGGTGGTATATCTGCTGTGCCCTGCCTCTATCCATTCGCTTCACCTCATAGTTGATGTCCCCAATCCACCATGTGACCTCAAAGGACCCTTGCCACTTGACGAGGAATTTAGAGCTCAATGTGGGCAATAATATGAGAACCTGATCTCCCAGTGTGAATTCTCAAAGGTGCACCCCCCTGTTGTAAAGCCAGGACTGACATTCTTGCACCTGCTGCAAATTCTCCTAGGTTAGGTGGCTGGATGTATGGAGTTTTGCATGGAGGTTGAGAACATATTGAATTTCATTTTTACTGTCAAAAGGCCCTTCCTCCCAATTTTCCCAGATGATGTCAAAGATACCCTAAGGCTTGTGCCCAGCTTGTAATTCGAATGGGGAAAACCCCATAGAGGCTTGTAGGACCTCTCATACTGTAAACAGGGGTTCAAGCCATTTATCCCAATAATGAGTGTCTTCACCCACAAACTTATGAATTAAGTTCTTAAGAGAGTTTGTCTGTAAATATCAAACAAACATGGCCAACCTTGAAAAATCAATTTCTCTCATATTTTTAGTATTGGTAAGGTATTGTATCCCAATAATCAGTCTATAATTGGTTTGTCTAAATATCATGCTGTAATGGAGAAAAAAGCATTTTTTTTTAAGGGTGACCAGAAATGCTAATTTTAGCAACTAAATTTGACTAAATTTAAGAGGCTTCTGGTGAAAAGAATATTAATCTCATGGTCATAAAACCACCTCATCTCAGTAAATTTTTCCTTCCTGTGTAAATTAAGTGACTTTTAAATTAATTGAACAAATTTTGAAATACCAAAATAATTTCATTTCCAAGACTGGTATTTTAAGTCAGTAAAAGTATGTCTTTAAAAAATGGCATATTGAGAAGGTGCTAAACCTTTAAATGTCTTGAAACTTGCCTATTTGAAAGTCAAAATAATGGCCTTTCTAATGAAATAAAGATTTCCCTGAGCAAATGTTTGTGTTACACTATTGCTTCACAAATTTGGTTCAAATTGCACATCTTTGACCCGAGCTGTCAAAAACACAAGAGACATAACATGTGCCACTGTAGACTTTATAGCATTTACAACCATCCTATAAAACATTTAGGTGGCATGGTGGTGTAGTGGTTAGCGCTGTCACCTCACAGCAAGAAGGTCCAGGTTCAAGCCCCATGGCCAGTGAGGGCCTTTCTGTGCAGAGTTTGCATGTTGTCCACGTGGGTTTCCTCCGGGTGCTCCGGATTCCCCCACAGTCCAAAGACATACAGGTTAGGTTAACTGGTGACTCTAAAGTGAGTGTGAATGGTTGTCTGTGTCTATGTCAGCCCTGTGATGACCTGGTGACTTGTCCAGGGTGTACCCTGCCTTTTGCCCGTAGTCAGCTGGGATAGGCTCCAGCTTGCCTGCGACCCTGTAGAACAGGATAAAGCGGCTAGAGATAATGAGATGAGATAACTGTGGTATTTTACAAAATTTTTATTTAAACATCCGATTGAAGTTACTACTTGTCCTGTCAACAGTTATGACACAGGTAGCCCATGCTAAGGTATTTGATTTAACATCGTTTATGTTTATGAGGAATACAATGTTTTATTTTCCATGATGATACAAACATGTAAGACATCTATAATAATTTATTGCTCCTTAAACCAGCTTATTTTGTACCACATTATACATACATACACAAGACCGAGCTAAGAGTCTGGATTCAATCAGTGGCAGTGGACATTTTAATCATTACATCACATTCATTGCTTTAGTTTAGCCAGATTTTGGAGATATTTGTATGCTATGGAGGTTTATTGTTCTTTTAAGTCACTTGCTGGAGGCATTTGTGGTGTAAATTCACAAGTTAAAGACCAAGAGACACAAAAAGTATCCTTAGTATCATGTGTGAAAGATATTGCAAAACATGACTTCATTTTCGTTTTCTGGTCCAGAAAATGAACTGGACTTACTCGTGTCATTCTGGAATGTTTACAAGACCGGATAATGTCGCTTCATTGACCATATGTCCTCTGCATTGTGGAAAACTTGGGCTAGGGTGGACAAGAGGAGCAAGCATGAGATGCCGGATACCACCCATTTTGTCCGAACATGGGAAAACAAGAAAAAGTTTGCCAAAAGGAGATAGAGGGCTTAAGTATGAATCAGAGATAGTATTACATGACACTAGTGTGTTTTTACAAGTTGGATCAGGTAACTTAAATGTTTAATTATAATATTAAAAAATTGTTTTATATGATGCAGTACATTGTATTAATATTCTTTGCAATTTCAATGTTATTCACCAAAAGGTGTATGCAGGAAATGTCGTAAAATGCTGAAGGAACTTACAGAAATCAGCATGCTGGAAGACCAGTTGAAGCAATCAACACTGGTATGTGTAAATACTGAATTACAAATTACAAATAGATAAGCCAAAGTTATAGAAGTGTGTGTGTGTGTGTGTGTGTGTGTGTGTGTGTGTGTGTGTGTCGGGGGGGGGGGGTACGGAAGCATATAATATGGTAAGTATATTCCATATTCAAAGGAATAAACAATAACTTTATTAAACCAAATAAACTTTGCATCAATTTAAACAATAAGCTTTTCCATGTTAGGAGGATTCAAAAGAAGTTACCATTAAAACTCCACCACAGAAACGATACATTGCAGAACAATTTCAAACGTTACCTAGTGAAAGAGAATCCATGTTGTCCAGTCCTTTGGCTTTTTCACAAATCTCTGAGTTAGAAGCAACACTTGATGAAGAACTAAATGCTAGAGAAAAGCTCAATGTTTTTCTTGCTGCCAGATATGTTTGCCCAATTTGCACCATGATGACCACTGCATGGGACAAAGTGGCAGAGCACACAAAACGACGTTGCATAAGGAAAGGCAAACAGATTGCTTTAGCCGTTCTAGAAGAACTTGCTCCTCAAAATTCTAGGATGTTGGTTAACGCCATACAAGTCCAAGCTCGAGAGCGCAATGACATGGATTTGTCTCTTCTTGAAGCTTTGGTGGAATGCTACGAAAATTCCAACCACTGGGGTAACCACAGAGAGGTACTATCTATCATAGCAGATAAAGTGAGCTTTGCAACACTTCAGAGATGCATACCTGATCTTTCTCAGTATTGCTACAATATAGCAAGAAATCATCTCCTGCTTCATGGTAGAGGTACAGAACTTCCCCATCAAAAACAAACAAGGATGAAGGTGTGTATATTTAATCTTTATAAGAATTTTCCAATAATTTTTATCTTACATAATGTTTTTTTTCTTTTGGGTATCTCCTGAAAACTTCACCATTTCTTAACATTCATGATGAGTTCAAGTATTATTCAGGATTTGCCTTTCGGAGAAAAGAAACTGAAATTGTTGTCTGGATATGAAATAAAAATTCCCAGCGTTATACATACATCCATTCCAGAGCAGATCGTAAAACAATACCAAAGCCATTGTACTGAAATGGAATTCAGTTCACCTTTGAGTCACAGTATACTCAATACAGAATACTCAAAGTGTGCTCTGCCTCCACCAGAAAGTCTTTGCAAGGCCTAGATTATTTATCTGCAGAAGGCACCAAAGCTTTTGAGGATATAATTGAAGTTACTGATACACTGGGAGAGAACTTCAAAAATGGTTCATCGTGGTCAAAGGAAATCACAAGAAACCTAAAATTGGCCAAATGCTACTTCAAAGGAGATTACACTGTTAGTGTTTTCATATTTTTATGAATAATTAACAAATACAATTGTAAGGGACTGGAGAGAAGGGGGTTATGTCATTGATCCAATTGTAAACAAAATCCCCCCACCTTTTTGAATTGTTAGATCACATAGACCCCTTTGAATCCAATAAAAAAAGTTCCAAATTTATATTTGATTTTATATGATAAGTTCATGTATGATCGAGCTCAAGAGTACCAGACCATTGCTGGCTCTATGCCTTAAGTGATGCCAGTGACAAATGTACTTTAGCATCTGTGACCATACACATGATCTAGTGTGCAACAGATGCAAACTCGTTCCTGCTGTATTGCAAGAAAAAAAGGCAGTAATGGAAAAAGTTGAGCTTCCAAAACAAGAAAAGGAAGAACTGAAATTTATTGTGGAACAATCAAAGAAAAGTATCAAAGCATGGAAATAGCATTTGTTGCAATCCATCAACCAGGATGAAGCCCACATCGAAATGGTCAATAGTTTAGACAATACAGCCATTATTGTTACCTTAGATTGGGCCATGAAATTCATTCCAAGAAAGTATCATGAAAGTCAGACTGACTGGTTTGGTAAGAAGGGTATTGTGGCAGCGGGGGCATGGTCAAGCGCCGGTCTGTGACAGGAGGGTGGAGCCAGGGAAGGTGAGTGGCAGAATCGCTACACCTGACGGTAATTAACCTGTGTTTGTGTGTGTTTTCCCAGTAACCGCTCCCTATTTAAGGAGGCAGAGAGAGAGCAGAGGGAGCGCAACCCGGGACCAGACGAAGTGTGTATGTGTGTGTGTGTGTGTGTGTGTGTGTATATGAGATTACTCCGACTGAAAAGTTGTGAAAATAAATAGCCTTATCTGCCTCAAAGCATTGTCCTGCCGTCCTCTGTGCTCCACCCACACTTGATACGCGCTACAGTGGTGCCGAAACCCGGGAATTAAGGTGGAGCACCAACACAGCAGCCCCATGGAATCCTCCCCGTTCGCGGACTTGGTCCATGCCCTCGCCACGGCTCAGCAAAGCCAGCACCAGGCACTTGTCACGCTCCGAAAGGAGCAGGAGCGCCACTTCGAAGCCCTGGTGCTGGCCCAGCAAGAAGATCGAGAGGCGTTCCGGCGTCTCCTCGCGTTGGCGGGGTCCACCAGCGCCCCGGCCGCAGGCCCGTCTCCCCTCACCTTGACCAAGATGGGCCCGCAGGACGACCCCGAGGCTTTCATCACATTGTTCGAGCAGGTCGCCGAAGCCTCGGGGTGGCCGATGGAGCAGCGCGCGGCACGCCTCCTCCCCCTCCTGACGGGAGAGGCGCAGCTGGCCGCACTACAGCTCCCCGCCGACCGCAGGCTGGCCTATGCCGACCTTCGCCGGGCTGTCCTCCAGCACGTGGGGCGCACGCCGGAGCAGCAGCACCAGCGCTTCCACGCGCTGCGGATGGAGGAAGTTGGCAGCCCGTTCGCGTTCGGCCAGCAGCTCCAGGACGCCTGCTGGCGGTGGCTGAGGACCGAAGATCGCGACGCCGAGGGAATCATCGACCAGGTGGCGCTGGAACAGTTCATTGCCCGCTTACCAGCCGGAACCGTGGAGTGGGTCCAGTGCCACCGCCCGGCGTTGCTGGATCAGGCCGTGTGACTGGCGGTGGATCATCTGGCAGCTGTTCCGGTGGCAGGACAGCGGACGACATCATCTTCTCTCTTCTCTCTCTCTTTCTCCCCCCCTCCTCCCGTGTCCCGTCCTCGCCCCATTCCCCCACCACGGAGGCGGGGGCCGGCTCCATCCCAGCCGGCCCGCCGCACCCGTGGTGCCCTCCCGTTTCGCCCTTCTGTGTCTGTCTCTCCCCCCCCTCAGGTGAGTGAGCCCCAGAACACAGCTGCAGAGGGAAGGCCCGGGCCGGTTTGCTGGCGCTGCGGGGAACCGGGCCACCTGCAGCAACAGTGTGCAGCGATAGAAGTGGGGGCGGTGGTGCGGATCCCCGACGCGCCAGAGGCTGCCCTTGATCGGGCCGGAGCGTATCGCATACCGGTAAGTGTACAAGGGGCTACATATCAGGCGTTGGTGGATTCGGGTTGCAATCAGACCTTGATCCGCCAAAGCCTGGTGCAAGACGAGGCATTGGGGGGAGCACAAGGGGTGAAGGTGTTGTGTGTGCACGGGGATATTCACAGCTACCCGTTAGTGTCGGTCCACATACATTTCAGAGGGGAAAAATCGATACTGAAGGCGGCGGTTAATCCTCGCCTTACCCACTCTTTGATCTTGGGGACTGATTGGCCGGGATTTCAGGGTTTAATGGCATGCCTAGTAAAGAGTGGGTCCTGCCGGTTGACAGGGGAAGGTCCTGGTGTCGCTTTGGCTGGAGCTGTGGTCACAGAGCCGTCTACGTCATCTCCGCGACAGAGTGAGGAGCCACCAGCCCCTCCTCTTTCTATTGGGGAATCCATTGCGGATTTCCCACTGGAACAATCGCGAGACGAGACTCTGCGACACGCATTTGACCAAGTAAGAGTAATCGATGGTCAGATGCTCCAGCCGAACGCCACCCCGTCCTTCCCCTATTTTTCCATTTTGAAGGATAGGTTATACCGAGTGACGCAGGACACTCAGACGAAAGAGCGAGTCACCCAGTTGTTAATTCCAAAGAGCTGCCGGGAATTGGTATTCCAGGCGGCTCACTTTAATCCCATGGCTGGACACCTCGGGCAGGATAAGACACTCGCCCGGATAATGGCCCGATTCTATTGGCCGGGGATTCACGGCGACGTCCGTAAGTGGTGTACGGCATGCCGCGAATGCCAGTTAGTAAATCCAGCGGCCATTCCAAAAGCGCCCTTGCGCCCCCTACCATTAATCGAGACCCCGTTCGAAAGAATTGGGATGGATCTTGTCGGGCCATTAGATCGGTCAACACGAGGGTACCGCTTTATATTGGTTCTGGTGGACTATGCAACGTGATACCTGGAAGCGGTGCCTCTTCGCAATATCTCAGCACGCAGTATTGCGGAGGCCCTCTTCCACGTCATCTCCCGGGTTGGAATCCCGAAAGAGATTCTGACTGACCAAGGCACCTCGTTTATGTCACGAACACTGAGCGAACTGTATGGGCTACTGGGTATTAAGCCGATCCGCACCAGCGTTTATCACCCACAGATGGACGGTTTAGTTGAACGGTTCAATCGCACCCTCAAGAATATTATCAAAAAATTCGTAAGTGAGGACGCACGTAACTGGGATAAGTGGCTCGAACCTTTGTTGTTTGCAGTGTGAGAGGTCCCCCAAGCCTCCACGGGGTTCTCCCTGTTTGAATTATTATATGGGCATAAGCCGCGCGGCATCTTAGATGTACTGCGGGAAAATTGGGAGGAGGGACCTTCACAGAGCAAAACCGAAATTCAGTACGTTATGGATCTGCGCGCAAAACTCCACACGCTCACCCACCTAACTCAGGAGAATTTGCGGCAGGCCCAGGAACGGCAAGCCTGCCTGTACAACAAGGGCACGCGCCTTAGAGAGTTCACTCCGGGAGATAAGGTACTCGTCCTGTTGCCCACGTCGAGCTCCAAATTAATCGCCAAGTGGCAAGGACCCTTTGAGGTCACACGGCAAGTCGGGGACGTCGATAAGGAGGTGAGGCGAACGGACAGGGAGGGGGCACTACAGATCTACTACCTCAATCTGCTGAAACTCTGGAACGAGGAGGTCCCCGTGGCGTTGGTGTAGGTAGTTCCGGAGAAGGCGGAGCTGGGGCCGGAGGTCCAAAAAGGGTCATTGGCATCACGTACCTCTCCGGTCCCCTGTGGAGACCACCTCTCCCCGACCCAACTCACGGAGGTCGCCCAGTTGCAGGCCGAGTTTTCGGATGTGTTCTCGCCCCTGCCCGGTCGCACTAACCTCATAGAACACCACATAGAGACGCCCCCGGGGGTGGTAGTGCGTAGCTGTCCTTATAGATTACCCCAACACAAAAAAAGGTGGTTCGGGAAGAACTTCAGGCCATGCTCGAAATGGGCATCGTCGAGGAGTCCCACAGTGACTGGAGCAGCCCGGTGGTCTTAGTTCCCAAGGCCGACGGCTCAGTCCGGTTCTGTGTGGACTATAGAAAAGTCAACGCGGTGTCTAAATTCAACGCGTACCCAATGCCTCGTATTGATGAGCTGCTTGATCGACTAGGCACGGCTCGCTTTTACTCGACACTGGATTTGACAAAGGGATATTGGCAGATCCCCTTGACTCCATTATCCTGAGAAAAAACAGCCTTTTCCACACTGGCTTACACCAGTTCGTCACACTTCCATTTGGGCTGTTTGGGGCGCCCGCTATGTTTCAGCGGCTGATGGACCGGGTCTTCCGGCCCCATGCCACCTATGCGGCCGCTTACCTAGACGATATCATTATTTATAGTAATGACTGGCAGCGGCACCTACAACACCTGAGGGCCGTCCTTAGGTCGCTGAGGCGGGCGGGACTCACTGCCAACCCGAAGAATTGTGCGATTGGGCGGGTGGAAGTATGGTATCTGGGCTTCCACTTGGGCAACGGGCAGGTACGTCCCCAAATTAATAAGACAGCAGCGATTGCGGCCTGCCCAAGGCCCAAGACCAAAAAGGGGGTGAGACAGTTCCTGGGGCTGGCTGGCTACTATCGTAGGTTTATGCCTAATTATTCGGACGTCACCAGCCCGCTGACTGACCTCACTAAAAAGGGGGCGCCAGATCCGGTCCAGTGGACGGAGCAGTGCCAGCAGGCTTTCTCTGAGGTAAAGGCTGCACTGTGTGGGGGGCCACTTTTACACTCCCCTGACTTCTCTCTCCCTTTTTTGTTGCAGACGGATGCGTCGGACAGAGGGCTGGGGGCCGTTTTGTCCCAGCAGGTGGAGGGGGAGGACCGCCCGGTCCTATACATCAGCCGGAAGCTGTCAGTGCGTGAGGGGCGCTACAGCACAATTGAGAAAGAGTGCCTGGCGATCAAGTGGGCGGTCCTCGCCCTCCGTTACTACCTGCTGGGGCGCTCTTTCACCCTCTGTTCAGACCACACGCCCCTCCAGTGGCTCCACCGCATGAAGGATGCCAACGCGCAGATCACCCGTTGGTATCTGGCACTCCAACCCTTCAACTTCAAGGTGGTCCACAGGCCGGGGGTGCAGATGGTCGTGGCGGACTTCCTCTCCCGTCAAGGGGGGGGGGGGGGGGGAGTCGGCTGCGGGCCGGACAGGCGCCCGGCCTGAGTCGGGCGGTGGGGGTATGTGGCAGCGGGGGCATGGTCAAGCGCCGGTCTGTGACAGGAGGGTGGAGCCAGGGAAGGTGAGTGGCAGAATCGCTACACCTGACGGTAATTAACCTGTGTTTGTGTGTGTTTTCCCAGTAACCACTCCCTATTTAAGGAGGCAGAGAGAGAGCAGAGGGAGCGCAACCCGGGACCAGACGAAGTGTGTGTGTGTGTGTGTGTGTATATGAGATTACTCCAACTGAAAAGTTGTGAAAATAAATAGCCTTATCTGCCTCAAAGCATTGTCCTTCCATCCTCTGTGCTCCACCCACACTCGATACGCGCTACAGGTATATCTTGGCATTTCAGTGTGGCCATGAGAAAGTTAGAGGGCAAGCCATTTCAGATGCTCACCCTTATTCATATCTTTCAAAAGCGCAAACAAGACAGCTTCTTTGTTTTGGCAGTGATTGACAATGTCATTCTCCAACTTAAATAAGTGATGCCAGAGTTGAAATCTGTCAGTTATAGGCAAGACAATGCTGGATGCTACCACAGCTCCACGACTATACTGGGTGTTTGCCAGCTAGCCAAAAAACACAATGTCAGGATTCAAACGGATTTTTCTGATCCCCAAGGAGGAAAAGGGTCCTGTGATCATAAAGCGGCTACCATGAAGAATCATATGTGATCTTATCTCAACTCTGATAATGCCATCTCAAGTGTCGCTCATAGCCATAGACTCAAATGGTGGGGTTTGTGGTGTAACAGCATTTCTTTGTAGTCCCCTCAAGATTCCAGACTCTAATCTTTTTGGAAAATGGGAAGGTAATTAATGACATAATGTTCTGCAATAACTACATGAAGGTATGGAGGGCATATGGTGTTGGAGAAGGTAAAGTGTTCCCATATAGCATGTTTGAATCGAAGACCTCTTCACAAATTTAAATGTTAATGCCAATGTTCAGTAGAATCAAAGAAACCTCAGATGGTGCCCTTTCTCTTTCATTCTGTGACATCACCCCTAGGCACATTGTGACCAAGAAAACAGTACCAACAAAAGAATTTGGTAAATCTCCTGATGATGAATTTAGCAATAATGACACTCTCTTCACCTGTTTTGAGGAAGGATGCATGAAAACCTTTCAAAGGTTTTCCTTGCTTCAAACTCATCTCAACATTGGTAAACACAAGTATAATCTAGAGCGCAAACCCTTGCTAGACAAAGCTATGATGAGATATGCTGAAAACCTTGAAAGTAGTGGATCAGCTATTGACACACTGAAAATTGACAAGGTATGCTTAAGAGCAAGTACACCATCTGATCATGTTTTGCCTCTGCCAATGGGATGGATATTGAAAAGTAGTGCCAGTCGTTGCCACCTCACAAAGATTCAAAAAAAGTACTTGACTGACCTATTTCTCCTTGGTGAAAAGACTGGATGAAAAGCAAATCCAGAGAATGTTTCAATATCAATGAGGAAGGCACAAGACATCAATGGATCACCTCTTTTTCAATCTGATTATTACGTGACTTCCAGGCAGATTGCTAGCTTTTTTCTCGTTTGACCTCAAAGATGTCTGTCTTGGCCACAAGCAATGACAATGATGATAATGAGGAAGAACTATTGTCAGCAATGAAAGAGAAGGAATTTAACCAGATGCAAGAGGAGGTTTTGAACAAGATTTCTATCAAACATCCAATTGTGTATGATATGTACAACATCCGTGATATGGTATCAATGAACAAACTCTCAAAATTTTCCATAGCAGTGCTGCAGGAAATTTGTATATATTTTGAACTTGACATCCCAAGTGTGCAAGAGAAAACAAGGAAGCCATATCTAGATGTGCTCTCAAATTTAGTTCAATCATGCACATGTCAAAAGCGATGAAGATGCCACTAATAGGTGACCTATTCTAGGAACTAAAAGTAACTTAAAATAAGACTTGAAAACATGCGTTTTGATATGAAAACAATGTTGCCTACTAGTGCCTCCTTGCCTTTTGAGATACGCATGATCAAATTCAACATTTATTTTACTACACGATAACAGGTTTAATTTAGAATATTTTGCAACAAAAATTTTAAAGACAAAGTACCCACAGCCCAGTCAATGCTAAGCTCAATTAGACTGCATCCATCATTTATTTATTTGAAAAAAAGAGTTAAATATTTGCACTTTAATAAAACCGAAGACTACAAATGTCTTCAAAATAAATTTAATTTCTACTCCCATTTTCATTTCAATTTGTTAAAATATTCTTTAATGAATAGTAAATTCAGTATCAAGAATATCAAGTTTAAAATTAGGGCATACTTTGTTTTAATAATTAAAATTAAGTGGCAATAATTAACTGAATATTGGAATAATGAAATGGTTAATTTAGTTTGGAGACTTGTGGGGGGGGGGGTGTACACTTTTTTTCTCAGTGACATGAAAATGTTTTTTTTTTCTTTCTTTTAATGGACTACCTGTGTCATAACTGTTGACAGGACAAGTAGTAACTGCAATCGGATGTTTAAATCAATGTTTTGTAAAATACCACCATTATATGCTACTTTTATAACTTAAAATGTGAGTATTCTTATATTTTATACTTTTATTTTAGTATAAATATTTTATAGGATGGTTGTAAATGCTATAAAGTCTACAACTGGCACATGTTTTGTGTCTTGTGTTTTTGAAGGCTCGGGTCAAAGGCAAGCAATTTGAATAAACTTTGTGAAGCAATAGCATAACGCATGAACATTTGCTCAGGGGAATCTTTATATAATTAGAAAGGTCATCATTTCGACTTTCAAATAGCCAAATTTCAAGACATTTAACAGTTTAGCACCTTCTCAATATACTATTTTTAAGATATACGTTTACTTACTTAAAATACCAGTCTTGGGAATGAAATTATTTTGGTATTTTGAAATTGTTCAATTAATGTAAAGTCAGGAATTAGACAAACCAATTACAAACTGATTACTGGGATACAATATCTTACCAATACTGAAAATATGAGAGAAATCAATTTTTTAAAGTTGGCCATGTTTGTTTGATATTTACAGACAAGCCCTATTAAAGGTTTGGTTAAATCACTCAACCAAGCCATCTATTTGTGGATGATAAACACTTGCTCTATTAGGCTCTTAAAGGACATGGGACATGGATTTTTTTCTGGGTATAATTATGTATAAAGGACATAAGAAATGCCATCTAAATCACTGCAGGGCATCAAAAATGTGAAAATCATCACATTATTCAACTTTTTTATACATCAGCGTAAAACAATGATTCGTTAATTAGCTAAGCGGTCACGTGACCCGTGACGTCACAAAAACTTTTCATGGAGCCAGCGCTTGGGTATCTAATGTAAACAGGTTACCGAAATGGACACCATTGACAGTGACATTCCCGACGTTTCACAGAGATGTGAAGTTAGACCCTATCAATTCGAACCGATAGCTGGAAATTCACATGAACATAGATCTTGTCTTTACTCTGATGGGTCAGATGATTCTGAGAGTGAGAGTTCATTCAATCCCCATGAAACTGAAAGCGGTCGGCTCGATAACACATCCTGGTAAGTTAAAAACAATTCTGCTCAAAGGCTAATGATCTGTTGAAAGACGTATTATTTTTGTATCATACATTGAAAGTTCATCATAGATCTAGCTAAAGTCCGTTGCAAGCTAGTTTTTTTTTTGCTGATATTTTTCGAGATTGATTGAGATACAATGCTTCCAGAGTCCGAGATGAAAACATTCAAAATGGCGAAACGAGTCAGAATTATGATAATCAATAATTGATACACCCAAAATTATAATACTAATCCTTACCGCATGAGGCCCATGGTAAAACCACACTTCCAGGAGGGGCTGCCGTCTGCCTCCCAAGCCGGCCGAGTGCGCTCCTCGTCGGGCACGGCCAGGCGGGCAAATGCCCTGGTCCGTCCGCCCTGTCTAAAAAATAATGGTACAACTCCGAGTGAAGGTATCAATGCGCTGTCGAAGCGCGCAGAAGGTGTTAGTATGCCTGTCATTATAGTGCGGACTTTCCATAGCATAGAAAATCGCCACGTTTCAATTTGTGTAACTGAACTTTGTTTCATGTCACTGGTCATATAAACCTATGTAAACAGGAAAAATGCGGAAGAGTTTGGTTGCATCTAACTACAGCCCCAAAAAATACCATTGGCCATGCTGAGTCTAGCTACATTGCTAACAGGAGTAACAGCGCATCTGACTGACTGGGAGGTCGCAATACACCATGATGTTCAATGTACGTTAAACACTCTAAAAACGAAACAATTTTCTTGTCATCCAAGACACAAAAACTATTTTGTCGCATTCGTCATCATCACGATTCACACTTCTTCATATTCATCTACCCGCTTGTGCTGTACCCAAAAGTTTTTGTGACGTATGATCACATGACAGCGGCTCTTCAGGTTGTAAAATATGCATATCAGAGCTCGAGCAGAAATGCCATATAATCATCACGAATATAACGATTTTGCTGAATTTAATAGATAATTTTGTATTTGTTGATGCAATTATTTCATATTTTTAATGGAAAGAAACTGATATAGCATGCATTTATGTTTCATGTCCCATGTCCTTTAAAACCTGGCCAATCTGTCCCGAGAATTAGTTGGTGGGTGAGACACAGGCTAACTGCTGCATCAACACTATGATTTGTTCCCCGAAATTGGATTTTTACTCTTACCTGCAGATATTCATGAACATCCCCATGCATACACTGAACCTTCACCAGATACGCTGTACCCAATGCCTTGCCTTGAACCATGCTTTGGTGAATCGATGTTTGATTGCAGCCTGAATCCAGCAAATCGTGATGTGTACCCCTTGGTATGTAGTATGTTCCAGCGTGATGAGGGGTAGTTTCTTGCATGTTGGGGATCCGGACCACTGCCCCCACCTGCATTGCAGAGCACTGGTCCTGGAAGTGTCCATGCTCCTGGCAATGCCAGCACGCCAGTCCAGGCCTCACTTCTGCACTGCTGGAGCAAGGATCACTCAACTGAGGGGGAGACACAGAAGCATAAAGGGAAGAGAGGAAGGGAAACCCTGAGCTCAGGGAACTGGCTGAGGGGGAATTGGCCCCCACTTCTGTGGCACCAAGAGGGGATGGGAGGGAGGGAGGGAGGGGAGAAAAAAGAGGAGGGGAAGGATATGAGAGAGAGAGAGAGAGAGAGAGAGAGAGAGAGAGAGAGAAAGTGTTAGGTTTTATTATTATGTAGGTTTATAAATAATTGTAATTCTTGACCAAGAAGGCAGTAATTTATCTCATCTCATTATCTCTAGCCGCTTTATCCTTCTACAGGGTCGCAGGCAAGCTGGAGCCTATCCCAGCTGACTACGGGCGAAAGGCAGGGTACACCCTGGACAAGTTGCCAGGTCATCACAGGGCTGACACATAGACACAGACAACCATTCACACTCACACCTACGGTCAATTTAGAGTCACCAGTTAACCTACCCTGCATGTCTTTGGACTGTGGGGGAAACTGGAGCACCCGGAGGAAACCCACATGGACACGGGGAGAACATGCAAACTCCACACAGAAAGGCCCTCACTGGCCACGGGGCTCGAACCTGGACCTTCTTGCTGTGAGGCGACAGCGCTAACCACTACACCACCGTGCCGCCCCGACAGTAATTTATTTGTGACAAAATTAAGGATTAATTTCTCTCTCTCATTATCTCTAGCCGCTTTATCCTTCTACAGGGTCGCAGGCCAGCTGGAGCCTATCCCAGCTGACTACGGGCGAAAGGCGGGGTACACCCTGGACAAGTCGCCAGGTCATCACAGGGCTGACACATAGACACAGACAACCATTCACACCTACGGTCAATTTAGAGTCACCAGTTAACCTAACCTGCATGTCTTTGGACTGTGGGGGAAACCGGAGTACCCGGAGGAAACCCACGCGGACACGGGGAGAACATGCAAACTCCACACAGAAAGCCCCTCGCCGGCCCCGGGGCTCAAACCCAGGACCTTCTTGCTGTGAGGCAACAGCGCTAACCACTACACCACCGTGCCGCCCCAGATTAATTTCTGTTCAGTTAAAATGACCTTATGTCTCAGCTGGACATTGTTTGGGAACATTTTGTTTATTTTGATATGAAATGTGTATTTTTGATCAGAGATGTGTCTGAATGGCGCCAAGGTCTGCAATGATGCCACACACACCCACAGCTGCTTATCCAACGTGTATTTGGGATTAAAAGTTAAATTTAAAGCCATGATTCATGTTAGTTTTATAGTTTATAGTTTTGTATTAGCCTTATTGCTGCACAAAGTGTTAAGACTGTATATGGGAGAGCTTTTTAAAATCCTTTATTATTTTGGACTATTGCATATACTATGGCAGTGATTTATATTTAATTGTTAGATCTAAGATGCATTCAATGATTTAAGTTAGTTTTATAGTTTTAAGTTAGTTTTATAATTACAGAATATAATTTAGGATTGTTAAGACTTTATGATTCTAATGTTAAGACTTTATGAGTTTAATCCTGAATCCTATTTGACCTTCCTGATGTAGCACTTCTTTGTTTATGTTTCATATGACTGTCTTTGTTTAGGTTTGTTCTTATTTTTTGTTTACTTTCTTATAACATATGTGACCCCTCACCGAATCCAGGGACACATGTTGGCTGAAACGAATCCAAGATAATCGCAAAAGAAGCATTTTTTTTTTTAATTTGTGATTTTTGTTTTTTTCCATCATGTGCAAGTTGAGATCTTGAAGAATGCAATCAGTATTTCAGATAATAGATTGTTTTGTTGGAAAAGCATACATTTTGTGTTGCAAATTGTCTCGTTTTTGTCAGGACTGTAGCCTGCTGGGGGGTGTGGGTAAATTACCATATGGGCCATTCACATGATGATTTTAAGTCTTTTGGGTTTTTTTTCCGCGAATCAGCTGTATGATCCGAGTTGAGCGCATGGCTACTTAACCTGCATACATGCGTGTGATTTCACTATGGAATGAGTTACTAAACAGAGTGCAGAGGAGCTGACACACATCAGAGATAACCATTTCTAGCAAAAAAAAAATGCAACCTCGTTTTCCAGATTGAATGGAATACTTGAATGATCGGATGATACACAGACTGTTCTAGGATTACATTCCATCCGAGGCATTGGTGTGTGCAAGGCGCCATTTCTCTTTCTGATGGGGGAAGTTTATTAATCTAAGGCTGTGTGGTTATTTTTGCATGTAACGGAGAGTGTTGTGGTTTGGTTAAGCCTAGGTCACAACCGGACGTACGATTTTTTGGCCGTGTGATTTTTGGCGTTTCCCAAATCGCTGCGTTTTTTTTTTTTTGTTCACGGAGAAAGACGCGCGTTGGCCGTAAGTTTGTCTTGCAACCTGAAAAAAACGTAAGCGCCCGTAGAGTTTGTTTGACATGACAAAGAACCTCTGCAGCCGGTCTGCGGCTCGAAAATCAGCACATCACACACGCGCTCTCGTGCTTTTCACACGCATACTCTCGTGCGTTTCATGCGCGCTCTCCGTGTGTTTCTTGCATTTTTTGCATGTAGACCGGCCGTAGGAGCACATACTGTACGGCCGGTTGTGACCTAGGCTTTACATGAAACTAGTGTTGTGTTAGTTGTGTCATCATCGTGCTATCTTTCTTTCTTACGGTGTGAGTAATTTTTCAACCACAAAATGTTAAAGTATACTTTAGGACTTATTTTTGTACTTCATAATTGTGTTGGGCATACTTTGCATGGAAGGAAAATTGACGTGGTGATCTTTGTTTACATGAAAGTAGTATCATGCTAGCTTGTAGGGGGTAGGGCTTTCCTTAATGTCATGCAAATTAGCACCATTATGTGCCCGCCCTACACCCAGAGTCGCTGAGATTGAAAACTTTGAGGGCGATTTTCTCCCTTTTCTGTTTTAAGAAGTATACACTTTCAAAAGGCCACACATTCTTCAAATATTGTCAGATCTCCACATGGAAGGCATCATTGGAAAGCTTAGAAACTGTACTTTCTGAATCTGTAAATAACTCAAAATGTCCCCGGGCAGACATGTGTCCCTGGATTCTGTGATCTGCCACATATCTGTGTTTAAAAATTCCATCACCATCTTAAGTGCATATTGCCCTATGTTATATCTGACCTGAAGGGGTGTACGTGAGCAATGACCTTTAAAATCTGTTTGTACCTTGCTATCATGTCATATCATCAGAAATATGTCATTATGTTATTAAATGCCACTACCGGACCGTTCGTCACTCAGTCAGCCTCCCTGGACTTGCCTGCACACCTGCTTTTTCTGAGTAAGGCGCCTGGTGAGTTTCTTAATCCTTTTTAATCCTTTGCATCTTTCACAATATGTTTGTCGTTGTCGTTATAATCGTAATGTTACAGTTAGTGAAGGAGTTATCAAAGAACGTTTAGAAGTAGTGTGCAAGTATTTGCGACAGCTTACTATTTTACCCTCTTTTACAGCTTTGTGCACATGCATAACCTACCAAACAGGACATCATGGATCTTGGTGTCCTTAAACACAGTTTTTTCCCCTTTCCAGCCCAGTTAAATTGGCTGGCCAAGCTGTTGACCAGGAGGCTATGCAGCATCCGCCTCACTGTGACTCCTACGTCGGTTCCTCCACAAAGGGCTAAGGTAGACACCTGATAGAATAAAATGTAGCATGAAGACAATAATGAGGCTACACAAAAGAACAGGTCAGCTCAAAATGACATGCGACCTAGGCCTACATGCTCGATTTAAACGCTAAGTTTTCACACCAACGCTAAGTTTTCACTCCAACAAGACAACTACTTCGACTCGTTTTTCGATTGAATAATGCATCTGCATTGTTGTTGTTTCAAATGGATACTAGTTGAGGGAAATTTCTCCAATGCGTGATATGACTGAAGTTCATCATAACTTCTTAAACTGCTTGAAATTGTATTCGAAATTCCCTTTATTAATAGTGACTGAATAATGGTACGTACCAATGTCCAGGGATGAATGAAAATGTAGCGTGGTCCAGTGTTTTTCTCAATGTTGTTTCAATGGTCCAAGCGTAACAGCAGGCCGATCCACAAGAGAGTCGTGATCCAACCGAGTGGTGTGGGAGTTTCACGTGCACCCAGGTATATAACGAAAATGACGTCATCCAGTAAACAGCAGTGGTAATCGCACTGCATTATGGGACAGCGTGGGACATCCAACGACATATCGCTACGTATACGTACTGGCCCTTTTTTATATCATGCCTTGAAATGAAAGTCAATACAACAGAGATGAGAGACACCGGGTATGAAAGTAACACCAGGATAAGTTGTAACACCACCATTCCCACCAGTTAGGTATAAGATGCAGGTTTTGTAACACTTTCAATCTTCTTAGAATTAATTTATGATCATCTTGGAAATGTTAAGTTATTTGCAAAAAAACTTTCAAAGATAGAAGGTCAAATCCATTGCTGAGTTAAGAAAGTAAACTGGTTTTTATTCTTTTTTTATCATTTACTTATCATTATCACTTATATCATTTACTCGTATCTATGTGTAAGCAGGATAAGACAAACAGTGGCAATTTCAGGCCCGTAGCCAGAATTGGGGGGGGAATCTTTTTTCCCCAAAGGTGGACTTCATCTGGCCCCCTACTCCCGTACCCCCCAAATACACGAGCACACTTCAAATCTTCTAATTTAGACATTTAAAAAAATGTTCTACAACACTCTAGCCTAGTGACTTACCAGTAACAAAATAGACTTGAAGTATTCAGATCCGCTCTGCATAAAGCAGCTAAGTCCTCTCTCTGTCTCCTGGCAGAAAGCTCCTTGGTTTGCTTGTGTCTCAATCACAGCTGGTATTCTGTAGAAAGACTTCTTTTCACCTTTCCCATCAGCTTTGTTAGAACACCCTAACACAGCACAAAAGTTTACCATTGTAGGTTTTTGATGAACCAAGTGCCTCGTGGGTTCACATACCGCACGCTGCCGTTATTTCCCCCTAATCACGAGTTTGTTGGTCTTCCAATATGGCGCAGGGTTTGTTTACTTCCGGTTTCGGGTGACGTCAGTGAAAGGGGTCTAATGGGGGCATTACCGCCACCCACTGGATTGGGGTGTAAAGCAGTCTGAACAAAACGTGTAAACATAAACATAGGAAAAATGAACCCGTTTTTCTAACTCTTCCTCACTTAGTCTACTTTTCTTTTTTGATTAGTCTGGATTTGATATTGTAAATTTAAATGTGAATCAATGTATATTCATCGGACATGAACAAATGAATAAATCTTGAGTAATTGTGAGGGGCGTGTGTGTCCGGGGGGGGGGGGAATCGAACGAACCCGATCCCCCCTGGCTACGGGCCAGAATTTATATTCTGAACAATTAGTTGCTCATCCTACCAATGTTGAAAACTGGCCGGCAAAAGTGACGATGGTTCAACATCGTATATTCGACCTTCTCTGACGGTCGACAGATCAACCTTTACCCACGGTGATTCAACAGTGATAAATCGACCTTCTCCGACGGCGGAGAAATCGACGTTTCATGGCGCCGTTTCAGCGTTGATTTTCTGACTTACGACGGAAACCGACCATTCTGACCAAGAATCGGCGCCGTTTCAACGTCCCTCTGCTATCTGGGTATTAATGTGTTTTAATAATTAATAGTGCAGCTATTAATGCAGTTTCATGTCTAGATCTTATAAATGATGAATACGAAGTAGTTAAAACTAAGACAGAAGTATGTGACGGCAAAATTGTGATGATTATGTGTTAATCATAGATATACCCCATAACTATAACAATAATTATTATTATTGATTTCTTATTTTCTTGTTGTTATTTTATTGTTCTGCTTTTATTGTTTGTTTTTCTTTTTTACTGTCCAGTGTCCTTGGGTACTGTGAAAGGCACTTATAAATAAAATGTATTAGTATTATTATTATAACTAGGTACTATTTCTTTTGCCAGAGTACGAGTAACTACCTTCGTGTTCTCTCGAGAACAGGAAAAAATTTCTACACATTTAGATGGGGTTTCAAATGCCATAGACTCAGACAAAGGTACCCATTTCACCTCAAAAGTCACACAAAACCTTTGTAAGTATCTCTAAACTAAACTGGTGTTTTCACATTCCTCAATCCTCTGGTATCGTAGAACGTACTAATCGAACATTGAAAGACAAATTAATTAAGGTCATGCAGGACACAGGTTTGGCTCTGTAATCCATAATTCATTCTGGCTGAAATTCGTGTGACACCAATAAATTATTTTTGGAAGACCTTTCCCTCTCCCCTGGAAGAAGGGAACTCCAGCTCTGGGTACCTCTGATTTGAAAATGCATATGGATGAGTATTCTGCAGTCCTTATAATTAAGTTTTATAAAATTTGTACCAAGGTCAATAATACAATATTATCTCCACCACACACCCCTTTCAAGTTGGAGACAAAGTGCTGGTGTGACTTTTTAAATTAACGATTTGGACAATTGGGAAAACCTAGATATAGTGAGCCTGCAGACATAGTTGCCATTACTTTTACTGCTGTTTTAACTGATCTTTTTCCACAGTGGATCCATGCCACGCGATTGAAGAAGGCTCTATAACAAAGTTGCGTTACAATGACAAGTTTGCTACTAACGTTTTCTCTGTGTCCCTTTCCAGTCTCTGTTCTCTCTCTCTGTCTCTCTATTTCTGAGCTCTACACAGATTCGACTGAGAATCCTCAAGACGTTGTGAACAAAGAGGGGAAGAGATCGTGCACCCCATTTGGAACCAATCATCCTCACTACAACCATGACAGTCCTCATCATGGGTTTTGTGACTTCATTGTTGCTCGGGGCAGGGCTACCCGCCTAAGCCTTCGTGACTGCTTCATCTTCGCTTGGGGCAGGGTTACCTGCCCGAGCCTTCTGGACCACTTCATTGCTCGGAACAGGGTTACCCGCTCAAGCTGGACAACATCTTCTGGCAATTTGCTAACTGGACTGCACAAACGCACACCACACGAATGTGTTACGTCTTTCATCTGATGCCATTTTCTACCATTATTACACATCTCTATGCTCTGAAACTCTGTATTCTTACAGGACTCTGTTTTCACTATAGGTAGATATGCCTTCTAATTTCATTTTCCCTCACTGTTTTAGAACAAATTACTCTGAAGGAAGTAGCATATATTTGGGATGAATTAAGAGGTTTTGAGTTTCTCTAAGCTCCGGTGAGGTGGGACGAGGGCTGATCGGGCATGCCCGCCCTCTGAGCACCAATATACGTCAAGAAGGGCAAAGATTAACTCAAGATTAATTCTCGATGTAATCACATATATGATCATGAGGTGATAATGATCATATATGATCCTAGGATTTGATAATAGTGATACTATTATCAAAGGGGGGGATTGTTAGGTTTTATTATTATGTAGGTTTATAAATAATTGTAATTCTTGACCAAGAAGGCAGTAATTTATTTGTGACAAAATTAAGGATTAATTTCTGTTCAGTTAAAATGACCTTATGTCTCGGCTGGACATTGTTTGGGAACATTTTGTTAATTTTGATATGAAATGTGTATTTTTGATCAGAGATGTGTCTGAATGGCGCCAAGATCTGCAATGATGCCACACACACCCACAGCTGCATATCCAACATGTATTTGGGATTAAAAGTTAAATTTAAAGCCATGATTCATGTTAGTTTTATAGTTTATAGTTTTGTATTAGCCTTATTGCTGCACAAAGTGTTAAGACTGTATATGGGAGAGCTTTTTAAGATCCTTTATTATTTTGGACTATTGCATATACTATGGCAGTGATTTAGATTTAATTGTTAGATCTAAGATGCATTCAATGATTTAAGTTAGTTTTATAGTTTTAAGTTAGTTTTATAATTACAGAATATAATTTAGGATTGTTAAGACTTTATGATTCTAATGTTAAGACTTTATGAGTTTAATCCTGAATCCTGTTTGACCTTCCTGATGTAGCACTTCTTTGTTTATGTTTCGTATGACTGTCTTTGTTTAGGTTTGTTCTTATTTTTTGTTTACTTTCTTATAACATATGTGTTTAAAAATTCCATCACCATCTTAAGTACATATTGCCCTATGTTATATCTGACCTGAAGGGGTGTATGTGAGCAATGACCTTTAAAATCTGTTTGTACCTTGCTATCATGTCATATCATCAGAAATATGTCATTATGTTATGATTTACACACACACTGATGGAGATTATTTGACCTGCCCCAAGATCAAGCTGCTCACTTGCACTCAAGTCAAACACACACACATACATCTGAACATTCCATCAGAACAGTGATGTAATTAAGATGTGACCTGCTCATACACACACACACACACAGACACAGATATCAAAATGATGTCACTCACTCACACACCCCCATACACACCCCCATAGACACACACATTCATGCACACATACACATAGATATCAAACAGTGATGTCATTTACACACAGATAACACTCATATATAATAACCCTCTGTATTCTTGTCCAATTGGGGGAACTTGCGAATAAAGATGTGAACTACATTGGGGTTCCTGTCTTTTTTTGCGACTAACCCCCCCAGAGCTCTGGGTGGCACGAGGGCGGGGGTCCCGAGAAGTAAGTTGACCATTTCCGACTGGGTGAACCCTAACAGAAAGAGAGAGTGAGAGAGACAGAAGAGGCAGGATGTCAACTTGCCACTGGAACAGTCATCAGTTTTGCTTGATCCAGTGATGCCATTTTGTGGCACTGGACCCACTCCGTGGTCCCCCTCAGCAGCTGAGCGATTAACTGCTCCAGTGCCACCACATCAATGACCCCCTTGATGTTGTGGTCTTCTGCCCCCAACCACTGCCATTAGGCATGCCACAGTCACTGGCCATAGGTGAATGGCCAGGTGAATTCCTCCAGTATCAGTGCACTGAAGCTCTGATGGTGTTGCTCAGGGATGCAGCTGACTTGCTGCAGGATAGCGCACTTCAAGTCCACATAGTCCATTCTTTTGTCAACAGGCAGTTGCTAGGCCATGAGCTATGCCTCACCGGTGAGGAGCAGCAGTAGGCAAGCCACTTGCTGCTCATCCGGCCATCCCCACACCTCTGTGGCTCACTCAAAGAATGTGATGAAGGCCTTGGAATCATCATGGGGCCCTATTTTTGCAAGGGTGATGTGGGGTAAGCCTGCTCACTCTGCAGTTGGTGCACATGGAGGCATGATGAGAGGCAGGAGCGCCTGGTGGTCCTCCTGTTAGGACTGCAGCAGGGCCTTGAAGTGCCGCTCCTGCTCATTGCGCATTGTGACCAGCACCTGGTGCTGGCTCTGCTGGGTGGTGGTGAAGGCATGGACAATCTCCTTGTATGGGGAGGACTCCGTGATGGCAGTTCACTTCAGTGATCCCAGGTTTCAGCACCAAGGTAGTACTCTTACTGGGAGTGATGGGACACTGAAGAACTGGGACAGGCAGGTATGATACAATAGCACCTATATTTAAGCTTTTCAGCTCTCAAGGGGTCACACTGACTCACTGACACACACACACAGCACGCAGATAAACTCTCTCCTTCTCCCCTCTCCATTGTTTTATCCACTTCCCATCACTGGGGAAACACACACACAGCACATTACTTACCCACAGGTGCACTCACTTTGCCACTTACCTTCCCTGGCTTCGCTCTCCATTCACAAACCTGCACTCGACCATGCCCTCACTGCCACACTGCTGTATAAATCTGTTGCCTAAAACTATTTCAGGGTCATCACATGCGACATATATTATATTGAAGTTATGGAATCTTATTGTAAATGTGAGATGTAGATTTTTTGTTAATTCAATGCATCCTCCTGTAAAGAAAACATGACCATGGTTTGAAGGACAAGCTGACCAAGCATTCATCTAATATACTTACAGCTAAAGTTAAGTTAATTCACAACTTATCCATAAAAATTCAATCGTTAGGATAAGCAGTTTTTTGAGTGTATTACGTGTCCTAAATTTCATAAATTTCTAGTTACATCAAACTACCTGAGAGTGATACAAAACTTAAAACTTCTTCTCATTTGAGCTGATATCACACAAGAAAAAAAGGGCTCATTTCTCAAGTAAAAAAAGTGTATTTCTCTTTATTGTTGCTAAAGTTGATTCTACATGTTACTGAATTAGGGTGTAGTTATAGGGTGTACTTTTTTCCAACTACTTTGTGAATGTTGGTTTACTTTTTGAGAAAAAAAAAGAAAAAGACAAGTGAAATCTATTGTGTTTTTTGTTGTCATCTGAGGTTATTTGTTTGTTTACTGAAGTTGTTGATGATGACACAATTAGGATTTAGGCCTTAATAAATTAAAATATAGAACTGAAGGAGCGTGTACTTATTTTTCCTGTGAGTGTATGTATGCATACAGTTGTGTATAGCTGTTGTACTAATCAAGGTATCTTGGAGTGTAACAGTAAGCTATTAACATTCAGCTAGTTTGGATCATGCTAAATAATGTTAGAAATTAGGAATAAAGCTGTGGTTGTTTTGAAGCCTGAATCAATATTTCCTTAGTTCCTTGATGAAAGAGGCACAAATTTATGCTCAGCAAATCAGTCACTAAAATCAGTGTGATTTGTCTCTTTTTTTTTCATGTGTACCTTTACTTTCATACTTAAAGTAAATTTAAGACTTTATACTTGACAGCATTAATTTGAGTGGATAATTTGAACATTTATCAATATTTATATTAGAAGAATGTGGCAGCAGGGGCGTGGTCAAGCATCGGTCTGTGAAGGGAGGGCGGAGTCAGGGAAGGTAAGTGGCAGAATCACTGCACCTGACGGGAATTAACCTGTGTTTGTGTGTCTTCCTCAGTGACCGTGCCCTATAAGAGGGGAGGGAGAGCAGAGGAAGAGAGCTCTCCTGACCAGAACCACTTGTATGTATGAGCGAAAGCTGAAAAACTTGAAAATAAAAGAGTTATTGAGAACTCAGTTCTGGCCTGTTGTGCTTCTGTGCCTCACCCACCTGGTATAATACTACAGTGGTGCCAAAACCCGGGATAGTGCAGAAGGGAATGGCCACATGGAGTCCTCCCCCTTCCAGAACCTGGTCCATGCCCTTGCCATGGCCCAACAGAGCCAGCACCAGGCACTGATCGCCCTCCGGAAGGAGCAAGAACAACACTTCGAAGCCCTGGTGCTGGGGCAACAGGAAGATCGCCAGGCTTTCCAGCACTTGCTCACATTGGCGGGGGCCCCGATCACTACCACCGCAGACCCTCCCCACCTCACCCTAACAAAGATGGGTCCGCAGGATGACCCCGAAGCCTTCCTTGCTCTTTTCAAGCAGGCAGCCGAGGCGTGGGGTTGGCCGGTGGAACAGGGCGAGGCGCAGCTGGCTGCACTACAGCTCCCTGCCAACAGCCAGCTGGTCTACACAGACCTCCACAGGGCCGTCCTCCAGCATGTGGGTCACACCCCAGAGCAGCAGCGGCAGCACTTCCGCGCGCTGCACCTGGAGGAGGTCGGCCGTCCGTCCGCGTTTGGCCAGCAACTCTGGGACGCCTGCCGGTGGTGGCTGAGGGCCGACAACTGTGATGCCGAGGGAATCATCGATCTGGTGGTGCTGGAGCAATTCATCGCTCGACTTCTGGAAGGAATCACAGAGTGGGTCCAGTGCCATCAACCGGCATTGCTTGATCAGGCCATCAAGCTGGCGGAGGACCATATGGTGGCCGTTCTGATGGCAGGACAGCATGTCTCCCCTTCTCCCCTCTCCTATCTCTCTGTCCCCCCTTCTATTCCTCGTCCTCGCCCCATTCCCCCACCGCAGAGGTGGGGGCCGGCTCCACCCCAGCCGGCCCGCTACACCCGCAGTGTCCTACCATTTCCTACTTCTGTGTCTGTGTCTTCCCCCCCTCAGGTGAGTGATCTCTGGAACACCAGTGCAGAGAGAGAGCCTGGGCCGGTATGCTGGCGCTGCGGGGAACCGGGGCACCTCCAGCATCAGTGCTCGGCGATGGAGGTGGGCGCGGTGGTCCAGATCCCCGACATGCCAGGGACCACCCTTGATCGGGCTGGAGCGTATCGCATACCAGTGAGTATTCAAGGGGATACATATCAGGCTTTGGTGGACTCCGGCTGTAATCAGACCTCAATCCACCAAAGCCTGGTGCAAGACGAGGCATTGGAGAGAGCACAATTGGTGAAGGTGTTGTGTGTGCATGGGGTTGTTCACAACTACCCTTTAGTGTTGGTCCACATTCTATTTTGAGAGGAGAAATTTAGAGTACAGGTGGCGGTTCAACCTCGCCTTACCCACTCGATAATTTTGGGGACTGATTGGCCGGGATTCAGGGAACTAATGACTTATCTAGTGAAGAGTGGGGCCTGCCATAATTTAGCGTGGGGAGGTCCTGGTGTGGCTTTGGCAGGAGCAGCTGTCACAGAGCCGTCCACATCATCACCGCATCAGAGTGAGGAGCAGCAGGCTCCTCCTCTCTCTCTTAGGGAATCCCTCGTGGATTTCCTGTTAGAGCAGTTGCAAGACGAGACTCTGCGGCATGCGTTTGACCAAGTGAGAGTAATCGATGGTCAAATGCTCCAGCCAAATGCCACCCCGTCCTTCCCCTATTTCTCCATTTTTAAGGATAGATTATACTGAGTGACGCAGGACACTCAGACTAAGGAGCCGATAACTCAGCTTTTAATCCCAAAAAGCCGCCAGGAATCTATAGTCCATGCAGCTCACTTCAATCCCATGGCCGGACACTTAGGGCAGGATAAGACACTAGCCCGAATAATGGCCCGATTCTATTGGCCAGGGATTTGCGGTGATGTCCGTAGGTGGTGTACGGCATGCCGTGAATGCCAATTAGTAAATCCAACGGCCATTCCAAAAGCACCTCTGCGCCCTCTGCCATTAATCGAGACCCCGTTCAAAAGAATTGGGATGGATCTTGTCGGGCCATTAGATCGGTCAACATGAGGATATTGCTTTATTTTAGTTCTGGTGGACTATGCAACGCGATACCCGGAAGCAGTGCCTCTTCGCAATATCTCAGCATGCAGTATTGCGGAAGCACTCTTTCGCGTCATCTCCCGAGTCGGAATCCCCAAAGAGATTCTGACTGACCAAGGCACTACGTTTATGTCATGCACACTGCGCGAACTGTATGGGTTACTGGGAATTAAGCCTATCCGCACCAGTGTTTATCACCCACAAACGGATGGCTTAGTCAAATGATTTAACCGCACCCTCAAAAACATAATTAAAAAGTTTGTAAGTGAGGACGCACGCAACTGGGATAAATGGCTCGAGCCCCTGTTATTCACAGTGCAAGAGGTCTCACAAGCCTCCACGGGGTTCTCCCCGTTCAAATTATTATATGGGAGTAGGCCGCATGGCATTCTAGATGTGCTTCGTGAAAATTGGGAGGAGGGACCTTTAACAAGTAAAAATGAAATTCAGTACATTATTGACCTGTGTGCCAAACTCCATACCTTCACGCACTTAACCCAGGAGAATTTGCGGTAGGCCCAAGAACGTCAAGTCTGTCTGTACGACAGGGGCACGTGCCTTGGGGAGTTCACACCGGGAGATAAAGTACTTGTGTTGTTGCCCACATCGAGCTCCAAATTAATCACCAGGTGGCAAGGACCCTTTGAGGTCACACCGCGAGTCGGGGACGTTGACTACGAGGTAAGGCGAACGGACAGGGGTGGGGCATTACAGATTTACCACCTCAATCTGTTAAAACTTTGGAACGAGGAGGTCCCCGTGGTGTTGGCATCGGTGGTTCCAGAGAAGGCGGAGCTGGGGCCAGAGGTTCAAAAGGGAAAATTGACATCGCCCACCGCGTCGGTCTCCTGTGGAGACCACCTTTCCCCGACCGAGCTCACGGAGGTAGCCCAGTTGCAAAACAGAATTTTCTGATGTGTTCTCACCACTGCCCAGCCACACCCACCTCATAGAACACCACATTGAGATGCCCTTGGGGGAAGTAGCGTGCAGCTGCCCTTACAGACTGCCCGAACACAAGAAAAAGGCAGTTTGGGAAGAACTCGAGGCCATGCTCAAAATGGGCATTGTCGAGGAGTTCCACAGTGACTGGAGCAGCCCGGTGGTCTTGGTTCCCAAGGCTGATGGGTTGGTCTGGTTCTGTGTGGACTATAGAAAAGTCAATGCGGTGTCTAAGTTTAATGCATACCCAATGCCTCATACTGATGAGTTGCTCGATCGACTAGGCATGGCTCGCTTTAATTCAACACTGGATTTGACAAAGGGATATTGGCAGGTCCCCTTGACTCCGCTATCCCAAGAGAAAACAGCCTTTTCCACCCCGTTTGGCTTACACCAGTTTGTCACACTTCCTTTTGGGCTGTTTGGGGCGCCCGCTAAGTTCCAGCGGCTTATGGACAGGGTCCTCTGCCGCCACGCCACCTATGTGGCTGCATACCTTGACGACATTATTATTTATAGTAATGACTGGCTGCGGCACCTAGAACACCTAAGGGCCGTCCTTGGGTCGCTGAGGCGAGCGGGGCTCACAGCCAACCCAAAGAAGTGTGCGATTGGGCAGGTGGAAGTACGGTATCTGGGTTTCCACTTGGGCAATGGGCAGGTGCGTCCCCAAATCAATAAGACAGCAGCAATTGCGGCCTGCCCGAGGCCCAAGACCAAAAAGGGGGTGAGACAGTTCCTGGGGCTGGCTGGCTACTATCGTAAGTTCATACCTAATTATTCAGATGTCACCAGCCTGCTGACTGATCTCACTAAAAAGGGGGCACCAGATCCGGTCCAGTGGACGGAGCAATGCCAGCGGGCTTTCTCTAAGGTAAAGGCTGCACTGTGTCGGGGGCCACTATTACACTCCCCTGACTTTTCTCTCCCCTTTGTTTTGCAGACAGACATATCGGACAGAGGGCTGGGGGCTGTTCTGTCCCAGGAGGTGGAGGGGGAGGATCGTCCAGTGCTGTACATCAGCCTCAAGCTGTCGGTGTGCAAGGGCAGGTACAGCACCATAGAGAAGGAATGCCTTGCCATCAAGTGGGCGGTCCTCACCCTCTGCTACTATCTGCTGGGACGCCCTTTCACCCTCTGGTCAGACCACACGCCCCTGCAGTGGCTCCACCGCATGAAGGATGCCAACACGTGGATCACCCGTTGGTATCTGGCACTCCAGCCATTTAAGTTCGAGGTGGTCCACAGGCTGGGGGCGCAGATGGTCGTGGTGGATTTCCTCTCCCATCGGGGAGGGGAGTCGGCTGCAGGCCGGACGGCTCCCCGGCCTGAGTCAGGTGGTGGGGGTATGTGGTAGCGGGGGCGTGGTCAAGCGGCGGTCTGTGAAGGGAGGGCAGAGTCAGGGAAGGTAAGTGGCAAATTCACTGCACCTGATGGAAATTAAACTGTGTTTGTGTGTCTTCCTCAGTGACCATGCCCTATAAGAGGAGAGGGAGAGCAGAGGAAGAGAGCTCTCCCGACCAGAACATGTGTGTGTGTGTGTGTGTGTGTGTGTGTGTGTGTGTGTGTGTGTATGAGCGAATGCTGAAAAGCTTGAAAATAAAAGAGTTATTGAGAACTCAGTTCTGGCCTGCTGTGCTTCTGTGCTACACCCACCTGTTATAATACTACAAAGAATAATTGCACTTTTAATTGAGGAAAGAATTTGGGCACTTTTACCACCTCTGGGAATTATGATAAATGATCCTATAACTACAGGGGAAAAAATATCTATCTATCTATCTATCTATCTATCTATCTATCTCTCTCTCTCTCTCTCTCTCTATATATATATATATATATATATATATATATATATATATATATATTTTTTTTTTTTTTTTGGAACCACCAATGGGTCCTGGGAGTACTAGGGGTTAATTAGTCTTCTTTTTTTCTAGTCTTTATATATGACTGTCTTCTTTTATTATGCCGGTGTGAGCAAGCTATCAGAAAATATTATTAGAAAATCTGCTTGTCTCTGGGGTGGCACGGTGGTGTAGTGGTTAGCACTGTCACCTCACAGTAAGAAGGTTCTGGGTTTGAGCCCAGTGGCCAGCAAGGGCCTTTCTGTGTGGAGTTTGCATGTTCTCCCCATGTCTGCATGGGTTTCCACTGGATGCTCTGGTTTCCCCCACTGTCCAGAGACATGCAGGTTAGGTTAATTTGTGGCTCTAAATTGACCATAGGTGTGAGTGTGAATGGTTGTTTGTCTCTGTGTTGGCCCTGCGATGACCTGGCAACTTGTCCAGGGTGTACCCCACCTCTCGCCCATAGTCAGCTGGGATAGGCTCCAGCTTGCCTGCGACCCTGTAGAACAGAATAAGTGGCTACAGATAATGCATGGATGGATAGATACTTGTCTCTGCACTTGAAATACAAACCCCATTTCCAGAAAAGTTGGGATATTTTTCAAAATGCGATAAAACAAAAAAAAAATCTGTGATTTTCTTAGTTCACGTGAACTTTCATTTAACTGACAAAAGTACAAAGAAAATATTTTCAATAATTTTACTGACCAACTTAATTGCATTTTGCAAATATAAATGAAGGTAGAATTTGATGCCTGCAACACATTCAGAAAAAGTTGGGACAGAGGCATTATTACCATTGTGTTACTGTCAGAGTGCAGGCACTTAAGGATGCAATTTGAATAATGAACCTCTCCAACATGTCCCTGAGCACATCATTTATGAGACACTAGAAGACACTTGGCATGCAAGAAAGGCCATATGGCATGACCAGGTACTCAAAGTGGCCTGAAGTGGTGCTAAACGTTGTCTTCCATTCATCACCCTCATGGATCCTGACCAGGTTGTAGGCACTATGAAGGTCTAGTGTAGAAAAGACTTTGGCTGATCTGAGGTCTTCTCGGGCTGAAGGTACCAGCAGGAGTAGATAAGGGTATATGGTTCAGGCCCCAACAGTCTATGCATGGCCAGAGACCCCCTCCTTCCTTCTCAACAAAGAAGAACCCTACTGAGGCTAGAGACATCAAGGGTCTAATGTACACCTGCTGCAAGACTTCTTGTATGTATTCCTCCATTGCAGCTTGTTCAGTTAGGAACAAAGGGTAAATGTGGTTATGAGGAGGAGTTGTGGGGTGGCACGGTGGTGTAGTGGTTAGCGCTGTCACCTCACAGCAAGAAGGTCCAGGTTCGAGCCCCGTGGCAGACAAGGGCCTTTCTATGTGGAGTTTGCATGTTCTCCCCGTGTCCGCATGGGTTTCCTCTGGGTGCTCCAGTTTCCCCCACAGTCCAAAGACATGCAGGTTAGGTTAACTGGTGACTCTAAATTGACCATACGTGTGAATGTGAGTGTGAATAGTTGTCTGTGTCTATGTGTCAGCCCTGTGATGACCTGGTGACTTGTCCAGGGTGTACCCTGCCTTTCACCTGTAGTCAGCTGGGAAAGGCTCCAGCTTGCCTGCGACCCTGTAGAACAGGATAAAGCGGCTAGAGATGATGAGATGAGGAGTTGTACCTGGGAGGAGGTCAATAGCACAGTTGTAAGGATGGTGAGGAGGCAGACCACAGGCTTTCCCTTTACTGAAAACCTCCTCTAAGCTGAGGTAACAGGAGGGAACGTTGTCGAGGGAGTCAGGCTAGGGGCTCTCTACAGAGGTGGATGAGAGCATTAGCAGGGGAAGTTTTAAACAATTCTGTAAACAGCAAAGAGACCACTGAAGATGTCCCGTTGTTGCCATGATATCAGAGAATCATGTAGTTGGAGCCAAGAATAGCCTGATATTATGTTGTGGTGTGCAGTAGGAGTGAGGAGTAGGGATATATGCTTGGTATGAATGGCTCATACTTGAATCTCAAGGGGATTCATGCACATGGAGACCAAACCTTCTCCTATGGGACCCCCATTGATGGCCTTTAGCATGATTGGTCTCAGAAGTTCATGGGTGGTCAGGTGGTATTTCTGGACAATTGCACTGTTTATGAAGTTTCCTTCTGCCCCTAAGTCAATGAATGCAGAAAGCACATGGGTCGAGTTTGGCAGCTTAAGTAACACAGGCACTTGAAAAGAGTGTAAGTTGCAAGTAGTGTCTGAACTCACCGGGTTAGGTGGGCTGGTAGCTTTGTTGGGCTGGCTATCCTGCGGGGGTCGAATGGGGCATTTGGAGATCTGATGGCCGGCATCTGCACAGTAAAAACAGAGGTCCTCCCATTTTCTTCTCTTTCAGAACATTGTAATCATGTATGTGAGACCTCCATAGGAGTTACTGAGCTCATGTTGTGAGAGGGAACAGTAGGTGACCATAGTGAGGGCCGCTTACTAATGAGATGATCTAGTTGGATGGCCAAGTCAAAAAGAGAGTCCAGAGAGAGATATTCATCATGGCAGGCCAGCTCGCTGAGCATTTCTGGATGCAGACCCTGGCAAAACCTGGCTTTCAGTGATGGCTTATTCCAGCCACTGCCAGCAGCTAGGGTGTGGAAATCCAGTGCATACTCCGCAGCACTTCTCTCTCCCTGTTGGATTGCTAATAGGCTCTCTCCCACCTCTGTTCCCTCGGGCTGGTGGTCAAAGACTCTCATGAAGAGCTCCAGAAAAAGGTCATAAGACTTGGTGTGTTCACCCCCATGCCTCCACACTGCACTTGCCCACTGGAGAGCTTTACCTGTGAGGAGGCTGATGAACTGAGAAATCTTGAGTTTGTCAGTCACCCCCATGAGAGACGAAAAATATAGTGAACACTGAAAGAGGAATCCCTTTCAGTTGGAAACCTCTCTGGAAAACTTCTCTGGCAGAGGAATGCTTCAAGATGCACCAGTGGGTGATGAGGGGCATGTGGGGATGGCCCGCGGCACTACAGCAGTGAGCTGTGACATCCTGGTTTTGAGATTGCTGATCATCTGCTGGTGCTCTCCTAACAAATGCCCCTGTGCATTGATTGCAGTCTGCTTTGCCTCCTCTGCTGCATTTATGGATGGCAAAGTATCCTGTCAGAGTGCAGGCACTTACAGATCAAATTGCAGGGGAGAGCAGGTGTGGTGCAAACTGCAAACTGAGCCAAATTGTGGAGCAGAAATCATAGTCAGGAAAATGAGCAGAGGTCAATCGATCAGTAAACAGTTTAGTGCAGAGTAGATGTGAAGATGAGGTTGGGGATGAACATAAACAGTGGTCTTAAACAGGAAGTCAGTCAGAAAATAAATGGCTTAGTAAAGTCAGGCATGGGACACAGAATGATACTTTGCAGTGAGTGAGTGTTTGAGTGGGGTTTAAGTAGGCAAGGTAATTGGCAGGTGAATTGGTGACAGGTGATGTAATTATTATTCTAGTGACAAAGGGCACTGTGACTCATGGGGAGTATAGTCTGGAGCAGCCATGTTTGGAGGCTGCTCCGAAGTCAGGCTTTTGGCATTGTTACTGACAGTTACATCATGGTTACTCTTATTAACACTGTTTAATTTTGTGGGAGCTGAGGATACTCATTACTGCAGTTTCACAATTGGATTTTTTGTCCATTCATGCTTGATACAAGACTTCAGCTGCTCAACAGTCCATGGTTGCCATTGTCTGATTCTCCTCTTCATGATGTACCATACATTCTCAATAAAATACAGATCTGGACTGGCAACAGGCCAGTCAAGCACAGGCACTCTGCATCTATGAAGCCACAATGTTGTAGTCAATGCAGGATGAGGCCTGACATTGTCCTGCTGAAATAAGCATGGACTTCCAGGGAAGAGACAATGCCTTGATGGCAACATATATCTCACTAAAATCCCAATATACCGGTATGCCTCCACATCAATGGTACCTTCACATGCATGCAACTCACCCATGCCATGGGCAGTCATGCCCCATATACCATAACAGATGCTGGCTTTTGCACCTTTATCTGATAACAAATTGTATTGTCATATAAATGATTGGCACAGAAAATTCGATGTCCAGTTTTCCCAAAAACAAACTGAAATGTGGATTCATCTGACCACAGCACATGTTTGCACTGTCTTTTGGTCCATCTGAGATGAGTTTGAGCCCAGAGAAATTGGCAACATTTCTGCATAGAATTGATGAATGGCTTCCTCCTTGTGTAATACAATTTCAGGTTGCATTTCTGGATGCAATGGCAAACTATGTTAAGTGACAATGGTTCTCTGAAGTACTTCCACGCCCATGTGGCTGCATTTGTCACACTAGCATGATGTTTTCTCAGTCAGTGGTACCTGAGGGCTTGAACATTCGACAGTGGTTTCTGACCTTGCCCTTTACACACTGAGATGTCTCTGAATTCCCTAAATCTTTTCACAATATTATGTTCTGTTGATTTTGAAAGACTTAAATTCTCTGCCATCATGTGTTAAGAAATGTTCTTTTAGAATTGACTAACAATTCCCTTGTGAATTTTGGCACAAAAGCATGAGTCACAACCCATTCTTGCTTGCTAAGACTGAGCCTTTGGTATATGCTCCTTTTCTACCCAATCATGATTCCCTCACCATTACTAATTAACCTGCTAATTGTGGAATCTTCCAAGATGGTGTTACTTGAATATCCTATAAACTTTTCAGTATGATTTTGCCTCTGTCCCAACTTTTTTGAGTATGTTGCAGGCATCAAATTCTAACTTTGTTCATATGTACAAAATACAATTAAGTTGGTCAGTAAGACTATTGAAAATCTTTTATTTGTACTTTTGTCAGTGTAATGCTTCCCTGCTGTGGGTGGAGTACAGAAGCATGTCAGGTGGGAGATGGTATCCACACACACATTTATTGAGGCTTTTCAGCTTCATTTCCTCACTTTTAGGACATGCATGCACACGCGCGCACACACACACAGAGTCATGTACTGGTCCAGGGATCTCTCTTCTCTCTGCTTTCTTCCTCCTTTTCTATGTTCCACCATCACTGCAACAAATACACTCACACACAACATTAATTGACAACAAGTGTAATGACTTGGCCACTCACCTTCCCTGACCCCGTCTTCCATTCATAAACTGACACTTGGCCATGCCCCTGCTGCCACAATCAGTTAAATAAAACTTCACATGAATTAACAAATCACAGATTTTTGTTTTTATTGCATTTTGGAAAATATCCCAACTTTTCTGGAAATAGGGTTTGTATTTGTACAAGCATACAATTAGTTGGCAGACTTAGCTACACATATGCAGTAAATTCGAAACTAAGTGCATGTTTTTTGTTTACCCTCTGGGGTCACTGGCAAAGCTTGGCAGTTTTATAATGAGTAGGTCATGTATTTAGATAAATATCTTTGCACATTTTTATCATACAAGCATGATAAACATATTGACAGAAACTTTATACTTTACACTTTATGTGCCCACTGCCAAATAATATTATATTTTTTAAAGTACCTAAATTAGATGACACATAAAACTTGTCACCTTACTCAGTCACACCAGAGTTGGAGCGCTGAGCACCCACTTACGCATTCATAAAAGACTATTCACATGGTAACGTCATGATAATCATTTCCACTCTTTCAGTTTCAATTGTTTTTTCTTTTGCAGTGGGAACACCTGCCATAAACAAGATAAAATCTGTCACCCATAGTTTAAGCTATTTGGAGGTAAAACTTGTTGCAAGATGGCATACGGATTTTATGATTCAGGACAGTGAATCAATTCATGCTTAAATTGATGATTCAATTCATGATTTAAGACAGCGATTCAATTCAACCTTGAGAACCACAACACTGATGATTAGCAGTGCCTTATATTACTTTGACTCAATCCAGCCGAAGATCAGCTTGAGTAAGTGTAAATATTTATTCTATTTCTTATATTGGTTGATATGTGTGCACTGTAGTGCATACACAGGAAAAATGACTGAGCAATTTTTCCAGAGTTAAAAGTATTTTACTCAAAAATAGTTAATTTTGCCCCATTTTGAGTTTAGAGAGTAAAATTTGGAATTGGAGTGGGAGCAAAATTACAGAGTAATTGTGTAGCAGAATAAGAGAGTTGGTTGGACTCTGAACTTAGTAAAATAGTACATGAATTCATTTCAAGACACACTGAATAGAGTCAAATACCAGACAAATGAAGATGTTAAAAAACAAGTTTTAGAACTGTGTTGGAATGTGTGGAAAAAAAACATTACCTTACTGTAAATGTTCCCTGCGTGTGGGTGGAGCACAGAGGACGGCAGGACAGAGATCAGGGTGAACAGGAGGCTTTATTGCCGTACTTTTCAGTCTGACAATTCAATAAACAATCAGAGAGACACACACACTGTAGTCTCCTCTAGGGAAGCTCCCTTCCGCTCTCACTCTCCCTCCTTAAATAGGGTGCGGTCACTGGGAAGACACACACAAACACAGGTTAATTGACGTCAGGTGTAGTGATTCTGCCACTTACCTTCCCTGACTCCGCCCTCCTATCACAGACCGGCGCTTGACCACGCCCCCGCTGCCACATACCCCCACCGCCCGACTCAGCCCGGGTGGCCATCCGGCCTGCAGCCGACTCCCCCCCCCTTGACGGGAGAGGAAGTCCGCCACGACCATCTGCGCCCCCGGCCTGTGGACCACCTTGAAATTGAAGGGTCGGAGTGCCAGATACCAACGGGTGATCCGCGTGTTGGCATCCTTCATGCGGTGGAGCCACTGGAGGGGTGCGTGGTCCGACCAGAGGGTGAAAGGGCGCCCCAGCAGGTAATAACGGAGGGCGAGGATCGCCCACTTGATCGCTAGACACTCTTTTTCGATTGTGCTGTAGCGCCCCTCACGCACTGACAGCTTCCTGCTAATGTACAGGACGGGGCGGTCCTCTCCCTCCACCTCCTGGGACAAAACTGCCCCCAGCCCTCTGTCTGACGTGTCGGTCTGCAACACAAAAGGGAGAGAAAAGTCAGGGGAGTGTAATAGTGGCCCCCCCACACAGTGCAGCCTTTACCTCAGCGAAAGCCCGCTGGCATTGCTCCATCCACTGGACCGGATCTGGTGCCCCCTTTTTAGTAAGATCAGTCAGCGGGCTGGTGACGTCCGAATAATTAGGTATAAACCTACGATAGTAGCCAGCCAGCCCCAGGAACTGTCTCACCCCCTTTTTGGTCTTGGGCCTCGGGCAGGCCGCAATTGCTGCTGTCTTGTTAATTTGGGGACGCACCTGCCCGTTGCCCAAGTGGAAGCCCAGATACCGTACTTCCACCCACCCAATCGCACACTTCTTCGGGTTGGCTGTGAGACCCGCTCGCCTCAGCGACTTAAGGACGGCCCTCAGGTGTTGTAAGTGCCACTGCCAGTCATTACTATAAACGATGATATCATAGAGGTATGCGGCCGCATAGGTGGCGTGGGGGCGGAGGACCCTGTCCATCAGCTGCTGAAACGTAGCGGGCGCCCCAAACAGCCCAAAAGGAAGTGTGACGAATTGGTGCAAGCCAAACGGTGTGGAAAAGGCCGTTTTTTCCCAGGATAATGGAGTCAAGGGGATCTGCCAATATCCCTTTGTCAAATCCAGTGTCGAATAAAAGCGAGCCGTGCCTAGTCGATTGAGCAACTCATCAACCCGAGGCATTGGGTACGCATCGAAATTAGACACCGCATTGACTTTTCTATAGTCCACACAGAACCAGACCGACCCGTCGGCCTTGGGTACCAAGACCACCGGGCTGCTCCAGTCACTGTGGGACTCCTCGACGATGCCCATTTCGAGCATGGTCTTTAGTTCTTCCCGAACCACCTTTTTTTTGTGTTCAGGTAGCCTGTAAGGGCGGCTACGCACTGCCACCCCCAGGGGCGTCTCTATGTGGTGCTCTATGAGGTTAGTGCGGCCGGGCAGGGGCGAGAACACATCCAAAAACTCGGCCTGCAACTGGGCGACCTCCGTGAGTTGGGTCGGGGAGAGGTGGTCTCCACAGGGGACCGGAGAGGTACGTGATGCCAATGTTCCTTTTTGAACCTCCGGCCCCAGCTCCGTCTTCTCCAGAACCACTGACACCAACGCCACGGGGACCTCCTCGTTCCAGAGTTTAAGCAGATTGAGGTGGTAAATCTGTAGCGCCCCACCCCTGTCCGTTCGCCTCACCTCATAGTTGACGTCCCCGACTCACAGTGTGACCTCAAAGGGTCCTTGCCACTTGGCGATCAATTTGGAGCTCGACGTGGGCAACAGTACGAGTACCTTATCTCCCGGAGTGAATTCTCTAAGGCGCGTACCCTTGTTGTACAGGCGGGCTTGCCGTTCCTGGGCCTGCTGCAAATTCTCCTGAGTTAGGTGGGTGAGCGTGTGGAGTTTTGCGCGCAGGTCCATAACGTATTGAATTTCGTTTTTGCTTTGTGAAGGTCCCTCCTCCCAATTTTCCCGCAGCACATCCAGGATGCCGAGTGGCTTACGCCCATATAATAATTCGAATGGGGAGAACCCCGTGGAGGCTTGGGGGACCTCTCGCACTGAGAACAACAAGGGTTCGAGCCACTTATCCCAATTACGTGCGTCCTCACTTACGAATTTTTTGATAATATTTTTGAGGGTGCGGTTGAACCGTTCCACTAAACCGTCCGTTTGTGGGTGATACACACTGGTGCGGATCGGCTTAATCCCCAATAACCCATACAGTTTGCGTAGTGTTCGTGACATAAATGTAGTGCCTTGATCAGTCAGAATCTCTTTTGGGATTCCAACTTGGGAGATGACGCGGAAGAGCGCCTCTGCAATACTGCGTGCTGAGATATTGCGCAGAGGCACTGCTTCCAGGTATCGCGTTGCATAGTCCACCAGAACTAATATAAAGCGGTACCCTCGTGCTGACCGATCTAATGGCCCGACGAGATCCATCCCAATTCTCTCAAACGGGGTCTCGATTAACGGAAGAGGGCACAAAGGCGCTTTTGGAATGGCTGCTGGATTTACTAACTGGCATTCGCGGCATGCCGTACACCACCTACGAACATCGCCGCGAATCCCCGGCCAATAGAATCGGGCCATTATTCGGGCTAGTGTCTTATCCTGCCCTAAGTGTCCAGCCATGGGATTAAATTGAGCCGCCTGGAATACCAATTCCCGGCGGCTCTTTGGAATTAAAAGCTGTGTGACTCGCTCTTTCGTCTGAGTGTCCTGCGTCACTCGGTATAATCTATCCTTCATAACTGCGAAGTAGGGGAAGGACGGGGTGGCGTTCGGCTGGAGCGTTTGACCATCGATTACTCTCACTTGGTCAAACGCATGTTGCAGAGTCTCGTCTCGCGATTGTTCTAATGGGAAATCCGCGAGGGGTTCCCCAATAGAGAGAGGAGGAGCCGGCGGCTCCTCACTCTGACGCGGAGATGACGTAGACGGCTCTGTGACAGCTGCTCCCACCAAAGCGACACCGGGACCTCCCCCTGTCAAATGGCAGGACCCACTCTTTACTAGGCATGTCATTAAACCCCAAAATCCCGGCCAATCAGTCCCCAAAATCAAAGAGTGGGTAAGGCGAGGATTAACCGCCGCCTTCACTATAAATTTTTCCCCTCTGAAAATAATGTGGACCGACACCAAAGGGTAGCAGTGAACATCCCTGTGCACACACAACACCTTCACCCCCTGTGCTCCCCCCAATGCCTCGTTTTGCACCAGGCTTTGGTGAATTGAGGTCTGGTTACAACCAGAATCCACCAACGCCTGACATGTATCCCCTTGGATACTCACCGGTATGCAATACACTCCGGCCTGATTGAGGGCGGCCTCTGGCGCGTCAGGGATCCGAACCACCACGCCCACTTCCATTGCCGTGCACTGTTGTTGAAGGTGGCCTGGCTCCCTGCAGCGCCAGCAAACCGGCCCGGGTTTCAGCACCACTGTAAATGTTCCCTGCATGTGGGTGGAGCACAGAGGATGGCAGGACAGAGATCAGGGTGAACAGGAGGCTTTATTGCCGTACTTTTCAGTCTGACAATTCAATAAACAATCAGAGAGACACACACACTAGTCTCCTCTGGGGAAGCTCCCTTCCGCTCTCACTCTCCCTCCTTAAATAGGGCGCGGTCACTGGGAAGACACACACACAAACACAGGTTAATTGCCATCAGGTGTAGTGATTCTGCCACTTACCTTCCCTGACTCCGCCCTCCTGTCACTGACTGGTGCTTGACCATGCCCCCGCTGCCACACTTACCCATTGTAATGAACTGTTTTGATCACTTGACCTGATGGGATTAAGAGTTGGCAGTGGGAAGGGTACTCACTCTTCTCATTGAATGGAATGGAATTTTTTTACTCTTCTCATTGAATACCCAACACTGCCAACCCTTTATCCCAAAACAATAAGACATACATTTTTTGATGGCCAGTTAATTGTCCAAATCAGTGAAACAGATTTAAGTTTTTGTGCTTAATACAGTCCTAAGACTGAACAGAATCACCTCAAGTGACCAAAACAGTTTGTCACAATGGGGAAGGTAATGTTTTTTATACACATTCCAACATAGTTCTAAAACTGCTTTTATAGCATCTTCATTTATCTGTTTTAAGTACAATCATGCCATATATACTACACAGATATTATTGTAGTTGAATTTGTGCTCAATACAAAAAAAAAAGTCATATGAATTTGAAAATACTGCTAGGATTTGTTGAAATTGACAACAAAATCAGAGTATGCCAAAATCCTTAGAGTGCCAGAAAATACCCTTCGACCCCAGAGAGTTGAGATTGGCAGTTTTTTGATTAGCTACAAGAAAAGTGTACCTAATGAACTCAGGGTAAATATCCAATATATTAATTTTAATATACATGTGCTGTTAAAGTTGTTGGGAAAGAAGAGTGATAGAATAGTCTTCACTGACTATTCTCTCATCTTTTCTTGTCTGTTTGATAATAGCCATGTGAGCATCTAGCAGTCAGTGCTTTACAAATGAGACCTTTACACACACACACACACACACACACACACACACACACACACAAAAGAAAAAAATCACCTAAATACACAATCTGAATCATAACAAACAGCAAAACCAACCCCACTCACAGCTAATCATAGCTGCTATCTACAAAGCAAGGCCTCAGAGACAACCAGCATGTCTTCAAAGGGCTAGCCATTCTCCTGGTTATCTCAAAGCCCCATCAGTCATTGATTTTCAGCCTTTTGATGCAATTTTAAAACCAAGCATAGCCCTGCACAGTAGCACTGCAGGACCATGAAAGCCAACAAAAGAGACAAATAAAAGAGATGGTTTTATGTTTTACACCTTGGCAGCAAGGTGTAAAACAAGACACTTTAATTTATTTCATCCATCCATCCATCCATCCACCTATCCATGTATCAACTGATAATTAATGGATCATCCATCCATGCATTCATCATCAGTCTATTCATCCACACACTGAAACATCAAACCATCCATCCATTCATCCATCCATCCATCCATTACTCCACCCATCCATTCACCAAACCACACATCTTGAATTTGAATTTTTTTGAATTTGAATTTTTTTATTTATTTCGAACATGTATAAAAATGTATGTAACTATTTGTACATACAAAAGAAAGAAAATGAAAAAAGTGACAAAAAAAGAATAAATAAAATAACATAAAGAGCTAATACATTACAATACACCGCACATTGTTCGAAAAAGGAGTGGGAAGAAGTACAATACTTTTTTAAATTTCCCACCCCTTTTTAACTACCCCGAAATCCAAACTACATTAATACACCTATAAAAATATATACCATATATACACTTCATGATTATCCATATAAATATATAATTACAAAAATAAATATATACTACATACCATATCCATATCCATCCATCCATACATGCATCAATTCATATTCAATCAATTAAGCATCCACCCATGCACTCATCATTCCATCCATCCACACATTCAAACATCATCCATCTATCCATGCATGCATCACTCCACCATCTAAGTCATTCATCCATTCATCTGTGCAGGTATCAAAAAAAATACAAAATCAGTCAACCCACCCATCCACAGATTCATCATCAATTCACTCATTCTTGCACTAAACTATCATCATCAATCCATCCAGCCATCCATCAATTTTAAATCAATCCAGCCATCCATGCATTCATCAGTCCATCCATTCATCCATCTATCAGTCTATAATCAATCTCTCCATCTCTCCACTGATTAAGCCAACATCCATCTATCTGTCCATGCATCAGACCATCATCCATCCATCCATGCATCAAACCCTCAAATTATGCATACATCCATCAATTGCATCAATCCATCCACACAGCCATGCATCAATTCACAGTCAATCCATCCATCTAACAATCCCTGCATTTGTCATCAGTCCATCCATCCATCCATGCTTGCATCAATCCACTTATCCATGTATCATTCCATGATCCATCCATTCATCCATCATCCATTCATCTATCACATATCTGATATTGTTTTTATAATCAGACTTCATTTTCTTTCTCCTACTCTTTCCTCAGCACTCAGAATGGTTGGGTCTTTGAAAATGCACTGGGTGAAAATAAGTCTACCTGTTCATTACCATAATCCCTGGGGGGAACAGGTGGTGTCCAGTGGTAACAGAGAGGACATTCAAAATGGAATTATGTAAGGGTGTTAAACATTGTAAGAAATGTAAACGCAGCTCTAAGGAATGTGTTGTATGAGGTGAAGTAGTTATAAAGGACAGCTGTAAGATGACAGAAATTTTGATCTGATTTGTGATGGAATCTTTTGCTGTGAAATGTGAATAAAACATGAATAAAACAAAGTAATGACTTAGAGGAAGTATAGAATCCTTATACTCAGCAGTCATTTTGGGAAAAAAAAAGATTTCTAAGAGAAATAGTACATGTACCTAGATGTACTGTTGTACAAGATGTACTATACATTTTTTTAAGATATCACTTGTTTGATACTTTAATTGGATGGATGTTTTTCTTCTACAGAACAAAACTTGCCCTCTAATATTACAACCCCAAATCAGAAAAAAAGTTGGGATGGTATGTTGAAAAATAAATTAAAACTGAAAACAATGATTTGTAAATAATCTTTGACCTGTACTGCACTCAAAACAATACAGCAGCACATTCTTTGATGATTTACCTCATGAATTTTATTTTATGTTTTAAAATGAACACATTTCAGGTTTGATTCTTGCAACATATTTCAAAAAAAGTTGGGATGGTAAAGCATTCAGAACATTATAATGTTGCCATTCCTTCTCACCAAACTTAATAAGAGTTTAAGTCACCATACACAAGAGAGAAGAGGGAGAAAGGTGAAAGTGTGTGTCTTTCCTGACAGCATTTTAGCTGTGTTTGTATACAGAACAGACTGATACACCTAAATAAGCAAATTGCTTTCAAAAATGGAATTTTGTATCCAGAATCTGATTTTCAAAGATCTGTGTCATATAAGATTTTGTTATCCACTACAGAATGAGCCATAATCAGTCCTTTACTGAGTTTTTCATGAAAGGATGTCTTGTTTGATTAAATAATTAATGAGACCTTCAAGATTGGAACTGTTCCCAAATAACCAAATAGTTACAGTTGTCGTCAGAAGTTTACATACACTCATCATGGGCATGAATATCATAGTAATTTTGGGCTGTTAATGATGTCCTTGAACTGTTGTTTTTCCAGGGTGGAATGATTGCACAGCATACATATTTAATGACTTCAAAAAATAAGAATTGAGTGCACAAGTTTGAATTTATTTTGGATTTTCTCAAATCCACACAGGGTCAAAATTATACATACAGGCTCAAATACAGTGGTGCTTGAAAGTTTGTGAACCATTTAGAATTTTCTATATTTCTGCATAAATATGACCTAAAACATCATCAGATTTTCACACAAGTCCTAAAAGCAGATCAAAAGAACCCAGTTAAACAAATGAGACAAAAACATTATACTTGGTCATTTATTTGTTGAGGAAAATGACCCAATATTACATATCTGTGAGTGGCAAAAGTATGTGAACCTCTAGGATTAGCAGTTAATTTGAAGGTGAAATTAGAGTCAGCTGTTTTCAATCAACGGGATGATGATCAGGTGTGAGTGGGCACCCTGTTTTATTTAAAGAACAGGGATCTATCAAAGTCTGATCTTCACAACACGTTTGTGGAAGTGTATCATGGCACGAACAAAGGAGATTTCTGAGGACCTCAGAAAAAGTGTTGTTGATGCTCATCAGGCTGGAAAAGGTTACAAAGCCATCTCTAAAGAGTTTGGACTCCACCAATCCACAGTCAGACAGATTGTGTACAAATGGAGGAAATTCAAGACCATTGTTACCCTCCCCAGGAGTGGTCGACCAACAAAGATCGCTCCAAGAGCAAGGCATGTAATAGTTGGCAAGGTCACAAAGGACCCCAGGGTAACTTCTAAGTAACTGAAGGCCTCTCTCACATTGGCTAATGTTAATGTTCATGAATCCACCATCAGGAGAAGACTGAACATCAATGGTGTGCATGGCAGGCTTGCAAGGAGAAAGCCACTGCTCTCCAAAAAGAAATTGCTGCTCATCTGCAGTTTGCTAAAGATCACATGGACAAGCCAGAAGGCTATTGGAAAAAATGTTTTGTGGACGGATGAGACCAAAATTGAATTTTTTGGTTTAAGAAAGTGTTATGTTTGGAGAAAGGGAAACACTGCATTCCAGCATAAGAACCTTATCCCATCTGTGAAACATGGTGGTGGTAGTATCATGGTTTGGGCCTGTTTTGCTGCATCTGGGCCAGGATGGCTTACCATCATTGATGGAACAATGAATTCTGAATTATACCAGTGCATTCTAAATGAAAATGTCAGGACATCTTTCCATGAACTGAATCTCAAGAGAAGGTGGGTCATGCAGCAAGATGACGACCATAAGCACACAAGTCGTTCTACCAAAGAATGGTTAAAGAAGAATAAAGTTAATGTTTTGGAATGGCCAAGTCAAAGTCCTGACCTTGATCCAATCGAAATGTTGTGGAAGGACCTGAAGAGGGCAGTTCATGTGAGGAAACCCACCAACATTCCAGAGTTGAAGCTGTTCTGTATGGAGGAATGGGCTAAAATTTCTCCAAGCCGGTGTGCAGGACTGATCAACAGTTACCGGAAATGTTTAGTTGCAGTTATTGCTGCACAAGGGGGTCACACCAGATATTGAAAGCAAAGATTCACATACTCTTGCCACTCACAGATATGAGTGAGTATCATTGGATTATTTTCCTCAATAAATAAATGGCCAAGTATAATATTTTTGTCTCATTTGTTTAACTGCGTTCTCTTTATCTACTTTTAGGACTTATGTGAAAATCTGATGATGATTTAGGTCATATTTATGCAGAAATATAGAAAATTCTAAAGGGTTCACAAACTTTCAAGTACCACTGTATATACCTACACTCACTTAAATCTGTTAATAAGTGGTGCTGAAGGTTCTACAATGTCTTTTAACTTCACAAGGCCAAGGCCTATAAACTTCTTGTTAGTGATCATGATTGACTACAACTGGTAGTTTCTCTTTGCCAGCATAAAAAGGATTTGTTTGACAGCACTCATTGGATTGACCAATACTCAGAACCATGGGAAAGTCCAAGGAACTCAGTGAAGATCTACAAAGGAGAATTGTAGATTTACACAACTTGGGAAGGTCTCTTGGAGCCATTTCTTAGCAACTGCAGATTCTAAGATCATCAGTTCAAACAATTGTATGTAAGTACAAGTTATTCAGATGTCTCACCACTTTGGTAAGGTCTGGAAGAAGACCCAAACTGTCACCCTCAGATGAGGGGAAAGTGGTTACAATGTTCAGGAACAACCCAGAAACCACCAAGGCTCAAGCCTGCCATGAACTGGAAACTGCTGGAACACCAGTGTCACTGTCCACAGTGAAGCAAGTTTTACATCGCCATGGACTGAGAGGTTGCTGACCAAGAAAGAAGCCTCTGCTCCAAAATCGACACCTTCAAGATTGACTGAAATTTGCAGCTGCCCACATGGACAAGCCAAATGCCTTCTGGAGAAAAGTTTTATGGTCAGATGAGACAAAGATTGAGCTATTTGGCCACAATAACAAGAGGTATGTTTCGAAGAGTAAAGTTGAAGCTTTCAAACCTAAGAACACTTTACTAACTGTCAAGCATGATGGTGGTATCATCATGCTCTGGGGCTGTTTTGCTGCTAGTGGTACTGGGTCATTGCACAAAGTGGATGGAATAATGAAGAAGGAGGACTACCTCCAAATTCTTCAACTTCACCTCAAATCAACAGCTAGATGGTTGAAACTTGGACACAATTGGGTGTTCCAACAGGACAATGATCCCAAACACACATCAAAACTGGTTTTGGAATTGATAAAGCAGGTTAACATTAAGCTTCTGGAATGGCCTTCCCAAAGCCCTGCATTCAACCCTATTGAAAATTTGTGGACTTCTCTTAAAAGCTGGGTCTGTGAGCTCTACCAATTCTGCCAAGAAGAGTGGTCAAATATCCAGTCAGAATTATGCCGGAAGCTTGTTGATGGCTACCAAAAGCATCTGGTTGAGGTGAAACTTGCAAAAGGACATTTAACCAAATATTAGTGGGGGTGTATGTATATATTTGAGCCTGTATGTATAATTTTGACCCTGCATGGACTAGAGAAAATCCAAAAAAATTCAAAATTGTGTGCTCAATTATTGTTTTTTGAAGTAATTAAAGATATATACTGTACAATCATTCCACCCTGGAAAAAGAACATCTTCTTCTTCTTCTTCTTAGTCTGCTTGCTCCTGCAGGAGCATGGCACCTTGGCACAAGGTTCTCCAGTCTGTCCTGTTCTGGGTCGCCTCCCAGGCTGATGTTAGGTCAAGACTCAGGTCCCTCAGGTCAGCAGACAGCTGGTCAGTCCACTTACTCTGGGGTCTGCCCCTGGGTCTCTTCCATTCAGGGGCTGGTTCTAGAAGTAGCCTGGCTGGTTCCAGTGGTGGTGACAGTCTGTCTAGGTGACCAAATATGCAGAGATGGGCTGCTTGAATTTTGCTAGTGACAGGTGGTTAGTTAGCACGCTGATGCAGGGTGATGTTTGAGACAAAGTCTTGCCAGAGGAGACCAAAAATCCTATGTATACACTTGTTGTCAAAGGCATCGAGATGCTGTTTCTGTGTCTCTGTCAGGGTCCAGCACTCAGCTCCGTACAGTAGGATTGGTTGGACCAGGCTGGTGTTGAGCTTTAACTTGGTGCTGGTTGAGAGGTGTTTGTCTGACCAGATATTCTGTAGGCTGGTCATGGCTGCTGCAGCATGCTCAATTCTGAATGTCCACTCTACTCCTACAGTCCGAGGTAATTCTGCAACCAAGATAGCAGAACTTGTTCAATACTTCCACTGTATGGCCCTTGATCACTGGGTATGCTGGGGGAGGTTCAAAGTCACTTAGGCTCTGGACCTTGGTCTTTTGCCAGCTGATCATCAGACCGAGTGGCTGTGTTTTGGTATCCATGTTTTGGAGGGCCACCTGGAGAGTCTGTATGAGCTCAGCCAGAATGGCCACATCATCTGTGTAATCCAGGTCAATGATGTTAATCCGTCCATAGGTAATGCCACATACACTTTGGGCCACAGTTCTACCCATCACATAGTCTATGGCTGTGTTAAATATGGTTGGAGCCAGGACACAACCCTGTCTGACACCACTATTGATGTTGAAGGTGGCAGACATCTGGGCGTTGACCCTCACGCAGGAGACAGTGTCCAAGTAGAGAAGTGACAGCAGGTCCAGAAGTTTTGCAGGAAACCCCAGGGTCTTTAAGATTCTCCACAGAGCTGGCCTATCCACAGAGTTGAATGCCTGCTTCAAATCCATGTAGGCTGTGTAGAAGGGCCTTCTGGATTTCCTCCTCACCTCTGCCAGTAGCCTGAGTGTAAGCACTTGGACCACAGTGGACCATCTTGGGGTGAAGCCACTCTGCTCCAGGCACTGCTTCTAGAGGAGGATGGGGCTTATCTAAATACTTAGGCTTGTACCCTTGCCCTTTCTGCAACAAAATTCCTCCAGATTTCTTCAATCACTATATATAATATCCACTGTAGAGGGTGAACTAGACAAATCTCTTCCTATATTTCTTTGAAGGACATTGTTTTAAAAACATTTTAATCATTTTCTCATGCATTTGTTGAGAAATTTGGAGATCCTCAGCCCATCTTTGCTCCTCAAACACTAGGCCTTTCAACAAATCATGGTTACAATCACCTGTTCACACCACCTGTTTAAAATCACATTATTATTGAATTGTTTTACCTCATAACTAACCCTAAATTGCCCCTTCCCAAACATTTTTTGGAATGTGTTGCAGGCCTGAAATGCAGTAATGGATGTATAGTGAAAAAAAAAATTAAATGAAGTTGACCAGACAAAACATGAAATATATTGGGTTCATATTGTCTACAATGAAATACAAGTCAAGGTAAATTTAGAAATCAGTGCTTTTTCCCTGCATTTTCTGTACTATCCCAATGTTTTCTGATTTGGGGTTGTATTTTTGCATCCCTTCGCTTTAAAATCATCCAGATTGAGCATATCATACTCCTTAATCATTAGTCTCATGAACTTATACATTTGAGACCTGCCACATAATTAACATTAAATTGTGAACATCAAGTAGCCATCTGTTCCCTTGCACTAAAACTGTCTGGCACTTAGTGATGCACATAACTAACTCAGAGCCAAAAAGATAAGGAGCTTTTTCCTTGCCAGTTAAATCACTCTCAGGCCAATAAAATGTTTGGACACAAGAAAGGAGGTGTTATTAAATTATAGCTTATGGCATCAATAAAAAAAAACTTAAAAAGGCAAGGTTTAAAGACTAATATGAAAACTGAATTTGGGATTCAATGCTTTTGGCATTTTGTAGTAAAGTGATAACAATGCAAATTCCCAAGTCAGACAAACTTGTATGGTTACTTTTATATATATGGCTGAAAGTTTGTGATCAAGTTTGTGGACCATCACACCCATATGTGCTTTTGAACATTCCATTCCAGATTTAGACCCCTTTCTGCCCTTATAATAAAATCCAAATTTATGGGAAGGCTTTCCACCTATAAGAACATAGGTCAGGCACTAATGTTGGGTGAGGAGGTGACTAACTGGGATGCAATCAGTGTTCCAGTTCATTCCACATGTGTTCAGTGGGCTTGAGGTCAGGGATCTGTGCAGGACACTCAAGAAATTCCACTTCACCATATATTCATGGAGCTTGCTTTGTGCACAGGGATTGTCATACTACTGTATAACAGGTTTGGACCTCTTAGTTCCATTGAAGGGAAATTGTAATGCTACAGCATGCAAAGACTTTATGTAAAACTGTGCATTTATAAATTTGTGGCTACAGTTTGGGGAAGAAGCACATATGGATATCATGGTTGAGTGTCCACATACTTTTCCCATATAGTGTACATTGTGAAACTACCCTGAATTATTACACATATATGGCGTGAGATGAGCTTGATCTCCACATTAGGCACTGATATATACACAGTATATATATATATATATATATATATATATATATATATATATATATATATATATATGAGACCACATGAATTTTTTCTTCAGTCAGCATCTCTTGATGTATGGCAGTCATTTCATTACTGTGTCTGTGTTGGAATTCCAACACAAGCACACCTCATTTTACTTAATGAGGCACTCAGTGCGTTTACATGCACATAGAGAAAATCGAATTTCTGCTGTAGCTCGTCTGAAATCGAAGCTCTAAATGGCATGTAAACACCTTAGCTAGGCTGAAATTGAATCGAACTTGATTTCTCGCAATCGAGCTACACGACCTAGATTATGCGATTTTTGCCGAGCTACTTAGTGCATGTATACCCTATCGAGCCACGCAGTCCAGCTACTTACTTCAGCACTGCCCCTTCCGGAAGTGATGAGTGACGAGACCACAAGCAGGAAACACAACAGCCTCGGTCAAAAAAAAAAAAAAAAAACAGCCTCGGTCGGCATGACACTTCACCTTAGCTGCCCACTTTATTAGGAACACTTCTGTTCGTACATACAAACTACAAACACTCTTCTTAGAGTTTATTTTATTTTTAAAAGGGACAGTGTACAAATTAAACATTATCCTTGTGGTAAGGACAGATGTCTGTACCAGGTTATAGCAGTACATGCCTGTAGTCACTTTGTTTATACTCTTGAATAGCTCTTCTTCATGACGACAACCGGAAGTGTACCAACACGATGGGGCGTGTAGTGCCACCTGTGGCTCGGGTGCACAATGTACCTCATAACAATAGCTCGATTTAAACACTGTGCATGTAGGATTGGATTTCTCTGGCACCCCTGCTGGGACCCTTTGCTCGATTACTGACAGTAGCTCGATTTGGATGTGCATGTAAACATAGTGACTGATTTGGTGACCAACTGAACCAAATCTTATTTCGCAAGGAAAAGTATGAAAACCACTACTGTGGTCATCACTATCCTTTTGCAATAGGACCAGTTCAGGTGGCAAAAACAGTGCTAGTAGTACCCTAAATTTAATTAGAATACAAAAATATCCTTTTGTCATGCCAAAGACATTAAAAATAAAAGTTTTGAGTGAGAAAAAGAAGCGTCCAATTCTAACTTTAATGGCACTGTATGGGCACTGTGTGAGACGGCTGCCTCTCCAGTAGTAGTTTTTAGCTCTTTAAACCTCTTTTTTCCCACCTTTTTTTACTTTTCTGCTCTTCTTACGAAGACACAGTGTGTTTAACTATATAACATGGATATATTTAACTTTAACACGCAACCAGGAGCCAGTTTTCTCATTTATTCGAGAGAGGAGCTGCTGGCCCTGAAAACAATGGGATGAGCCGGGATACGACACCCCATCCCGGTGGAGCTGAGGAGGAAACCCAGGGGCTGCAAAGCCGGAGCTAAGGTAAAGGCTAGGCTAGCAGACAACCGGCGGCACTACAAACCATCCATTCCCTCTGTTATCATGGGGAATGTGAACTCACTGCTGAATAAAGTCGACGAGCTTTCCGCTCTGAACAACCAGTGGATTTACCAGGAAAGCAGCTTGTTTATCTTTATGGAGACATGGCTAACACACCTTGTACCGGATGCTAACATGGACCTGTGGGGATTCACTGCTGTGAGAGCCAACAGAGACACTAACACATGCGGGAAAAGCAAAGTTGGGGACTCATCATTTATGTCAACAATCGCTGGTGTAACCCAGGATATATCTCCGTAAAGACAGTTTTATGTTGCCCGGACTTGGAGCTGCTAGCCGTTAGCCTGCAGCCATATTATCTGCCGAGGGAGTTCAGTCACATGATCACCATCTGTGTTTACATCCCTCTGAAGGCAGATGCAGCCGCTGCATGTGAGAGGATTCACTCTGTCACAGCAAGGCTGCAGACACAGCACCCTGAGGCATTTATCATCATTTCTGGGGACTTTAATCATACTACTTTGGACTTGACTTTGGCTGCTTTTTACCAGGCTGTGGATTGCCCAACAAGGAACAACAGGACAATTGACTTGCTGTATGCTAATGTGAGGGATGCATACAGAGCCACACCCCTCCCCCCACTAGGGAAGTCTGACCACAACCTGGTTATTCTATAGCCGAAGTACACCCCCCTGGTTCAAAGGCAGCCTGCAACAACTAGCTCCATCAGGAGGTGGTCCCATGAAATGGAAGATGTCCTCAGAGACTGCTATGACATCATGGACTGGGATGTGCTGCTTAGCCCACACTGTGAGGACATAGAGGGGCTGACACCCTGTCTGACAGATTACCTCAACTTCTGTGCAGATGTGGTCTCCCCCGCTAAGACTGTACGGTGTTACCCTAATAACAAGCCATGGGTAACACAGGAAGTCAAAGCTGTCCTCAACAGGAAGAAGGCCGCCTTCAGGAGCAGGGATAGGGAGGTGATGAAAGCAGCACAGCAGGAGGTGAAACGCTGCATGAGGGAAGCTAAGGACAGCTACAGGAGAAAGGTGGAGCAGAAGCTGAAGGAGAACAGCATGAGGGAGGTCTGGGAAGGTGTGAAAACCATCACAGGCCACAATACAAAGACCAGAGTCATTGAGGGGACAGTGGAGAGGGCGAATGAGTTGAATGACTTCTTCAGTCGGTTCAACCAGCCCACATCCCCCCCACCCTCTCTCTCATTGCAGCCATCTCTCCTTCTTCCCTCAACACACCTCCCCCAGTCATCACAGCAGCCCCCTCCTCCCCCACCTCAACACAGACTCCTCTATGGATTACTGCAGACCAGGTCAGAGGTCAACTGAGGAAGCTTCACCCCAGGAAAGCAGCAGGCCCAGACAAGGTGTGTCCATGACTACTGAAGACCTGCGCTGCTGAACTGGGTGAACTACTCCAATGCATCTTCAACCTCAGCCTGCAGCTGGGGAGAGTGCCAACCTTCTGGAAGATATCATGTATCGTTCCAGTTCCCAAAAAGAATTGGCCCAGCGAGCTGAATGACTTCCAACCGGTGGCGCTCATTTCACATCTGATGAAGACGTTGGAGCGGCTCTTCCTCAGCCTCCTCAGACCCCAGGTACAACATGCCCAGGACTGTCTGCAGTTTGCGTACTGGGCAGGTGTTGGTGTGGAAGATGCCATCCTCTACCTGCTACACCGAGCCCACTCGCATCTGGATAAGGGAAACGGCACAGTGAGGATCCTCTTCTTGGACTTCTCGAGTGCCTTCAACACCATCCAGCCCCTACTGCTTCAGGACAAACTGAACAGGATGCGAGTGGACCCCTGCCTGGTCACCTGGATCTCCAGCTACCTCACTGACAGGCCGCAGTATGTCAGGCTGAAGGACATCATGTCTGACACTGTAATTAGCAGCACCGGAGCACCCCAGGGCACGGAGCTGGCCCCTCTTTTCTTCACCCTGTACACTGCGGACTTCTGCTATAACTCGGAGCCGTGTCACATTCGGAAGTTTGCCGATGACACAGCCATTGTTGGGTGTATCAGTGACGACAGAGAGGAGGAGTATAGGAGCCTGGTGAGGGACTTTGCTGTGTGGTGCAACAGGAACCATCTGCAGCTCAACACCTTGAAGACCAAGGAGCTGGTCATTGACTTTGGGAGGTCCAGACCAAGGTCACAACCAGTTCTGTTCAAGGGAGTCGAGGTGGAGGCAGTGGATTCCTACAAGTACCTCAGGCTGTGGCTGGACAGCAAGCTGGACTGGACTTGTAACACCAATCACTTATACAGGAAGGGACAGAGCCAGTGGCGGCTGGTAGTCTTTCAAACAGGGGAGGCTGGTCGGTTACGATATTTCCAGATTTTAAAAGAAAAAACACATCAATTTTGCCCATACTCTTGCCTCTGATCTGGCTGATTGTTGGCAGGGTCACAAACTGTGAAATAACAGGTTCTTTTGGCCCATTAGCCTACTGTCCAATATACATCATGGTGGTGTTTGGGGGGTATATTTTAACATTTTATATTTTAAATTGTGGCATGTTGTTTAAAAATTGACCTCAGCTGTGTTTTTGTTTAAAAATGTTTTCCAAATTGTAGCTGTGTTTAATTCATATCCAGAAAAAAACCATATATTCCAATATAATATACTCAGCATAAACATTTTAAATAGATTCTATATTTTTGGTCCATCCATGACATATTACTAAAGTAGCCTATTTACTATTGTTGATGTGGGTCACTTGCTGTTAGCCAATTCACTTTCTCGTACCAGGAGAGCTGAAAGGAACAAGTATTATTCCCTACCTTTTTCGCCAAGTCAATTTGAGGCGTTGGTCTACCCTGCTCTTTAATTTAAATTTTTTCCTCGAAAGGAAGACTGGCAAATGGCTTCGCCAAAATTAAATCAGCAATGCTTGGCATCTGTGCGCAGCTTTCTTGCTAGCTGACTAGCCCCCTCAAGTTCAAGTTCAGTCACTCAAATAAACGAAATTTCTGGAACTAAGATAGCAAACTTGACAACACTATATTTACACTTTATTTACAATGAAAATATATACAAACTAAAAAAGCTGGTAGAAACCCTATGTAATGAATGAAATTGAAATGTAAGCCGATCTCTTACAATACACCACAGCACTTGCGAATCCGCATGGGACTGAACTGATGTTGCCAGATACTGCTGACGTTATCCAGCCCAAAATATGTTCAAAACCTGCCAAAATGCACTTAAAACAGCCCAATTGGGCGGGAAACCGCCCAATCTGGCAACACTGTACCGCTGCCTGTCTATAGTTGAAACGAGCTGTCAATCAAAGAAAATATCCGGCCGCTTTCACCAATCACCAGTCTCCTCACGGAAACTGCCATGTCCCTCCCATGTGAGGCTCGGAGTCCGTGGGTGGGCATTTTCGCAGTATTTGTCCAATAACCGTCTTGCATTTTGAGATTGAAAAGTGCATAGCTCCCAAATGCCGTTGAAGTCCATTGAGGCTGGGAGTCCGTGAGACTCCGTGGGCGGGCATTTTCGCAGTATTTGTCCAATAATCGTCTTGCATTTTGAGATTGACAAGCACATAGCTTCCAATCCACTGAGGCTGGGCTGCATCACACTGTCACGAGGGGGAAAAACTCACGCACACATTAGGAGAACTGGGGAAAGTTATAACGGAATGATTTCGCACTGTAGTGGGTTGAGCACATATATTTCTATGATTCTGGATCTGAAATAGCAATGTTATAAGGTCGGCTATAACATAAGCCTAGCGCAATTCATCCTGCACGATGTTCATCATTTTTAGAGGAGGCTGAGCCTCCCTCGTTGTCTTCGAGCAATCGCCCGTGGACAGAGCAGGCTATACGTCCTTAGGAGGCTGTGGTCCTTTAACATCTGCAGGAAACTCCTGTGGATGTTCTATCAGTCTGTGGTCGTCAGTGTCCTGTTTTACACTGTGGTGTGCTCGGGGGGGCAGCACATCCAAGAAGGACACATCCAGGCTGGACAAACTGATCAGGCGGGCCGGCTCTGTGGTCGGCATGAAGCTGGACTCTCTGGTGACTGTGGCAGAGAAGAGGATTATGGACAAACTATTGAACATCATGGACAATGCCAGTCACCCTCTGCACACCATCATCAGCAACCAGAGGAGCCTGTTCAGTGACAGAATGCTCCTTCCCAAGTGCAGGACTAACAGACTCAAAAACTCCTTTGTCCCTCATGCCATCAGACTGTACAACTCCTCTCTGGGGGGGGGGGGGGGGGGGGTAACAGGAGGACAGAGGATGGGAAGGAGCACTAGCCTAGCCTAACAATAAGCAATACCGGACAATGTGCAATATAATGTGCAATATAAAGTGCAATATCTTTCCTGCTTCCCCCCTCACACACACACACTTACCCTAACCCCACTTCTCCCCCTCCCCCTTCCTTTCTTCCCTATATCTTATTCTTTTATATTTGTATATGTAAATACTTAATTTAATTTATCTAGAAGTTTTTCTCTCTTTCTTTTCTCTGTTTATCTGTCATGATGCTGCTGGAATCTTAATTTCCCTGAGGGAACCCTCCCAAAGGGATCAATAAAGTTTTATCTAATCTAATCTAATCTAATCTAATCTAATCTAATCTAATCTAATCTAATCTAATCTAAAGAGGGATACAGTGAGCATCAGGTTGCTTCCATCCTCAAAATTTCAAAGACAGTACTTCATAAGAACAAGGTCAAGCAGTAGACATTGGAGACAACAAAATTACAGACTGGCAGAGGGCAAAAACAACTCTCGACTGACCGGGATCATCCTGAACTCCTTTGAATGTCACTTACCAACCATAGGATGACATCGAGTGACCTACAAAAAGAATGGCAAATCGCAGCTGGGGTTAAGTGCATGGCAAGGACAATTAAAAAAAAGCTCCTCTGGGCGGGGTTGAAGTCATGCAAAGCAAGAAAAAAGCCCTTCATTAATGAAAAGCAAGGAAGATCCAGGCTGAGGTTTGCTAAAGACCTTAAGGATTGGACCATAGAGGACTAGATTCAGGTCATCTTCCCTGATGAGTCCAATTTTCAGTGTTACCTATCACCTGGTCATCTATTGGTTAGATGGAGACCTGGAGAGGCCTTCAAGCCATAGTGTCTCACAACAATTGTGAAATTTGGTGGAGGATTGATTATGATCTGGGGGTGCTTCAGCAAGGCTGAAGTTGGGCAGATTTTTGTTTGTGAATGACATATGACTCAAGCCATATAAAAGGTTATCCTGGAAAAAAACTTGCTTCCTTCTGCTCTGACAATGTTCCCTAACTCTGAGGATTGGGTTTTCAAGCAGGACAGTGCTTCATGACACACAGCCAGATCAGTCAAGGTGTGGATGGAAGACCACAAGATCAAGACCAAGATGACCAGCCCAATCTCCAGACCCCCAACAAAAACCTTTGGAATGTGATCAAAAGGAAGATGGATGGATTAACTGTCAGGATTATTGATTTCTGAACTCATTCTGAGTTCAAACATTAGTATTGTTTTGTTTAAAATTGAATATGATCTTGATTCCTATAGATTATTCAAGGTTTGAAAACAGGCAACATGGTGGTGCAATGATTAACACTGTCCCCTCACAGCAAGATGGTTCAAGGCAGGCTTGTTGTACTCGAGTCAAAAATACGGACTTGAGTCCGACTCATGCCCTAATTTTAAAGACTCTTGACTTGACTTGGATTTGAGCACTGATGACTCAGACTTGGACTCGAACTCGTGCATTAACTGCATTTAGACTCATAAATTGGAGATGAGGAATCTGATTTTTTCTTTATTTTTTGTAACATGCCATAATAATTTGGCATAAGATATTTATAGGTACATTAATGTTTATACTAATTTTGTGCAAGATACTGCACATTCATCTGTTCATACATCATGATCAGGAAGAAACTAATGTTAATGGCGCTAAAATGCCTGGAGAGAATGCCCCTAGGATTGTCCGCTTTGCTTATACAAACTTCTCATGCCATGGGAAAAAAAATGCACTGCTATGTGTTCCATATGTAGAAGAACTATCAAGGAGACAATGGGGACAACCTAAAACTTCAATTATCATTTGGCAACACTACACCCAGAGAAGTAAGTCACATGCTATGTTCATTGCTCAATTGATAGCGAGGCTTGCTTGCTGCCCGATGAACTAGCTAGTGTTAGATCTCTCTCATGTAATTTGCCCTGTTGATAGTGGTGCTTGATGAGTGATGAACAAGCTTTTTATCTGTAGCCTATTAATTAAAATGGGGCAGTCAAGTAGTAATGTTAGTCCAACATAGTAGCAGAGATGGTTTGACATAAAGGCAGCAACAGCGACCGTCAAATGGTGTGGTTGGAGTCTTGTTCTCAGAATCGACTTGGACTCGACTCGGATCAATAATCGACTTGACTTGCACACGACTCGAAATTTTCTTTAATAACTTGGACTTGACTCGGACTTGAACACTGGGAACTTGAGACTGGACTCAGACTTGAGATTTAGTGACTCGACTACAACACTGGTTCTGGGTTTGAGCTTCTTGGCCAACAGGGGCCTTTCTGTCTAGAGTTTACATGTTCTCCCTGTGTCTGTTGTCTTTTTCTGTAATTAAATCCTTTAAGTGCCAATACTTTTATGTGGAACTTGGGGGAAATGTTGTCAGTCATTTATGGAATAAAAAAAAATGTTCATGTTCCTCAAACACATACCTGTAAAAAGTAAAACCAGAGAAACTGATAATTTTGCAGTGGTCTCTTAACTATTTCCAGAGCTGTGCATGTGTGTGTGTATATATATATATATATATATATATATATATATATATATATATATATACACAACCCCGATTCCAAAAAAGTTGGGACAAAGTACAAATTGTAAATAAAAATGGAATGCAATGATGTGGAAGTTTCAAAATTCCATATTTTATTCAGAATAGAACATAGATGACATATCAGCTGTTTAAACTGAGAAAATGTATCATTTAAAGAGAAAAATTAGGTGATTTTAAATTTCATGACAACAACACATCACAAAAAAGTTGGGACAAGGCCATGTTTACCACTGTCAGACATCCCCTTTTCTCTTTCCAACAGTCTGTAAACGTCTGGGGACTAAGGAGACAAGTTGCTCAAGTTTAGGGATAGGAATGTTAACCCATTCTTGTCTAATGTAGGATTCTAGTTGCTCAAGTGTCTTAGGTCTTTTTTGTCATATCTTCCGTTTTATGATGCGCCAAATGTTTTCTGTGGGTGAAAGATCTGGACTGCAGGCTGGCCAGTTCAGTACCCGGACCCTTCTTCTACGCAGCCATGATGCTGTAATTGATGCAGTATGTGGTTTGGCATTGTCATGTTGGAAAGTGCAAGGTCTTCCCTGAAAGAGACATCATCTGGATGGGAGGATATGTTGCTCTAGAACCTGGATAAACATTTCAGCATTGATGGTGTCTTTCCAGATGTGTAAGCTCTCCATGCCATATGCACTAATGCAACCCCATACTATCAGAGATGCAGGCTTCTGAACTGAGTGCTGATAACAACTTGGGTCATCCTTCTCCTCTTTAGTCCGAATGACACGGCGTCCCTGATTTCCATAAAGAACTACAAATTTTGATTCATCTGACCAGAGAACAGTTTTCCACTTTGCCACAGTCCATTTTAAATGAGCCTTGACCCAGAGAAGACGTCTGTGCTTCTGTATCATGTTTAGATACAGCTTCTTCTTTGAACTATAGAGTTTTAGCTGGCAACGGCGGATGGCACGGTGAATTGTGTTCACAGATAATGTTCTCTGGAAATATTCCTGAGCCCATTTTGTGATTTTCAATACAGAAGCATGCCTGTATGTGATGCAGTGCCGTCTAAGGGCCCGAAGATCACGGGCACCCAGAATGGTTTTCCAGCCTTGACCCTTACGCACAGAGATTCTTCCAGATTCTCTGAATCTTTTGATGATATTATGCACTGTAGATGATATGTTCAAACTCTTTGCAATTTTACATTGTTGAACTCCTTTCTGATATTGCACCACTATTTGTCGGCACAGAATTAGGGGGATTGGTGATCCTCTTCCCATCTTTACTTCTGAGAGCTGCTGCCACTCCAAGATGCTCTTTTTATACCCAGTCATGTTAATAACCTATTACCAATTGACATAATGAGTTGCAATTTGGTCCTCCAGCTGTTCCTTTTTTGTACCTTTAAGTTTTCCAGCCTCTTATTGCCCCTGTCCCAACTTTTTTGAGATGTGTTGCTGTCATGAAATTTCAAATGAGCCAATATTTGGCATGAAATTTCAAAATGTCTCACTTTCGACATTTGATATGTTGTCTATGTTCTATTGTGAATACAATATCAGTTTTTGAGATTTGTAAATTATTGCATTCCGTTTTTATTTACAATTTGTACTTTGTCCCAACTTTTTTGGAATCAGGGTTGTGTATACAGGGGCGCTGCCAGAAATTTTGGGCCCCATGAAAGATTAGAATTTTGGGCCCCTCAACTTTGCCCACCCTCGTCACAATTGCACTATTGTCATTATTTGATTTTTGATAGCCCATGAACCTTGAGTTTGTGACTTTGTTATTACATTTTATGTATTAACCAATGGTTGAAACCAATGGTTTAGATTGTGTGAACATTCCACACACATAACCATGTCAAACACTTGACTGGTGTCCATTATTAGTGTAACGGGTTTATTTTTTTCCACTTGCCATTGTGTGTAGTGGTGGGGAAATTCTGTGCTGGCCCTTTAAGAGCGCAGGTAGTTATGGGAACAAGGCGCTGGCCTCCTTCAGTTCATTTTGGAAATGTAAGCGCCAATGCCACTGGACGTTTGCAGCCCGTCCTCAGCAGTGTATTTGTGTCTCATTTCTTCAGAATAAAAAGACTGGTGAACAACACAACGCAACATCTGTTACATTAGCAACACTTTAATCTAGCAAACTGTATATGGCGCTCGCTCATTAAAAACTTCAATCCTAAAGCATTTATGGGTTGTATTGCTGCTTACCTCCTTCTCCAAAGGGGGGTTCAGTGGTTTGGTAGGGCGGAGGTCCCCCTGAGGCTGAATCTGTGCATATTTAGGGCTCCCCATTAGTTATGAAACTGGTTATTAGCACTAGTTATTAGCACCAGCATAACGTAATATTTCATCTTGTTTATCACACAAGTCAGTTCAGTTATTAAAATGGAAAAAATGTCACTGTACAAACTATAAAAGTGTTCTCTTGATAGGCTAATCCAACCACATTCATACTGTTCATTTACCATTCGCTAATATTTTGAACACACATGTGAGCGATAGCTACCTTTCTTTGGGAAAAACTGAATGACCAGTTGCCTGGCTCTCCAGTCCCTCTCAGCTTTCAGCTGCCTTTCTTTACGTTTTTGACAGCCACTCTTCATATTTAGCAATCATAGACTGTACGCACACCACTGCTGGCTGGCTGGCTGCTGCACCGCGACACAGCAGCAAGTAGTGTTGCACTGATCAGCACACGGATTTAACGCATCGCGCTTCTACCAGAACTGGACCGTACCATTTCGCAAAAGGGGGAGGGATATATATATATATATACAGGCCCGCTGACGGGGGGGACAAATGGGTATGTTGTCCCGGGCCCAGGAATGGGGGGGGGCCCAGAACTGGGCTCTCATGAAGTTGCGATTATTTTATTTCATTTCAAAATGTGTTGATTTGGGGGAGAAATGTGCTATATTTGCATTCAATAAATGATTTCTAGATCTTTTGCCTTTATTGTCTTTGAAAAAGGCGTCAAGAACCCCCTACCACTCATAATGCAAAAATGGTTTGGTCTGACTCTTTGATTAAGGGGAAAAAATGACATCGTTCGATCATAGCGCTTCGACAATCATTGTGCGTGCCATTTGCCAACATGCACAAGTCAGGAGCACAGAAAAGAAAAGAGAAAAAGAGAGGAAGAAACCAAGAGACTCAGGGGCTCACTGCATAAATATTTTAAAAAAGATTTGGATGATGCAGCAGGTACTAGCAAAGGCAGTGGGGCAGCTGAGCCAGGTAAGACCAGTGTTGGGCACGTTACTTTCAAAAAGTAATTAGTTAAAGTTACTAGTTACTTTTCCCAAAAAGTAACTGAGTTAGTAACGGAGTTACTTTGTCATAAAAGTAACTAATTACCAGGGAAAGTAATTATTCCGTTACATTTTGTTCCCCCTCAAAAAAAAAATCAAATTCAATTAGTGTAATCATAATAAAAGTGAATGTTAAATGTGTTTAATGACTGAAATGGACACTTAACAGAACCAATTAGTAATGTTATCTACACTATATTAATATTTTTGTGGGACAATGTGAGACAAGACATCTATCAAATGTAATATATTTGTGTAGTTATTAAAATTATGTTACTAATTACTGGCCACTGACGAGGACAAACGCTTTGTTCCTTGACATAATGTGCATTGCACGTAAACACTCTTGCCTTTTATTTCAAGTAATGAAAAGTAATGGCTGTATTTCCAATGTGAAAACGCAGTGCTGGGCTGACCGCTCGCCATCGCTGTGTCTTCCGATTGAAAGAGCGCGCAGTAGTGCAGTAGGCGTGGCCTACCTATGTATGTTGTCCAAATCTACTCTGATTGGCTTACTGTGCCATTGTCTCGTGTCTTCCCGCCCCACATGAAAGCAGAGTAAAGAAAGACTGAATGAGCAGTGTGCCAGATGAGAACAGCTTTAATAAAGTAACACATAGTATTTTATTGTAAGTAACGGGAATAGCATTATAACGATGTAAAAAGTAATTAGTTAGATTACTCGTTACTAAAAAAAGTAACGCCATTAGTAATGCCGTTTATTTCTAACGCCGTTATTCCCATCACTGGGTAAGACACAGCCAACTTTTTCCAGCCCCAGGTTGTTGGGGGGGGGGGGGCCCATTCAGAGCATTTTGTCCCGGGCCCAGCCAAAGCTGTCAGCAGCCCTGTGTATATATATATATATATATATATATATATATATATATATATGTGTGTGGCGGGGGCGTGGTCAAGCGCCGGTCTGTGACCGGAGGGCAGAGTCAGGGAAGGTAAGTGGCAGAATCACTACACCTGATGTCAATTAACCTGTGTTTGTGTGTCTTCCCAGTGACTGCGCCCTATATAAGGAGAGAGAGAGCAGAGGAAGTGAGCACTCTCCTGAACCAGACGACTTGTATGTGTGTGTATGGCTGGGAGAGTAAATTTGCATCTGAAAAGAGCAAAAATAAACAATTTATGGAACTTTATTCTGGCCTGCCGTCTTTCTGTGCTCCTCCCCCTCCTACGAACTGCTACAGTGGTGCCGAAACCCAGGACCAAGCACAGGAAAAGAACAGCCCCATGGAGTCCTCCCCCTTTGTAGACCTGGTCCACGCCCTCACCACAGCCCTGCAGAAACAGCATCAGGCGCTAGTCACCTTCCGGAAGGAGTAAGAGCACCGGTTTGAGGCCCTGGTACTGGTGCAGCGGGAAGATTGACAGGCGTTCCGGCACCTCCTCGCGTCGACGGGATCCACCATCTCCACCGCCGCAGGCCCTTCTTCCCTCACCCTAACTAAGATGGGCCTGCATGACGACCCCGAGGCCTTCCTCATGCTCTTCAAGCAGGCAGCAGAGGCCTCGGGCTGGCTGGTGGAACAGCGCGCCGCGCACCTCCTCCCCCTGCTAACGGGCGAGGTGCAGCTGGCCGCGCTACAGCTCCCGGCCGACCGCCAGCTGGCCTACGCGGACCTTCACCGGGCCATCCTCCAGCGGGTGAGGTGCACCCCCGAACAACAGCGACAGCGCTTCCGCGCTCTGCATCTGGAGGAAGTCGGCTGGCCGTTCGCGTTTGGCCAGCAGCTCTGGGATGCCTGCTGGCGGTGGTTGAGGGCCGACAACCGTGATGTCAAGGGAATCATCGATCAGGTGGTACTGGAGCAGTTCATCGCCCGCCTACCAGAGGGAACCGCAGAGTGGGTCTAGTACCACCGCCCGGCATCGCTGGATCAGGCCATCGAGTTGGCGGAGGACCATTTGGCAGCTGTTCCGATGACAGGACAGCGGACATCCTCTTCTCTCCTCTCCTCTCACTTTCTCTCCCTCTCTCCTCCTGTGTCTCGTCCTCGCCCCGTTCCCCCAACGCGGAGGCGGGGGCCGGCCCCACCCCAGCCAGCCCGTCGCACCCGCGGTGCCCTCCCGTTTTTCCCTTCTGTGTCTGTCTCTTCCCCCCCTCAGGTGAGTGAGCCCCAGATCGCCAGTGCAGAGAGGAAGCTCGGGCCGGTTTGCTGGCGCTGCGGGGAGCCGGGCCACCTCCAACAGCAGTGCTTGGCAATGGAAGTGGGCGTGGTGGTTCGGATCCCCGATGCGCCAGGAGCCGCCCTCGAACGGGCCGGAGCATATCGCATACCGGTGAGTATCCAAGGGGATACATATCAGGCGTTGGTGGACTCTGGCTGTAATCAGACCTCAATTCAACAAAGCCTGGTGCAAGACGAGGCATTGGGGGGGAGCACAGGAAAAATTTAAAGTAGACGGAAAAAATTTAGAGTAAAGGTGGTGGTTAATCCTCACCTCACCCACTCGATAATTTTGGGGACTGATTGGCCGGGATTCGGGGAGTTAATAAGTCATTTAGTGAAGAGTGGGTCCTGCCGTAGTTCAGCAGGGGGAGGTCCCGGTGTCACATTGGCAGGAGCAGCTGTCACAGAGCCTTCTACGTCATCTCCACGTCAGAGTGAGGAGCCGCCGGCTCCTCCTCCCTCTCTCGGGGAATCCCTTGCGGATTTCCCGTTAGAGCAGTCATGAGACGAGACTCTGCGGCATGGGTTTGACCAAGTGAGAGTAATCGATGGTCAAACACTCCAGCCAAACGCCACCCCATCCTTCCCCTATTTTTCTATTATGAAGGATAGAATATACCGAGTGACGCAGGACACTCAGACTAAAGAGCGAGTCACACAGCTTTTGTTTCCAAAGAGCCACTGGGAATTGGTATTCCAGGTAGCTCACTTTAATCCCATGGCTGGACACTTAGGGCAGGATAAAACACTAGCCCGTATAATGGCCCTGTTCTATTGGCCAGGGATTCATGGCGATGTCTGTAGGTGGTGTACGGCATTCCGCGAATGCCAGTTAGTAAATCCAGCGACCATTCCAAAAGCGCCTTTGTGCTCTGTACCGTTAATCGAGACCCCGTTTGAAAGAATTGGGATGGATCTCATCGGGCCATTAGATTGGTCAACACGAGGGCACTGCTTTATATTAGTTCTGTTGGTACTCGTACCGTTGCCCACATCGAGCTCCAAATTGATCGCCAAGTGGCAAGGACCCTTTGAGGTCACATGGCGAGTCGTGGACGTCGACTATGAGGTGAGGCGAACGGACAGGGGTGGGGCGCTACAGATTTACCACCTCAATCTGCTCAAACTCTGGAATGAGGAGGTCCCCGTAGCATTGGTGTCGGTGGTTCCGGAGAAGGCGGAGCTGGGGCTGGAGGTTCAAAAGGGAGCATTGGCATCGCGTACCTCTCCAGTCCCCTGTGGAGACCACCTCTCCCCGACCCAACTCGCGGAGGTTGCCCAGTTGCAGACCATGTTTTCAGACGTGTTCTTGCCCCTGCCCGGCTGCACCAACCTCATAGAGCACCACATAGAGACACCCCCGGGGGTGGTAGTGCATAGCCGCCCTTACAGGCTACCCGAACACAAGAAAAACATGGTTCAGGAAGAACTCGAGGCCATGCTAGACATGGGCATCGTTGAGGAGTCCCACAGTGACTGGAGCAGCCCGGTGGTCTTGGTTCCCAAGGCCGACGGGTCGGTCTGGTTCTGTGTAGACTATAGAAAAGTCAACGTGGTGTCTAAATTCGATGCGTACCCAATGCCTCGTATTGATGAGTTGCTCAATTGGCTAGGCACGGCTCACTTTTACTCGACACTGGATTTGACAAAGGGTTATTGGCAGATCCTCTTGACTCCATTATCCCGAGAAAAAACGGCCTTTTCCACACCATTCGGCTTACACCAGTTTGTCACACTTCCTTTTGGGTTGTTTGGAGTGCCCGCTATATTCCAGCGACTGATGGATAGGGTCCTCCACCCCCACTCCATCTATGCGGCCGCGTACCTCGACGACATCATTATTTATAGTAATGACTGGCCACGGCACCTGCAACACCTGAGGGCCGTCCTTAGGTCGCTGAGGCGAGCGGGTCTCACAGCCAACCCGAAGAAGTGTGCGATTGGACAGGTGGAATTACGGTATCTGGGCTTCCACTTGAGCAACGGGCAGGTGCATCCCCAAATTAACAAGACAGCAGCAATTGCGGCCTGCCCGAGGCCCAAGACCAAAAAGGGGGTGAGACAGTTCCTGGGGCTGGCTGGCTACTATCGTAGGTTTATACCTAATTATTCAGATGTCACCAGCCCGCTGACTGATCTAACTAAAAAGGGGGCACCAGATCCGGTCCAGTGGATGGAGCAATGCCAGCGGGCTTTCTCTGAGGTAAAGGCTGCACTGTGCGGGGGGCCACTGTTACACTCCCCTGACTTTTCTCTCCCTTTTATGTTACAGACGGATGTGTCGGACAGAGGGCTGGGGGCCGTTTTGTCCCAGGAGGTGGAGGGGGAGGACCGTCCAGTGCTATACATTAGCAGGAAGCTGTCAGTACACGAGGGGTGCTACAGCACGATCGAAAAGGAGTGCCTCGCAATCATGTGGGCGGTCCTCGCCCTCTGCTACTACCTGCTGGGACACCCTTTCACCCTCTGTTCGGACCATGTGCCCCTCCAGTGTCTCCACCGCATGAAGGATGCCAATGCGCGGATCACCCGTTGGTATCTGGCACTCCAACCCTTTAACTTTAAGGTGATCCACAGGCTGGGGGCGCAGATGATTGTGGCGGACTTTCTCTCCCGTCAAGGGGGGGGGGGGGGGGAGTCGGCTGCAGACCGAACAGCTGCCCGGCCTGAGTTCGGGCGGTGGGGATATGTGTGGCAGCGGGGGCGTGGTCAAGCGCCGGTCTGTGACCAGAGGGTGGAGTCAGGGAAGGTAAGTGGCAGAATCACTATACCTGACGTCAATTAACCTGTTTGTGTGTCTTCCCAGTGACTGTGCCCTCTATAAGGAGAGAGAGAGCAGAGAAAGTGAGCTCTCTCCTGAATCAGATGACTTGTGTGTGTATGGCTGGGAGAGTAAATTTGCATATGAAAAGAGCAAAAATAAACAATTTATGGAACTTTATTCTGACCACCCTATTTTATTTAAAGAACAGGGATCTATCAAAGTCTGATCTTCACAACACGTTTGTGGAAGTGTATCATGGCACGAACAAAGGAGATTTCTGAGGACCTCAGAAAAAGCATTGTTGATGATCATCAGGCTGGAAAAGGCTACAAAACCATCTCTAAAGAGTTAGGTCTCCACCAATCCACAGTCAGACAGACAGATTGTGTACAAATGGAGGAAATTCAAGACCATTGTTACCCTCCCCAGGAGTGGCCAACCAACAAAGATCACTCCAAGAGCAAGGCATGTAATAGTCAGCAAGGTCACAAAGGACCCCAGGGTAACTTCTAAGCAACTGAAGGCCTCTCTCACATTGGCTAATGTCAATGTTTATGAGTCCACCATCAGGAGAAGACTGAACAACAATGGTGTGCATGGCAAGGTTGCAAGGAGAAAGCCACTGCTCTCCAAAAAGAACATTGCTGCTCATCTGCAGTTTGCTAAAGATCACATGGACAAGCCAGAAGGATATTGGAAAAATGTTTTGTGAATGGATGAAAACAAAATAGGACTTTTTGGTTTAAATGTGAAGTGTTATGTTTGGAGAAAGGAAAACACTGCATTCCAGCATAAGAACCTTATCCCATCTGTGAAACATGCTGGTGGTAGTATCATGGTTTGGGCCTGGTTTACTGCATCTGGGCCAGGATTGCTTGCCATCATTGATGGAACAATGAATTCTGAATTATACCAGCGAATTCTAAAGGAAAATGTCAGGACATCTGTCCATGAACTGAATCTCAAGAGAAGGTGGGTCATGCAGCAAGACAATGACCCTAACCACACAACTCATTCTACCAAAGAATGGTTAAAGAAGAATGAAGTTAATGTGTTTGAATGGCCAAGTCAAAGTCCTGACCTTAATCCAATCGAAATGTTGTGGAAGGACCTGAAATGAGCAGTTCATGTGAGGACACCCACCAACATCCCAGAGTTGAAGCTGTTCTGTATGGAGGAATGGGCTAAAATTCCACCAAGGTGGTGTACAGGACTGATCAACAGTCACTGGAAACATTTAGTTGCAGTTATTGCTGCACAAGGGGTCACACCAGATACTGAAAGCAAAGCTTCACATACTTTTGCTGCTCACAGATATGTAATATTGGATCATTTCCCTCAATAAATAAATGAGCAAGTATAAAATTTTTGTCTCATTTGTTTAACTGGGTTCTCTTCATCTACTTTTAGAACTTGCGTGAAAATCTGATGATGTTTTAGGTCATATTTATGCAGAAATATAGAAAATTATAAAGGGTTCACAAACTTTCAAACACCACTGTGTGTGTGTGTGTGTGTGTATATATATATATATATATATATAAATATATATATATATATATATATATATATATATATATATATATTGACAGCAGCTCCAGAAAACCACCATCAAAGCAGTGCACTGCTAATCACCCAACCACTCCCACTGAAGAAATAGTGGTGCTTCAGCACTGTTGTTTTGTACAGCCAGAAGCAGCATGGCCGGAGGGCAGGGCCTGCTGATCACACATGCCTGGAGTTGCATAATTAATGCCTTAATTCACCCTTCTCAAGCAGCTAGGGAAGTATATGAAGGTACTGCAGCTCTCAAAGATTAGTTGATTCCTACATGTGTTCTGTGGCTCATGCGCTCTCTTCCTCTCTGTTTTTGGCAGGAAAATTCACCAAAAATGAGGAGGAAGACAACAAGCTTGACCCTGCTATGTGCTTCACTGGTGAATGCTCCCCACCCTCCCCACCTCTGGGAAGCTGACATCCTCTGGTGCAGTCACCGGCGGCTAGTGACTCCTCTCAAGGCTGGCTTGGTCTCCCTGCCACCTGCACAGACTGCACCACTCTCACTCTACACTCCCCGTTCACTTCCCCAACAGTAATTTTCCATTAAATTTTCTATTTGCACTGAGACTTGGATTTTGTGTCTGTGTTCTCCCCATTTTAAGCATGAGGCTCACACTGGAGGAAAATGTGGGCATAAACATGACACCCCCATCCACCCTCAACAAGGAATCACTCCTGCAGCACCTTGTGGAGATTAGCCTGCAACAACAACAGGTGCCCGAAGAACTGGCTAAAGGTCTCCAAGTCGCCATCCAGGAGCTGCTGCAGCAATGAGCCAGAGCCTCTCCCTTTCTGGGCTGCCTCCAAGACCCCTGCCAGGATGCTCTCCATCTGCTCCCTAAGCTCACCCCAGCAGATAATATGGAGGCTTTCTTGTACACATTTGAGCAGACAGCATATAGGGAGGACTGGCCAGAAGAAGAATGGGCTCAGGCTTTGGCTCCCCTCCTCACGGGTGAAGTCCTGCTGGCCTCCTTCTGCCTCCTGCTGGTCTCAGCAGAAGAGTACCCCTTTCTGAAGGAGCAGATATTGGGGTTTTGAGGGTTCTCTTCCTGCTCGGCCATGACAGAGTTCCACTGCTGGGCCTATCAGGCTGGCGTCAACCCCCACAGCCAAATGGATGAACTGTTCAGGACCACTAAGCAGAGGTGTCAGAGAGTGGGTTACTCTGGACTGCTTCCTCTGGGCCCTTTCCTCTGAAGAGTGCATGGCTGTTAGAATGAGTGCTCCACAAACCCCCACGAAGCTGGTGGATGCTTTCAAGTGTGCCCTGGCAACCTTGGACCTAAGCAAACAGGAGACTGGAAAAATGAGGATGGGGCTGCTGGGACACCTGCGCCCATGTCCTGGCCCAACACAGGGCTCAGAAGTCACCTGTTCCATCCCGCTCCCTCTCCAGGGCCCCTCAACAAGCCAATGCCCACTGCACCTGAGCAACTCCCTTTGACCCCACCCTAGAAACCATGGCTATCTGGCTGCACCCTCCAGCCCTTGTCTCCCAAGTTCTCCTGTGCAGGTAGAGGGCTTGCCAGTGGAGGCCCTCCTTGACTGCAGCAGCACCATCTCCCTGGCTCAGCACTCAATTCTGCCTGTGGTTGCAGGGTGCAGCAGTACTGTCAAGGTTAACTACATGCATGGGGATGCATGAGAGGTGGCCACTGCCCATGTCAAGATCAGGAATGAGAGAGGTGAGTGGAAATTAACCACTTGTGTGGTTCCTGATCTCCCCGTCCCTCTTTCCAAGGTCAAGACTGGCCTGGGTTTTTGCAGGAGCTTCTCACCTCCCAGACAACAAGGTGATGGCATACCCCACAGAGGCCAGTGGACCACACCCCACTGCTCTGAGATGTGTGCCTGGCTGGGGAGTACAAGGACACTGAGGCCCACATTGTAGAAGGTGTGTTGCCCACCGCATCTAACCCACTTCTGTGTGTGTGTAAGCAGGTGACATGTGAAGGGAACTTTGGGCAGGAACAGAAGCAGGATGAGCAGCTAAAGAACTGTTGGGGGCAGGTATGCAATGTAGAAGGGGAGGATCAACAACTGGGACAGCCACCCCCACACACCTACTTCCTCATCCACCAGGGCCTGCTCTACCAGCATACAGAGCACTGGATTAAGAAGTGTACTTGCTGGTAGTTCCTGTGGTGGAAAAAGTAATATACCTTGAGACTGTTAGATGAAAGCAAGCAGAAATCTGACTTTACTCTTCGTGCACTCACGGAAGGTGGTCGCATTTCTCTGCCTCTCCTCTCCCTTATCTTCCCTGCTTTGCTCCTCTTGTCTCATCTGTCTATTGCCTATACTTTTGAGAGACTCTTTCCGCACTGCTCTCCAAACTAAAAAAATCATGGAATTGATAAATTGGTCTCTTAACGCAATTGACACAATTTTCTCGACGAGAAGCCTGGGTTCAGGGGAACCGGCCTGTCCTGCTGGAATGTTCGCAGCTGGCTACATGATGGACACGTGGGAGAAGTGGCAGGTCGTGTGCCTTGCAGTTCTTTCTGTGGAGGACATTGAAGACATCTACCTATTCGGAACCATGATTACAGGTCTTTTGCTGATTGGATTAGGCATTACCCTGGTATATTGAGGAAATCAGAAAATGGTGACAGCTGTCCAAAGCCCCATAAAGCTGCCCGACATGATTGAAGCAGTGGGCAGATCTGTCGGCACTCAGACTGTGGCTATTCAGAACTTGAACTGCAACATGGGTAACATCATGGAGAAGCTTTGCAAAGGAAAATGGATTGATTCGGAGACCAGAATGGACAAACAGAGTAGTCGTGTAAAAGAATGTGTCTACTCGCCCCAAGACCAAACAATCCCAATCTTATCTGCTTTCGGCTCCCTCAGACAGCACTGGCCTCGGCCAAGGCTGTTGCTGGAACAACAACTCCCCCTGAAGATCACTGCAGTGAGACACTCTTGCATTCCTTCCCCCACTTCCCATGGTCACCGCTTTTTACCCCCAGTGTGACAAGCGGGTGCACGACCAGTGCCATCATGGCTGCAGGAACGGACGGCTGCTTGCTTGCACTGGGTTTACTGGTTTTATACCACCAGAACTACAACTCCTTGTTCGCTCCTGCAGCCATCACCAGCCGCAGGAAAGCCCTAAATCACCGGGCCCGAGTGAGCAAGCTGACCCCAGGAGAGCACTCTGGAGACGGCAACACAAGCGAGGCAAGGGGGGGGGCTCCATGCTAGGCTAAAAGCTCACGCTAGCTGACCACCACTACCCAGCCTCCTGCTAGCCAATGTGCAGTCTCTGGAAAACAAACTGGATGAACTAAGAGCCAGAATCACAGCTCAGTGGGAAATGAGAGAGTGCTGTGCTCTAATTTTCACTGAGACCTGGCTCTCAGACAAAATCCCAGAATGTGACATTTAGCTACAGACTCACTCTGTACCAGACCTCAGCCTCTGGTAAGGCTAAAGGGGGAGGTGTGTGTGTGCGTGTGTGTGTGTGTGTGTGTGTGTGTGTGTGTGTGTGTGTGTTTATTAACAGCTCTTGGTGTGGAGATATCCAGACTGTTTATAAGCACTGTTCACCAGATGTGGAGCTGTTATTGCTGAAATGCTGCCCCTATTATCTACCAAGGGAATTCACTGCTGTGTTTTTGTCTGATGTTTACATCCCCCACAAGCTAACTCCATGGCAGCACTCAGCAAACTCCATGACGACATCAGCATGTTAGAGACGGCTCATCACAATGCTGTTTTTATCATCACCGGTAACTTTAATCAGTGCAATTTATGGACTGTATTCCCTAAATACTATCAACTTGTGGACATCCCCACCTGTGATAAGAACAGACTGGACCATGTTTACAGCAACATACACGATGCATACAGGGCTGTACCCCGCCCCCACTTCGGACACTCGGACCACATCTCTTTGTTCCTGTACCCGGCCTATAGACAAAGACTAAAACAAACAAACCCTGTTACCAAACAAGTCAAACTCTGGAGCCCAGAGACTGAGAGCACTCTTCAGGACTGTTTTGCTCAGACAGACTGGGATGTGTTTAAAGCTGCAGCCACTTTGGAGGATTCTTCTGTCAGTATACAGGACTATGCTGAGTATGTGACTGGGTACATCAGCACATGTGTCTGCAACATTGTGCCCACCATACAGATCAGGAAGTTCCCCAACCAAAAGCCCTGGGTAAACAGTCAGGTACGATGCATGCTGTGTGCTCGATCTCTTGCATTTAGATCAGGCAATGAAATGGAGTACAATGCGGTGAAGTATGGATTGAGGAAAGCCATTACAGTGGCCAAGAGGCAGTACAGAGAGAAGGTGGACAGCTTCTATTCTATTGCTGACCCCGGGTGGATGTGGCAAGACCTGCAGCACATCACAGACTACAGGACCACCACCAGCACCATCAGCTCCACAGACAGCCTGCCGGATGACCGCAACACTTTCTACACCCACTTTGAGACCTCCAGCTACAGCACAGAGAGGAGGCACACACACACACACCTGGACCACCCAATCCCCCTCCCCCCACCAACAGTCTCATCAAGCCAGGTACACAAAGCTCTGAGGAAGGTCAATCCCAGGAAGGCAGCAGGACCAGACAACATCCCTGGGCGGGCCCTCAGAGTATGTGCCAATGAGCTGGCTGATGTTTTCACCATGATCTTCAACCTTTCCCTCAGCCAGAGCACCATTCCCTCCTGCTTCAAGACCACAACCATCATCCCTCTTCCCAAGAAGAGTCCACCCACCTGCCTGAATGATTACAGGCCAATAGCAGTCACTCCAATCATATCAAAGTGCTTTGAAAGAGTGGTACTGGCCCACATTCAGAGCAGTATACTGGACACCCTGGACCCCTTGCAGTATGCCTACAGGTCCACCTCAGACACCATCACTGCTGCCCTCCATTATTCCCTCTCCCACCTGGAAAACAAAGACTCCTACATCAGAATACTCTTTGTTGACTACAGCTCCGCCTTCAACATGGTCACCCCCCACAAACTCATCCATAAACTGTCCACACTTGGTTTGCACCCCACACTCTGTGACTGGCTCCTCGACTTCCTGACTGGCAGGCCCCAGACTGTCAGGATTGGTAATAGGACTTCAACCAGCATTATCACAAACATTGGCACCCCACAGGGATGCATCCTCAGCCCCATCCTCTACACCCTGTTCACCCACAACTGTGTAGCCTCCCACAAGGACAACATCATCCTGAAGTTCATGGACGACACCGCAGTGATAGGATACATCACTGGCAGAGATGAAATGGCCTACAGGAGGGAGGTAGCCAGTCTGGTGTCATCATGTGAGGACAACAACCTCACCCTCAACACGGACAAGACAAAGGAGATGATAGTGGACATGAGGAAGGAGAGGAGGCCTCATTGGCCACTGTTCATCTGGGAGCTTGAGGTGGAGAGGGTGAGCAGCTTCAAATACCTGGGTGATCACATCAGTGAGGACCTCATGTGGACACCTAACACCACACAGCTGGTTAGGAAGGCTCAACAGCGACTGTACTTTCTGAGGAGGCTGAGGAAGCTTGGTATGTCACCCAAGATCCTCAGCAACTTCTACAGCTGCGTGATTGAGAGCATCCTGACCAACTGCATCACTGTATGGTCAGGCAGCACTACGACTATGGACTGCAAACGCCTGCAGAGGGTGGTGAAGACAGCTGAGAAGATCACTAAAACTCCACTGCCCTCTCTGCAGAGCATCTACCACCGCATAGTCAACAGGAGAGCTGCCTCCATCCTCAAAGACCCCACCCACCCCCAGCATAAACTGTTCACACTTCTACCATCAGGCTGGAGGTGCAGAAGTGTGAAATGCAGGACTGTCAGATTAAGGAAATCTTTCTTTCCCACTGCCATCAGACTCCTGAACAGCTGACAGAAGTCTATAACCATGGACTACCTCCCTGTAAACTGTCTTTGACTTTTTACATCTGTTTACATTTGTTTGCACATTACTGCCCTTTTTGCTGCTACATTCGATCATTGTCTTATTTTTGCATTATACTGCCTATTTTGCACTATATTACCTTTATTTTGTACTTTTTTGCTTTAATTTTGCACTATATTGCCTTTACTTTGTATTATTTCTTCCACCTATTTCCTGTTGTAATTGATATTCATGGTGGATGGCAAACTAAGAATTTCATTGTGCAAGAGGACATGTTCCTTACTGTGCATATGACAATAAACACTTTGAAACTTGAAACTTCACATTCAAGAAAGGGGAGTTATAATTCTCATATGGGCATGGAGGCCAGTCCGGGAGCTCCTCTGGATCTATCTTCACCATCTGATAACCTCCCATGACGGCATGCATTATCTTCATCACCATATCACTCAAGCATCATCAGATGGAGAAACACTGATAGGTGCTTGTTAGGGGGTGACACTTCATTATTCTTGATGTATTTTGGTGCTCCAAGTGCAGGTGTGCCATTTCACACTCTTCCCACCTCACCAAAACTCCATGACACCCTGCTAGCTTCACCTACTCACTGCTCTCTTTCTCCTCCATCTCCAATGGTTCCTCTTCATCCTCCTCTGTTCCTCCTGGCAGTGGTTTGTGCTTACAGTGTGAGTCATGTATCCAGGTGGCTCTCTCCCCAATCTTAACAGCTGTTTGCATCATCATCAGCACCTGTCCTAATCACGACAGCCATCTCCAGCTCTTCCTTCTCAGATCCTTCACCAGGTCCTTCACCAGGTCCTTCACCTCCCTAAAAGAAGATAACAAAAATAATCCTAGATTCCTATTTAATACTGTAGCAAAATTAACCAGGAATAAGTACACTATAGACACATGCATACCTGTATGTATCAGTATGTAGATTTCATGAATTTTTTAATGATAAAATTGAGAATATCTGACAAAAAATTCAAACTACTAATTTAAGGTCAGACAATGTAAGGGACCATGTAGTTAACAATATAACTGTATCAGATCATAAATTAGAATGTTTTACTTCCCTAAAAGAAACTGAATTACTTTCATTAATCTCAGCATCAAAAGCCTCAACTTGCGTACTAGATCCCTTACCTACACATCTATTCAAACAGATAATACCTGAAGTAATTGAACCGCTTCTAGAAATAATAAATTATTCCCTTACAATTGGCTATGTACCCAAATCCTTTAAACTAGCAGTTATCAAACCCCTGATTAAAAAACCTGACCTTGATCCCTGTCAGCTGTCCAATTATCAGCCAATATCAAACCTCCCCTTCATCTCCAAGATCCTTGAAAAAGCTGTGGCACAGCAGTTATGCTCATATTTACATAGGAATAACATCCATGAAATGTATCAGTCAGGATTTAGACCTAATCATAGCACAAAGACAGCTTTGGTTAAAGTAGTAAACGACCCACTCTTGGCGTCTGATCAGGGCTGTGTCTCGCTGCTTATGTTGCTTGACCTTAGTGCAGCATTTGATACCATTGATCATTCCATTCTTCTGGATAGACTAGAAAATGTTGTGGGAGTTAAGGGAACGGCCCTCTCCTGGCTCAGCTTTTATTTAACTGATCGCTATCAGTATGTTGATATAAATGGTGATATTTCTAGACGTACTGAGGTAAAGTCTGGTGTTCCACAAGGTTCTGTCTTGGGTCCACTGCTTTTTTCTTTATATATGTTACCTCTGGGTGATGTTATTCGTAAACGTTGTATTAGTTTCCACAGTTATGCTGATGACACACAGTTGAATGTTTCTACAAAACCTGATGAGAGACACCAGCTTAATAGAACTGAGGAATGTGTAAAGGAAATTAGACACTGGATGCTTATTAATTTCCTTCTGCTTAACTCTGACAAAACTGAAGTACTTGTACTAGGACCACATGCAGCTAGAAGTAAGTTTTCTGATTACACAGTAACTCTGGATGGCCTTTATGTTTCTTCACGTGCAGCAGTAAAAGACCTCGGAGTGATTATTGACCCCAGTCTTTCATTCGAAACTCACATTGATAACATTACCCGGATAGCTTTCTTTCATCTCAGAAATATTGCTAAGATAAGAAATTTAATGTCACTACGTGACACGGAAAGACTAGTTGATGCTTCCGTTACCTCCAGGTTGGATTACTGTAATGCCTTACTGTCTGGATGTTCCAATAAGTGCATAAACAAGCTCCAGTTAGTTCAAAATGCAGCAGCAAGAGTCCTTAATAGAACTAGAAAATATGACCACATCAGCCCTGTCTTATCCACACTCCATTGGCTCCCAATCAAATTTTGTATTGAGAATAAAGTACTACTATTGACCTTTAAAGCACTGAATGGTCTCACACCACAGTACCCGAGTGAACTTCTGGTCCTCTATGACCTGCCACGCCTACTTAGATCAAAAGGTGCAGGCTATCTGCTGGTACCTCATATAGTGAAGGCTACATCAGGGGGCAGAGCCTTTTCTTACAAAGCCCCACAATTATGGAACAGCCTTCCAAGTAGTGTTTGGGAATCAGACACAGTCTCAGCATTTAAGTCTAGGCTGAAAACATATCTGTTTTGTCAAGCCTTTTGTTAATGGTGTTTATGAGTTAAAGGTGTATATCTGGAGGGTCCTCAGACATAGAGTGTTTTGGTAAACTGGGATGTATGGATGCTGTCAGTCCCCACTCGCTTGCTCACTCAAGTTTGTTGATGGTGTAGTGGCTGGCTGCTTTATGTCCTGGGGCTCCCTCAGGGGCTCCCTCTGGCTCTCCCCTTTTAGTTATGCTGGCATATTTAATTGCCGGAGTCCCTGCTTGTACTCAGTGCAATATGTATACTGTTATTACTTATTCAGGTGACATTGGGCATACCTAACAACCTGTGTTTTCTCTCCCTCTCTCTCTCCCCCTCCCTCCAAATCTGTCCCTCTGAGTTACATGTTGGTCCTGGGATTGAGATGCTGACCTCTTCTGCTCCTCGGACCTGCTTCATCTATTCTGGTGCCCTGTGTCTGGTTGGAGTCTCATCGCATCGCTCTTGTGGAGGATGGCCCCATGAGGACAGTTGAAAGTCACACTTGGAGGACGCTCTGAACTCTTACAGTAATGCTTTTATGGCTGAGGACTACAGTTGACTTGCTAACTTTTGGACTGCAGTTGTCATGAACAGTTTTGCACTCAAGTTTCCATCAATGAGGAGTTTATAACATCAATGAAACTGACTTCGTGTTAAAACTGGTAATATTATAGTCATGCTGTCTGTTGCTGCCCAAATAAGGATGGGTTCCATTTTGAGTCTGGTTCCTCTCGAGGTTTCTTCCTCATGTCGTCTGAGGGAGTTTTTCCTTGCCACCGTCACCACAGGCTTGCTCATTGGGGATAGATTATGGATAAAATTAGCTCATGTTTTAAGTCATTCAAATTCTGTAAAGCTGCTTTGTGATAATGTTTATTGTTAAAAACGCTATACAAATAAACTTGACTTGACTTGACTTGATTTCACAACAATCCAAATGCCAGGCTTCAAATCATTTAGATGTCCAGACAGTGGGACTGGAAGTGCATCCTTCACCTGCTTGTGAGTGATAGAGAGAGCAGAGAAGAGATCCATACAATAACACAACATTTCATCTTCACACAACACAGTAAGGGCTTGTTGTTTAGGCCCTAAGCCCACGCCAGTGTTGGGTGGCCTGCCAAACAGAATTTCAAAGGGGCTGAGATTGTTTTTGCTCTTACGTGTGTTCTCATATGGAACAGCACAATAGGGTGGGCCTTTACCCAATTCAGGCCTGTATCTTCACAGCATTTGTCCAATTTGTTCTTCAATGTGCCATTCTCTCTCTCTACTGCACCAGCACTTGCTGGGTGATAGGCAAAGTGGTGTCTTAGGTCAAAGCCCATCACCTCACTCACTTGTTTCAGTGCCTGATTAACAACAAGGTGCCATTGTCACTGCTAATTTTCTTTGGTACGCCCCAACATGGAATAATTTCAGTCAGCAGGGCCTTTGCTACTGTTTGGAGGTTGGAAATGCCTTTACCCACTTAGAGTTTAAAATGTATATGCCTTTGATATGTAAATCCACACAAACATATGTGGATTTACATATAAAAGGCATATACATTTTAAACTGTAAAATATAATTTAAAACTACAAACATTACATGAAGCATACAAAGACGGTGTAATTCATCATACACATTATCTGTAAAAAACATGCACAATGTTCACTTCATACATACAAATTTTTTATGAAAATCTAGTATGAGGAAAATGCAAAATGGGCCACTTTCAGGAGTAAATCATACATGGCATATATATTTATTTATAAATCCTTATAAGGATTTATACTTATATTTATAAGGATTTACTACTAAGACAGTGGTAAATTTTTATAAGTTCTTTACTGTTCTTTTTCGTATGGGTGACGTCATACATCCTGATTTCTCATTGACTGTCTGGATGAAAGGATGAGTGGGGTCTGGGATACCCAGTGTAGGAGTGCTCTGGAGAGCTAACTTAAGCTTGACAAATGTATCTTCCATCTCAGTGGTCCATGTCAGCTTGTCATGAGGTTGTAGGCCCTTGCCATGGATTAGTGAACTGAGGGGAGCCTCAATAATAACATAATTAGGAATAAATGCATGACAATATGAGCACATACTCAGAAATGACATCATTTGCTTCTTGGTTAGAGGTTTTGGTATATTTTGTATGGCTGTAATTCTTTCTGATCCCAGAGAATTACCCGAACCTGACACAATGTGTTTTTCAACCACACAGGGGAATCCGCATGGAGGAGTTAGGACAATCTATGATTACCCCTGCTGCCTTTAGAGAATTGAACACAGGCCTAATGCCCTCTATGCTATTGGGTTTCAGGGGATACTGGAACTTACAGGGTCTAAGATCAGATTTTGGTGTGATCACCACTGACTCAATACCCTTTATCAGCCCTACATCATGTTTGCCCTGTGCCCAAAACTGTTTAGGAACCTTCACTAAACATGGGGAGTCAACTGTAAGCCTAGTAAATTGCCATCCTGACCACATCCCTGGCACAGTTTCTTCACCAATTAACACTACATCTCTCTTTAAAGAGACAATAAAATCCAAATTCATTTGAAATGCATTCATGTTTTTACTATAAAGTACTCTTGGGTTGGTGGTATATTGCCAATTACTTGCATTTACACACTTCAACACCCATGGGCCCAAATCCTTCAACCTATCCCTTTGTTGTTTTGCCAACGACACATGCAGGACCGTGTGTGAACTAAATGCCAGTTGATAATCATTTGGTGGTTGTACAAATGTGACTATTCCAAAGCAACTTCTTTAATAACAATTTTTCACATGCCTTACCTTCCTTAAATCAGTCCTGCTCAAATTTAACATCTGGGTGCCCATGGCTAATGTGAGTGGTGCATTGTAAGTTTTCTGGTTGCATATAATGAGTACTAGTTGGGCTAGTGCATGTTTTTGCCATCTCAACTAGCTCCTGATTTGTATTCAGAATGTCTGAGGATGCCAGCCTCCACTCGTACACATAAAGGGGTGGAGATGGGACTAACTTAACCATTGTCATGATTGTGCCCTCCTCATCTGGAATTCGCACTACCTGTAACCCATCTGGGGTATTTAGGAGACATATCAAGTCAAGTCAAGTTTATTTCTATAGCGCTTTTAACAATAGACATTGTCACAAATCAGCTTTACAGAATTTGAATGACTTTAAACATAAGCAAATTTTATCCCTAATCTATCCCCAATGAGCAAGCCTGTGGTGACGGTGACAAGGAAAAACTCCCTCAGATGGCATGAGGAAGAACCCTCGAGAGGAACCAGACTCAAAAGAGAACCCATACTTATTTGGGTGACAACAGACAACTTGATTATAATATTAACAGTTTTAACATGAAGTCAATTTCATTGATGTTATAATTCTTCAATTGATGGAAACTTGAGTGCAAAATTGTTCATGACAACTGCAGTCCTAAAGTTAGCAAGTCCACTGCAGTCCTCAGCCATAAAAGCATTACTGTAAGTGTCCAGAGCATCTTCCAAGTGTGACTTTCGACTGTCCATATGGGGCCATCCTCCACAGGAGCGATGTGATGAGACTCCGACCAGACATAGGGCATCAGGATGGATCAGGCAGGTCCGAGGAGCGGAAGAGGTCAGCATCTCAATCTCAGGATTGACATGCAACTCAGAGGGATGGATGGGGGGAGGGAAGAGATAGAAAACACAGGTTGTTAGGTATGCCCAATGTCACCTGAATGAGTAGAAACAGTATACATTTTGCATCAAGTGCAAGCAGGGACTCCAGCAAAACTAACTATGACAGCATAACTAAAAGGGGAAAGCTAGAAGGTAACACAGGCATGAGGGCACCCAGGGACATAAAGAAGCAGCTACTACACTGTTAACAAACTCGAGTGAGCAAGCGAGTGGGGGACTGACAGCATCCATACATCCCAGTTTACCAAAACACTCTATGTCTGAGGACCCTCCAGATCTACTCTTTTACCTCATAAACACAATCAACAAAAGGCTTGACTAAACAGATATGTTTTCAGCCTAGACTTAAATGCTGAGACTGTGTCTGATTTCTGAATGCTACTTGGAAGGCTGTTCCATAACTGTGGGGCTTTGTAAGAAAAGGCTCTGCCCCCTGATGTAGCCTTCACTATACGAGGTACCAGTAGATAGCCTGCACCTTTTGATCTAAGTAGGCGTGGCAGGTCATAAAGGACCAGAAGTTCGCTCAGGTACTGTGGCACAAGACCATTCAGTGCTTTAAAGGTCAATAGTAGTATTTTATAATCAATACGAAATTTGATTGGGAGCCAATGCAGTGTGGATAAGACAGGGGCGATGTGATCGTATTTTCTAGTTGTAGTAAGGACTCTTGCTGCTGCATTTTGAACTAACTGGCGCTTGTTTATGCACTTATTGGAACATCCAGACAGCAAGGCATTACAGTAATCCAACTTGGAGGTAACAAAAGCATGAACTAGTTTTTCTGTGTCATGTAGTGACATTAAATTTCTTATCTTAGCAATATTCTGAGATGAAAGAAAGCTATCCAGGTAATGTTATCGATATGAGTTTTAGATGAAAGACTGGGGTCAATAATCACCCCGAGGTAATTTATTGCTGCACATGAAGAAACAGAAAGGCCATGATGTATGCCTAACCTGTGCATCAAGTCTCTCCCTAGCAAATTTACTGGGCGACAATGGGACAACAAAAATGAAAACTTTCAGACTCACCCAGTCTACAAAGGAGTGGCTCAGTAAATTTCCTGACAACTTGTTGTCCAGAGGCACCCACACTGATCTGGACTTGGCTGCTGATCTTTGGATGTGTGGACAACTCTGAGGATCTAATGACAGAATGTCCTGCTCTTGAATCTAAAAATAAATCTAAAACCTTATAAGAGACAGTTAGAGAAAATATTGGCATTTTCAAGCATAATTCATCAACGTATAATGCATATGTACCTACTTGTTTATCTCTCTACTCTCTGTGCAGACTGTAGCAAGTGGTGAGCAAAAAGAAGATTCTTCATTGCAAGAAGCTTGAGCGACTAGGACTGGCAGTCAGTCCACCATGTCGGTGATCTTGGGACCCACACCACTTCAATACTATGGACATTGGTCACACCAGTGATCAAATGAGCCACAGATGAAGCAGCCATCTTGGTACTGTTGACCTCTTCCTCTCCCATGACCTCTTCCACAGCCCTTTCCATGTCCTGCTCTACACTGCTGACTTGCTTGCATAGCTTGCACCATTGTAAGCATAGCCTTGTGAAGAGTGTCATCCTTTTTTTCTGTTTTTGCTGCATCTTCTAATTCAACCTCTTTTCTGCATGTACTGCATGTCTCTCCACCTCAGCAAGTTTGCACACCTCCCACATGACGCATCCATCTTTGACCATCTTAGCTATGTCAGGCTTCAGGCCACTGAGGAATGCAACAGCCACCATGGGCATTTGGAGATCTTCATAGTCCTTATTTATTGTTTGGGATCTTGTGTATTATGACACTGGGGTAAATATTGCTACCTGAGTGGAGCTTTCACCTTGTTCTGTGTTCTCTATGTGTTGATTATGGTCATACACTTGTTGACCAGCGGAGGGTTACACAGATACTGTTTCTGGAGGCTGAGAAGAAGATGGAGGGGGGAATGAATAGCAACTCATATCCAAGTCCTGCATCAGGTTGAGGTTTGGGTAAATGCCAGCAGGCATCATGTCCGTCTTCCTCTGCGAGGGTCCAGGCACATGGAGGGGCAGAGCAGTTGGTGGCTGCTGTGCTGAAGCTGCAGGACTAGAAGCACTAGAATTCTGGTTAGTTCCTTGCCATTCTAACTGACCCTGACATATATGTGAATTGACCCCTTGATCTCTTACTGCAGCTTCCATTTGCCACATTTTAAATGCACCCCAATCAACCTGTATTCTATATTTCTTCTTCCTTTTTTGTTATCCTCCTTTCCTTGCTTCAATCTTTCCTCAGGATTCTGTATCTGATGCATACTTAAACTGCATCCCTCTGGGAAACCACATTGTTCTACCTACATCCTAAGTTGCTTACACGAGTCTGGCCCATAATTAGTTAACATAAATGTAATGTTTGGAGAAGGGGGGTAGGTTTCAGGAGTTATCTCAGTTTCTGGTTGCTTTGTTCGCTTTTGTCCCATCTTAATTATATTTCACAGAGGAACTGCAAAGACTGTGTTTTACTCTCACATTTTACCCGAAAACATGTCGTCTCTCACATTTACCCCAAATATGTCATGATCATGGTTGCTTACTGCTATTCATCAATAACAGGTAGGTTTTTAGTCCACCCAAAACCTTACTTAAAAAGAGCAGAAAAGGTTTTTCTTCAACCTGGTAAGTATTCACCATCTCAAAAATACACACTCTGATGGGTCCACCCATCTACATATGCGTTTACTTAGTTCACTGCAACACATAATCATTTGCCATTAATTTAAGAGAATAGAAGAGAAAACTTTTCCTCACCATGAGTTCATTGGCTATCAGTGGCAGCAGGAGATCCTCTATCATCTATCAATCAGTCTGTCTCCTAGGAGCTTGTCAGACTCAATAACAATGTTTTCTCATCAAGTGATCTGGAAATTCCTGCTACTCATGATATCCTGCTGACAATGCCATGGAATTTTGGTGGAAAAAGTAATACACCTTGAGACTCTTAGATGAAAGCAAACAGAAATCTGACTTTATTATACTCTTACAAGAGTAGGTTTCCAGCAGTGAAATCCCAAACACTTCACTCAAATAAGTGCTTTCTGTTATCATACACTCTCTTTTATATAGTCACAATAAATGCTTAGCATGACTTGCATATCAGATAGATGTGCAAGTCATGCTTCTTAAGGTCAGGGTGTTCAGCCTCTCTCTCTATCTCTACCTCGCTATCCTCACTATCTTACATGTACATATGCTTAGGATAACCTTGCAGAATAGAACAGTGTGACACACCTTACCTTATATAAACATGAGACACAGTGTCTCTGCAACATGACTTCTCTAAAAATCACTACTCTGCAATTTTCCTCTACATTCCCCACTCCAAGGTGGAGATCATAATGCACCTGGCCCACTCTAATCCCCTAGGGGGCGACCTGGCAGGGCAGAATACCCTAGAGAAAATTAAAGACCACTTTATCTGGCCAAGGATGAATATCAAGATCAAGAACTTATGCCAGCTTTTCCCCGAGTGGCAGTGTACCACCCTGCACCACCCTGCTCCTGCCCCGGTAGTGCTGCTACCTATCATCAGTATTCCCTTCAACAGAGTTGGTGTGGATCTGGTGGGTCCCCTCCAGAAGTCTGCCCAGAGTCATGAGTATATCCTCGTCATCATGGATTATGCCACCTGCTACCTTGAGGTGGTGCCCCTCCAAAAGGCCACCTCAAAGAACATCACCTCAGAGCTGGTTCTTCTGTTTTCCCATGCAGGGCTCCTTAAAGACCTCCTCACTGACCAACTCTAAACTCATGGCTGATGTGTGCCAGTTTTTGCAGGTGAAGCAGCTCCACGCCTCCATGTATCACCCCCAAACAGATGGGCTGGTGGAAAATGTTTAACCAGACCCTGAAGCAGATGGTGAGGCATGTTGTGGATGAGGGCAGCTGAAACTGGGACCTCCTTCTCATTTATGTCCTGTTTGCAGTCCAGGAGACTCTGTAGGCATTGACGGGCTTCACACCCTTTGAGCTCCTGTTTGGGAGAAGGACCTGGGGCCTCCTAGATATTGGCAAGGAAGCCTGGGAAGAGAAGCCATGCCCCTTTTGCACCACCAGCAAGGATGTAAGGGGGATGCAAAAACATATGGACAGGTTGGCTCCCATTGTTCACCAGCACCTGCTCTCATTCCAAACCAAGCAAAGCCACCTCTACAGCCAGGTGGCCTAGTCCCAGGAGTTCCAAGTTGGTGATCACATCCTCCTCCTGGTCCCCACCAATAATTGCAAATTCCTGGCATGCTGGAAGGGCCCCTTTACCATAGCCAAGCACGTGGGGCCAGTGAACTATCACCTGCAACAGCAGGGTAAATGCAAAGACACCAAGATTTACCACATTAACCTGTTGAAATGATGGATTGAACCACTACCACTGCTCTCTTCTCTTCAGAGCCACCAAGGCCTACCTTGGTCAACCTTGGAGAAGACCTCTCTGCTCCCTAGTGACAAGAGTTGGGAGAACTACTTGTCCAATTCTAAGATATATTTGCAGCAGAACCAGGGCAGACCCACCTGATCCAGCATGACATCACCCCCCCCCCCCCCCCCCCAGTTGTGGTCCAGCAATGCCCCATCACATCCCAGAGGCCCACCATTGTGCAATTGAGAAGGAAGTGGCATGAATGTTATAGGCTGGCATCATTGAGGAGTCCACCAGCCCTTGGTCAAGCCCCATCATGGTGGTGTCCAAGCCTGATGGAAGTCTGAGGCTCTGCAACAACTTCAGGAAACTCAATGCAGTCTCAGAATTTGACACCTACCCCCTGCCCAGGGTGGATGACCTGGTTGACAGGCTGGGGAGAACTCACTTTATATCCATGCTGGAATTTCACTAAAGGCTACTGGCAAGTGTCCCAGACCCACCCCAACACTGCCTTCACCACCACTTCAGGCCACTGACATTACTAGGTTATCCCCTTTGGCCTCCATGGGGTACCAGCCACCTTCCAATGCCTCATGGACATCATCTTTCACCTCCACTTTCGCCTTTTTGCTCCTCCTACTCAAGCGAGTAGGACGCTTCTTTGGTTTGCTCCTGCTTTCTTAATCTTTATTTCTATACTTTACTTTCTCATTGAATTTCCACTATTTTTTTTTCTTTTTCTCATTTTATTTTTCATCTTTATAAGCTTTTACTTTAATTTTAATTTAATTTCCACTATATTTTTTTTTTTTTAAATGCCAGGAAGCAAAAAATCCTGCAGAAAATGCATGGAATTAGAACAGAGGATTTCTATTCTGGAATCAAAGATTAATGCTCTGCCAAAGATGGACGAATTAAAAGTGATATCTCAGGAAAGGAGTACAGAAACAGTGGCTGAGAATGCAGAGATTGCACTCCGACAGACTGAGGACATTGCAGATCAAGTTGAAGAATTCATAACTCAAGCTGTGAGTACTGAAAACTGGCAAATGATGGGTGCTAAGCCCAAAAACAAAAACAGAAGAGTAATTACTTCAACACCAGCTCATTCTACAAATTACAATAGGATCTACAATCCTATGGAAAATCCACAGCCCATAAGGCTTCAGAACAAATTTGAATGCCTCAGGGATGTGGAAGAGGATTTGTCAAGCGGACAAACACATAGTAAAAAGAGATCACACCAAGATCGAAGAGCTGTGAGAAGAGGCAAAAAGCAGCTCGTAACACCACCTGATCCCACAACCCTTGTTCTTGGTGATTCCACTGTAAGACAATTAAAAGGTTATGAGATGATTATTTGTTGTCTTCCAAATGCATCCATCTCTGACACCAAAGACAGCATTTTGAAACTCATGTCCGAGCATAAAACTATTAAACGTATTGTTGTGCATGTTGGAGCAAATGATGTTTTCAGAGAACAGCTGTTTGTCCAAGATGATTTCAGAAAACTTTTTTCTGAGCTCTATAAGACTGGAATTCAATCTTTTATCAGTGGCCCACATTTTTGTGCCCACAGTTTTGCTTTTTCTCGACTCTTCAGTCTTAACACCTGGCTTGGAAAAACTTGTTCTTCATTTGGTATGAACTTCATAGACAATTTTAACCTTTTTTGGAATTGCAAAGAATTTTACAAGCCAAATAGCACTGAACTCAGCTGGATTGGAGCCAAAGTCTTAGCAGACCACTACAAACTTGCAATCTTTTCTCAGCCAGCACCGAGGAAAACAGTTGATAAGATGTCGCAGACTGACATAGTTACAAAGCCTAAACAATCATCTTTGCAAGTCGTCATCAAGGACACACAAACATCTGACTTGCAGGCCTCCCAACATTCAAGGACAGACGACTCCACTTCTCCTCGGATGGATTTCCCAAATAGCATGAAAAAATTGCTCCCAATGGCTACACTCTCTTTTTCCAGCCCAAATCTGTCGCGACAAGCAGTGTACCCAGTTCATCAAAATTGTGTTCGTCCAGGACTTTCAGCTGGCTACAAATCTTTTTCACCATCCAAAATATACATGTCATCTCCAATCCTTTCACCCTCAAACCAAATGGAACATTTAGAAAGTCTTGTTTGATGTACTCTGGGTCCCTGCAAATGGGTGTAGTGTTGAAAACAAGCTGGGACCCGATGTTGACACTATTCCTGTGTTGATAAGAAACAGAAAACATAGAGCACATTTAACCCTGGGGGTGAACCAATCTAATCTCCTTCCTGTTTTAAAACAGCATCAGAAGGGGTGTTCACACGGCACATATTTGCATCGATGCTGCACCGATGTATTTTGTTGCGATATATCTTACACCGGTGTAAATTTTGCACAGCGTTCACACGTCACAACCCTGCTTACTAGAGAGAAGCGTGTCAGCACCGGTGCAGCCCCACTTGCGGTCACACGGCAGTTTCTGCGACCGTGTTATAGTAGCAAAAACTTTATTACTATCATTTCCTATCATTATTACTATCATTTCCGATAGTAATAATGCGGAAATGAAATATGCGCATGCGTGAAAATGTACTTCTTTTTCCCGGTTGTCATGGCATCACCAAGTGCCGGGAAAACAACGTGGATGAAGACACCAGTGTTGCCAGATATTGCTGACGTTTTCCAGCCCAAAATATGTTCAAATCCGCCAAAATGCACTTAAAACTGCCAAATCTGGCAACACTGGAAGACACGCAGTTCTGTTGTTGTTGATATTCGCCATTTTGGAAGCGCAAAATACCAGGATGCAAATTATGCAATACCCTTATGTAATCAACTCTCCTCACGCGTAGCGAGTCTACCCCTGTAGCGTTCAGACGGCCCATTTTATATCGGTGCTGCCCCGCAAACTAGCATTTACTCCGGAGTAAATTTCTTAAACCACCTCCCGAGCAGGGTTAGATTTGCACCGGTTTAAGCAGCTTTCAGGGGCTGCACCGGTATAACTTTGTACCGTGTGAACGCTCTACCGGGGCAGCCCCGGTGCTACACCGGAGTAAAAGTTGCCGTGTGAACACCCCTAGAGTGCACAACCAGATATTACTTCGAGAATTTCTGTAAAGCTAGCTCTTCTGAACATTAGATCACTTTTAAACAAGTCATTTTTAATTAATGATCTTATTTGTAAACACAATCTTGATTTTTTGCTTCTAACTGAAATCTGGCCGGATCAAGCAAATAGTGCTACCACCCTTATTGAAGCAGCTCCCCCAAATTTTAATTTTTTGAATGTTACCTGACAAGGGAAAGGTGGAGGGATCGCAAATATATTCAAAGTCTCTTTTCAATGTAAACAATCCTCACTTGGTGATTTTATGTCCTTTGAACACTTATGTTCACTTGTTACATGCTCTCCTAACATATTATTATTAACTATTTATAGGCCTCCGAGACATTCAGCCAAAGTCTTTCTTGAAGAGTTTGGTGAACTGTTATCAGTCATTTGCTTAGAGTTTGTTTGATTGTCTTATTATATCTGGGGATTTTAACTTGCATGTAGATAATACTGATAACATTTATGCCAAATAATTACTTGCAATTATTGACAACTTTAACCTAGTACAACATGTACAGGGACCGACCCACTCTTGTGGTCATACTCTTGACCTCGTCATCACAAAGGGTCTTACTGTTTCTAATACTGTTGTTGACCTGGCCTTATCTGATCATTTCTGTGTTTTCTTTGAAGTTTCTATGTCTCCTCACATTCAGAATAGCTCAACGACTATAGGTAGGAGAGTCATAAAAGACAACACATGTGCTCTTTTTGAGCAAGCTCTCTCTCAGAACTCAACCAAAATGTCAGACTCTGTAGATGATTTACTGGAATTTTTTAATTTAAATATGACCCAAATTATGGATGATATTGCTCCATTCAAAATAAAAAGAGTCAATGATAAGCAGAAAGCACCATGGAAGCAGTACCCAGCTGTTAAACTGCTAAAGAGAGAATGTAGAAAGACTGAAAGAAAATGGTGCAAATCTAAACTTCACATCCATTATCAAATCCATAAAGAGATGCTTTGTAATTATAATTATGAAATTCGTAAAGCAAGACAGTCTTTCTTCTCCAACATCATCAGCAGGAATATGAACAATGCCCGTGTGCTATTTTCAACAGTAGAGAAGCTAACTAATCCCCCACCACAATTAGCACCTGAACTTCTCTCAGTTAATAAATGCAATGAGTTTGCATCCTTTTTCAAAGGTAAAATTGATAAAATACAGCAGAATATTTCTCATAATATATCTCAGTTGCAAACAATTGAAAAACTGCAATCACCAATGACACAGATAGATAACTTCAACACAATGTCAGAATTTTGTTTAATTGATTATGAGACTCTTGAAAAAACTGTACAAAATCTCAGTTCCTCAACATCTGAACTGGACATTCTGCCCACCAACTTTTTTAAGTCTGTTCTTCATCTTATAATTACAGATGTGCTTCAAATTATAAATACATCCTTGGAGACTGGCGTTGTTCCTGTGTCCCTAAAAAAAGCTGTTGTAAAGCCCCTTCTTTAAAAAAATAATCTGGATCCTTCAGTGTTAAATAACTACAGGCCAATATCAAATCTACCATTCATCGGGAAAATCCTGGAAAAAATTGTCTTCAATCAATTAACTGCCTTCTTGATATCAAACAGCCGTTTTGATAATTTTCTGTCAGGATTTCATGCCAATCATAGCACTGAAACAGCGCTGATTAAAGTTATAAATGACATACGTCTTAATACTGATGCAGGCAAAACATCGGTCCTGGTATTACTGGACCTCAGTGCAGCTTTTGATACTGTTGATCACAACATACTGCTATATCGACTTGAACACTGGGTTGGATTGACTGGTAAAGTTATCAATTGGTTAAAATCATACTTAAAAGATAGAAGCTTCTTTGTTACCCTGGGAAATTGTTCCTCAACGTCAATGTCCTTGACCTGTGGTGTCCCCCAGGGGTCGATTCTTGGACCATTACTTTTCAACCTTTATATGCTCCCACTTGGGCAAATTATCAATAAAAATTCAATTTTGTATCACTGCTATGCAGATGATACCCAAATTTATTTTGCTCTATCACCTAATGATTATGCCCCCCTTGAATGTCTCTACCAGTGTATCGATCAAATCAATAGCTGGATGTCACAAAATTTTCTTCAGCTGAACACAGATAAAACAGAAGTAATTCTATTTGGAAAAAAAGATGAAAGACTCAGGATTACCACTATTCTTGACACAAAAGGGATTAAAACTAAAGAAATGGTTAAAAATCTTGGTGTTTTCATTGACAGCGAGCTAAACTTTGACAGTCACATGAAAGCAATCACTAAAACGGCATTTTATCACCTAAAAAACATTTCCAAACTAAGAGGACTTATGTCAAAAAATGATCTGGAAAAACTAATACATGCCTTCATCTCTAGTAGGGTTGATTACTGCAATGGCCTTTTCACAGGCTTGCCAAAAAAGACCATCAAACGACTTCAGCTGGTTCAAAATGCAGCGGCGAGGGTTCTCACACGAACAAAAAGAACAGAGCACATTACTCCAATTCCAAGGTCCCTTCACTGGCTTCCAGTAAGCTACAGAATTGACTTTAAAGTATTGCTGCTGGTATACAAATATCTAAATGGTACAGGGCCCAATTACCTCTCTGATATGTTGCAGCGGCCTAACCCAATCAGATCTACAAGATCGCAACAGAAAAATTTACTATTAAAACCAGTTGTTAAAACAAAGTGTGGTGAAGCAGCTTTTAGCTACTATGCAGTACAGCTATGGAACCAACTGCCAGAGGACATTAAAAATGCTCCTGCTGTTGGCAGCTTCAAATCTAGGTTAAAGACCAAGCTGTTTTCAGATGCTTTCTGTTAAATAATTAATATTGTCTTCTTTACATTCTTTATAATCTTTACTTCTCTGCATGTTTTAAATTTACTTTAACTTTATCCTATTTTATTCTTTATTCTATTCTGCTGGATTTTTTTCTTCTTCTTCTTTCTTTCTCATCTTATTTGAACTACTACTTCATTTTATTATTTTATTTTTACTATTGTTTAATTCTTGTTATTTTCTTTTAATTTCTTTTTATTCTTTTAATTAATTGTTTTAGAATAAAAATAAAATTATTTTATGTAATTTTATTTCTCTATTGTTTACTGTTTTTTTTTTTTACTTCTGTAAAGCACATTGAACTGCCATTGTGTATGAAATGTGCTATATAAATAAACTTGCCTTACCTTGCCTTGCCTTCCACTGGAACTTTGCCATAGCATATCTCCACGATGTGATCATCCAATCGTCCACTCAAGCCGATCATCTACACCACCTCAAATCCATCCTGGGGGAGCTGAGGAAGCCTGGGTTAACCACCAATCCCTGGAAGTGCCATATGGGGCTGACTGAGGCACAGTACATAGGCTATAATATCAGCTAAGGCCTGATGAAGCATCAGGCAAAAAAAGATAGAGGCTATACAGAGTTAACCATATGTAGTGTTATAGAAGAGTTAACCATAGCCCACAACCAAGTGACATGTACAGTTGTGGTCAGAAGTTTACCTACAGTGACATGAATGTCATCTTGGATATGATTGTCATGGCAATATTTGAGCTTTCAGTAATTTCTTTGAACTGTTCTTTTTCTGTGGCAGAATATACAGGATACATCTTTAATTAAAAAAAAACACTAGAATTTGGTGCATGCATTTTAATTTTCTTTAGGTTTTCTGAAATCAACATATGGTCAAAATTATACATACAGGGTCAAAAAAATATATATACAGCACACCTAATATTTGGGTAAAATGTATCTTCGTAAGATTCACCTTGACCAAATATTTTTGTTTACCATGAACAAGCTTCTGGCAGAATTCTGGTTGGATATTTCATGACTGTTCATGGTAGAATTGGTAGAGTTCAATTAAATTAAGGTGTTTTTTTTTTTCTTGGGATGGACTTAGTGCTTTTTGGATAAAGCTTAATATTATCCTGCTTTATCCTCTAGAACAGGGGTGTCCAAACTGATCCATAAAGGGCCGTGTGGCTGCAGGTTTTCATTCCAGCCATGCAGCAGCACACCTCATTTGGCTTATTCAATCAACTGACACACCCACCCTTTAATCAAGGGTGGGTGTGGCTGCAAGTATTTGACTGTGTGAAGACAGTTCAGTTGATTGAATGAGCCAAGTCAGGTGTGCTGCTGCATGGCTAGAATGAAAACCTGCAGCCACACGGCCCTTTATGGATCAGTTTGGACACCCCTGCTCTAGAACCAGCTCTGATGCATGTTTGGGTTGATTGACCTGTTGTAACTCTCAAGTCCGAAGTCGATACTGGCAGCAAAACAGCCCCAGAGCATGATGATCCCACTTCCACCACCAGCTGGTACAGTGTCTCTCTGTACATGGTGGTCATTGTGGCCAAACAACTCAATCTTTGTCTCATTTGACCATATAGCTATCCTTCAGAAGGTGTTTTCTTTGTCCATGTAGTCAGATTCAAACTTTAGTTAAGCTTGAAGATGTAAATTTTGGAGCAGAGAGCTATTTTTTGGATAGCAACCTCTTAGTCCATGGTGATCTGAACTGTAGTCAGTGATCCATCAGCTTCTGGTTCATGGCAGGGCTGTGCCATGGTGGTTCCCAGGGTGTTCCTGACCACCCAAACCAATTTCCTTTCAGCGAGGGTGACAGTTTGGGTTTTCTTGAAGCAAAGTGGCTTGGCAAAGTGACTACACCTCACAATAACTTGCATACAATTGTTTGAACTGATCTTGGAATTTGCAATTGTTTAGAAATGGCTCCAAGAGACATTCCAGAGTTGTGTATATCTGCAATCCTCTTTCTCAGATCTGCTCTGAGCTACTTGGACTTTCCCATTTTACTCTGTGTTGGTCAATCCAATGAGTGCTGTAAACAAACCATTTTTTATGAAGGCATAGAGAAGTTACCAGCTGTAGTCAATCATGATCACTAACAGGAATTTAAGAGACCTTGGCCTTGGCAAGATAAGAGACATTTTGGAAGTTTCAGCACCTCTGAATTAATAATCTAAGTGAGCATATGCAAATTTTTGACCCTGTATGTATAATTTTGACCCTGTGTTGATTTCAGGAAATCCAAAGTAAATTAAAACTTGTGCACCAAATTCTAGTGTTTTTTTTAAATTAAAGATGCATGATGTACAGTTATTCTGCCACAGAAAAGGAACGGTTCAAAGAAGTTACTGAAAGCCCAAATATTGCCATGACATTCATATCCAAGATGACATTCATGTCACTGTATGTAAACTTCTGACCACAACTGTATGTGCCTTTTGGGGGTTAGCAGTTACTACTCAAGATTCATGCTTAACTTCTCTTCTCTTCTCTAGTCTCTCCCCTTTCAGACCTGACCAAGAAGGGGGAGCTGGATAAGGTCAAGTGGACCAGCCAAACAGAGCAGGCATTCCAGGCCCTGAAAAAGGCCCCATCGTCCAGAACCTGGACTTTGATCTCTGCTTCATCGTCCAGATGGACAACACAGAAACAGGCCTGGGTGCCATACAGTCACAGGTCATAGAGGGTGATGAGCATCCAGTGCTGTATTTCAGCCACAAGCTCCTCTCAGCAGAAAGGAACTACACAGTTATGGAGAGAGAAGCCCTCACAATCAAGTGGGCAGTAATCAAACTGAGGTATTATTTGGCCAATCATTACTTTACATTGGTCACTGACCATGCCTCACTCCAGTGGATGGCGGCCACCAAAGCTCATGTTACTCACTGGTTCTTGTCATGACAGGACTTCTCATTCCAGGTCCAACACAGAGCAGGGACCCAGCACGAGAATACTGACAGCATCTCCAGACATTACAGCCTCCTGGATGAGCCTTGGAGAAAGGTAGACTTGGAGCTGGGGGGGGGGGGGGGGGGGGGGTTAATGTGATGGTTGCTCCAGAAAACCACCATCAAAGCAGCACTCTGTTCCTTGCCCAAACACTCTTATAGTGCTGAAGAAACAGCAGTGCTTCAGCACTATTGTTTTGGACAGCCAGAAGCAGTGTGGCCAGAGGGTGGGGCCCGCTGATCACACACACCTGGAGCAGCATAACTGGCACCTTAATTCACCCTCCTCAAGCAGCCAAGAGAGTTTAAAAAGGCACTGTGGCTCTCAGAGGTTAATTGATTTGCAAATGGGTTCTGTGGCTTATGCATTGTCTCCCTCTGTTTTGGGGCAAGAAACTTTGCTAACAATGAGTAGGAAAATGATGTGTTTGAGCCTGTTGTGTGTATCACCTGTGAATGCCCCCACTCTCCACACCTCTGGGGAGCTGACAACCTCCAGTGCAGTCAGTTGTGGTCAACAACTCTGCTCTAGGCCAGCTTGGGCTCCCCACCGCATGGACAGAGTGCACTGCTCTCACTTTACACTCCCTGTTCACTTCCCCTACACTAATTTTCTATTAACCAGAAGCCACCTTGGTCATGATAACCAATGACCTCCTTATGCGGCTGATGCTAGACTTCTTTCCATACTTATCCTCCTGGACCTCAGTGTAGCCTTTGACGCCATCTCTCATTGGCTTCTTCTGGAGCATCTAGCCAGCAGTGTAGTCCATGGCAGTGTTCATCAGTGGTTCACTCCCTATCTCTCTGACAGGACACGGTTCATACAAATAATGAGCTGTAAGTCAGAGGGCTGTCCTGTTGCAAAGGGGGTTCCTCAGGGCTCTGTTCTAGGGCCTCTGCTATTTATCATCTATGGTACCTCCTTCCACTTGGCAGGATCCTTAGACAACATGGTGTTCAGTTTCACTGCGATGCTTATGATACCCAGCTTTACATGTCCACCAAACCCACAGCCTCTCTTCCTCCTGCTGCAATCATTGCCTGTCTCTATGACATCAATTTGTGGATGACAATTAACTACTTAAAGATAAATAGCAGTGAGACTGAATTACTAGTTGTTGGTTCAAAATCAGCTCTTGCAAAAATCAATATATTCACCCTCTCCATAGATGGCTGTACCATACCTTGCTCCACTCAGGTCAAGAGCCTGGGTGTAATATTAGACAGTATGCTGTCCTTCAATGCACAAATTTATAAGATGTCTCATAGTGCTTTTTTTCATCTATGAAACATCGCAAGACAACACCCAGCCCTCACTCTGCAGAATGCAGAAGTCCTGGTCAATGCTTATGTTACATCTCGTATTGACTATTGCAACTCCATCTTGTCTGGCATCCCAAATAAACTACTCTACCACCTCCAATTAATCCAAACCTCTGCAGCTAGCATCATAAGATGTTCAAAATCCACAAGCCATGTAACACTTTTACTCATGCAGCTTCACTGGCTCCCAGTTGCATATCAAATCCAATTTAAGTCAAGTCAAGTCAACTTTATTGTCAAATATGCTATACATGCTTGACATACAGCACAGATGAAATATCAGTCCTCTCTGACCCACGGTGCAAACAGGCAATGCAATAAATAAAAATAGAATAATTGAAAAAAACAAACAATATAAACAGTATAAACACTCTAGATAGGAACTAGACATAGACTAAACACTCAAACAATATAAACAGTATAAATAAACAGTATAAACACTAGATAAGAACAAGACATAAACACTCAAACAATATAAACAGTGTAAACACTAGATAAGAACTACACACAGACTAAACACTCAGACAATATAAACAGTATAAACACTCTAGATATGAACTAGACGTAGACTAAACACACACACACACACACACACACACACACACACACACACACACACACACACACATAAATTGGTTCAAATAACCAAACAGTCAAGGGCACTTGAGGTATAGCAGGTAAACATGAAACATGAAATAAGCAGTATAAACAAACTAGCAGCTTTTAAGGTGAGGTAGTGCGGAATAGTGCAAATGAGCGAGGTAAAGTGAGATGTGCGGTCCCTGAGTTCAGTGTGCTAATGAATGATGAGATATGTGTGTGTGTGTGTGTGTGTGTGTGTGTGTGTGTGTGTGTGTGTTGGGGGGGGGACTGTGAGGATGACATGCCAGATGCTGAAGGGGGGTGTACGGGCAGAATCTGTGGCAGGGGGCAGAGGGGGGAGGAGGGGCAGAACAGGGAGGGAGTTGAGCCTCTTGACTGCCTGGTGAAATAAACTGTTCTTGAGCCTGCTGGTTTTGGCCTGGAGACTCTGCAGTCTCCTCCCCAACGGCAGCAGGCTGAAGAGGCTGTGAGATGGGTCGGTGGGGTCACCTGCAATCCTGATGGCTTTGCGGGTGAGGCGGGAGTTATAAATATCCATTAGAGAAGGGAGAGAGACACCAATGATCCTCTCAGCTGGTCTCACGATGCGCTGCAGAGACTTGCAGCAGGACACGGTGCAGGTGCCATACCACACCATGATGAAGCTGGTCAGGATGTTCTCGATGGTGCCTCTGTAGAAAGTGTGCATGATGGGGGCCGGGGCTCTTGCTCTCCTCAGTTTGCGGAGGAAGTACAGACGTTGTTGGGCTTTTTTGGCCAGTGATGTGGTGTTGTTGCTCCAGGACAGGTCTTCAGAGATGTCTGAAGTCTATGAACAGCATTCTGACATACGAGTCTTTTGTCTCCAGGTGGGTGAAAGCTGAGTGGAGGGCAGTGGAGATGGCGTCATCAGTCGAACGGTTGGACTGATATGCAAACTGGAAAGGGTCCAGGGCGGGGGGGAGGGCAGACTTGATATGCCTCATGACTAGCCGCTCGAAGCACTTCATGAGGATGGGAGTGAGTGCGACAGGGCGGTAGTCATTGAAGCAGGAGGGAGACGGCTTCTTCGGGACTGGGATGATGGTGGTGGTTTTGAGGCACATGGGGACAACAGCCTGGCTCAACGAGATGTTGAAGATGTCTGTAAAGACATCTGTGAGCTCCTCGGCACAGTTTCTCAGGACACGACCAGGAATGTTATCAGGTCCTGCTATTAAAGTCCTGCTCCTAGCTTATAAGGCCTTACATAAACTTGCTCCCACTTATCTCAGTAATCTTCTTGAGAACTACACCCCTGCCCATTCATTTCAATCTTCTTCAGTGGGTTTACTAAGAATACCAAGCATGAACCTTAGCACCGTGGTAGAAAGAGCATTCAATTACATTGCCCTGAAGCTCTGGAATTCACTTCCCCTTTACATCAGACACTGTGAATCTATTGCGGACATTAAATGCCACCTAAAATCTTATCTCTTTAAGCTAGTGTATTCACTGTGACTTGGTTTTACTACTTTGTAAAATTGAGATTTTTGTTTATTAATACTTGATTAATTGCATTGCATATATTTTCTTTTGTGAAGTGACCTTGGGTGTCTTGAAAGGCGCTTTTAAATGCAATTTATTATGATTATTATTATTGATGATTGTGACAATAATAATAATAATAATAATAATAACTGGATATTTGCACTGAGAAATGGGTTTTATGTCTATGTTCTCCCCACTTTGCAGTGTGAGGCTCATTATTTATATATATATATATATATATATATATATATATATATATATATATATATATATATATATATATATAAAATCTCATCTCATTATCTTTAGCCGCTTTATCCTGTTCTACAGGGTTGCAGGCAAGCTGAATCCTATCTCGGGGTACACCCTGGACAAGTCGCCAGGTCATCGCAGGGGTATATATATATATATATATATATATATATATATAAAACACACACACATTCACCATATATATTAGGTACACCCATACACCTGTCGTTTTATGAAATTGTTGAATCAGCCAATCCCTTGACAGCAGCACAATACATAAATTCATGCAGATGCAAATGAAGAGTTTCAGTTACTATTCATGTGAAACATCAAAATGGGAAAAATTGTGATCTCTGTGACTTTTAATGTGGCATGGGTGTTGGTGCCAGATTTGAGTATTTCAGAAACTGCTGATCTCCTTGGGTTTTCCCACACAACAGACTCTAGAGTTTACCCAGAATGGTGGAAAGAAAAAAGAGAGAGATAAGAGATTTCAGAGGAAAATGGCCAGATTTTTTGTTTGAGCCGCTAGGAAGTATATATATATATATATACTTTCTATGTATGTATGTATGCATGTGGGCGGCACGGTGGTGTAATGGTTAGTGCTGTTGCCTCACAGCAAGAAGGTCTGGGTTCGAGTCCCGTGGCCGGCAAGGGCCTTTCTGTGCGGAGTTTGCATGTTGTCCATGTGGGTGTGCTCCAGTTTCCCCCACAGTCCGAAGACAGACATGCAGGTTAGGTTAACTGGTGACTCTAAATTGACCATAGGTGTGAATGGTTGTCTGTGTCTATGTGTCAGCCCTGTGATGACCTGGCGACTTGTCCAGGGTGTACCCTGCCTTTTGCCTGTAGTCAGCTGGGATAGGCTGTTAGTACTGTCCATATACATCGTGGTATACTTAAGGCTGATTCACCAGACGAACAGATGGATCTCTGGAACAACCACTTTGAAAAACTGCTTACACCCCCTAATAAACCCAACAACACAAGTTTGAAGCCAAAAGAATTGTTGAATATGAACTAAAAATTGATACAGAAGAGTTTACTATGTTGGAACTTGAGAGTTGTCTGAAAGAACTCCCTAACAACAGAACTAGTGGTCTGCATGAAATCCCTGGAGAGGTCTGGAAAATAAGAACCCTTAAAGTACAACTCCTTGATGTTTGCAATAGGACCTTTAACAGAGACAAACCAGCGATATGGTCTCTAAGTGGAATTGTCCCTATCCCCAAGAAAGGTAACCTCAGTGACCCAGAGAACTACAGAGGAATTAGCCTGACACCAATAGCTGCTAAGATTTACAACAAACTTTTATGACAACGACTTCGTCCTTTTGTTGATCCAATACTAAGGAAGAATCAGAATAGGTTCAGGAAAGGAAGGGCCACTGCCTCTAAGATCCTTGCCTTGAGAAGAATTATAGAAGGAATAAAAGTTAAAAACATCCCAGCAGTCCTAACCTTTGTTGACTTTAGAACCGTTGATAGATCTAAAATGTTGATAGATCTAAAATGTTCCTTAACTTAGCAGCTTATGGAATCCCTGAAAAAAATGATTAATGCTATCTCGATCATGTACTCAGACACAAAGGCAAAGGTTTTGTCAGTAGATGGGGAAACAGAATATTTTAACATCAGTGCTGGAGTTATACAGGGTGATACACTGGGTCCATTCTTGTTCATAACAGTTGTGGATTATATCATGAGATGCACACTTGATGACCATGGACATCTAGGTTTTACTCTTAATAGAACTATAAATAGACAACAACACTTACTGTACGTATATACCGTAGTAATATCATAACTGACACTGACTATGCAGATGACCTGTATTTACTATCAGACACCATCAGAGATGCTCAATTGTTCCTAACATGGCTGGAGGAAGCTGCAGTAGAGGTCGATTTATGTGTTAATCCTAATAAAACTGAAGCCATGCTCTTTAACACCACAGGAGCATTAAAGTCAAAGACAGGTGACCATCTAAGAAATGTTGAGGACTTTAAATATCTAGGGGCATGGATCCTATCATCAACTAAGGGACTTAACATTAGAAAAGGACAAGCTTGGTCTGTTGCCCACAATTTAGATAAGATTTGGAAGTCTTCCCTCCCTAGAAGATTAAAAATTATGTTCTTCAGAGCAATAGTTGAATCAGTCCTTCTGTATGGATCAGAAACACTTTCTAAGTCTTTCTAAGACCCTTGAGAAATGTTTAGATGGCTGTTATACCAGACTGTTGCGTCATGCTCTTAACATCAAATGGCAACAAAGAATGTCATACAAGAAGCTTTACCAAGATCTACCCAGACTCAGTGAAGTGATAAGATGTCGACTCAAGTTTTCTGGTCATTGTTATTGGGCTAAGAATGAATGTATCAGTGATATTCTGTTTTGGAAACTATCTCATGGCAAAAGAGGAAGAGGTAGACTGCCTGTCACTTAGATCAACAAACTGGTGGATGATTCTGGGCTAGACATCCTGGGCTTTAAGGCAGCAATGCAGCAATGCTGGATAGAAAGCTGTGGCAACAGATCTATTATGATAACTGACGATGTTCGACCTGGTGAGGTGATATATTGTATCTCATCTCATTATCTCTAGCCGCTTTATCCTGTTCTACAGGGTTGCAGGCAAGGTGGAGCCTATCCCAGCTGACTATGGGCGAAAGGTGGGGTACACCCTGGACAAGTCGCCAGGTCATCACAGGGCTGACACATAGACACAGATAACCATTCACACTCATACCTACGGTCAATTTAGAGTAACCAGTTAACCTAACCTGCATGTCTTTGGACTGTGGGGGAAACCGGAGCACTTGGAGGAAACCCACGCGGACACGAGAAGAACATGCAAACTCCGCACAGAAAGGCCCTCGCCAGCCACAGGGCTCAAACCCGGACCTTCTTGCTGTGAGGTGACAGCGCTAACCACTACACCACTGTGCCGCCCGATTAGGTGATCAGCTGAAACAAATATTATTTAACAAAGAAAAGTATAAAAATTTTGCTGTGGTCATCACTATCCTCTTGCAATATGACCAGTTTGAATGGCAAAAACAGTGCTAGTAGCAGGGGCGATTCTAATATCAGACCTTTAGGGGGGCTCAGCCTCCAATCAGAATGTCATGCATGCAGTGCCTTGCAATTAATACATTAATAAACAATAATACTTAATGAATTACTTTTAGTAACATGAGTTTTACACCACAATTTTTTGAAGAAAATAAACAAAGGAACATGCTGCTTGCAAAAATATTCAACCCTTTTCACCTCTCCAAACTTCAATTCAATTTGGTACACAATGCAATGGTATTTTCAAAAGCAATTAATTAATTAATTAATTAATTAATTGGGTGGTCTGTTTTACTGTCTAAGAACAATTCAGAATGTATAATCACAGATTTCAATATCATACCCTTTAGTTAGTTAATGAAAGCTGAGGCAAACAGTCATGATGGCCAGAATTTTCCAAACTAAGTTGAAGGTCAATTTGTAGCAAAACAGATATGAGGAGAAACATTCACAACATTGTTTCAGCCTCTTAACCACATGGGGGCAGTCCACCAAATCATCAAGCAATTAAAGGCACATCATTCAATACAGTGGTGTAGTGGTTAACACTGTCGCCTCACAGCAAGAAGGTTCTGGGTTCGAGCCCAGTGACTGACAGGGGCCTTTCTGTATGGAATTTGCATGTTCTCTCCGGGTGCTGTAATTTACCCCACAGTTCAAAGACATGCAGGTTATGCTAATTGATGGCTTTAAATTGACCTTAGGTGTGAATGGTTGTTTGTCTCTATGTGTCAGTCCTGTGATATTCTGGTGACTTGTCCAGGGTGTACCCTGCCTTTTGCCCATAGTCACCTGAGTTAGGCTCCAGCTTGCCTATGACCCTGCATAGGATAAGCAGTTACAGATAATGGATGGATGGCTCATTCAATACAGACACTGGAAAATCAGGCCACCACTCCATACAGCTGGGCAAGAAGCAAACTGCAAAAATATTTATTGTGCAGAATCAACACAGGGCATCATGTACTTCACTCTCCAAGAGTGAAGATAGATTTGTAGTCTGTTGCTTCAATGTCGTGGCAGTAACCCTGTTCAAGCAATGTTTAGAATGATATGAGTCCTGTAAAATGCTATTGTGAAGTCCATGCAACTGGATAGAGCTGAAAACTGATTTGCCAATGTACGTTATATTGTGTGTGTGTGTGTTACTGCAATTAATAGCTGGCCATTTTATATCTGGTAATAAAACCATTTCTTCTTGTAAAATTATGTTACTAGGAAGATACCAACAAGTCTGAGAAAACTTACTTTAATATTGAGACACAAAACCATCACTTGGTTCATAAAGGTAATGGTTTTATACAAAATATTGAATAAATGAAGGGGAAAAAAGAGTCACCTTCTTCATGAACCACCAGGATCAAATTAAAAGATAATAAGATGATTTTACCACTGGCTCAACTCACCCCAAAATTCAACTTACCTTACTTTCAGGTACAATGTCACTTAACCCTTCTCCTCTTTTTAGCTGAAAACATCTCTACAGTGCATATCATTCCTTCTGCTTTGGGAGGATTAAGCTGTGTCACCTCACCTTGAGGGTAACAAATCTATCAATCACTTTTTGGTGATTGACTCTCTCAAGCACCTCTTTCTCAATTGATATCACAACCATGTGCTACAGTAGAGTTTGCTTTGCCCCATGGTCCTCCTGAGCCAGGTATGGAGCCAGTGTGTGGCACAAATACAATTTATTATTGTCTGACAATGCCACCTAGGTTTGTAGAGCCTAGAAACTCTTTTGCCCAATATCTAGATTTTTCGTTCAAGTTCAACAAGGGACAGCAGTGTATAGTGACCCAACGGCAGAGACTGGAGCAAAATAGGATGCAAATAAAGTTATTAGTGATGCAGTGCCTAGGCACGCATAACTATTGTTCTTCTGTCTGTTTCTTCTTATTATTAGAGAAGGAGTACCTAGGAATTTTTCATCTTCCGTACAAATTTTGATTCATAATAACCCACTAACCGTACATCGCACACAGAAAAAGCAATATATCAAAATGTGCGGCTCGGTCAGACTCAGTGTGCTATTACTTTGTTCATCATTCTGTGATTTTTTCGCGACATAGTCGCGAAAAAATCACCCAAAATTTCCCATTCATTTCTATGGAATTAATTGAAAAACAACGCACTTTTTCAATGTTTTTCAAACATCCGCTGCTCTGGCATGCTTTCACCTAGAGACATGATTCAAACTTTAAAACGGAGACAAACTTCTCCTCTGTGGATCTGGCATTCAACTTTTTTGCTAGGTTCTATACTTTTGGATCAGTCCCAGCTCAAACACCATGATCACACCTGGAGAAATTCAGACTTTATAATGGGTGTCTATCGCGTTACACACCAGTGGGGCTCAGGAATTTAGAGTGTAGGCAGCTTGAAAAAAAAGTTCAACCTTTCTCCTTTAAACTGTGTTTTCAGCCACAATTTTCACTCTACACACGTAATTTTCTCAAAAATAGTAGTCACACTTGTCCTGATAAACACAATGTGTCTACCTAAATGATAGAATTTACAGTTTTTGAATGAGAAGCCTGAAAGTAAGGAGAGGACAAGCACGCTGCCCCATAGTCTCCCGTTATAAATGTGGCAGCGCTTTTACTGCAAAATCAGAAAAGTCACTTGTTTTTAACTCACTCTATTGTCCTCATTTTTTACACTAGAGACAAAAAAATTACATCAATGTGTTCAGGAGAGCCTTGTGGCGCTCAATCTGCAAGAATTTTGTGAATATCTCCTTCTGTTTTCATGTAAATCCCCGTTGTTAGGAGGGAGCTCTCTGAGAAAATCCTTCACTTTCTGTGTGCCACTCTGTGTCTCTGCTCTCAGCGCGCGGGTGGGGGAGGGGCTGCTCGCTGTCTCACACACACACACACACACAGGAGGGAGGGGCTGCTCCCTCTCAGAGAGACACAGGCTTGTTGCCTCATGGCAAGTCACACATTCACACAGTACAGCTCAGCTTCTGCAATAGCGACTGCTACATGCACTGCATCACTCTCACAATTTCCCACAGGGGAATTGTCTCTAGTTTTCTATTTTTGTTTCACTCAAGGAGCATCAACACAACAAAGATAAATCCCCCCAAATACACAACTGTTTTAGGCCTAATTAAAAATCTACATTAAACCTGAGGAGGTTACCATATTTAAAATAAAAAAAAACTAAAATAACAGTTCCAAAGTTAAAATTTAAAATAGTAATGTCTAAAAAAACACAATAGAATGAGTAGCACAGCCAAGGTACCACACAGTCAAGTGTCTCGATAATCTGAAGTCTGTATAGTCTAGTTCCCTTGTGTCGACTGACACATGGCCTGTTACCTCAGCCCATTAGCACAGACTACTGATCTAGCTGTTAAATTCCTGGTTGCCAGGTAGGGTCCCTTCAGTCCAAAGCAGCTCCTCTGGCATGGCCCCATAGTGCACCTTGTCTGCTGTTAAAAATGAGAGCCTAGGCCAGTGTTTTGCTCACCCATCCACCACTAACTATTTCTGTTTGTTAAAATCTACCACTGAACTTGTCTGCTGCCCAGGAACTCCTGGTTAGCCAGCAAGCACATCTAAATCTTAAGATAAAAACAACTGTAATATTCACTCAGCTGGGCCAAGGCTCAGCCTCTGCCCAGTATCATAGATTCAGGCCTGTAGGTATAACCGTCAGCTTGTATCTGTCAACCAGTGTCCTGTGGCTTCTCCAGCAGCATTCAGTGGTGCTTAGTGTAACAGCAGATGCATGTCTCTCAACCTCACTGTGGCTTCTCTCCCTTACTGGCATCCTCCAGATGATTCAAAACTCCTTTCTCCCCTGCAGCTCCACTTCTCAAGCTCTGATTGGCTACTTGGTCTCTGCTCCTGACCAAGGATTAGCTGTTTTAACTGTCAGTCTTAATTCACAGTCATTCATAACCACTTATCCTGTGCAGGGTTGCGGGCAAGCTGGAGCCTATCCCAGGTGACTATGGGCAAGTGGCAGGGTACACCCTGGACAAGTCGTCAGATCATCACAGGGCTGACACATAAAGACAAAAAACAACTCACAGATAATTTAGAGCCACCAATTAGCCTTACCAGCACATCTTTGGACTGTGGGGGAAACCGGAGCACCTGGAGGAAACCCATGCAGGCACAGGGAGAACATGCAAACTCCACACAGAAAGGACCCCATCAGCCACTGGGCTCAAACCCAGAACCTTCTTGCTGCAAGGTGACAGTGCTAACCATTACACCACCATGTTGCCCTAATGCCCAATCACTCCACATTATTCCACTCAGGTGGCTGTACACAATGGCAGACATCCATCCATTATCCATAACCGCTTATCTGGGCAAGCTGGAGCCTATCCCAGCTGACTATGGGCAAGAGGCAGGGTATAGCCTGGACAAGTCACCAAATCATCACAGGGCTGACACATAGAGACAAAAAACAACTCACAGACAATTTAGAGCCACCAATTAGCCTTACCAGCACATCTTTGGACTGTGGGGAAAACCAGAGCACCCAGAGAAAACCTACGCAGACACAGGGAGAACATGCAAACTCATCACAGAAAGGCCCCTGTCAGCCACTGGGCTTTAACCAAGAATCTTTTCACTGCAAGGCAACAGTGCTAACCACTACACCACTGTGCCACCCCAATGGCAGATAACAAACTACAAAATCACTGCAGATCACAAAAACTGCTCCATACAACCCAAAAGCAACTAATAAATAAATACAAAAGTACACCAAATCAGAAATAATCAAAGCACAACCAAAATATATTAAACACAGCAAATCAGGAATAATTAAGGCACAACAACTAATAAACAAGCATGCAAAACAAACATCAAAATCAAGAATATTCTGCCATGTGACAAATGCAAGGCATTAAAAAATCTTTTACAGCTACAGCTGCCAACTGATATGGTCAAGGCAACCTGAATTATCGCTTTCAGTGAAGGTAACATATCAGAATCTAGTAGGTTGTACATGCTGAGCATGTCTTGAAGAGCACCAGCCTCTCTCTTACACCTTAGATAGTTTTTGGCAACCATCATTTCCTCTGACTTAAGGTCAATATTGTAATGCCATGCCAGTGTTGACAAATGTGGCTCAGACAAGAAGTGGCTTGATGTTGGATTGCATGCCTGAATTCCATTAACCAATTCCTCATTCACACCAGAAAAAATGCTGCTCAAGTTCAGAGATCATTCTGTCCAGACAAGGAAATAATTTCGTTTTGAGATCCTCTGATTCAGAAAAACCACTGATTCCACTACTTGCCCCACAAGTTGACTCAACAACAAATCCATCCATTCACTTTGTCTACTGCCTCTGTCTAAAGGATGGCTCTGGGATTGCTATCTGGTAGGCCTTACACAAAATCTTTGTTCTGGTGTGAAGATCTGCAGCACTGGCATGACTGTGTTTCTCTTTCAGGTAGTCAATAACTGCATCTTTGTACAGTATGTCAATGCTTGGGCAAGATCAATGGTCTCCTTCTGTAGGTATCTGTGTAAGCATACTGTTATAAACAGGAAAGCCTGGTAAACAAAGAGCAAATACCCTGAGGAGAATTTACAGAGTTTGTCTTCAATCCCACTGCCATCAGTGTACTGACAGTAGAGAGGCACACAATGATGACAGGGAAATTGTCAAGCACTGCATTAACTGAATGAATTTGGCATGCCCAACATACATTTAACAACTGCACAAGTTAACGTGGCTACAATCCTAACTTTCTTTGAGTGTCTGCAAACTTATAGTCATTCACAAGTGAATGACTATAGTCCACAAGTGAACTTATAGTCCATTCACAAAAAAAGAATGGACACTTTCCAGCAAGGCAAAAAACTCAGTTCCCTCAGAAACCATGCTCCATGTGTGACATAGGACAAGATTCAACTCATGTACATAACAATGTACATAAATCACTTCAAGGTGCTGCTTTCGAAAATGGTCTTGCACACCCCCAACTGGCCCACTCATGACTGTTACACCATCATATGTCTGTGCCACATATTTCAACTGATCAATTCCTTTCTCCACTAGTAGATTCTCAATTGCAGTGTTCATTGATGCAGCATCAAAATTTGTCTTCATAAAACCCAGGAACCTCTCCTTTGCAGTACCCTCCACAGAGACTTACAGACTTACTTTCCTAGAGTGGACTCTAGGAAATTGCCTTTATTGTGGCTTTCAACTGTTTCATCAAGACCTCAAAATGGTATTCTTTGCTTCCCCAACATGCAGGTCACCGCCACAACATGCTGCAGGTACTCCCTTCTTTCACCTATTTCAGTGAAACTCACTGTTTCCATCTGCTGTACAACACTGCCTTGTAATAGATTTGCATCATAGCTGTTCCAGCAAACTACACTGTCCTTGTGTGACTGGGTGGTTTCATGTTTTTTTTTTAACAAGCTCAGTGCTTTTCTCCAGTTCTTGACTCCACCTTTCACAATTGTCATTTTTGATATTTTTACCAAATACCTGGCAAGCAAAAATAGAAAGCAGCATTTTTCCTGGCAGAGTAGTCCAACCATTTAAAACTCTGGAACCCATTGGGAGGCTCTTTTTTTGATTGCCAAACTGATCCTGTGGGTACTGAGACAGCTTTAACTGTTTAGGACCAGTGCCCTTGTCCCCTAAATCAAAAGAAACATCTTGAACCCCTGCTGCTTGGGCTTGATCATCAGTATGCTGCTCTACCTTTGTCTCTTCATTTGTCTCGCTGCTCTGTTCTCTCTTTCTCTCACCTCTTAGCGACTCCCTGTTCTTCTTTTTCCCCTTGTCCTGTGAATTTAATCAAATAGCATATACAGTTATGGTCAGAAGTTTACATACAGTGACATGAATGTCATCTTGGATATGAAGGTCATGGCAATATTTGGGCTTTCAGTAATTCCTTTGAACTGTTCTTTTTCTGTAGTAGAATGTACAGCATACATTTTTAATTAAAAAAACACTAGAAATTGGTGCACAAGTTTTAATTTTCTTTAGATTTTCTGAAATCAACATAGGGTCAAAATTATACATACAGGGTCAAAAATATACATGCAGCACACCGAATATTTGGGTAAAATGTCTCTTCACAAGATTCACCTTGACCAAACTTTTTTTTGTTTGTTTACCATGAACAAGCTTCTGGCAGAATTCTGGTTGGATATTTCATGACTCTTTATGGTAGAATTGGTAAAGTTCAATTTTTTTTTTCTTGGCATGGACTTGACTTATAAGCACAGTCCATATATTTTCAATAGGGTTGAACTCAGGACTTGTTTTAAGCTTAATGTTAGCCTGCTTTGTCCTCCACAATGAGCTTTGATGCATGTTTGGGTTAATTGTCCTGTTGTAACTCCCAAGTCCCAAGTTGTGTTCAAGTTTCTGATGGTTTATGCTGAAGAATTCTGAGGTAGTCCTCCTTCTTCATTATTCCATCCACTTTGTGCAATAAACCAGTTCCTCTGGTAGCAAAACAGCCCCAGAGCTTGATGAGCCTACCTCCACCACCAGCTAGTACAGTGTCCATCTGTACATGGTGGTCATTGTGGCCAAACAACTCAATCTTTGTCTCATCTGACCATACAGCCATCCTGCAGAAGTCTTTTTCTTTGTCTGTGTGGTCAGCTTCAAACTTTAGTTAAGCTTGAAGGTGTAAATTTTGGAGCAGGGGGTTATTTCTTGGATAGCAGCCTCTTACTCCATGGTGATCTGAACTGTAGTCAGTGATCCATCAGCTTCCAGTTCATGGCAGGGCTGTGCCATGGTGGTTCCCAGGGTGTTCCTGATAATCCAAACCAATTTCCTTTCAGCTGAGGGTGACAGTTTGGGTTTTCTTGTAGCCAAGTGGCTTGGCAAAGTGAGTACACCTCAAAATAACTTGGATACAATTGTTTGAACTGATCTTGGAATTTGCAGTTGTTTAGAAATGGCTCCAAGAGACATTCTGGAGTTGTGTATATCTGTGATCCTCTTTCTCAGATCTGCACTGAGCTCCTTGGACTTTCCCATTTTACTGTGTGTTGGTCAATCCAATGACTGCTGTAAACAAACCCTTTTTTATGAAGGCACAGTGAAGTCACCAGCTGTAGTCAATCATGATCACTAACAGGAAGTTAAGAGACCTCAGCCTTGACAAGATAAGAGACATTTTGGAAGTTTCAGCACTTCTGAATTAATAATCTAAGTGAGTGTATGTAAATCTTTGACCCTGTATGTATAATTTTGACCCTGCGTTGATTTCAGAAAACCCAAAGAAAATTCAAACTTGTGCACCAAATTCTAGTTTTTATTATTATTATTATTATTATTATCTCATCTCATTATCGCTAGCCGCTTTATCCTGTTCTACAGGGTCGCAGGCAAGCTAGAGCCTATCCCAGCTGACTACAGGCGAAAGGCGGGGTACACCCTGGACAAGTCACCAGGTCATCACAGGGCTGGCACATAGACACAGACAACCATTCACACTCACATTCACACCTATGGTCAATTTAGAGTCACCAGTTAACCTAACCTGCCTGTCTTTGGACTGTGGGGGAAACCGGAGCACCCGGAGGAAACCCACGCGGACACGGGGAGAACATGCAAACTCCGCACAGAAAGGCCCTCGCCGGCCACGGGGCTCAAACCCAGAACCTTCTTGCTGTGAGGCGACAGCGCTAACCACTACACCACCGTGCCGCCTATTATTATTATTACTATTATTATTATGGGCGGCACGGTGGTGTAGTGGTTAGCACTGTCGCCTCACAGCAAGAAGGTTCTGGGTTCGAGCCCCGTGGCCGGCGAGGGCCCTTCTGTGCGGAGTTTGCATGTTCTCCCCTTGTCCGCATGGGTTTCCTCCAGGTGCTCTGGTTTCCCCCCCAGTCCAAAGACATGCAGGTTAGGTTAACTGGTGACTGTAAGTCAGACCTGTTCCCAGTGCATGTTGGACTCCGGCGGGGCTGCCCTTTGTCACCAGTTCTGTTCATAATTTTTATGGACAGAATTTCTAGGTGCAGCCAGGGGCCGGAAGGAATCTTGTTTGGGAACCACAGGATTTCATCTCTGCTTTCTGCAGATGATGTTGTCCTGTTGGCTTCTTCAAACTAGGACCTTCAGCATGCACTGGGGCAGTTTGCAGTCGAGTGTGAAGCGGCTGGGATGAGAATCAGCACCTCTAAGTCTGAAGCCATGGTTCTAGACCAGAAAAGGGTGGCTTGCCCTCTCCAGGTTGGTGGAGAAGTCCTGCCTCAAGTGGAGGAGTTTAAGTATCTCGGGATCTTGTTTATGAGTGAGTGAAGGATAGAGCATGAGATTGACAGGCGGATCGGTGCAGCCTCCGCAGTGATGTGGTCTCTTTACCGGTCTGTCATGGTGAAGAAGGAGCTGAGCCAAAAGATGAAGCTCTTGATTTACCGGTCGATCTACGTTCCAACTCTCACCTATGGTCATGAGCTTTGGGAACAAGATCATGGACACAAGTGGCCGAAATGAGTTTCCTTCGCAGGGTGGCTGGGCGCTCCCTTAGAGATAGGGTGAGAAGCACAGTCACTCAGGAGGGGCTCGGAGTAGAGCCCGCTGCTCCTCCACATCTAAAGGAATCAGCTGAGGTGGCTCAGGCATCTCTTTCAGATGCCTCCTGGATGCCTCCCTGGGGAGGTGTTCCAGGCATGTCCCCCTGGGAGGAGGCCCCGGGGAAGACCCAGGACATGCTGGAGGGACTATGTCTCTCGGCTGGCCTGGGAACGCCTCAGTGTTCTTCCCAAGGAGCTGGCCGAGGTGTCTGGGGAAAGGGAAGTTTGGGCTTCTATGCTCAGACTGCTTCATCCACAACCCGGCCCCGGATAAGCAGATGAAGACGAGAGACGAGATGAGACGAGACGATATATATACAGCTGTGAATAAAATTTATAGACCACTGCAAAATTATCACTTTCTCTGGTTTTACTATGTATAAGTATGTGTTTGAGGAACATGAGCATTTTTGTTTTATTCCATAAACTACTGAAAACATTTTCCCCAAATTTGACATAAAAATACTGTCACAAAGCATTTAATTGCAGAAAATGACAACAGGTCAAAATAACAAAAAGATGAAGTGTTTTCAGACCTTGAATAATGCATAGAAATCAATATCATATTCAATTTTAAACAACAATACTAATGTCTTAACTTCAGATGACTTCAGAAATTAATATTTGGTAGTATAACCCTGACATTTAATCACAGCTTTCATGCATCTTGTCCTGCTCACCACCAGTTTTTCAGTCTTGGGTGACTTTATGCCACTACTGGTGCAAAAATTCAATCAGCTCAGCTTTGTTTGATGGCTTGTGACCATCAATCATCTTGATCACATTCCAGAGGTTTTTTTCAGGTTCAGGTCTGGAGCTTGGGCTAGCCTTGACAGGATCTTGATCTTGTGGTCCTCCAGCTACACCTTGATTGGTCTGGCTATGTGGCATGGAGCATTGTCCTGTTGGAAAACCCAATCCTCAGAGTTTGGGAACATTGTAAGAGCAGAAGGAAGCAAGTTTCCTTCCAGGATAACCTTGTACATGGCTTGAGTCATATGTTGTTCATAAACAAAAATCTGCCCCATTCCAGCCTTGCTGAAGCACCTTCAGATCATTACTGATCCTCCACCAAATTTCACAATGGGTGTGAGACACTGTAGCTTGTAGGCCTCTCCAGGTCTCTGTCTAACCATTAGACAACCAGGTGATGGGAAAAGCTGAAAATTGGACTTATCAGAGAAAATGACTTTACTCCGGTCCTCTATGTTCTGATCCTTATGGCCTTTAGCAAACCTCAGCCTGGCTCTCCTTTGTTTCTCATTGATGAAGGGCTTTTTTCTAGCTTTACATTACTTCAACCCTGCCTGGAGGAGCCTGTGTCGAACCATCCTTGCCATGCACTTTTATCTGCTAAATAAAAGCACATCCATTTTTCTACTATACCTTTGGTTGAGTGTCTGTATTCACCACCGCAACCATGAGTGCTACAACAGTAGCAGTGAAAAGTTTGGACGTACCTTCTAATTCATTTTTTTTTAATTAAAAGACACTTCATGTCTTAAAGTAATGATGGACTGTCATTTCACTTTACTTACGTTAGATACAAAATTACCTACTGAAAAGCATTCCAGGTGACCTATCTCATTAAGCTGTTTAAGATCATGCCAATAGTGTGCAAAGCTGTAATCAAGGTAAAAGCTGGCTACTTTGAAGAATCTAAAATATGAAACATTTTTGTTTAGCACAGAATTCCTTATATGTTCCATATGTTATTTCATAGTTTTTGATGTCTTCAGTATTATTCTAAATTGTAAAAAATAGTCAAAATACAGAAAAACCTATGAATGAGTAGGTGTGTCCAAACTTTTGTCCAAATGTGCTTGCTGTTTGAGGAAAATAATCAAGTTTAGGTAGAACAGTGTATGAAAGTATATTACTGCATGCCCTGTTTTTGTTTTCGTCCTTTTCAAAACTATTTTTTTTCGACAAATGACAGATTGTAGTTCATAACTAGCTGTACGCATATCAGATGCATTTTTATGCCTATTATCTGCCGAACACACTGTAAACCCGAATAAGTTGAGTTTACTTAAAAAAATTGAGGAAAGTGGTTGCCTTAAAAAAAAATAAGTAATTATTAATGATTGAATTGAGTACCTTAAACTTACAATCTTCTGGTAAGTTTAAGGTACTCAATTCAATCATTAATAATTACTTATTTTTTTTAAGGCAACCACTTTCCTCAATTTTTTTAAGTAAACTCAACTTATTCGGGTTTACAGTGCACATGTACAACTACAAAAGGACTGCACATGGCACATTCTGGTCAGGTGACCTTCCTCATTTTTATGCTTATCCTTGAAGTCTCTCCTCATTTTGGGGTTTTTGGGTTTTGTGTGACAGTGTGTGTATGTGTGTATGTTCAGAGTCTCTATCTTCTTTAGCTTCACTGTAAAAAAATTATTCGTTGTTTTAACTTAAAAAAGTTAGTACCCGGGCTGCCTTAAAATTTTGAGTTCATTGAAATTAATATAGTAAGTTAACACAATGAGGTGAACAATTTAACTTACTATATGAATTTCACTGAACTCAAAATTTTAAGGCAGCCCGGGTACTAACTTTAAGTTAAAACAACAAATCATTTTTTACAGTGTTGTTTACTTTTCTGTGTCAGGCCATAGTTGAAAAGTGCAGCCTCACTCTGTTTCTCATAACAGCAAACATCTAGCCATCATTGCTAGTGATTTTTCTTCTCTTCCTAGCATGTGATGGTTCTTCTATTTCTCTACCTTGAAAATGATAGTGCCACTTTGGTCTCTGTGCTCCTTGGTGCACGTAAGCAATACACAATTATGATTACAGGAGCACTGGGAAATATACGTGTATGCACAAAAATACTGTGCTTTCAGGTGAAGCTGATTTGTTTCTTCCTCAAGCTTTTGAAGCAATTTCTTTGTACTGGTGCAAATATACCAGTCAGGCTAGAATGATTGATCAAGTCACAAGTGCAGTGGACAAGACAGAATGTGTGTGAGAGTAAGAGAGCAATGTGGTCAGAGACATTGTATGTGTGAAATGAATGTCAGGAGAGAAGATCCTCATATTCCCTTTGAACTTGGCTCAGTACAAGGTGACTGGTTCCACAGAAGAAAGTTTTGAGATGTGTGGATAAAACATAGACATTCTGCAATGGCAAAAAGCATGAGGACAGCAAAAGAGCAAGAGGTTGACATGAATGAGCCATCAGATGCTGTTCTTATATTTTCAAGAATTTCCACCACAATATTTGGTGAAATCCACTTACTGAAACTACTCCAAAAGGGTATTATTTTAAAATAATGTTTGTTATTTAATACTCAAGAGCCCTAGAAAGGCCATGAAAAAACAAAGTTTCACCTTGATACTTTAGACTCTACCTTCTAAGAACTGCTGCTGTAATTATAAAGACTCATCCCAGGCAGGACTCACAATACTCACAAACAGGGCTGCTGACAGCTTTGGCTGGGCCCAGGACAAAATGCTCTGAATGGGCCCCCCCTAACCACCCCCCACCCCCCCCCCCACCCCACCCCCGGGCCAACCCACACACACACCCACCTCTCTTATCCCAGTCTCTACTCACTCCAACCCTTAAATGACAGGTATTCAAAAAGGTATTCCTAAACTCGTGGATAGTCTACTATAATCACGCGATTGGGGTGCTCTTGAAGGAGCAGCGATGGACGGGGGATTTCGGGCAGGGCTGGGGGCGAACATAGTATACTGTGCGTGCATACTGTCCAGTGTGAAAAGCAGAGAAGAACACACCGCTCGAGAAACGGCGGGATATGATTGCGGGCTAATGTGAATATTCTTAGCTTCAATCAGATATATGAAACACAATGTTATTAAGCCATTGTGGTTATGAAATGATTCAATGCCCTGTGCGTTTGATATGGTGTTCAGTGTGACTTGCTCTCCCCTCGTTTGTAACATGAATTGCGTGCCGCGCGTGCCTTGGTTGGGGTTACTTTACGGGGCTGGAAAAAGTTGGCTGTGTCTTACCTGGCTCAGCTGCCCCACTGCCTTTGCTAGTACCTGCTGCATCATCCGAATCTTTTTTAAAATATTTATGCAGTGAGCCCCTGAGTCTCTTGGTTTCTTCCTCTCTTTTTCTCTTTTCTTTTCTTTTCTGTGCTCCTGACTTGTGCATGTTGGCAAATGGCACGCACGCTGATTGTCGAAGCGCTATGATCGAATGATGTAGTTTTTTCCCCTTAATCAAAGAGTCAGACCAAACCATTTTTGCATTAGGGGTGGTAGGGGGTTCTTGACGCCTTTTTCAAAGACAATAAAGGCAAAAGATCTAGAAATCATTTATTGAATGCAAATATAGCACATTTCTCCCCCAACTCAACACATTTTGAAATGAAATAAAATAATTTAATCGCAACTTCATGAGAGCCCAGTTCTGGGCCCTCCCCATTCCTGGGCCCGGGACAACATACCCGTTTGTCCCCTCCTGTCGGCGGGCCTGCTCACAAATACTCATATTGAACATCCTTTCAACATCAACATCAATGTTTAGTACTGTTTGATAAAACAATATTATACAGTGGCAGAAGAATAATAACACACCAAGAATCCTTTTAATTCTGGGCCCTCTCAAGATTTCTTCCTCATGGTCAAGTAGTAAGGAGTTTTTCCTCACAACTGTCTCCTATCGCTTGCTCATTAGGGATCTAGTTCTGGATCTGGAGCTGTTTTGTGTCAGCTATTGTTAAAAAGTGTTACGCAAATCAAACAGAGTTTATTTTTAGATGTAAGCACACATTAAGCAACAGCTGGGCACAATTTTTAAAGTTGAAAATACAAAAATAGAGCTTGATATACACTGTATGTATCAAATGTTTGTGGGCACCTGACCATCACACCCATATGTGGTTCTTCCCCAAACTGTTGTCACAAAGTTGTAAGTACACAGTTGTACAGAAAGTCTTTGTATGCTGTAGCATTACAATTTCCCTTCAGTGGAACTAAGAGGCTCAAACCTGTTATAGCATGGCAATGGCAATGTTATAGCATGGCAATGTGCACAATGCAAGCTCCATGAAGACATGGTGTGTGAAAGTTGACGTGGAAGAACTCGAGTATCCTGCCCTGGCCTCTAATCCACTAAACACCTTTGGGATGAACTAGAACACCAACTACACCCAAGGCCTCCTCACCCAACATCAGTGCCTGATTTATTAATGCTCTTGTAGCTGAATGAACACAAATCCCCATAGCCATGCTCCAAAATCTAGTGGAAAGCCTTCCCAGATGAATGAAATAAATCTGAAATGGAATGTTCAATAACCATATATGAGTGTTTTGTTCAGATGTGCACAAACCTTTGGCTATGTAGTGTCATAAGAACCAAGTTGCACTCGCAATGTACTAAATGATATTTGATAATAATCATAAATCATTCATTTCAAAGCCTCTACAGGCCTCCATAGCAATAAATGGCTTTGGAATATGTATCTCCATCCAAAGAATGCAAGCAAGCATGAATATGTATGAAATGCAAATTTATAAATGGCCCATTGTTATGTCCATTTAATGATTGGGTTTATGTGATTACCCACTGAAGCTGAGTGCTTGTAATATAATTTAATGGAAATGTAAATCATAGTATTACATTTTCTTATAGAGAGACACTTTTATTTTATAATTCAAACAAGAAGGTATTGACCTCCATTTGATAATTCAAACAAATTGTGCTTAAATCACTAAGTTACAGGCTTTTCTTTAAATCAAATCAAATCAAGTTTATTTGTATAACGCTTTTAACAATAAACATTGTCGCAAAGCACCTTTACAGAATTTGAACGACTTAAAACATGAGCTAATTTTATCCCTAATCTATCCCCAATGAGCAAGCCTGTGGCGACGGTGGCAAGAAAAATCTCCCTCAGATGACATGAGGAAGAAACCTCGAGAGGAACCAGACTCAAAAGGGAACCAATCCTCATTTGGGCAACAACAGACAGCCTGACTATAATATTAACAGTTTTAACAGGTATAACCCTCAACTGTCCTCATGGGGCCGTCCTTCACAGGAGCGGTGCGATAAAACTCTGACCAGACACAGGGCACCAGGTTAGGATGGATCAAGCAGGTCCGAGGGGCAGAAGAGGCCATCATCTCAATCCCAGGATCAACATGTAACTCAGAGGGACAGATTGGGGGGGGGAGAGAGAGAGAAAGAAAACACAGGTTGTTAGGTATGCCCTAAAAATGACAAGTATTAAATCTGTGTGGTAGGCTCGCAGAGACGAGAGTCTTTACATCATACATAACACACAACAATGGCATGTTAATTCATTCATTCATTCATTCATTCATTCATTATCTCTAGCCACTTTATCCTTCTACAGGGTCGCAGGCAAGCTGGAGCCTATCCCAGCTGACTATGGGCGAAAGGCGGGGTACACCCTGGACAAGTCGCCAGGTCATCACAGGGCTGACACATAGACACAGACAACCATTCACACTCACATTCACACCTATGGTCAATTTAGAGTCACCAGTTAACCTAACCTGCATGTCTTTGGACTGTGGGGGAAACCGGAGCACCCGGAGGAAACCCACGCGGACACGAGAGAACATGCAAACTCCACACAGAAAGGCCCTCGCCGGCCCCGGGGCTCGAACCCAGGACCTGCTTGCTGTGAGGCGACAGCGCTAACCACTACACCACCGTGCCGCCCTGGCATGTTAATATGGTAAAAAATATATCATGACCTGCTCTGGCTGGATGCTTGATTGGGTGATGGGAGCACACTCCTCAGCAATGATGAGATGCAGATGGGACCCTTAGGGCTGGCCAAGACAATTCAGTTACATTTCACCTGGTCTGGGACATGCGACAGAATGTCTGACGGCCGATTCCCTACAGGCTACGATAGCCAGTCGAGGTCTCCACCCTCTCCACCAAAAGATTTCCTGTTGACTCCATGTAACTCAGAGGGACAGATTTGGGGTGGGGGGGAGGGAAAGAAAACACAGGTTGTTAGGTATGCCCAATGTCACCTGAATAAGGAGGAGCAGTATACATATTGCACCGAGTACAAGCAGGGACTCCGGCAACTAACTATGACAGCATAACTAAAAGGAGAGGGCCAGAAGGTAACACAGACATGAGGGAGCCCTGGGACATAAAGCAGCCAGCCACTACACCGTCAACAAACTCGAGTGAGCAAGCGAGTGGGGACTGACAGCATCCATACATCCCAGTTTACCAAAACACTCTATGTCTGAGGACCCTCCAGATCTACTCCTTTACCTCATAAACACCATTAACAAAAGGCTTGACTAAACAGATATGTTTTCAGCCTAGACTTAAATGCTGAGACTGTGTCTGATTCCCAAACATTACTTGGAAGGCTGTTCCATAACTGTGGGGCTTTGCAAGAAAAGGCTCTGCCCCCTGATGTAGCCTTCACTATACAAGGTACCAGCAGATAGCCTGCACCTTTTGATCTAAGTAGGTGTGGCGGGTCATAGAGGACCAGAAGTTCACTCAGGTACTGTGTTGCGAGACAATTTAGTCCTTTAAAGGTTAATAGTAGTATTTTATAATCAATACAAAATTTGATTGGGAGCCAATGCAGTGTGGATAAGACAGGCGTGATGTGGTCATATTTTCTAGTTCTAGTAAGGACTCTTGCTGCTGCATTTTGAACTAACTGGAGCTTGTTTATGCACTTATTGGAATATCCAGACAGTAAGGCATTACAATAATCCAACCTGGAGGTAACGGAAGCATGGACTAGTTTTTCTGCATCATGCAATGACATTAAATTTCTTATCTTTGCAATATTTCTGAGATGAAAGAAAGCTATCCAGGTGATGTTATCAATGTGAGTTTCGAATGAAAGACTGGGGTCAATAATCACTCAGAGGTCTTTTACTGCTGCACGTGAAGAAACAGAAAGGCCATCCAGAGTCACTGTGTAATCAGAAAACTTACTTCTAGCTGTATGTGGTCCTAGCACAAGTACTTCAGTCTTGTCAGAGTTAAGCAGAAGGAAATTAATAAGCATCCAGTGTCTAATGTCCTCAACACATTCCTCAATTCTATTAAGCTGGTGTCTCTCATCAGGTTTTGCAGAGACATACAACTGTGTGTCATCAGCATAACAGTGGAAACTAATACAATGTTTACAAATAATATCGCCCAGACATAATATATATAGAGAAAAAAGCAGTGGACCCAAGACAGAACCTTGTGGAACACCAAACTTTACCTCGGTACGTCTAGAAATATCACCATTTATATCAGCATACTGATAACGATCAGTTAGATAAGACCTGAGCCAGGAGAGGGCCATTCCCTTAACTCCCACAACATTTTCTAGTCTATCCAGAAGAATGGAATGATCAATGGTATCAAATGCTGCACTAAGGTCAAACAACACAAGTAGCGAGACACAGCCCTGATCAGACGCCAACAGTAGGTCGTTTACTACTTTAACCAGTGCTGTCTCTGTGCTATGATGAGGTCTAAATCCTGACTGATACATTTCATGGATGTTATTCCTATGTAAATATGAGCATAACTGCTGTGCCACAGCTTTTTCAAGGATCTTGGAGATAAAGGGGAGGTTTGATATTGGCAGATAATTGGACAGCTGACAGGGATCAAGGTCAGGTTTTTTTAATCAGGGGTTTGATAACTGCTAGTTTAAAGGATTTGGGTACATAGCCAATCATAAGAGAAGAATTTATTATTTTTAGAAGCGGTTCAATTACTCCAGGCATTATCTGTTTGAATAGACGTGTAGGTAAGGGATCTAGTACGCAAGTTGAGGCTTTTGATGTAGAGATTCATGAAAGTAATTCAATTTCTTTTAGGGGAGTAAAACATTCTAACTGATGATCTGATACAGTTATATTGTTAACTACAAGGTCACTTTCATTGTCTAACCTTAAATTAGTAGTTTGAATTTTTTGTCGGATATTCTCAATTTTGTCATTAAAAAAATTCATGAAGTCGTTGCTACTACATACTGCAGGTGTGCATGTGTTGATAGTGGACTTATTCCTGGTTAATTTTGCTACAGTATTAAATAGGAATCTAGGATTATTTTTGTTATCTTCTATTAGGGAGGAGAAATATGTTGATCTCGCAGCACTAAGAGCTTTTCTATACTTCAGGAAGCTCTCCTTCCAATCTAATTTGAACACTAGCAATTTTGTTTGATGCCATTTACGTTCCAATTTTCAAGTGGTCTGTTTTAATGTGCGAGTGTCATCATTATACCAGGGTGCTAATTTTTTGTCTCTGACCATTTTCCTTTTTAGAGGAGCTACATTATCTAAAGTATGGCAGAATGTTGACTCTAAGCATTCAGTTGCCTGATCAAGTTCTGCAGGGGCTGATAGTGACCCAATGAAAGTTGACAGCTCTGGGAGATCATTTATAAAGCTCTGTGCAGTAGTTGACGTGAAAGTACGTTTAATACAGTAGCGTGGTGAGGTGCATATATTATTACTCAGACATAGTTTGAATGAGCTGAGACAATGATCTGAGATAACTTCAGACTGTGGAAGTATGACTATATTGTCTACGTTTAATCTGAATGTTAGTATTAGATCAAGCGTGTGACCACCATTATGGGTCGGTCCTATGACATTCAGCTTAATCCTGACTGATACTAAGATGGACACAAACGCTGTTTTTAAAGGGTCTTCTGGGTTATCAAAGTGAATATTAAAATCCCTGACAACTAAAGCTTTGTCTAAGGAAATAACCAGATCTGAGATAAAATCTGCAAATTCAGAAAGAAACTCAGAATATGGCCCCGGGGGCCTGTAAATAATAAGCAATGGAATTAACTGGGTAGACTTATTTTTCGAGGCTACATACATTATATGAGTATGAAGAACTTCAAATGTATTAAATTTATAACCAGGTTTTTGTGTTACACCTAGATAATCGTTATAAATAACCGCGACGCCTCCTCCTCTGCCAGTTAGACGAGGCTGGTGTATATAACTGTATCCAGGAGGACTCGCTTCATTTAATGCTATATATTCATTTGGCTTAATCCATGTTTCTGTTAAACACAGTACATTAAACTCCTGATCAGTAATGAGTTCATTAACCATTAGCGCTTTAGATGTAAGAGATCTAATATTTAATAGCCCCACCTTTAGATCAAAGGTGCTGGCAGCAGCTGTACAGTCAGTATAATCTAATTTTATATTGATTAGGTTACTGGAACAAACTCTCTGAAAATTTCTACCTTTTTGTTGAGCTCGGGGAACAGACACAGTCTCGATGTAGTGGACCCTGAGTGACGACTCTGTGCAGCTAGCAGACAGTCGGTTTAGCCTGTTCGTCTGCTCCCTGGCCTTGGCTCTGGATTGTCAGAAATTAACTAGGCCTGTTCTGAGACTATGACCTATGCTGCAGGAAATGAGGGCAGCACCTTCCCGAGTGGGATGGATACCATCCCGCCCTAACAGGCCAGCAGTGCCCTCAAAATTAGCCCAATTATCTATTAAGCCCACACTGTTTTCAGAGCACCACCTGGACAGCCAGCAGTTCAGCGACCATAACCTGCTGTAAGCTACATCGCCACACCGCATTGGGATGGGATGGGATAGCTTTACTGTGTAAGCTATCAAAAGATAACTTGATATTATTACAAGATAAACTGAAAACATAAAATCTGACCCAACCTAGTTGTAGACAAATTTTGCCCTTAGGACAAACACAAATATATTATAAATGTGTCTAAATAAATGTTAAGGACTTCCTACACCATAAATTAAATGGCAAATGGTTCATTTTAATCCCACCCATAATGTTCTGGCAGTTAGTTAACTGCTAAAAAACTAGCTGATCTTTTTCACGAACAGATTCAAATGAGATTTCAGTTTGAATGTGAACATTTAAACATGCATTCTTGTGTTCATAGCATAAGCACCTGTCATGAAAAAAAAAATCTGTTGATCAGTAAAATTAGCCAAGTTAGCTAACTAGCTTTGAAAATAGGTTCTGGAGCAAAATTTTTCTGCTACCACCTTTATACAATACTCTTTACTGTATAATAATTAGTTAGATATTTTAGCATAAATTGATACCACTAAACCTATTCTTTCAGCAGCTCAACCTCAATATTACTCTTTTCAATGTAATTTTGACTAGTATACAGTATATTGAGAACTTTATTTGGAATTTATGTAGATTTGTCAGCTGCAAATTCATGCTGTGAATATCCTGTTATGCCACACCCCAAAGATATGCTAATGGTTTCAAATCTGCTGACCATGGAGGCCATTGATGTACACTGGTCATGTTCATGGAACTAGTGTGAGATGACTTGTGCTTTGTAGGAATAGTGCATTATGCTGGAAGAAGCCATTATAAGATGGGTAAATTGTAGCCAAAAAGTGATGTATATCATTAGGAATACTCAGCTGCGCCATTTAAATGATGCTTGATTGGTATTAAGGGGCCAAGGTGTGACAAGGAAACATTCCTCACACAATTATACCACCAGCAGCAGCTTGAACTATTATCACAACTATCATATATCAAGGACCTATATCTTTTTTTGTATGTATGTATGTATGTATGGTTATCTTCACATTTTCAAAAAGAATTGACTTTAGATAAAACAGCTGTGATAATGTGAATATTAAATATTAGGTTATGAAAAACACTATATTATTTTTGACTGGTTAGGGATCATGTTATTTAGTTGATTAAATGCACTTATGGCGTTTGTTCTTTAAATGTGGTGCAACAAATAAGGCATTCCCCTTGAGATTGACTCCTAACAAGGCCACAAGCCATGCATGCCATCCATGGCCAGGAGTGCAAGACAGAAAAAGTGGATAGGATGGATAGAATATGCTTTCTCTCTCTCCTGTCAGTCACAGTGACACTAGCCAATTGTGGACATCTATAAAGTTGTGTATGTGGAAGAGGGTGGGTAGTACTTTTCTCTGAATGTGTTACACAGCCCTGTGAACCTGCATGAGCAGCAGTTTGAATAGGTGTGTTTGGCTGGCTTCACATGTTTCAGAAGAAATGTGATATCCGTCACCATCTCTGGTTGATAGGAGACAGCTGACTTTTAAGTGGAAATTGGTCTAAATTAAGGAGAAAATTGAGGAGGGGTTGGTATTTCAGCAACAAAACACCAAACTTGAAAATAGTGTTTTTGTTTTATTACACCAGATATGAGAGATTATCATTCAAATTATTTTTATGCCATCTTGATTGGCTGAGTGAACTGCAAATAACTGCCTACCAATAATGGCCTGTTCATGCGCATTACAGAGGAAAGCCATTTTGCGGCAAATAATGGTCTGCCTATGCACAGTTACTTCACATTTTTGTCAACATGGCCCAATTTCTTTGTTGTTGTTTAACTGGTCACGCAAATTTTATAATTAGTATTTAAAAAAAAAAAAATTTGAAAGATAAAACAATTATTGAACTCTGTTTTCACAAAATATCATGATTTCTTAGTGTCTCGTGTAATGGAAACTTCTAATAAACACTTAAACACTTAGCAATTGTCTTTTCAGTTATTTATTATAGTAGATCATATAAAACAGATATATAAAATAGGAAAGGAAAGAGAAGAAGAAGAAGAAGAGAAGAAGACACCACTTCAGTGATGCCAAGAGTACGCGCACTCTGAGTTGTGTCTTAGAAATGTTATCTATTATACTCTGAAGATATTCGCTTACTGCTTGTGTCTGTACGTGATTGGCTCAAGATTTTCTATGAAGCTTTGTTAAAGCGCACACCTGGAATGCTCTGATACGTGCAGGCGGATGCGTAGTTAGGGAGAACTCAGGCACCCTGCTTATCACCACCAAGGCCACAGAAAGGCGGTTACAGCATTGGAAAAACAACTTCTCAGTACACTAGGCCACTTGAGCTCAACACACAGAAACACAGAGAATAGGAATGTTCATTCACTAAATTTCCCTCACACTCGCAAATTATTTGCTTCTGCCTTTGGCATCGACAAATAATTAATTGTTTGCTCACCACTGATAAATCATGATATTTTGTTCAACCTCATCCAATAATTGATTATTATCATTCCAAAAAAAAATTATGCTTTTTTGATTGCCTGAGCTACAACAGGGGCAGAGCCTTCTCTTACAAAACCCCACAGTTATGGAACAGTCTTCCAATTAGTTTTTGGGGCTCAGACACAGTCTCAATGTTTAGGTCTAGGCTGCAAACATATTTGTTTAGTCAAGCCATTTATTAATAGCTTTTTATTTGGTAAAGGAGGGTTCTCAGGTATAGAGTGTTTTGATAAACTGGGATGTATGGATGCTGTCCCCCCCCCCATGTGTTCATTCAGGTTTGTTGACAGTGGAATGGCTGGCTGCTTTATGTCCTCGGGTGCCCTCATGTCTGTGTTACCTTCTGGCTCTCCCTTTTAGTTATCATAATTAGTTTTGCCAGAGTCCCTGTTTGTACTCAGCGCACAATGTACACTGTTCTTAGGTGACAATGGGCATACCTAGCAACCTGTCTCTCTCTCTCTCTCTCTCTCTCTCTGTCAGGTTACACATGTCAGTCCTGAGATACCAGTGATGTTAGCCTCTCCTGCTCTTCAGACCTGCCTGATCCAGCCTGATGCCCTACTTCTGGCTAGAGTTCTCATCACTTCACTCCTGTGAGGATGGCCCCATATATACAGCCCCTGATCCATCCTGATGTGCTACTTCTGGCTGAGGTTCTCATCACTTCACTTCTGTGGAGGATGGCCCCAGATGGACAATCTAAAGATACACTTAAAAGATGGCTCTGGACACATCATTTTGCCATGATAGCTTAGGAACACAATTGCCATGATAACTTTAGAACTGCAGTTGTCATGAACAGTCTTGCACTCAAGACACCATCAATTGACAGTTGATAACTTCAGCAAAATAGACTTCACATTAAAACTATGATTTTCCTGGTTACACAATTGTACTTTCTGACCATACAGACAAAATGGGGGAAGCCATGGCCTAAAGGTTAGAGAAGCCACTTTGAGGCCAAAAGGTAACTGGTCCAATTCCTTGGACCAGCAGGAATAGCTGAAGTGCCCTTGAACAAGGCACCTAACCCCCAACTGTTCCCTGGGCTGCTCTGGGTAGGTTGTCCATCGTTCTGGATAAGAACATCTGTTAAATGACTATAATTTAATATAGAACACACTTATTGAAGCAAATTATTTAAAATCATGCTATCTGTTATCACCCAAATGAGGATGGTTCCCTGTTGAGCCTGTGTAGGTACAGCACATCTCCACAATTACATCTCCCATAATTCACTCACTTCTTGCCCTGGACAATATCTGCCTCATCTCATCTTTCACTGCGCCACGATTGGGTAGTGTACTACTGTGGATTGTGATGCAAGCTCGCCTATAAATTGGGCAATCTGAGCGAATTATGCTCTCTTGGACAGCGTGCTCAGAAGCGCCTCTCTCTCGGATCGGCGCGCTCAGAAGTGCCTCTCTCTCTGACGGGTGTGCTCTCTGACCCTCTCTCTGCCTCACTCTCTCTCTGACCAGCGTACTTTCTCTGATTGACGTGTTCTGACCGATGCTCCGTCAGTATTAAAAAGAGACACTGCGGCCTGCAGGTGGAAGCAAAGAAACAAAAGGGACTAACACACATTGCTGTATGGACCACTGGCCACTGTTAAAAAGTGACCTCAGTCATGTTGTTTCACTTTTGTAGTGTTTGAAACCGGCTACTGTTATTTCTACACCGTAATAATGCAAATTAGGAAGATTAGAGGAGAGCAGTTCCCTCCATGTCTTCAACCAATGAACGTTTGACCAAGGACCTTCTGGATCATGAGATCCTGCCTGGGAAGGACTTTTGCAACATAGCAGAGCTACATTAAAACTAAATTGAAGCTGTGCTCTGCTCTTTTCAGGAGAGTACACCGAAATGGAGGTTCACTGATGAACTCCTTCATGCTGCCACACGAGAGTGGTTCCAAGTAAGGCTGGCATTTGGGCAATGTTAGTCTTAGCTTGATTAGTTTTTGTGAAAAGTGCTATTTAAACCTAAGGTTATTTCAAGTGTGTGCACAATAATCACATAACTTCGGTTTGATTATATGTTATTGTATTTCTCAGTTTTACTTTGGTAGATAGATTTTGCGTGCCCTATCTCTTTTCAACTCTCTCTCTCTCTCAAGCCCATCGCACACGGGCAACTTCTTGGCGCAAGCATATTGCAATTTTTGGATGCAAGTTTTCCCTCTCAGGCAGCTGCGTGTGTGTGTTATCTGCGACCAGTGGATGATTTGGGGAGGAGGATGCAAGTCACATGGAAATCATGTGACTACTTAGCGGGTGGGAATTGGCTTAGCCTTTGGAGGTGATTGATTTGTTATCGCAAAGACACGCACATGTGGCGATATCTCTGCAACAAGTCAGCGACTGGCAATTTTTTTGTCACAGAATATCAAGCATGTTTGATACCTGTGATCTGTTGCAAGCAAAAAAAAAAAATAGCAGTCGCAAATATTGGCACATGAAGCAATTTTTCACTAGCGTCAAAAGTTGCATGACTAAGTGACAGGCTTATCACTTTTCTACCACACACCATTGTATACACCCTAGCATTTCAGACTTTAGTAAGCTAAGAGTTGGTTAGCTCAGCTGGTTAGAGGGTGTTCCTGATCATGCCAAGATTAAGGGTTTGATCCCCATATGGGACAACTATTATACACCTTTTGTTAAAATCCTTTGTCTATTCAGTCACACAGAGCACCTATGGTCCCCCCCTGCACCATTTTCACACACTTTCACCTACCTGCAAAAATACACACATACACACACTTACACACATATTACTACCTCATATCACTACTTTGTGCCTTGATTGTTAAACTGCTGATAGTATTATTAAATGTACCTGATCAGTATTATCCTCACTTGATTTTGTCATTTTAATAAATTAAATCTCATCTCATTATCTGTAGCCGCTTTATCCTTCTACAGGGTCGCAGGCAAGCTGGAGCCTATCCCAGCTGACTACGGGCGAAAGGCGGGGTACACCCTGGACAAGTCGCCAGGTCATCACAGGGCTGACACATAGATACAGACAACCATTCACACTCACATTCACACCTACGGTCAATTTAGAGTCACCAGTTAACCTAACCTGCATGTCTTTGGACTGTGGGGGAAACCGGAGCACCCAGAGGAAACCCACGCGGACAGAACATGCAAACTCCACACAGAAAGGCCCTCGCCGGCCCTGGGGCTCGAACCCAGGACCTTCTTGCTGTGAGGCGACAGCGCTAACCACTACACCACCGTGCTGCCTAATAAATTAAATATTTACAAGAAACTTTGTCTTGTCTGTTTTGCTGCAGTATTACTTAAAGCTGTCCTCTGCCATCAAATAATTCACATTGCCTTCACTGATCTAGTGTAGCACTAGAGTAATGCATTCATTATTTTAATAATTAATAGAAATATTGATTAGTAAAATTAATTAACTGATATTTTATGAGACTGATTGTATGAGACTGATTTAATGACGTAACATGGACTACTAACACCACCTCCCTTGTCAAGAGGGCACAGCAATGCCTACACTTCCTGCAATGGATGAGGAGAGCAGACCTTCCACCCCCCATCCTCACAACTTTTTACAGAAGCACCATTGAGAGTATCCTTACCAGCAGCCTCTCAGTCTGGTACAGCAGCTGCTCTGTCTCCGACAAGAAGGCCCTCCAAAGAGTGGTGAAGACAGCAGAAAAGATCACCAGAACATCCCAAACACCCATACAAGATCCATACTAGTCACGCTGCAGCAACAGAGCCATCAATATAATCAAAGACCCCACCCATCCTGCACATGGTCTGTTCTCCCTTCTACCTTCAGGTAAATGCTACCCAAGTTCACGGTGCAAGACTGCCAAATTCAGCAATAGCTTCTTCCCACAAGCCATCAGAATACTCAACACATTTAAAAAGTTCACATGAACATGATGGATTCAGGACTGTTGGACCCACTAACATGCACAGATTGTTACAACTAACGACCCCCTTAATGCACATACAGATTGTTGAAATGCTGTTATCCAGTATAATATGTTGTTATCCTGTGCAATATCTTTGCAATATCTGTGCAATATCTTTTTGAATTTTAAAAACTTCTTAAACCTACTGAAAGACTTGTTTTGTGCACCTCTCATCTGGATTTTCTAAATTAATACAAACAGAGTGCCTTGCAAAAGTGCAATATCTTGTTATCCTGTGCAATAATCCAATGCCATCACTATGCACTTTATCATCACTTACAAGTGTTATGGTTCTCATCCATTTTTTGTGCAATATGTTCTCTTGTGCAATGTTTGTTTGTGGCCCTACTGTCACTGTCTATTGGTCTATGTCTGTATTTATAGTGCAATATCCAAGTCTGTCTAGCTCTCTAGCATGTTTACTTATTGTTGTCTTGTGTGGGTTTACTGTAACATGTTTATTGTTTATTGTATATACCAGCACATTGGAGTGTGGGGAAACATAATTTCTTTCAGTTGTGCACTGCTTGTTGTATGGTCTGAATGGCAATAAAGTTTGACTTTGACTTTTGACTAATTGCACCCACATAATTTTGGTGCCTCGTGTGAGGACTGGTATTGTACCTACATAATTTTGGTGCCTCATGTGAGGAGTGCAATTGCACCTACACCTGATTCCTCTCAAGGTTTCTTCATCATGTTATCTCAGGGAGTTTTTCCTTGCCACCGTTGCCTCAGGCTTGCTCATTAGGTATAAATTTATTAATTCATATGTTTAATATCTTTATTTTTCTGTAAAGCTGTTTTGTGACAACGTCTGTTGATAACCCCTTCGGATACAAGGAAAAATGCTATGGAACTTCATGCTATGGAACTTCATATTTACAATTGTACATATGATGTCTGAAGGCTGGGCTGCCAACTCTCACGCAATGAGCATGAGACACACGCATTTGATTGTCTTCACACGCTCACACGCCATACCTCCAATTTCTCACGCTAGAAAAAAATCTAGTTTATCTATCTGATCTAGGCTACCCATTGCGTCGCGCCAACCACTTGCGATCAATCAATTACGCCTTACGCACAGCTAAACAGGCAGAGAGGTGTTCCCTTCTGTACACACTCCCCTATGGTAGGTGGCGCATCTAATGATGCTGCACTCACCGGAAGTTGGATAATTGCCTACCGTCAATTTAGAGGAAGAGGAGAGAGAAGAAGGTATCCGAGTTGAAGACAGGTGTCTCAGACAGGTTTGTACATATGCACGCCAATGTGTGGTGTTACTGGCGTAATTATGAACTTATATAAAGTTTCTGAATCGTTTTAGCCTATAAGTGTTGTGAGAATATTTAATGCCATATCGAGAGCTGTGTACTAGGCATGCTAAATCATTATAGGCCTACTGCCGTGCCACAGCCTCTATCTTCCCCAACAAGCAGCACGGGAGAGCACCTCCTTAGCACATGTTTATTAAGGTGCATTTTTAGTTTGTTTACTGTATGTTATCATACTTTATGACTTTATTTGAAGCCATACTGGAAATGTTGTAAAATAAAGCAAGTAAGAGATAATATTACAAATGCAAGAAGAGCCATTAGCCACCATACCTATTGTTTACTTACAGGGTATTTATTTTTAATTATTTATGATGTATGCAATTGCTCAGTTAAAGTAAATAAAGCATGGTCACCTGTAATATCAAAGAACTTGAACTTGTGAATAATAAAAAAAAGACAGAGAACAATATACTGAGGAGACAGGTTTTTTTATTGCTTTATTGGGCATGACTTCTCACATCAAATTACAAAAATGCAAAAATAAATGAGCAAAAATAAATAAATAAATAAATAAATAAAAATAACTGACAAGAAAGCCACCCAAAGGGGTCGGCACGAACGGGACCCGAAAGTACCCATGCGAGGCACCGCCCAAATAATTAAAACTATGTATAAATGAATAAACACAATTAAGGTAAGCTAAAAAAGGACAATTAACATGATACAGATATTAAACTCTAATGATGACAAGGGCACGATCTCACAAACGACCAAGTGCACGGCCGATCGACATCGAAAGTGTTTTCCAGAAGGTGGAACAAGGTTTGCCTGACGTAGGTTTGAAAAGAGGTCTGAGTAGAAAAACAGATTTTAGGGGCATAGTTACAAGTAGAGTTCAAAGACTCAGAGTTTCAAAGAGGGCAAGACAGGTAGAGAATTTTTGTCAGATAACAGGCCCTGACGAATGCTCTATTACTAATAAGAAACATAGATAAGAAATAAATTAATAAGAAATATATTAATATAGCTTATTTAAGTATGACCAAAATTTTTAAGCCCAACTTTGTGTGCACATTCCCACCTATGGCCAAGGTTCAGCTTTTTGTGTTTCAATACTGTTCAAACTTAATCATTTTAATGTTTCTTGTAGCACATGCACATTTTGCTTACTGTTTAAGCATTTTATTTGTTCTTTTGCTGTTGATATTTTTCCCCATGCCAATCTTCTGCTGAACCCAGTGGTGGGGAAAGCCCTTAAATGCATAATGAATAGTCAGTGAGGGACAATCTTATTTTTTGCAACAGTTATTAAAAACTTAACATTTAGTTTCAATTCAGAAGGTGTTTAGGCTTAGCTGATGAAATATTTTCAAACATGAACTTGCCTTTAAATCTGAAACACAGGTCTATAGGGGTACAGGAACATTGGCAGTCATCTGTAGTTTTCTAGTGTGGGGGCTTTTAAAGGGCTGATGACACGAACATGACTCTATGCAATTTCTTAAATAAACTATACAACATGGCAAACATGTTAGATTTCTGTTATAATTACGTGAAAAAAAGCTGTTGTTACGTGAATATCCAACTTTTAATTGCACAGCGCAAGAAAACTGGGTCCATGGCTTGTGGCCATGTTGTGACGTCAGCAGAAGAACACGCTGCGGTTCACTGGCTGTCTACTCAATGGAAATGGTGCATGAAAACGCCGGTGAACTCTCTAGCTCTTCCTCTTTTGGGAGTCTAGAATTGTGTTGTGAGTGGGATAGATTGGAAGAATCAAGTGATGATGAACACGGGTGCATCCAACCGTACAGGTTTGAACCTGGTACTGTGCAATCTGAGAGCGACTCCGACTCCGAGATAGACAGTGGACAGGCAGACAGCCCAGCATTGAACACCACAAGGTTGGATAACAAGGATCGGTAGGTCAACCCGTATTTGTTCAAAATGTTACGGAATCAATATTTTAATATTGTGTATTGTTGTCTTGCATGTGTAAACACTGCTTATATCATGTAAGCCGTATGCTACACTGAATACATAGTTCCTAATGGAGCATGCAAACAGCTAACATAATAAGCTTACAACTATGCCTGATCCGTGATACATTTAGGATAATATTGGCAGGCACGTCTTCTAGTTTATGGCTTCTTAGTTTTATCCTTGAATGAAGCAAAATATTTGATAACCTACATCAGCGTAAGCAAATGACAATCTGTAGCCTACTTGTCTGGCTAAGTTAGCTTTCCCTCAGTGTTTGCTTTGAGAAACAAGCTTTCACAAGCAAATACATGACTGATATCACGCCGACTTTATGATTGCATTTATGATTATCATGAATGTGTACTCTATGATGTGTACTCTATGAGCGCTCTGGAGCGAGTCACTTCCAAGATGGCCGCGCAGACCACATGGTTACTATTTTTAGCATCATGTCGGAGCACTCTATAGCTCTATATACCTTTACCTTATGTCGTTTCTCAACACATGTTCTGACAGTTGGACTGTCTTTGGAGGAGTCGCCTTGTCCCAGGCGACTGCTGGATCCGGCATAGCTACTAGTAGACCCCCTCCGGAATACTGTAGGCACTGCTGATGGTAGCAACACACGTTTGTGCTGAACTGAACACCCAAGAGATTCTTTTAAGCTGGGAAGGGTGTCAAAACAATCCAAATCGAAGTGTTCAGAGCACAGGACGGATGTTGGTGAGGGCTCCCACTTGTCACGAGTGCGCCTGACTTGCTTCACCCACTTCGCATGCAGCTCGGGATCTCTGGGAAACTTGAATAAACTTACCCCATCCTTGTGGGTTTTGGAGCAAAAGCCGGCAACACAATGCGAAGGCATAATAACTATATATATATATTATAATAATGTATAATAATGTATAATAATAATACTAATGATAAACTGAACACCTCTCGCATCAACAACAAACTGGTAAGTGAGGAGGAAGATTCTTTCGCTGATGTCATATAGCCCCTCCTCCTCTTTCGTCTCCTGGGTGCTGCAGCCCCGTCAAATTTGCCCAAATAGCCACGTTTTTTTATCATAACTTGTAAAATAGGTGCCTTCGTGAATTAATATATGGATCATCGGGAATTACTTTTTATGTTATAAAACATCGCCAAAGATGTCAAAAACGTGTCATCAGCACTTTAAGCCAAAACTTGGTGCTTTTGTTGGCCACAAGCTGAAGGCCTGGCAAGTCAGGGTGTGTAAGAATGTAGGTATGGCACAGCAGGCCACTCCAAAAATCCACCAGAATGCAGGAACATCTACTAAATCCAAAATCTCACCACCCCCACCCCCCCATTGTCCATCTCCAGCTGGACCACCCACAAACAAAACACCAGAATGCAGGGGGACAAGTGAATATCAAACTGAATACAAAATTCCCACTTATTGCATGGTGTGCGGAAAAATTTTGCCGTCGCCCCCCCCCAAAAGAAAAAATCTCATTCCAAGGAATTTCGAAAAGTTGGCAGCCCTGCTGAAGGGGTTAAAAGTGCTATACAAATTAATTGACTTGACTTGACTTAGTGCTTACACCACCCATTTCAAATGCTTTCTATCTATAATTGGTCATGACATAATTTTAGTAAAAGTGTCTGCCACAAAAATCATCCCCCAAAACCTCTAGACCCTGCCAATCTCACCTTGCTTTGTCTATGTGTTTATCTCCAACCTTTCTAAACTGTTGAACTCTTACACCATACAAAGCCTTCAGAAATACTTCAGAACTTAGCTCTCTCTTCTAACTAAGAATTGTTCCTGTCACAGTATTACACGTCTATTTCACACTGCTCAAGGGGTTTCCATAAAACAGCACTCTTAACAAGAAAATTCTCTTCCATGCCCACAATTTCTTCAACATTTTCCTCTTTCCAATTTGTCCTATTGTCTCATCTTATACCCTCTCCACCGCACTCAGAAACCTCATTTTTAGACCTGCAGACAAACAAATACAAAATGCTAGACAAAATTGAAGTTCAGGGACAGGTAGGGGTTGCTCGATCGGCAGACAGAGTAATAAGGGCTAGACTAAAGAGTAACAAGAATGCGACAATAATGAGGGTCGAGAACATGATAAGGCAGGCAGAATAACAAGGCTTGGTATGACAGGTAAGACACTGAATGATACTTCGCATCGAGTGAGTGTGGGAGAGGTGTTTATATAGCGTAGGCTGATTAACCAGGAAATGAGTGACAGGTGTAATTAATAGACAAGCAATAGAGGGTGCTGTGGTTCTTGGGTGTTGTAGTTCAGATCGACCATGTTTGTAGTGTGACTGTAAGTGGCACTTTCTATCGCATTACTGACAGAACCCCCCAAGGAGCTCCCTCCAGGAGCTACATTCTTCCTAGGATGCCCCCTCCTTCTGGGTGTGGGCTTGTTGGGGTGTTGGTTGTGAAATTCTTGAGTAAGGAGAGGGTATAGGATGTCCTTAGCTCCTACCCAGCTTCATTCCTCTGGTCCATAGCCCTCCCAATCTACCAGGTATTCTAGTTGACCTCTTCTATGTCTAGAGTCTAGGATCCAATTTACCTGGTAGATGGGTTCTCCTTCTGGGCCAGGAGATGGGTGATCAGGGTGGGCATGTTCTCAGACAGGGGACCCTGGATGGTGGGTTTGTGGCAGGAGATGTGGAAGGTGGGTGACAGATGACTGTAAGGTGGGAGTTCGTTGATGTGCCGGAGCATCTTGTATGGTCTGATGTAGCATGCCTGTAATTTTTGGCATGTGTTGGGTTCCTGAATGTCCCTGGTGGACACCCATACCCAATCACCAGGAGAGTACTTGGGATTGTTGCTTCAGTGCTTATCAGTGTATTCCTTGTACTTGGCGTTAATTGACATGATGCGTTGCTGAACTTCCTCCCAAATCGACTGGCTGTGAGTGAACCACTCTTCCACAGCATGTACCCTTGCTGGAGAGTCATCCCAAGGAAACAGGGGAGGTTGGTAGCCGAGCATATACTGGAAGGGTGTAAGTTGTGTGGCTGAGTGCTTGAGAGAGTTTTGCACGTATTCGGCCCATGGGATGAATCGGGCCCAGTCCCCTTGGTTTGGCATGCAGAAGATTCTGAGGAAACATTCTATTTCTTGGTTGGCTCTCTCTACCTGGCCATTTGACTGGGGATGGTATCCCAAAGTGAGGCCCCTAGTCGCTCCATGAAGCTGGCCCACAGATGAGAGATGAATTGAGGGCCATGGTCACTGACTATGTCTTCTGGGATGCCAAAGTATCAGAACACAGGCTGGAACAATAATTCAGTGGTCTGAAATGCTGTGGGTAGGCCGGATAACATGATGAGTCTCAGCGCCTTGGAGAAGTGATCAATGATGACCAAAACTGTGGAGTTGCCTTAGGATGGTGGCAGGTCGGTGATGAAGTCGATTGCTAGGTGGGACCATGGTCTCTGAGGCACAGGAAGAGGGCATAGTTTGCCAGCCAGAGGAGTTCGAGGGACCTTGGATTGAGCGCACTCAATACATGAAGAGATGAAACAAAAGCTCTCAGTCAGCATGTTCTCCCACCAGTACTTGTTTTGCAGCAATTAGTGGGTGCAATGGCCACTGGGATGACCGGTGGCAGGAGAAGTGTGTGCCCATGTGATGAGTCTGCTCCTGAGATGATTAGGGACGTACAGGCGCCCTGGTGGGCAGTTGACTGGAGGATTCTGTGGTTGTGAGTCCCTTATCTCCTTGTCAAGGTCCCAAGTGATAACCTGGACAAAGCATTCAGGTGTCAAGATGGGATGAGGTTCCTGGTCATGAAGAGATGGGCTGAAGATGCATGACAGGGCATCAGCCTTGGTGTTTTTGGTGTCAGGATGATAGCATATCGTGAAGTTGAAATGGGTGAAGAACAGTACCCATTAGGCTTGGCATGGGTTCAGTCTTTTTGCCTTCTTGAGATACTCGAGGTTTTTATTATCAGTAAAAATGACAAAGGTGTGTGTGGCTCCCTCCAACCAGTGCCTCCATTCCTCTAAGGTGAGTTTGATGGCCAGTAGCTCCCAGTTCCCAATGTCAAAGTTTCTCTCTGCTGGAGTGAACTTTTTGGAGAAGAATGCTACTGGGTGGAGCTTGGGCCTTTTGCCGAAGCACTGGGAGAGAACCAATCTCAGAGGCATCCACTTCAACCATGAAAGGTCGGGTCGGGTCCGGATGCTGAAGGATAGAGGCTGTGGTGAAAGCCATTTTGAGCCTGATGAAGGCCTCTTTGGCTGTGTGGTTCCAGTGGAGGTGTTTGGGTCCCTTCTTCAGGAGGGAGGTCAGGTGCGCCGTGAGGGTGTTGAACCCTCTAATGAAATGATGATAAAAGTTTGCAAAGCCTAGGAAATATTGGAGCTCCTTCACTGAGGTGGGTACAGGCCAGGATGTGACTGCAGTTACCTTGGAGGGGTCCATGCTGACCCCCTCAGCACTGAAGATGTACCCCAGGAAGGAGATCTTATGCATGTGAAATTCACACTTCTCAGCCTTGACATAGAGATGGTTCTTAGACAGGCACTTGAGTACTGATCAAACATGGTTACGATGACTCTCTCCATCAGGATGTCATTGATGTAAGCTATGACATACCTCCCCAACATGTCTCGCAGCACATCATTAATGAGGCACTGGGACACGTTCGGTGCTGAAGAGAGGCCATAAGGCATGACACAGTACTCAAAATGGCCAGTGCTGGGACTGAAGGCAGTCTTCCACTTGTCGCCCTCCCGGATGCAGACCAGGTTATAAGCACTACATAGGTCAAGCTCGGAGAAGATCTTGGCTCTGTGGCACTGTTCCAATGCAGAGGGCACAAGTGGGAGTGGATACAGGTATTTCACTGATATCTGATTGAGTCCTCGAAAGTCTATACATGGACAAAGTCCGCCCCCTCTCTTCTCCATGAAAAACAATCCCACTGATGCTAGTGAAGTGGACGGGCATATGTACCCCTGCTTGAGGGCCTCCTGTAAATACTTTTCCATAGCAGCTTGTTCATTCTGGGACAGAGGGTAAATGCAGCTGTATGGGGGAAAAGCACCAGGCAGGAGGTCGATGGCACAATCGTATGGACGATGTGGGGTAGGCCACATGTTTACCTTTGCTGAAGACCTCCCCTATGTCCAGGTAGCATGTGGGGATACCTTCCAGGGAGTCAGAGTTAGGACTCTTTATGGAGGTGGAGAAAAGATTTAACTGAGCACGTCAGAGGCAGTTCTGGAAACATGTTGGGGACCACTGGAGAATCTCCTTGTTCTGCCAGGAGATGAGTGGATCATGAAGCTGTAGCCACAGATAGCCCAGGATGATGTTGTGATGCTTGGTAGCTGTGACAAGGAGTGAGATTTGTTCAGAGTGAAGAGCTCCCACCTGAATATGCACAGGAGCAGTCTGGGAGGTGACGAGGCCCTCCCCTATGGGGCCTCCATCAATGGACCGGATGGTGAGTGGGCTCTGCAGTGAGTTTGTGGGCAAACTGAACCTCTGGATGACTAAGCTGGTGATGAACTTTCCCTCTGCCCCGAGTCGATAAACACAGACAGCATGTGGGTAGAGGAAAACAGTTTCAGTAATATTGGAAGCTTGAAAGATCGAGCTCCTAGTGATCTCTTGGGACTCACTGAATCAGCCTTAGTCTCTTTGGAGATGGTACATAGCAGGCAGACTGGACACTGGATGATAGGGTGACTGGAGCTCCTGCAATAGAAGCACAAGCCCTCCTTCTTTCTTTGATCTTGTTCAGAGCGTTTCAGGAGAGCATGAGAAACTTCCATGGGAGAGGGAGAATCAGAGGTCATAGCAGGCTTGGCTTCCTCCTGGAGGGATGGGCGGCTGGATAGCAGATGGTCTAGCCGAATGGTGAGATCAAGGAGAGCATCCAGAGTGAGATGTTCATTGTGGCATGCTAGTTCACTCAATACTGAGGGGTGAAGTCCTTGGCAAAACACCACCTTTAATGCTGGCTCATTCCATCTACTGGCGGCTTCAAGAGTCTGGAAATCTAGGGCATAATCGGCGACTCTCCTTGAACCTTGGGTGATGTGAGTAGGCTCTCACTGACTTCAATTCCCTCTGGTTCATGATCAAGCACACACTTGAATAACTCCAGAAAGCTGTCATAGGAGGTGGTGTGTTCGCCTCTGCTCCTCCACACTACACTGGCCCGTTGTAGCGCTTTGCCAGTTAAAAGTGAAAGAAATCCAGCGATCTTGCATTCATCCGAGATGTGTGGGAGCGAGAAGCACATGGTGCACTGAAGCAGAAACCCCTTGCAGCTGAGAGCATCCT